>NC_045481.1:26987933-27620433 GCF_009650955.1 Corvus moneduloides
ATAGTATTTTCGTAATAAAAACACAAACGAAATAGCTAAAACCCTAATTCTGTAAAACACATGCTTACCTTCAAGATTACATCTGTCCCATTGAAGGGCAATAGCATTATTTTCACAATTACCACTTCAAATCATGGACTTGCTTAAAGGTTTTGGTGACTCAAGGCCTCCACATCTATTTATTTTTCTTTTTGTTTATTTACTTGTGAATTGAATGCTACTTAAATATGCACGCAAAATCTAAGAAAAATTTCACTGTTATGGAAAGACTAATTGCAGTAGGTTATTTTATTTTAAGTGTGAAAAAGAGGAAAGCTCTCCTCTACAGATATGACACTGGACTTTCAGTCTTGTCAAAAACACATTAATGATCTATTTCACATAGTCAATACAGTTTATATTTCTCCCCTCTTTCCCGAAGTGTTTAATGAAGAAAAATTTCATAGCCTGATTCCAGGTCCAATGAATCAATTAAAATATCCTTAATCAAAATATCTGTCTCCAGAACTCCAATTCTTTACAGTTATTTTAAAATATCGTGCAAGCCTGAAATATGGTTAGGTGACAGTGGCTTTTGTACAGTCATGAGTCATCTAAGAATGGGATGGCTAGAAGTCTTTTCAATTATTTACTGTCTAGAAATCATCCTCAGCTTATAACGAATAACGGTGAAATGCAAGCGACAAAACCCCCAAACCAGCTTGTGCATTTGTGAGCTGCAGAAGACCTAAATTGAGGAGTTGTAGAACTGTGTAGCATGATAGTGCCTGTCTGAAGTCACTGGATGTTCTACTCCCCTAATGTGCTCATTGTTACATTTTCGAAGCACTGCACATGGTTTTACTCATGCAGCTTTCCACTATGTCAGCGCAAGTTCACTAGGCAGTACACCAAGTCAGACTCCACAAATGGACTAGTGCAGAAACTTCCTATAGCACTGTTTCCAAATTTATGGCAGCTACTCCTGTGATCACTTGTTTCCACACGTATATGTTTGCCAGATGAGGCTGTTGCTGCTTTTTGCTCTAGCTGTGAAATGGAATGGTAAAGTTGGCCCTGCCAATTCTCACAGACTGTGTCTGTTCTAGGGAAGGTAGCAAGGCCTGTCAAATCTTTTGGTCAACATTCCACTTCTTTGACATACCAAGTGCCATGACACATTCCTGTCCTCTTTCAGAGAAGGACGAAAGAACTTGATCACAGCATTTTATTTCTGAATTACTCTTTTATTTTTTCCTTCATTTTCATTACTGTGAATGCAGGGAAACAGAATATTGTGTTATTTTCATTTAACTTTCTGCTATTGATTTGCTCAATATTTAACAAGATCATTTTGCCTTTTTTGGTTAAATTTTCTATTTTATTGTGCAAATTTATTAAGTTACAGAGGAACTTTTGACCATGTGGTGCCTATAAATTAAAATTCTGACAACAACGATCTATTGGTTGCTTTCCACGTCTACTTTTAATGACCATTTCCAAGAAAAATGCAAAATATGTCACTTAATACTAGTAACTCAGTTGTCCATGGACAAAAGAGGATTGAAAACATGAGCATGTTGAAGCTTTACAGTAAAGAGCAATCACTGTTTAAAACTACAGAAATGGCACAAAACGTACAGAAATTACACAAAAAAAGCAAATCCATGTAAAAGTACTGCATTTACTATTGCTACCATTGGGATAAACTGAATTTGTTTGTTTTCAGAAACGTGAAATATTTTTTAAAGATGCACATGGCATAGATTTTATAGCTTTTTTTTCCAAAACTTTGAGGAAATAGCCAAGATGAATGACTTTATTTTTAACACTGATATATGACACATTTTAACCTGTCTACACACAAAAGTACTACTGTTAACAACTGCAACTTTCTTCAAGTATGCTATGAATCACTGTATTCCTTTTCCCTTTTTTCATGCACCATTGCCACTATCTTACCTTCAGCGGTTTTGCTAGATTTCAATGAAGATGGAACCAGAGGGCACACATTAGAATTTTATATCAGTTCAAGAAGGGGAGAGAAGAAAGACATATGAAGCTAGAATGACATTCATTGAAGGTTCCCTAGGGAAGATAACACATGTTTTTGTCTTTCACCTGCTAGGCATGCTAAATCAGTGCAATGATAAGCTAATTTATGAAATATATTTCATGAAACCTGGACATATTTACTGTTGCTAGTTTGGATATCAGCTTTTCAGAAATAAAAGACGACTAATTTAAAAGATGTTAAAAGACTGGTTTTCTTAGGTAATGTTTACCATATATGTTCACTGGGGCTCTGGATTGCAGTGCATAAACATTTTGAAAGCAGTTAGGATTAGGTGAAAGCCAAAATTTACACTTACATCTCCTTCAAAAAAAGGAGTAACTTGCTTTCAAAACCAAAAGAGGATTCTACCCTATTTTTTAAAAAATGTACTGGAATAGCACAATAGCTGCAAGAAAGGCAACAGTGTGTCTTACCCAAACAGTGCCTCAGCCACCTTCCACAGCAGATGTGTAGCAATTCAACACTGAGTAGTTTGTTTATTATCAAGGCAGTATGGGCTGTCTTTTGCTCCTCTCAGGGTCCAGTGCGTAAAAGCCAGCTCTTCAGGAGACACCTTTAATCTACCTGTGTTCAGCGATTGCATACTAGAAGATTTTAAGACCTTTTCATTTTAACTGTGGGAAAACGTGTTTTATGGCTATTAATGGAACAGGATGCTAAGATAACACTTTACAGTTTACTTCATCATCTAAAGGAACACTGGAAAATGGGAACACTGAAAACCCTTTTGTTGAGGGTTTTTTTGTGAACAAGAGCACCACAACACTACAGTTCTTGCTGAGCACACACTCACAAGAAATTTAGACATTCCATAATGTAGATGTAGTGACATACAATTCAAAATGCGTGTACTAGTAAGGTTAAATTTTATAAAGTATCCAACCTGTCTTACAGATAATTGTGTTTAATTTTAACAGTTTCATGATCAGACACAGATGTGAGCTTAATATCAAAGAGTATTTAATGCTTACAACAGTTATACCTCATAATTTATTCTATTTATAATTTTGGTGGTGCATTAACAATTTTTTTTTAATTCTTAAATAAACCAAGCCAAGATTTTAAAGAAAAAATGGATTTTGAAATACTGGACTCATCCTCTGGCCATACTACTGGGAATTGAATATTTCGCTCTGAAGAAAAAAGAAACTTGGACAAATTGGAACATCCAGGAGATTAACTACCATTGGTAAATACTGCTACCTTCACTACACCCAGAACTGAAGCCTGCGCTAAAACCCTTGTCTTTAATCAGCCCTTCAACTGCAGTGTTTGTTGGCCCCAGTAGAGAGAGGAACTTTAGACTCATGAGCAGCTTCAGCAAGGTCAATGAGGCAGGCAACATACATGCTTTAAGGTTTAGCGCATGTTTAAGCATTTCACTGAATTCTTGCCACAGTCTTTTTCTGAGCATTTATGCAAGAGATAAGGGAAAATGTGTCAGTTAAAGTTACCTGTTCATTTGGGGGGATAAATAAAATCTCTTTTGCTCAGTCAAGTTTCCCTGGGTGATTCCATGTCTTTATTGATGTGCTCTTGACAGTGCAACATTTTCTTTCTACTGATAATTCATTTTCAATCATTTAAGATTTAGTTATCCCCACACTATCTTATATACACCAAGAAAGAGCATAAATATCATCAATTCTTATTTATTATTCTTCCATATTGACTTAGTACCTTTAAAATGGTTGATCTAAATCAGCCCAAATTTTTACCACCTCAATTCAATTTCCTTTGTGAGAACTTTCCAGAGACTGAATGTCTCTAAATGTTATCTTCAATTCCTGCAGTCTGCTGCACATTGACAGATCAACCCTTGTGGACTCCAGTGTAGAAAGCCCCACTGGAATCAGTATGTATCTGCTCAGGTGTAAGTAGCTGCAAGATGAAGATTTTAACATTGAGAAGTTCACAGCTATGTATGCATGTGCCTGAATTCCCATTGTTTTCTGGGGGACATCATGCTCAGTTTATACAGGTACCTCTTAAAAAAGCACCTACAGCTTTGTAGACCCTTGGGATGTTTGGGCACCAAAGTACCTCAGCAAATATCTCTTTAAGTGACTGCAGCACCATACTGTTTTTTGAAGTCTGAAAAGAACATGGTCTTTGACTATCTGAATTCCCCTTTTATGCTTGCTATCAAGCACAGTACATACCTGTAAACTCTTCTTTTAAGGAAACTGCCAATTTTTTTTTGTTACATTATATCTCATTGTTTCATTACAACCCATTTTCCCAAAAAATAATATTAAATGCACAGGATTATGACATCGCAGCATAGTTTGGGGATCATAAGATAGTAACTAGGAAAAAATATAATTTAAAATATATATATAAACATGAGGGAAAAAATAGTGATAGTTGGATACTGAGATCTCTTGTAGCCTTTTGTAGAAATGTGGCAGGACTTAACCGCAAAAAAGAACTCATTCCAGAATGCAGGATTGTCTGCATTCAGACTGGCAGTTTGGCATTTGCACTGTTGCAAAGGGAGAAATAAACAATATTCTTGATTGTTCCGGTGATTTTCATGAAAGGTACTTTTTCAGTATTAGCATGACATGGCACCTGCTAAAAATAAGATTTAGCCACTACTGCTTTTAAAATGCGCACAGATTTATGCATAGGAATTAATAACAGCTTTTTCTGCTCTATTTTTTTGGTACAGGGTGTCAGAATGGTAGTGACTTCTTTTGACCTTTAGAAAGGACAGTCTTTTGAGAAAGCAGATATTCTTTTTTTATAGGGGAACTGTGTAAACATAAGTAATGTGCTTGTGAACATTTTATGATCAAGATAATAATAAAGGATTTAGCTTCAGTATTCATCACACAAAATAAATCTTTAACAGAGCTGACTATTTTGTGACTTCGTCAGCTGAATACAGCGGTGCTTATGCTAACGATATCTTCAGTGTTGGCAGCCCTATGAGAACTCCCAGAAAACCTTTCCTGTCATTAGACATTCTCAGCTGGTCTCCAAGTGAAGGAGTATCCAGCCCCTTGTCAAAGAAAATGTCATCATAAGATTACGAGAAATAGAGCAGTGAAAGTAAAATTAAGTAAATCAGGGGAAATGGAATTCTGAGGAGGATGTGTAAAGTATATTAAAAAAGTAGTGAAGATCAGCATCTTGCTTAGTACACATTTGAATATTCCTACAGGAAAAGAGAATATAAAATTGAACCACTGGTCTCCTGAGGACCAGACCATTGTAGGGAGGATATCCTCTATTTCTAAATGGACAGCTTCTGTGCCAGAAAGTAATTCTACTTACTATCAGGAAAAGGAATGGATACGCGATGAACATTATCTTGGAAGCAGACACTGTGGTTTATATGTACCAAATATTTCAACTTGGAGAGGCAACAAGAGTAAAATTTATAATTATAAGCTATAAATTAGGATATGGAAGGCTAGGTCCAGGAGTATTTTCCTATGGTAACCCCCTGGACTGTCTACAAGAAAATGGATAAACTTTGATGGCGTGTTACTTCGAATAACCATGGGTTATTCATACAGTGAATTTATTTATTTTCTGACAGGAAAAGCCACTGCTAATAACAGTTAAGAAGATTATAAACAATATTCACATATATAGCTGATATGTAGATGTCCCTGTATATTGATTGAATCCTTATGATTCATATTCTTTAACTGCTTTTCCTCTTGAATGCATTGAAAGGAAACTTCAGAGCAACAAACAGTAAAGATATCTAGAGGACCTCAGAGGGAAAATCTTTTTTTCAGGAGACAATCTAATATCAGATAATAAGATAAAAACATTCAGACATAAAATTATATAGCTAAACTGTTACCTGGATGTTATAAAAAGTATTCTGCTTGTCTGAACTGGTCCCTCTCAGCCCTAGCTCTTGCCAAAAAAGCTTAAGATACGCAGGCATTGAAGTGTTGATTGGCAGAATCATTGAAGACATTGAAGTGTGTATGCAGTCTTAAACACTTAGGTTTGAATATTTTTACTTAAGTGACCTTTCCAAGGTCAGGAAAAAATTTTATGCATAACTCTCTGTTGACTTACACCTACTCAATTCAGCACTTTAATATTAGGCTCCCTGCTGTTTAATCTTTTTTTTCAGTCCAAAGTTATAACTAAAATCCTGAATTTGCCATGACTTATACGCATGTTGAATAGCATGTACTTAAAAGCTGTGTAAAATTAGAGAGACATATCAGACCCAGACCAAGAAACACACATGGGAGGGAATTTAGAAATAGAGTTCAAAATGAAGGCAACATGGCCAACTTCTCCTTGCAAAGCATGGAGATAGCTGGGTAGCAAAAATGGGATTTCTGACATTCAGTGTACTGAGCATAACATTAAAAATGGAATCAATAGGAAATGATGAAGAAAGGCCAAATTTCATGCTGTTACCTATAACCCTAAGACAGAGCTCACAGAGGTGTGGAATTCAGACTGTAAAATGCTTCCTGAACATACAAAATGTATATAAGATATCCCTGTATGTTGCTCTACAGGAAAAGAAGATCACTGTTTTCTTTAAAAAAAAAATAAATCTGGGATTGGAGCCGCTACAATTAATCTGTTTCTTGATAGCTTGTTAATTACAGCATTCTCTTGGGAAGCTGAAAACAGAGATTTGATTTCTTATAGTAACTGCTCAGATAGTTAGGCTGCATGAGAGGTATTGTCTGCTCTTTCTGCTGAAGCTGGGCAGTGAGAATGAGAAATGTGAGATTCATGATGCCAGAGAAGAAGAGATTTGTCCACCTATCATCCAGTGAAAAGGACAATCTACTGAGTAAAGAAAAAAAAAGAAAAGGAGAGCCTGTTTTTCTGGCCCTAATCCTGGCCCTAACCTAAAGACTGACAGTGATTTTTCAGCAAAGAATTATTGGATAACACTATATTTTAAACAGAAAGAAAAGCTTAAAATTTCTCCTTTTCAAGAGTGAAAGGGTATTTTCTGTATTATTTCTCCTTCCTTTATATATTGTTATGCATATTATATACATATTATATATACATATTATACATGTATACTTTAACTGTATTTGCAATTCTGTATGTACACTAATTCTGTGTCAAGCTGTGGTTGTTTTAACAAAAAACAATGAAATAATGTAGACTAAAAACATAATCTGAGTTTTCTGTTGAGCTGACCATCTTCCAATGTACAGTACTACCATTATGCATTTACCCTGGGAAGTGTACTCACAGATATACTCTATTAGTATTTTCATGGCTTCATTTACACAAGCAATAGCATTTTTTTCTAAAATATAGCAGCCTCCTCTACAATAGTAAAGAAAGGAAATATTTCTGAACCAATATAAGAATATTTTCCTATGTTAATAAATTTATTGGGGCTTATTCAACATTTTTAAACAATTCATTTTTACATGCACTCAGGACACAGCTTCTCATGCAGTATAACATAAAAGTAACTTCCACAATTTTATGGATGAGCATTGTTCCAATTTTCTGTTATTGGTACCACCCATTTAAAAGGTAGATATCTAATTTCAAGGATTTTCTTTCTGCATTTTATTTGAATTAAATCTACCAATGAAGTCTATGAGAAAAATAGACAGCTATAAACAGGAAGTATCAGTGAAAATAAAACCATCTTCTTTTGACTGAAAGAGGGAGGCAAGAAGTTACATTAAATTTTTAAACAGAAACAGAATTTTTCTACCAATGACAGTTTTGGCAAAACTGTGCAAATACAATGTTTCTGACCTGTTATTGAATGCAAGTGCAGAATAATGGTAAGGCTCCATGCTAAAGTTACAAGATATAAACCCAACCACTCCAGTGTAATCTTTCATGTCAATTTTGTTCTCTTATCATCAATATATAGCCAAGTATAACAAGAACAAAGCAGCAATAAAGTTAGTTTGCAAACATGAATAAAACCCCAAGTAAAATAATACCGATACCTAGTTAATTAGCTGGACAGGTTTTTACGCTGTGAAATAACTTCCCTCAAACAAAAAGACTCTTATTAATGATCTCCTGTTCTTCTCTACAATTGATAGTACATTTACAGAAATCTACTCTTAACCATTTCTTTTCTTAATGATAGAGCTGGATTCTTCAATAACCAAAGAGCTGGAAATACATTTTTCAGCATAAATATCTTAACATGACTTCTCTGCCTCTTCACATGAACAAATGCAATATCTAACATCAAGACAAGATTCCTTAGAATGACACAGTAGGGTCTCTCCCTTCCATCTTAAGGTATATGCATCTGGTCTCCAACTTTAATACAAAAAAATATAGAATTACTATGTTTTACTGCTTCATTCTTTTAGGGTCATAATACAACAGTCACACATATACAGAATTATAGTTGCCAGCAAGATAAATAAGCAGTGACAAAACCTGTAATTTTTTTTTCCCCCCAGAATTCCTTAAAACCTTGGGAATTCCTGAAATGTATTTTTAGCCCTTAAAATGTCACACAACAAACAGCTACTCAGACACAAATAGATGAAATACAGACGTAACATTTTCTTGAGCCTGTCGGATAATATTCAATCATCATTCACTATGTTCCAAATTCTACTTTAATGCTCTCCTAAATATCTAGAATCTATCCTGGGATCAACCAGTATGCTACATTTTTCTGTGGATTTTCCAGTAAGGACTCCTTGTCACTGTACAGAGTTCTAATCTGTTTGGGACTAATTATTTCTAAAATATTTTTGATTTTTTCTTTGAATTTATTTGTTTATATTATGTCTTGCTCTGGCAAACATCTTTTAAGTGATACATGTCTCTATTTCTAATACTTACAGCATGGGCGAACGGTAATTTCATATATAGCCTATTTGAATACAGTTCAATGCATGCTTTAATTCTTTAATAAATAATAAAATATGCAAGACTGAACAGAAAAAAAGTATAATATAAAAGTCTTACAGCTGTACGAATCTCTCATTTTAAGAGAATGCAGAATTCTATGAATAAGCAACCTTCTCTAAGGATTGATTAGAACAGATGTTTATGTTTGTGCTCATGTAGCTGTTTATAGATGGTTACAAATGAAAATGGATATATTAAGTTTTGTTCCAGACGTACAACAGGCTGGAGAAAAATGATGACGAGTATCTGGGGCAAGCCCTTTAGGTCTTAGGAGAAGGAGGGACTACTCTTTCCCAAGGCCCCACAATCATTTAAAATGATGAGGGTTTTTTTAATGATTTAATATAGTGAGTTGAGCTACATTCCATTAGATATAATTAGACTTAGACAGGAAAGGTAGATCTGAAAAGCTAATGAAATATTATTCAGATTGAATCTAAGATTGTTGATTAGGATAAAGCTAACCCTGATTAGTATAAACAAGATAGGTGTTAGAGATCTTATTTTTTTTAATTTTCATTTCATTTTTATGTTAGTCAGAGGAGACTCATAACTTGCCATTTACTTAAAGAAGGTACATCTGGAAATATTATTTTCTTTATACTTTCTAATATATTTTCCTTTCATCCTGTTATACTTTCAAAGTCTCTATCATTTGACATCTTCTATACCTGTACTCTCATTTCAATATATATGTATATTCCATATAACTCCTAAGACTCAGCACAATCCTCTTCCATATGGTAAGTGCTCATTTTGCAATGAGTTGGCACAAGATCAGTGCTCTGCATGAGTCCCACTTAAGCTCCATCATAATTTCTTCAAACAGTTCATAGCTATATAAACCCCTACGTTGAGGGATTAACTAAGATCTAAGTGATGTATAGATTTTGTGCTGGCCTTTCCCATAGCAGTGAATTTCATCTTCTATCAAGTCCCACTCCCAGCTTTAAACTTTCTTCGTACTACTTCTTAACGCTTTCATCATCTTCCCAAATCCTATGTGTCAAGCAGTAGTTGAATCCTCATACAAATCTCCCTTTAAACCTACCTCTTTCAAAAAATCACCCTTGCTTCCATTGTCTAAATACATAATGCTTTTGGGACTTGAAAAGTGCTCAGTCTAAAACGGCCTTCTGTGGAAACAATGAAGTGTTGCTAAACTTTGCATGTGTCCCAAAGTAGATTTTGGGTTTGGTGTTCAAACAGTGAATTAATTATATAAGATGATTTTAGCTTACTAGTTTCATTATGGTCTTTCAAAACAGACTTTGAAAGCTTGCAAATGGAATTTGAGAAGTCTAAACAACTTTAATTTGTGAAAGGTCTTTCAGAAACTTGATATGTGCAATCTGAGTACTTTTATTGGTCATCTTCGCACGTGCAGAAATGTTGTTTCTTAATTTGGAAGACTTTCTGGAATTAACAGTTTGAGGTTTATATTATATTGTCTGAGATTTATTATATTCCAACAAAATGTTTAAAAAATTATTAAGTCATGCATTATTTTTCACATGGAAATTAATCTGGAAATTATCCTGCAGGTAACAGCCCACAGTAGTAACTTCTAAGAGGAACACCTCATCTGCTTCTAGACATATCTAAAACCTGACAAAATAGAGCACTTTTAAAAAAAATTACTTGGAATTTTCTGACCAGATAAGTAGTAATAAATAGTCACAGTAACGAATTAAATTATAACAAGCCCTTAGACACTGAAAAAACCTCCATTATAAATAGAAAATACATACATACATACATACACATACATATAACATTAGCTTAATTTGTGCCTTGGTAGAAATACACAAGCAGAGGGCTCTGGGTGGGTGGAATCTGAAGATAGACTCAGCTAATCAATAAGTGGGCATTGTTCGTGCTTTTGATTATTCTTGCTAATGAATTTTTTGTAAATGAACAGCCTAGACCACAGTTTTTCTAGTCTATGTTGCTCTAGGAGCACACAATGGCATAATGGTATTCTATTTCCAGCCAAGGATAGAAGTTACCTTGGAGTTATCAGACATAATTTCTATCAATGCTATTTCAGATTACATTTTCATTCATTCCTCTAATCCATCTACAAAAGACTATTAGTCACAACTAATTTACTAATACAGCTCTATTATACGAAGTGCTTTCTGAAGTAACTCTGATTTTAATTAATCCCTATTGTGTGCTCAGTCCAGGTTTTGGAGTGACAGATACATAAATAGAAAAAGACAATGAAATACACAAATACAAATCCTCTTTTTTCATGCTCATATTTTAATATGACACAACAAAGAATTCAGTTTCTTACATACTAACACCTCTGTAATTCTTTTTTCTTCATGGTTTCATACTTTGCAAGAAGAATTTCATTTCTTCCTACCCTAAATCAGTCCTTCACAGCAGAGATTTGTGGCAAGGGCTATAGAATTTAAGATATAGGTGTAATATAAGGACAAAATTCAGCTTTGTGCTAAAACTGTAATTGTGGTGCAGCTGAAAATCAAGGACATCATGGGCTTGGCAGTTAGTCATTAATTCCCTGGATGGCCCAGGAACACCTTACCCAGTCTCTGAACAGAGATAATGGGCTGATTGGAGACAACAGACCAACTCAAGAGGCAACTGCCTGACTTCTGTGCCACCGTCACAAAAAAGTGCTACACTAATTGTTTCACAAGCTCTCCAGGTGGGACTCTCCATCCTGGAAATTCCTGCAGGCAGCTCCTGCTGTGCCTAGACCAACTGACAGACACTACTCGTACACCTCAAAGTGCTGATTTGTATCCTGGGTGGATAACCTGCCAGGACCAGAGGCTGCCCAGCAGTTCCTGATGCAGAACTGACCAAACTGGACATAAATAATACACATGTAAATAGTTAGTATCATCAGCGCATTGGGGAGCCTCATATGAATGAGCTGAAGCCACCATTCCAGAACCCTTGTCCACTGCCACTTGGAATAGGACTGTTCATACTGAATGATTTGGTTCCTCATGGAAATGTAAGTCTGTGTGCACCTCCATGTGCATGTGTGTCCATAGGTGTGTCTCTGTGTCTGTATGTGTGTGTGTGTGTGGTGAATGACCTGCACTCAGAAAAGCTGTGAGTTATATTTAGAAGAAGACAAAAAAATTAGTCCAAAACTGAACAAATATCTTCATTCACCCCTATTTTTGCTTTAAATAATTTGAGTACTTAAAGTCTGCAAAATGTAAAAGATTTTTTTAAATTTTTTTTTCTGTATACCAGAACACCTAACACACAGAAAAAAAGTACAGATTACTTGGTAAAAAATTCAAAGTGAATAAGAATTTAAACATAGCTGTCTTTCCTGATTTATCACAAGCTGAATAATGATACAAAGTATATAAATGGGAGCTTGCAAAACTAAGACTTCCTTTCAACACTGTCATTCCCACAGGATCTGAAGAAGCCAGTTTGACTTCCTTCTTCACAAGTTTCTCTGAGTTCGTAAATTCATTAGAAGGATTCTTTTGATGAAACTTCAGGTGCAGAAGCTTACTGCAAAAGGCAGCAAAATCTGCTACTAGTGTTAAGTACAAATCTGTCAATAGCAGTTATTACCAAACCCATTCAGACCTACTTCTTAAAATTAATTGAATGCAAATATTTTCATGCTGAGTAAAGCACGTAGATAATTCCCCAGCACTATGATTTTTTAAATGTATTGTTAAACAATATATTTTGGAAAACATACGGGGTCTCAAATATATTACATTCATCACTGAGATTAAATCTTAAAGGTGAAAAGATTAATTTTTTCCATATGTCACACTATGGTCACCCGCAGTAGTTGATTTATTCCTTTGCACAAAGCAATGTTAGGACTGGAAAAAACCAGTTAGGACACAAAAATATATGGAGGACCAACCTGCAAAGCAAGAAGTTAGACTGTGTATTCAGTTTCCTGACTGTTGCTTGTATTGTTTAACAATATGTTTTGTTGTTTTGTAAAGAGTAGTTTAAAATAACTTTTTATAACCATTTTTTAGTATAAATTGTGACCTACAACATTTCAGTTTTCATCTTGAAAAACCATGCTCAATTTTTTTCAGTGAGACTATTTCATGGAGAGAAAAATGGTGGGATATTTTCCAACTAGCAACAGTTATGAGATATTAAGATCCCTCCAGACGTTTTTTCTCTTTTATGATAATGAGAATACAAAAAACCAAAAACTTAATTAACTTAAGTTTTTAATTATAGGTATACTTTAATGAACAGACAACTCTGCATGCATGATGAATAAAGAATTATCTTTTCCCCTTTCAGACTTTATCTTGGTTTTGATTTAGGCTTTGTTATGTTCATTTCTTGGGTTTTTTTCTGCTTGGTCCCCAATCTGAGCAACAAAGTATACAAGGGGATAAATTAATATCTGCTTAACAACATAAATAGCTTTGTAAAGTAATGTTCTGGATGTATCTTGGTCTGGGATGGAAGAAAACAAGCATATCTTTTCAGGCAGTTTTATCTGAGGGCAACTTCTATCAATTACACAGTATTAGGTTAGGCAACAGGGAAAAAAACCTAGAGAATTTGGAAAGTTCCATTTTTATAGCTAGACAGCTTCCTATTCAAACAGCTGCACTCAAGATGAACATTTAAGAAAATATATAAATGAAATAAATGAAGTCAGACCAGAGTGTCATCAGACCAAATTGTCATTTTTTCATTCTTACAGTGTCTCCATTTAAATTAATTTCCATTTGGCTATGTTTCAACATCCAACTTCCAAACACCTCTAGAGGAATTATTTTTATTATGGGCAATAACAATACTACCTACAAGTATTTCCAATACCAGGTTTCTGTTTTAAATACAGGTATGCCTGGTGTAGGATCTATTGAAAAGTCTATTTCAGGAAAAAAAAACTTTGGAAAGTAAATATTTTAGTCAAATTTGACTGCAATGCCAGGGGAAGGTATTGAATTTCCGGGATTTTTCCACATACTATTTTGCTTTTCATTGATACAGCCTAACTTGGCAAATACAATTTTAATAGTTTTTATACTTTTCTGAAATCATGGTATTTTGTTGAAAATGTATATCTAACCCTGTTAATTTTTATGTGACATTTCCCCCTTTAAAGATGATTGCCATTTACTGAATTGTACTGAGTTCTACCCATTATGATGTCAACATACATCATCTATTTGAGATGGAGCTTTTGAAGTTTAAATAAGCAAAAGAATAAAACTTCACAGTTAGAAATTATGTGTTTAAATTTGAAATATTTAAGAATACTTCCCTTCAGAAAATGTTATACTAGGAGAGATGCAAAAAAAAATATTAACTCACTAGTGCCTTGGGAATCAACATCTGTGGAAGCTCTCTCTGCCCTTCCTAGAACAGGGACAAGACTTGGAAGATTAATTAACTAATGCTTCAAAACCAATGTGCATAAGTTGAAGTGCATTAACATCCATGTGGACATTCATTCAGGACTAAAGTGGCCTTAATTTGCCGTAGCTTAATCCTTCTCAAAGGAGCTAGAGCAAGCTACAGTGACTTCATAATATCCATATGGGAATTTAATGCTCTTTAACTTTTGCACAATAACTCTATAAATTTAGTAAGATTTCCTAGGTGCTCACCATGCAAACAAGCTTGTAAATGCAAAAGAAATAGTATCACTGCTGACCACTCTGTGTGGGAGCTGATAATTGAAGATAAATTGCATTATGTTCTACCATGTTTAGGTAGCAACCACTGGACTAGAAATTGAAGCAGACTGTACTCGCAGAGTCATAGAGAGAAACAAAGAGTCAGGACATATATATATGATTTTGCTTTGTTTCTGATCTGCTATGTGAACTTCTTAATTATGCTGCCATCTCTTTGCCTCTGATTCCCTCAATATAAAACAGAACCACATCTTACTTCCTATTCACTTGTTTCTGGTACATGATGCCTTAAGTTTTAACTTTTATATTTTTCAAATTCTGTACTGCTTAGTGTGTAACTCTGAAGTTTCTTGTAGCCTGTTAATTTCTTCTCTCTCATGCTAGGTAGACAAAACAAAGCCTCTCCAGGCCTGCTCTTCAAGGACACCCAGACCGTCCTAGGCCCAAAAAGTATAAACCAAAGAGCCTCTAAGGGGGTTAAGCGGAGGGGAAATTACATCATTAAACTGAAGCTTTAATTGGAGAATTAACCCTGATATGCAAATGAACCAAACCTATAAAAGTGTGAAGAACTTGTGACCTGCCATCCATCTTGGGGTCCATCTTGGCAATAGCTTCTGGCTCCCCAGGGGGTACCTTTGAAGGCCTTTCAAATAAATACCTACTTTTATTCCCTTACTCCTGTCTAGTCTCTGCTTCTAGGAGGCATCTTAAGGCATCAACACATACTACTAATACAGGTTTTCCACACCATAATTTTCTCATAGCTTATACATGTGCCCTGAATAGGGACTAGAAAAGATGAAATCCAGGCACAGGTGCAAGTCTGCAGTGCAGCTGTGATTTTCTACATATGTCTGATCAGCACAATTTAAAACTTTGGTTTACAAATGTAACACGTGATGGCAAGATTAGTTCACAATCTCTACAAATCAAAGTCACAAATCGGAACCAGATACCATGTGACACTAAGCTATTTCAATTACAGTTAAAAATCAGTACATGTGGTCATTTGACTTTTCTGACAATATTGCTCACATAGCATACGTGAGCCTAACAGTTCATATGACAGTTGTCAAAAGATGACTGATTTATTCATATAGTCAATGATTTTTAAAGGTGGGGTTTTTTCCATTCTTTTGGGGATAATATTATTAGTGTTCTTATAAGGAAGGAACTCTACTCAAGCTGATCTTCCACAAAATTCTCAAAATAGACTAGACAGTATTAAAATTTACATTATTTTATTTAGCACGGCACACTTTAAACCCAGAGAAACATGAAGTACACCATACACCCTGGTACTACCAGAGGATGGGCATTATTACTCATTCCAGCCTGCTTATACAGCCCCCATCTCTACCACTCCTCTGGGAAAAGCTTCTGAGAGCAGCTTAGCTTTGCCAGGAGAGCTCTGATCTCAGCATCAGCTTGCACCAGGGAAGTAAGCTTTAGGTTTTCCTAGCCTATTCTGCCCATGTGTTTTCATAACTGTAACTTCTCCAGATACATCTTCATTATTATTCATAACTGCATCATTCGGTGGTGTCATGCATGTTCCCCATTGCTTTACTGCCTCTGAAAACTAAGAATACCCATTCATGACAGGTAATGCAGAGCAGCTCTGTTTCCAGCAAGCTTAGAGCTCTCTTCCTTGTTTAGATAGGATAGTCATTAAACAGGAAAAGATAGCAACCTTATTTCTTGACCCATTATTTTGCTTTATATTGCTTCAATTCCTTATATTTTTATCATTGCTTTTTCAATTTTTCATCATATTCAGCCTGCTTCAGACATCTTCCTTCTCCACAAATTCTTTACTCGACTATACAGTTCCAACAGGCAAATGAGAAAGGACTGTAAATATTTCAAAAAACATGAGTTTGACCCCTAATTTTTAGCTACCACAATGCACACATGGAGTGTCTACACTTTCTATTGTTGTTTTCTCCCATTTGTCCAAACTCCTACCACCAACAATTTTTGTTATCATTATTCATGGTATGTTTCTACAGACATCACAATTCTGGAAGCCTTTGAGAACTTTCTTAACTCTACTTATGTTTATCTTTAATAACATCATAACATAGATAAATGCATGTGCTAATACTTCAGTGGTGAGTACTATACAGTATTTTTGCTATTATCTGGCCAGTGCTCCACCTCCCCACCTACTCATCTATTTGTCTTCTATTAAGGTCTCCTTAAAAGGAGAACCCTGTGGATGAAATATCCCAAAGATATTAACTGCTAGTGACATTGGGGTTAGTCAAGACATAGTAAAAACTGAAAACAACTGACTTAGCCTGTATTTTTTTAAACATACATATTACTATGGGACGTAAGGTCCAGAGGAAGGTACATTACACACTGAGGAGAATTTAAAGCATCAACAAAAGGAGTAGGAGAGAAAGTGTACAGCTCTTTGAGTAAACAGTTGTTTAGTAGCAAGTTAAATACAGGAGTTCATTCCTTATACAATCAAGGAATATTTCCACATAGTCACCAAAGGAAAAGAAATTTTGTCCTAATAAAGAGGTTGGCCAGAAAGACTTGTCTACTTAAGAAAATAGTAGTTTTGAACAGCAAAGTATTAAAACACCCTAGGCCTTAGAGGATAACACTTCTTTTGTTTGTGTTTAACATGAAAGATATTTATCTTGACTTCCATTTATTATTAGCTTTATACTCTGATTACGGTTTGACAGAACAAGCCCGTACACTGTGAAATAGAATAGCAAATTGATGGTGATCTTCAAATACACCAGAGCTTGCCATGCAGGATGAAGTAATGATTCTCTGTGTCTTCTGGGGATAGAACAAGAACAACCGTGTATAAACTGCTGTAAGGTAAATTTAGTCAAGAGAGTAAGAAAAAGCTTTCAAGTTTGCTAAGCACTGGAATAAATTGTTTTGGATGTCACAGAATACCCACCACTGGCTGATTGTAAGAAAACAGAAAAACAGCAGAAACAGTTCAGATGCTTTTTAACTTTTTGTGCATTGGGCAGGGAAGAGGGCTAAATGACCTTATGGAATGTCTATTAATACTTCCTTCTATGATTTTTTTGAAAATGTCATGTACCTATGAATTAGAACTACAAAGACTTGCACATCACCTTTTAGAACCTATCTTCTCCCAGTTACAAGGGTAATACATTAGACCATTCCACCAGGCAGCCCCAGAAAAATATTCTGTAATACCGAAGTAGTTCTTTGCATGGCAATATGCACACACCACTTCACAATTTTTCAAGAGGAGTCAGCAGCTCAGCAGAACACACTGTCATTGTGTTATGATGAATGATGTTTTCATAATGATGTGACATGTCTAAATGACACAAACCTGGCTTCCTACCAAAAACGCAAAGAACTTTTTTTTTTTTAAGAAGAAAAAATCCATTATCAGTTCTTATGGCAAATTTCTCTGCAAGAAAATGGCAGTAGGCCAACTTAATACAAAGTATTCTCCAAGTCTGTAATTATTAGAAAACAAGTTCAAAGTATTTTAGAAGCAGAAAATGTTTTCATAGGATGGTACATAACTCCACTTGATGAAACTACAGAAATATATAAGAAACTATGGAACTGAAAGTTTAATATTGTCTTGGAAGTTTTGAAAACACCCAGAACATTTCCAAAACCCAGAAATTTTTTCCTGTAGTAAGGTCAATTGGCACTTTTCCTCACCACAAAAAAAACCTTTCAGATAATTAGGCAATAAATAATGACTGTTTGACATAATTTGCTTTATTTGAAGCATTCATATAAAAGCAGCAAAAATCTTTTGGATAGCATGTTCTCCTTTGTTACAAATGCCTTACCCTGAGATTCTTTCCTCCTTGCAACTTTATAAGACTGCTAGATCTCTCTTAATGTCATCGTTTTTCATAAATACAATATAGCTTTTGGCTCTGAAGTTGTACCTTGAAAAGTTGCCATGACAGCATGGAGGATACTGTTCAGCTTGCAGTCCTCAGCAGGCTATGCTGTTCCTTTCTTACCCGAGTCTCAGCACCCACCCAGACATGCACTTGGCAACGCGATTAACTCCTATCATACATCAGCCGTTTCTTTGCTTATCATTCCTCCATGTGAATGAAGCAGTGTTTAGTATTTTGTTCTGTTTGTATGATGGGTTTGATTTTTCATTTTATAGCATGTTACTGTATCGTCAGGTTTGACAGGCAAGGACAAAAAATTCTGTTGCAAGACTAGAAGGTGGCATGACAAGTGATACTCCTCTGCATCCCTAAGAGTTAATTTTCCAGTCTCACAGCTCTTCTCCAGTGCTTCAGCCCTTTAGACTTACTCAGTAGCTTATTCCTGAAATGTCCTAGGGAAAAAGACGACACAAAAAGTTGGACCAGGAGGGCTACTCGGTACTAGCTCAGTCCTTCCATGTAGTAGCTCGTGTTTCCAGTTCCTGGGAGCCCCTGCCATACCCTGATTCTGGTTCTTGTAGTGTCTGGAAGGACAGCAGTAGTACTGTCCCTACGTACTTTCAGCTTGAGATTCTCTATACAACAAGCACTGAACGTAGTATGGAACTATAAATTCAATTCAGAATGAAATCAGCACTGCTGCCACCATGCATCAGGTTTATAAGCCAGAGCATTTTAGGAACCATAGGACTACTTTAACTTAGCAACTGTTTTGAGATTGCATGCAACTATATTTATGAAAAGAAGTTCTTTTTAATTCAGAAAATATACTGTCTGCTTTTGCTATGGGTCAAGATGGGATTTTTTCCTGAATCAATCACCCAGCCCTAATTCTAATAGAATACCTCTGAATAGTTTAATACTAATAACTGCTCTGTAGAGACTCCTGAAATTATAATATATTAAAGACCTATCAGCCTATCAGAAGAACATGTAATTTTATGTTCATTACTTCTTGGTTCCTGACTACAGAATTTGGATGGTTGCACCTCAATTGAAAGTTGAATCAAAGTTAATATAATTTAAATAAAAACTTCAATAAAAAGTTAAAGTTCTGTTCTTAATAGCATTAATACCCTTTAATGACCGCTATGGTCATTACCACTAGATAACTGACCTTCTTGAGCCTCTCTTCACATAGAAACCTTTCTCCCAACACAGGCAATTATTTAGCAGTAATGAGTGCTCTGTAAGAGATTATTGTTTAACCAAGAACCTTGACACACTGCTTTTCCCCTGTTATCTCTATTCTTCAACAAATGGTACATTTTTTTCTATTGTAAGCTTTTTAGTTCTGAGTAGAGAAGGCTGTGGTCTTATTCTTTCCAATGCAGAAGTTCACCATATAATTGGCAAACCTTCAGACATAATTAAAATCTTGAAAGTTAGGATGCATGAAACAATGTTTGTGAGCTGCAACTGTGGCCCTGTAAAACAGAGCAGTTCTGAAGACAGGTTTGAGATACCTAGGAATAATGAGGAATAAAAAGAGAAATATTGTTGGGGATGAAAAGACACAATTCTTTAACAGCGTGTGGAAAACGGAGGAAAAAGAAGAATTAATTATAAAAAGACAGAAATATTCGGGAGCATAATGGAAGCCAAAGGAAAAAGTGAATGAAAGAACAAATAAAGAAGAGCAAGGAAAACAGGCAAGACAAATTAAATTTGGGGGGACAGAATTAAATTTCATAATGAAAGAAATCTTTTTGGCAGAGTCCTGGAAGCATTAAATGTTAAAGGATGTTACTGTAGAAGTGTGAGAATTACTGGGTCAGTCAGCTCAACACAAGCCTGGAAGACAAAACTTCTGAATTCTAATTCCAGCTGGCCTAACAACTCATCCTGTGGCTGTGGGGAAAGCTCTTCCCCCTCTTTGCCTCAGTTCCTTTCTCTGGGAAAATTACCTTTTTTTCAAAAGGCGTTATGATGTTTACATATGTTGTGCTTCAAAAATACTAATAGTTACTAATGCCTTTATGTCCTCTTCCTCAGTTTTTAATATAAGATTCATGAAACACTTCCCAATTCAAATTCTCAGGTTGAAGTATCTCAAGCATTTTGCACAAATTCACTTAGAAATACCTTATTCCTTTTTCTTGAATGAAACCTTGTCTAATAAATTTGAATGAGCATCTTCTAATCAGTACATTTTGAATATTCCGACCACTCTTGTACCTCTTCACATGAGTAGTGTTATGGTCAGATGGTGGAATAAAGCCTGAAGAAACTGGTAGGAGCGCCAGTGTGCTGTACTTAGAGATAAGATAAAAAATGTCAGATGTTTAAAGTCTGCATGGAACAATTTTACTTTATTTCCTCTATGAGAGGGTATTTTGGCCCAAAACACAAGAAAAAAAACTAAGTCCATATAATGCCTTAATACAGTATATGGAAAAGAATGCCCTAAGTGAGGCCTTTCCTCATTTAAAAGCAGAAAATATCTTCTAATGTCCTGGCTGAATTCCCATCTGCTTTCGTTCCTTAGAGAGAAGGCCTTGAAATCTGAAAGGCGGGGGGAAGCATTTTCCTGTTGCTGCTGCTATACACTTATATTTTCCTATGTACAGCTGCTATTTAGAAGAAAACAGAGGAGAAATTTCTCCAAATTATTTTTTCACATTAATACTCCATCTCCTAAAGCCTTGGCTTTTTTCATAGTATAAATGTTACATTGATTGAGGTTCCTCTGTATTTTCTGAATAAGGGGACAACAGAGAACAACAGGGAGAGGGCTTTCAAAGCAAACTGCCTGTGACTTGCCTTCTATCTGAAATAGCTTGAGTTAGGTTCTTTCATTAATGAGAATACTGCAGGAAAGTATAATATTCTATTCAGTTCTGGAAAATACTACAGGTAGGACTGCAGTGCATAGAGCCTTGTCAACTAGACAGTTTACTACACTGGGAGAAAATGGAGCAAGAAGGATTTTTTTATTTGTATAAAATATATTGTTCTTCCAGGCTGTAGTGAAATAGTTTCTATTTAATTGCAGAGAAATCCTAAGAAGGTTACAGCAGTGAAACATTAAAATTCTAAGGGCAACTAATAACATTAAAACTTTATAGCCCCAGATAGAATAATTTAGACAAAAACAACATGAACATATGTTTTGTGTAATAATAACAAACATTTATAGCTGTCAAGAGAGAAAAACACAGGTTTATGCACACCTTAATGGCGTGCATGGGTGAGCATGAGTATATTTAAAACATAATATATTACAAAATTGACAGCAGGCATGACTCTTCTGGGTACTATGTTAAATCAATGAATAAATTACCAAAAGTGTGTTGTGGCTGTTTGGATGTGTAATTGAGCTTAACGTATGTAGTGTTATTTCAAAAGAAACTGTTCAAGGAGTTTCTAGACCAATCCACTATGCATCTTTACTAAGCTGTTTACAAATAACAATAAATGAAACTGTCTCGCAGTAGGAAGGAAGTTTAGTTATATGCATTACATAAATGGGAGAAAAGTTAATTTTAATATGTTTTTCAGGAATTAAAACCAAACTTATTATAATATTCCTAGGATTCACTGAATTGGAAATCAACATTTTTCATGTTTAATTTTAGATTTATTTTAATTAGCTGATACTTTACAAACAAAAGCCTTTGTAGCAATACATGTCAGGAATAAGAGATAAATACGGATGCTTCATGAAGTATCTATACTGAAGAGTAAGAATCAATGCCCAAATAAATGAACTAGCAGAAGAATGAACTTACATTTATTCTGTTTATTTCCTTAATACATTTCCTGTCCAATGTATAAAAACATTTTATTACATTAGAAAAATATGAACTTTTAAACCTTATTGTTCTTGACTAATTAATAACAAAAACCCATAGATTTTCAAACTAACCCATTAATTGTCATATTCAGAAAAAGCTTATCTTACTACACACAGAATTTTTAAAAGAGAGATTTACCCTATTTTTTGCATCTATCTTTATATTTTGCAGTTCTAGTAGTACTTGATTATACAGTGCTCTAACTGCTTGCATCTCACATCTAAGATAGGAAGGGCAGCCTGCAAAATGTAATACAAGTACTAAATACCCTTGTAAGTCTCCAGGAAAATTTTCCAAACCAACAGCAAGGACAGAAAAGACAAGCTGACCTGACCTCAGTCACCTTCTTGCCCCCTTCCCCCAAAAAGAAATTGTGATCCTCGAATGTAAGCAATCATAAATGCACCATTCTAAACTTCTGTTGTGCATCATAGCTATAAGTTAAAGTATTTCAGAACACATGGTGCTGAGCTCTTAATCAGATCTGAACTTTCCCCTTTGCAATTTTCTTTCTTTCTTTTTCCTCAAAATTTTTTTTCATTTTGTAAGGGATGATGTAGACTGTCAGCATCAACCATACCTGTGATTTTCTTAGGGCTCATAAACCAAGGATTAAGGTATTCTGTGCTAAAGGCCTGTCTCCTTTCTATAACATGACTGCAAAGAGGAAAAATAGGATGAAGAAATGAAGTGTACATGCCCAGATGAGCTATTCTTTCTCTCTGGCATGATGATGGTTCATAAAGCATGCTATGGGGCGATTATAAAAGAATATGGCATACCACCTGTCTTCCGGTCAGAAAACCCATTTTGCATTTAAAGCCATCTTAGGTTAACTGTCATTAACATTTACAGCTGCCCACGGGACATGGCAAAGTGCACTACTGCCACACATATTTTTGTTGTGGTTACTCCCAGGTGTTTAAGGAACAAGTTTAAATTGCTAAATGTGATGCAGTCCCCATTGTATCTCCCACATTAGTTACACTACCTTGGGTAAGCATAATTATCAATAAATGAGATACATCTGAGATACTTTAAGAAAGCCATAATTAAAAATCCAGGCAAAATACTAAAAAAAAAAAAAAAAAAAAGTATTACCCAAAAGTTACTAGACCTAACATACAAACATACATATGCTTTTACCATAAGCATCTTTCAGGCTTTTAATGTTAGTCTGTATTTCACCAAATGGCCTACTGAAAAAGTTGTTTATTCTTTTTCACAATGCAGATACACACAAAGAACTCAGGTCACACAACACTCAGCACCATATTCTGTTGCCTTCTAATAGATTGGCTTAAAAAACTAGCAAAATCTGTAACATCACTTTGCATTTAAAGTTTAAGTGTAGTCAAGTATACTATGCCACAAGACATTTAAGAATAAATCAGTTTGAAAATGCAGGATGTCCAAGTAGATTTTTCCTTAAAACACTGTTTTACCTGGTTTCTCTTTTGTGACCACCGTAGTGAGGAACAGATGCTTAAAGTACACAGCTGAGACTAGAACTGAAAGATACTACAAGTTAAATCATTGCTAGAAATATTCTGAAAGACTAAAATAAGAAGTGAATTGGAAAAAACAAAGGGAAATGCCACCAAACCATGCTGAATATAAAAGTAATTTAAATAATTTTAAAAGAATAAAAGCATGAAGAAGATAAAATTTGCCTTTATCTTATAGTATCTTTGTTCACATCAATGTTTCTTTTGTTCTCTATTACACATTTAATCACTCCCGGACATCAACCATAACAGCAAAAACTCAAATACCTAACTGATAATTAAGCACAGTAATATTTATAAGAAGTTAGTTTATTCTGTAGATAGGAGCATTAATTTAATGCACAAATACAATGAAAGTAAAATTTCTTTTTTTAAAGATCAGAGGAGTGCCATGCCAGTCACTCTTTAATGGAATAAAGCAGTAATTTTTGTTTTCAGACCAGTAATAAAAGTTTAATAAAACAAAGTTAGAATGTTATTAACAGAAACAACAATCTTTAGAGATGACAATTGACAACAGCATCCCTATTGAGCTGTACTATTTAAAGTACAGGATTTTTACAAGACCATATCAAAAGGGAAAAATTATATTTTCAAACATGATTTTTTTTCAGAAGCAAAACATGGTGGAACAGTCTGTCACAAAAAGAAAAGAAGAAAGCATCTAAGTACAGAAGGTAAGCTTAGTTTACTCCACTAAATCCTTCATTACCAGAGGTAATTAGGATGAGAGGCATGAGTTGATATTACATTGCTATTACCAGAGCTAGAAAAAAGATAGACTAGGGGAGACAGAAGACAATAACCTTTTAAGTCCAATGCCTAGATCTTATGCCACATCATCTGAACAAGCCAAAATATTTATCATTGTGATGACTGGTAAACAACACGTGGGTAGAAGACACATTCAAATTTTACCATTTGATTTGACCAGCACCACATTTGTCAGAAGTCAGATATGATGCCTGTGGAGCGCCAGACTTTTAGCCCCCCTGCACTGCCATCTGCGACTGACCTGGCAGTGAACCCTGGGAGAAGTCTCCCCACACACTCCTGTACTATATTTCACTTGTGATCCTGTTGAAATCCTGAACTGTCTTGAGGAGCAACAGATGGCATGGAGGGAGAGGGAGCAGGAATAAGAAATGAGAAAGGAAACTTAACTGAAAAGATCTGAATTTCAACTAATTTGCTTTGTTAGTTATCACTATCTTTAAATCCCAACAGACTTGTTTTGCCAAGGCATTTTCAGTTAGCTAGGATTCCTTCTTTTCACTTGCTTATTTATTGATTTATTTTAGTGTGTTCCATCAACTTCCGAACTTAAACAACAAATTTTAAAAAAGCTCTGTTTCTGCTGTGGTCTGAAACCTTGAATGAGCTCATGGGATTCTGAGCCCACATAGAGAAGTAGACACTTACAGAGGTGAAGTAACAACAGCCTAACATACTTTCAGAGTTTCCGGTAATAATGTTCGATTCAAATAGCATTATGATAAAATTTGCCCCTTGGGTGTAAGTCAGTTTAAATATCTGTTCTCATCAAGTTCTCAGTCTGCACTTGTTCTCAGTGGAGAGATTTAGATTTAAAACATCTTTCACACTGAACTTGATCTATGTTTTAATAGAAAGTAGCCTTTCTCATTCCTGAAGTAAAAAGTCATCATTTCTTTGCTAACTATGTAAGCATAACTGCTCCTACTAACAGAGATGGCTGTTAAAGAGCCAATAGTTGCCAAAAGCAATCAATATAAAATATTTGGAATTACCAAGGTGTAAAAATTGTAGAAGTATATTATAAATAGCACAGATACCTCAGGGTCCTTGTTCACATCTTCAATTCAAATATGATTTTTGATATTTTTGCAGTAAATGTGCTGGTTAAAAAAGCACCTATGTTTCATAACAGGATTGAATATTGTGCTCAATAGTAGATACAATTTAGAGCTGCAAAAAATATTATTTTTAAAGTGTGGCACTCTCAATTTTATACTTGGTAGTGAGATAATGGATAAGGTTGTTGTCAGATTTAATGAAAAAATATTAGAATCTTTGCTACTTTTTAGAAATTCAACTTGTTAAAAATGATTGAAATTATTTTAGATACTATGAAAACAACACTGTCATATAGAATTTGCAGGACACTGATGGATATATGAGAAAACAATCTCTCTGAGCTAAAATGGGACCCAGATTTTCTTGACCAAGACTTCAGGGACGTAATTTCTTGAAAAACTAGAAAAATATTTAGTTAACTTCTGATATACAGAAGTTTTACCAGGGCTCATATAACCTGAAAGACGAGGTTTAGAGTGGAGCTATTATTCATTTGTCATCTCTTACTGCAGTCCAAACAGTGACTGCTTAGATTCATTCCTTTTTCCGTAAAGAGAGGTTCTGAAACACAAAACCATTCCTCCTGCCGACTAAAAAGCATACAATTAAGTACTCAAGAGAAACAGCCTCCAATAAACAACAGTGAATCTACCATGTGGAACCTGATAATACATCTAACAGCCCCTTTTTTTTTTTGAACCTTTGATGCACTTGCTTTCAATCATTCTGGAAAAAAACTATGACTATTTGAACGAAAGAAACATTTTCAGAATAGAGCTCTTGCAGATATGTAACACTTAAAATCATCTATCAACTGAAAATTACTTCTAAAAGCAGTGGTCTAGTGTTGCCAATCCATTTACAAGCCCACATGCATAATCCAGCACCTTAGCCAGGAGTTATCATGCAACAAAAGTGTAGTTATTATTGCAACATTTTATCCTCAAAACATTGGGTTAGATTCATCCTAGTCGGCCTCAGTAATACAGGCTGGGAATTTCCAGTTAGTGGGGAGGAAGGCAGTAGGAGAGAACCACATGTCCTCTTTCTCTATGAAGTAACCAACCACCACCACAATCCATAACTGGCTCACAGAGGCACAAGAGGAGGCTAACAAGGACATAATTTTATTTACAGCCTTTCCTGGAAGATCTCAGCTGTGTAAATCCTTATGAACAGCCACATGAAATGCAACATTCTCCCTCTGGAAGAAGAAAATTAGTTCTGACACCTGCTTCCTTTCAGGGTGTGTTGAGGAGTAAGCCCTTGCAAAAGAGCTGACCAAGGGAAGACTTTAAGGTCCAGTTTGCTTATGCCTGTGTTTGGTAAAAAGGCCATGGTCTAATGACACAAAAGTCCATATTTTATCAGCTTGGAGACTTAAAATCACCCAAAAATTACTAGCGCAGTTAAAGTATTTTAACAAAGCACAAAAATGCAAAATACAAGAGAGAAGAATCATGGCAGCTTTATGAATATTATTCTGTATGAAACATCAACTTAAGATTGTATATGCTTAGAAGCTTAAAGGAAATATTCTGTGCTTGAAAGATTATATGGTTACTTTGGCTTTGCCTCTGTTTTTGAAAGCTTCTGCTTAGTTGAAGATAATTTTGCTTCAAAGTATGATGAGACACATTCTTGTCAAGGCACTGGCTTTTTCAATAAAACCCCTGTACCAGAAAGGTACTAAACAGTACTAAAACTCTGTTTTCTTTCTATCTATACTAAAATTATCACACAAAATATTTCAACTAACTCTCAGGGTCTGATATAGTACTACAGTAAACAAAGCTTTTCTGCTCAGTTGCCACAGTCACATCTTTCATACCCTTCAGTAGATCCCTTTCTTCCATATTCTTCAACAAAGACTCTCTATATGTCAGTCCCATTCAATAATCCATATCCAGACTCTCTCCAGCAATGCTAGTTTCTGCTTTCAAACTTATTTTAAACCATTTTTCTCTTTCCTTTTATTCATCCACTCTAAAATGGTGTGTATAATTATGGTGTCATCTCTCAAATCCTTCCTGAAGATACTTTTGTTTACAATGATAGGTAGGTCTGTGCACAATCTAGATGATGTCTGTAATATTAAAATTAAACTTATTAAGCAAGGTATTAAAAACTAGAAAACTGAGGAACTTGAAGTGTCTAACTGTGCTAAAAGACACAAAGTTTCCTTCTTCTTGCTTCCTTTTTTGATTCTTTTCATTATTACATCAACATAGCTTGTTTTGATTAGCTTGGAAATTCTTAATGGATGTTTTCAATCCTCTATTTGGATAACAATATCAAAAGAACTCAGTCATGTTTCACATGCTCCAGTAAAAGCACTAAAAGACAGGCCCATTCCTCGCAAAACCAAAATTATGTCTATTGATTTACAGAAGGATTTTGTAAATACCACTACCCTTTTTATCCCGTTGTCCAAATCATATATGGTTCAAATCCCCACCATAGAAGCTGACAGATCAAGACTACTGTAATATCATATACTGAAATACCTAAAGCCAAGCAAAATAATAACTGCGATTATTTTTTTTCTAGTACAGCAGAATTCATGGCATCATTTGTACTTAAGACTGAGATGGCAGTATCTTTAGTCTAGACTCCCAAAGTTTCCAAAGATTCAGAATTGAAATATTACATGAATGCTTTAAAACTGTTCAGCTGTTAGGCACAATAATAGTATTTATGTACAGATAGCATCTTAAATATTCAACAATATAAGACTATGCCTCAATCAGAGCCTTCTATTCTAATTACAGGAGAGCACTTCCCTATTATTGTCTTTGAAGTAGTGAATGGTGAACCGCAGACTTGCTGTAATACTGTGCAGCACAGAAATACGTCGCAGGATATTATAAGGTATTGTTTTCACCAGTGAAAGGTAGCAACTTTTTAACTGTGCCCAAGACTATCCAGTTTTTCTGAACAGAAGAGACTAACACATTCAGCTGAAACTGCAAAGAATTAAGGCGGCAGATGGTAATTACTGATACTGGAAGTAAGCCTGGGTAAAGGTGGTTAGAACTTCAGTTTAATGTCTCATCTACGAGGTGTAGCACTCATGAGATAAAACTTTCCCATATTTAGATGGGAATGTGGCTCATTATGGACACATTAGAAGAAAGAATTACTTCTTCTAAAGCACAAATACCAACTTTTCTTTTCCAAAAAAAAGACTTGATTAAGCCATGCGACAAAGATAGACCAGAATGGCATGTGTATCACCAGATGAAAAGCCTTTTCCATATGTCTATATGACAGAGATGAAAGTCTTATTTCCATTTCATTATTTTTTCAAATTGTTACTGAATAAGTAATGGTTATTTATTTGACATTTTATTCCACAGTGTTACAAACATGAGACACAGGATTTAATCCACAAGTCTGATCCTGACTTTATGCATGTGGAAAAATAGAGAAAGAGAGACTGTAAGTTAAATAAATTCAGTTCGAGATGTAAAGTTTTAAAATTCTGCTGCGATTTAAGTAACTCCAGCAAGCTAAGTAAAATGATCCTTCTATTATATGTTATTCCTGCCCTTCCACTAGAAACAAGTGAAGGAGAAGAAAATGAAGGCCAGTTACATATGCCATTTGACAACTTCAAAGCACAACCCACTACAATAATATATGCAATACTCCAATTGCATACATTGGACACCAAAAAGTTTTCCAAGCGGTTATGTAAGTAAAAATACTAGATTCTCAGAATGCTAGAATTCATGGTCTCTGTTATCTGTCAGTAATATTTAAATCTGCCCAGTAATAAACTTCCCCTGTTTTTAAATAATGAAAGAAATCAGAAAAAAGTACTGGTATGTTGCTTTTAATATTACAGCCCATGCACCATACTCATGAAATACAGAGTTGATAAAAGACTTTGAGGAAAAGAAAATTATCTACTCACAAATATAATATTTCTCCGCACTAATCACAAAGATACCAAAACACTTCATTTGTATATTCCTTTTATATCAAAGTATTAATCTAACCATGGCAATCATAGCAGCCTGATTGAATTGCCAGGACAAGTTACAAGACTGAAGTAAAAAAGAAAAGACTGTTACCATTCTCTAAACTTTACTCTGTTCTGTTGTCCATTTCACAAATTCATATTAACAGACTGACCAGGATATAATTTTTCTGGACTGTGGTGTTTGGTCCACCCACTAGGTCTGAGACCAGTGTCACTATAAAACTGCCTGTGAAGCAGTATTTCCAGAATCCCAAATAGTGATCGATACTAAACAGCTTCACCAAGTTTCAATTTTTAAATGAAAGTCACTTTTCTGTGTACTGAAGAGTGTTTGTTTAGAATGATTGTAAAAGCTGTAAAATTATATGCAACTGAGTGGGAAATGATCCTGGAAGTGTGTGATATTTAATTACATATCAAGAGGAAATTACACTGGTTTTCTTTTTCGCTTCATACAAAGGCCTGTTTAACCACTTCAAATTCTGTTCCTGAGCCACCTACTATTTCTGTGACTTTCGGTTTACTTTGTTAAATGTGTTTTTACCTCTTCCTCCAATACTCTTCAAATCCTGACTGCTTCTATCATTAACCCATTGACAAGTCTATTTTAGAGTTAACACATTCTTCCCAAGACTTTTTTTTTACCTGGAACAACTAAGTCAGATTTCAATGTTCTATGTATTAAGTCCAGTGTACTAACCAGTTACATGCTTAGTTTTCTGAAGCTGGGATGGAAAATAAGAAATGTTTTTCAGTAATAAAGCAATTATTCTGGAAATAAACATGTCCAGAAGTAAAAACTATATATATATTTGCAGAGTATACCATTATTCTTTTGACCTACCAGCCTTTAAGTTCTGATGTTATACTCTTAAGCTTTTACCAAAACAACCCACGGAACTTAATTCAAACATTTACTTGCAGAACAAACATATGCAGATCTCAAAAATTATAGTAATGAACTAACTGTACAAATGCATGCTGGGAGCAGAACTTGCAACTGACCCTAAGAATATTATTCCATACAATAATACGGTAATAATATGGTTCAGTGAAGGAGAATGTGTACTATGGGCAAATGCTATTAAGATTTGTACGCTTTTAAAGGACATCAGTTACACGACTAATTTGCAGGCTCTTCAGAAAGCAATGAATTTTTCCACCAAACTATGAGTTAAATAGATCAGGGTAATATTTGGGCATTTACACTTACAGCCACTAGATAAGAAAGTATATCATGTTTTTTTCAATACCACTCTTTAGTGCTTATTGAAAGCAATACTGTTCCAGTAGTCTTTTCGTGATGCAGAAGTGACACAATTTAGGAGATCACTTACAAAAAACAAGTGGTCTCAGACATCTTCAGAAGGTGAAAAAATGAAAAATACACACATATATGAAAACATTCATCCTATTTTCCAGATATTTTAGAATATTACTTACTATTTCCATCAAAAGAAAACACATACTGTAGCTAAGTGTCTCAAGATTCAGGACAGTAGTGTATTGTATGTCTCATGTACTAATCATAATGTTCGATCAGTACTTGTTGGAATGTGTAATTTTTAAAAGCACTTCTCAATGGAGTAAGAAGGCAAAACTTTATATCCTTCAATTTGAACTGAATACAGTCGTCAATTCTTCATTTATAAAAATGACAGAATAATAGTTTTAGTAAATACTTAGATAACTGACTATTTTCCTAATATTTTACAGAGAATGCAATATTTTAGAAGAGCTTAGGCATCAGCAATGTTTAAAATCAATCCTAAGTCTTCTATAGCACCACTAAGAAACTTACATACCATAAAATGAAAAATTTCCTAAGCAAAATCTGAATTCTTGACTACTAATGTTGACAATATATTTCTAGAACATCCGTTTCCTGCTCCCACTCTTCACTGCTCTCATTAAAAATGCCACAGTGCTATGAAAACATGTTTTTAAAAGTCCTAAGGGAAAATTTTCCTAGGGTCTTTGAAATTCCCTCTTTTCCTATTTCTTTACAGATTTCTAACACCAACACTGTTCCTGTAGTTTCTCAAAAAAAGGCAAAAATAAAAATACCCTCTAGGTATAATCTTTAGGTTTTCTATTACACTTCTCAGGTTCCTTTTGGTTTTTGAAACAAATGTAAACTGAAACGTGCAGCTATATTATCAACTATATTTTAGTTTTAGTTAATATTTTAGCGTGAAGTAGATGGTATTCAACCACTCTACTGCACATACTTACAAGAATCTTATAGGAATGTAATTTAATCACTGAGTTAACCTGAAAATATTTTTAGTTTCATCTTATTTTTGGTCCACTTTTAAAAAATTTAATTGTAGACACAAACAAACAAACCAACCAAATAAAAAAACCACATTGCTTCAGGTTCCTATCTCTATGATAAAAAGCACAGGGCAAGGAGCTATCACCTATGTATATGAAAAATGTACTGCAACATAAACCCTTTCTCCATTTCTCTCTTTTCGAGCAAATATTTGAATATAATAGTTCCCAGCTAGGGATTCCACAATTTTCATAGCAAAATCAGGCTGGATTTTAAAATACTTTTTACATTATAATTTTGATTAAGCAGTTAAACTCTTGGGCATGGATTTGGCAAGATGTTCAGAGATGTGGGATCATATTACTGGCAGGATGAAAACTTGTCTTTGAGCTAGTTTGTTTAGTTTAAGAGATCTCATTATGAAATCAAGTGTTGCTCCACCACCTACTTCCTGAAGGAAGAGCCATATGGCCCAGGAGCACTTTCCATCATGCAAGTGATGAGGGATATCAGTTCAAATTCTGTCTCCTGTATATATGTGTTTTCCTGTATTTTTGTTTCATTTTTCTCCTTGGCTCTTCCTCCATCTCTAAGACCATTCTTGCTATGCAGAATTATAGTAAGAAATCACCAGAACTTTTCATGCAATCATAGCCAAGGGTCACTCTACAAACTACTCTCTAGGAAGCACTGAATACCAATGCTAAGAATTGTCTAAGATCAGAACCAGAAAACGCACTCAGCACACTGTCTCTGTTGTTTCCAGAAACAGAAACCATGAATTTTTCTAAAGATTTCAGCTGGATGTGTGGCAAGATATTGAGTTATTGGATTGCTCTCTTGCATATTCTTTGCTTAGGAAACAACTCTGCTTACGACTGATGGTGATGAAAGGTCATGGACCTTAAGCCAGAAGTTTCTATAGTGTGTAGTATCTCTACACTGCTTGCATCAATTTAAATAAGCTCTGTATTTAAAATGCTCTTACAAATACTAAGTTTGGCAACTGGTACCTACTATAGCTCTCTTTAATAATTAATATCCACAAAATGATGGCAGGTGTCAATAACTTACCATTAAAGTACTTGTATTCAACACAAGCACTATTATGGACGACTTAAACTTGGAGCAAAAAGATTTGTGGAAAGGCATATGACCTTCCTCCTACTACAATGGCCATCCCCTAATTAAGCAATGCATCTGATAGTCATTAACAGGAATGAGATAATGAATCACTTTCTCTCTTCTTTGTTAATTTGCTGTAACCAAGCGGCTAATGGATGTCAGAGCTGAGTGATTGCACTGATTATAGTGATTTATAGTTGCAACAAAACAATTTAAAAGCATTCTGATTATTCATGTTAAAGATGCTTTATGTTTTGTTTACTAAATGTTTTATGTTCCCCCTCGTGCCCCTCTACACACAATGAGACAGGTCTTGCTGGAAAACTTGAAAGTTCTAAGATTTTTTATTGTTTCAGAGTAAGGCATTTCATTTTGTTTATAAAAAAAAAGTTTACCCAGTAGAAATGAAAAGCCTTAGGGTGGAAAGAAAACTTCAGTGGTGCCTAGTTCAAAAGAAGACAGAAATAAGAGGAAATAAGGCAAACTTCAAGCCACTTACCTTAGGGCTCCCAGTCCCTTCCTCATTCTCTGCAGACACATCAGTAGCCAGTATCTCTGCTTTGATGATATCCAGAGCCCTAAGAATCCAGCTGTGTTGCCGTTTGATTTGCCTCTGTAGTTCCTTCCATTGACTTGCAATCATCTGCAGCATGTCCTTCAGTCCTTCTCCAAAATGAAGGGGGAAAAAGGGGAAGCTGTAAACTCAACAGAATCTTTAAATATTATCCTTTATTCAAATAATTCACAGGACATTTAAAATAATAAACGCAAGAAGAGTTTTAATGTGTTTACTCATCTATAAATCCAAGCTTTACTATTGTTCATCCTGCAAAACAATGCTATAGTGACAAATATTTCTCTTAGCCATCACGTTAAATTTTGATTGAGTTTCAGCTGACAATTTCAAGAGAAAAATTCCACATAAGCTGTCATTTCTCTGCTGTTGGGAACACTGGTAATCTCCCCCTCTAATATCCAGTATTTGTCTTGAAACATTTTGTAATCCTCCAAAGACAATTTCCTTACCTCCAACTCCTTTAAATATTTCCTGTAGTTTACACATTACTGTTTTCTACATCTGAGATGGCATGCACAACCCTCCTTTGCTATGGCCTCTCTATCTTTTTGGAGCTATACATAGAAGTCAGTAATTTCCTATAGCTTTCAAATTACACAGATCTTTCTGATGCTGCGAAACAATAGAGGCACACATATAACATGATGAGAAAACAGTATAGCAAAGAATAACTTCAACCTGGATGAAAAGCATGTTAAGTAGGCCAAAATTAAGATGGCATTCCATAGCAGTATACGCTGATTAAAACCCTATTAGTAGACAAGTCACGCAAACATCTAAAGGTATAGGAGGTGCTGGGGATAAAGGGAAATCAGTATATCTCTCTCCCTCCTCTCAATTTAAGGCCTCTGAAGAAAAAGACAAGCCTAACCAAAGGAAAAAGGTGTTTTTAATTTTAATCTAGTCCTCATAAATATATTTAAATCAATGTAAGAATTAGTTTAAGTGGTAAAATAAAGCTTTAACAATGCAATTACTCATGCAGAGTATGTAAATACATATATATATATTTGAAATCCTAGTTCATTATCTTAATGTTATTTCCATAGCACCTACATCAAAGAATATGTCAGTGTGAAGTTTTCAGTGATGTGATTTCAATTGAAACTCAGCTGAACAGCAAGACCAAAATAAAATGAACAGACTATTTGCAGGCAGTATTTCATTTTATAAGTATCACTGCATTGTATGCAGTATATGAAACATTTATAAATCTTGAAGGTCAATCTGATAATGTAAATATTAATAATACATAAGGAAGTGAATATATGCAGTAATTTACAGCAATGCTTCTTCATTCTTTAATAGTCTGGAGACATAAAGACTTGCAATATTTCAGAAGGATTTACCTGATTTGTGAGATACAATAAGCTCAAGAAGTTGGCGTCCTTCCTCTACCACTGCTTCTTTTAAAGCACAGTGGCTATCTACGTTCAACTTAAAACTCTGCAAAAATAAAAGAAAAGGGGGAAAAGAAAGAGAGAGGGAGAAAACCTCAGCATCAGACATTGGAGAGGCAGTTATCATAAAAAACATGTACAAAATTACTTGCTGGTTTTTATCAAGAACCACATCCCAATTCACCCAATAGCCAAACTAATTTGTGATACTAAAAGCTATTGATATTTTGGATCTGGGCTCAAAATGTTTCCATTAGATCAGCAAAGTGCATCTGTGTTGAAACAGCTGACAAATCTAGACATTCATTAGGTTTTATGAAAAGTCACAACCCGTAGGCTATATCTGGAGTAACAGTGTTCTATAAAATACGCTAAATTTATGCCACCACATATGAGCTCTGTTTTTTTCAGAGTTCTTTGAAATGTTGGTGATAGCACTATTTATGAAACTATAAAAAAATTACAGCATTGAATATATTGGCCTTATGTGCACTTATACAAATCTATTAATATTGTGTTCCTGAGTTAACTCTTATATCCATTTTCAAAGAACAAATCAGTCTTTAGATCTCTGCATTCTTAATTTGTAAAGCAAATATTTTTCAACCTTTTTTTTTCCCCTAATATTTTTAGTAGTTTCCAAAGAATCTCTGCTTTAACAGCCAATAAAATATTTTATTTCTTTTTTTATTATTACTTTATTTTTACAAATAGCATTAAGATCTAGTAATAAAGGAACTGGAAGCATGATATACTATATGTTATGCCATTTAATATACCAATGATAACTCAGATTAATTTTTTAATCATTTCCCAGAGCTTCTCACAATACTTGCCTTTAAGAAAAAGGAACAAAATACAATAGAGAAAAGGATTCTTGCTGTATGTAATCATAAATTGTGTGCAGACCTAAACATATACAGGCAACACATTTTCTCTTTGAAATGTCTATTGAATAAATGGAAACAGTATTTGACCACTTGGGAAAAAAGAGCTTTTCCTTCTCTTGGGAATAAGTTAACTGGCAGAGATGAAAGGAGACTTTGCAAGAGCACATTCATAGCTTCTGGTTTTTATAAAATTTTATACTTCTTCATATGGTAGTGACCATGTTAGTAGTGGAATGATAGACACCACAGAATACACAAAACCCTTCAATTCTTTGGGACACAACCATTTTCTCTCTTTCCTTACCCTTGCAGTCAGGTTGATTGGCGTAGCAAAAAATAATATTGCCAGAACAGTAATAAAATGAGGTACTTCTACTGTATCTCTACTGTATTTCTCCTGTATTTGGCATAGTTGAAAGAGGCATGTTGCTCAGACAGAGTCTTAATGGTCTTTCAGGCAGCATTGTACCTTACAGTGACAGAATGTTTTCGAGAATTTTCCATTAGAATAAAGAGCAATAAACAGAAATTTTGCTACCTTCAGCATTTTGACTAGCCCAAGTCTCCTTGTAGGGACATCTGAATACACTGTTTTGTACAAGCTCTTGAACAACTGGGCCAGTCAAGAGAAGTCAAAAAGGAAAAAAGATACCTAGTTTATGTCTGTCCCTTTCTTAAATCTAGAGTTTTATGAAACCAAATCTAGAAGTTCTTTTCCTTTCATAAGAGCATGTCTGAACAAGCACTGACAATATTTAATTTACTGTTTACTTAAAACAGGCTTGTACTGAATAGTTTGTAATCATGCACTTCACAGGAAATGCACTATGCGTGTGCCTCACACAGCAAAAGAGAACCTAAAGGACCTGAGAGTAGGTTGTGTAATTTCATATAATTGAAGTTGAGTATAGATGCAGCTGGATGTGGCAGTGTCTCGAGATGATGTGGTTGTGTTTGATAGGAAAATTGGAAAAGATGAGGTATTCTCTTTCATTAGGAAAAAAAAGAGACTTGCTGCCCTAGAAAAGATTCATTTAACATAACACACCAGATACTACAATGCAGCTTGATTTTCAGGTGCACCTATTAACCAGTAATAATGTTAAACTGAAGAAGCAAAATATGATGAATAAAGATGGAGCCAAACTTTTGGTTTCTGACTACCAATATTCTCCTTGTGCAAAATTCTTATTTTACAGATAAATTATGAGTGGCACAAATGCCACGAACATACATGAAATTTAGCAGAAATAAACTTTCCCCAGCAAAGAGGCAGCATGTCATGGTTTAACCCCAGCCAGAAACTAAGCACCACACACAGCCTCTCACTTAGTCCCCACCCAGTGGGATAGGGAAAAGAATCAGAAAGGTAGAAGCAAGAAAACTTGTGGGTTAAGATAAAGACAGTTTCACAGGAAAAGCAAGAGTCATGTACACACGCAAAGCAAAATGAGAATTTCATTCACCACTTCTCATGAGCAAGCAGATATTCAGCCATCCCCAGGAAAGCAGGACTTCATCACATGTAATGGTGACTTGGGAAGACAAATGCTGTAACTCCAAACGTCCCTCCCTTCCTCCTTCTTTCCCCAAATTTAGGTACTGTGATGTCATATGGTATGGAATACCCCTTTGGTTACTCAGGGTCAGTTGTCCCAGCTGTGCCTGTATCCAACTTCTTGTGCACCCCCACCCTACTCACTGGCGGGGTGGTACAAGGAGCAGAAAAACCTTGGCTCTGTGCAAGCACTGCTCAGCAGTAACTGAAACATCTCTGTATTATCAACACTATTTTCACCACTAATCTATAACATGTCCCCACACTACCTACTATGAAGAAAATTAACTCTATCCAAGCCAAAATCAGCACACATTAAAAGGAGAGAACCATTCATATGAGTACAAACAGAAGTGAAGCTTGTTGATGTAGTGTAGTATGTTTTGAATTTAGAATTATATATGTATATATAATTTTTAGTAATTTCCTAAGGAAAAAGAATGATTGGACAAGGAACACTGGAAGGAATAGCCCTCAATTCTCAGGGGCTGAAAATGTGGCACATGAAAAAGACAACAGTTCAAGATTTAACAAGTATTATATGTATATACAATGGAGAAATGCAAATTTGCATAGCTAAAGACAAAATCAGACCAAATATTTGGAATGGAGGAAGACCTTCAAACACAGAGGTCCTCTCCCATCCTGGATGTTTCCTGTTCCCTACTGTTTACTTATGGCATTTGGAAAATTGTAACTCTAACAGCGTATGACCCAGGTACTCTGCTCCCCTCCTCCTCTGATCTTTCCTGATAATGAATGAAGCCTTTGCATCTGAAGAGATGAAAGAAGAGGAGGGAAGTCAATTAATCAAAGCCATTTTCCCAGGCACATTTACAGCTATAGAGCAGTCTAAATATCACACATGAGCAGGTATACATTATGGAAAATGCATGTGCATTGGCCTGACAGCAGCATTTTAAACAACACATTAATGTTATCTCTAGAACTACAGTGTATAAAATGTAGTTTACAAGCTGCAACACGCAAAATTTCCTTACAAAGTTCTCTTCGCTTTTTGTGATCCCTATGTACCTATATGTAACTATCAACTGTTCTTATTTAGCAAGAAAGGAAAAGTGAAGCAGGAATCATGCAGTTTTGGAAAAGCAACAGAACTATAATAAATGGAATAAAAACTCCAAGGGTACAAATACAAGGCCCCAGGAGTGTTATCTTCTGCTGACGCATGGGGCAAAGGAGCCCAGCCTTCACAAAATGAAGGTGTCCCTTGACTTTTAGGAAACTTACTGATCCACAAGATGACAGTAGTGCAGAACATCCATGGGTTAAAAAAGCAGCACCTCCTGATCTATGTTGGACTCTGAACACACTAAAAGAGAGCTTTCCCACCATATAATAATCTCTCCCTTGTATTTTATTTGTCTGCACAAGTGGGAATAAGAAAAAAATCGTGTGAAAAAAAGTATTTTAAGTTCCTCATAGGATTTATTTTATGGTTGTAGCTACTCAAATTCAGGAAGCTTCTATTGCGTAGGTATCCTACATTATGTACACATTGAGCTCTGATATGCAACATTTTACCATTTTGTAACCCTCTGTTCTTAGAAAATCCTCCTAATTTGGTAAAACACCTGGGTCTTGACCTATTCATATCTGCAGTAAGGACAGACGACTAGTAAATTTTTTTTGTTTACCGAGGCACAGAGCATGACACACACTATAAGCATGATTCTTTTTAACTCATAACGTATCAATTGATTCCAGTGTACTGTCTATGAAACACAAATCAGCAACTAGGCATCATGTGAACCTCCAGTGTATACATAAATACAGGTTAGTTTGGATGACACAGCAGTTTACACCTATTGCCAGATTAAGACAACGTATTAAAAGAAATATCTTAATTTCTCAGTCCAGCAAATTATCAGTGTGGTGCACTGTGGTACCCCTGAAAGAGAATTTTCCTGAGGTTCAGTTTTTATGTTTTTAAATACCTTTAAGAAAAGTACTACTGTTTCTAGGGTGCTTATTTTTTACATCAATTGTACAGACAATTAAAAATTATCTGTCTTGGATTCTATGATTTCAGAATTCGAAAATGAAAGCTTAATTTAAAATTTCCTAATAGTATTTTGCACTTTTTGATAAATCTACAATATTACTGAAATATGGACTTCTATATTTATGTATAGTTGCATGTATATTTTGGCTAAGAATGTAGCACTTTTAATTATAACAGCCACTGTGACAGATGTAATTCAATTGCGAAATTTAGAGTAATGGGAACAGTTATTTGTAGAAAAGATATGGGATTCCCATTTCATTTCTCTTAAAGGAAATATGACTTGAAACAATTCCTGAAAATTTATTCTTATATGCTTAATATACAGATACTTTTGCAAGTCTATTGGTCCTGACACAGTTACCTTCCAATAATTTGCTATGACAAAATACCAAGATATCAAGTTCTGAACTCAATTTTTGGTCATGGATTGGCAGCTGTCTATTTTGAAAGTCTCTGTTTGGACAGTGCCTATTATTTAAGTTGAGAATTTGAGTTAATAATTTTAGTTAATAATTTGAGTTAATAACCTAATAAGCCATGTAATATCCTAGTGGTATTTTCAGACTCCTGAATACTACCTACCAATGACATTCAGTAAAACAAAAAAGGACTACTATGTAAATAGTCCTTCTATTAACATGGAAATGGTCATACATTTAGGTTCTAGTAAAGCCTCATATTTTTTAATTAAGCTTACTTAGTATTCAATAAGCACTACTAGGATATGTTTTCCTGGGAACTAAATATTACATGTGAAATGGTTTCACTCAATGTCTCCTTTGTTCATGTTTTCCATAAAATCTAGGTGTCTACAAAGAATATTTTCCTTTTCTTTTGAGCTGTATTTTCATCTGACTGACACTCCACCTGCTAAACAGAACACAAGCACTATGGAAATGCTTTATGGAGCTCCATAGTCAAGGCTGAGTCTTACAATAGCAGGGATTCTACCATTGCTTTTAAAGGAGAGCATGATGAATCCTCCTCTGAAGAAGCAGCACCCACTATGTGCCTTTTTTCTTCTCTTCCTGAAGCAAAGAACATGCCCTCCCTATAGCAAGGATGACCAAGGGGCCAATTATCACCAAATGCTAAGCAAAACTTTAATGCCTAACACAACCTGACCATCATTTTCCTTATATGGACCACACATTTTCTTCTGTAACCAGTGGAAACTGTTACATATTTTTTAAGAGTGAATAGTTAGTGGAAAGAAGATTTGGTCTTCTATCCTCTGCAACAATGAGAAGACTTTAAAAGATAATTTTTTTTTAGTTTCTGTGGGGAAAATTCCTTCCACTGGCCTCTGTAGGCAGCTAAAAATGGGCAAAATAACTATATCACTTTTTATGTTGATTCACAATACCGGATTATAATCTAAAATGCTTTTTAAATTGACATAAAACTGATCTGGGAACCTCACTACTGAAATCCCATAATGATGTCATACAGACATTGTGCTACTGTAGGTGTAGGTCAGGTGTAACATGGTTTGGCTGCTCAGATAATTTATCTGTGTAAGTTTATCATTTGTCTAAACACAATATTAACCAAACATTCTGGGATCAAAATGCTTAGTAATGAGAAAACTGTAGCAACCCTGGGAATGATTTTACCTTCTGATGACTCATATGCATTCTACACCTTTCACTTGATCTGAATGTACTTTTTGTCTGGAAGGAATCAACTGCATTTATGAGGAGAAAAACTGTTGGGAGTTTAGCGAAGAGCAAGCAAAATTTGTTTAAAAGTGGAAATGGTGGAACAAATAAGAAAACTTACTAAGTGTCGATTAAGATAAAGGTCCTGTCTGGTTTTGTCTGTTTGTATTTAATGAATCTGAACACCAAGCAGAAAGAAGACTTAGTACAGTATCTGAGGATATAGTAGAAGGGACTAATGGAGTTAAATTAAGAAGTGGGAAATTTAAGGTAAATATGAAATTTCCCATGAAAGTCAGATCTATCAGATTGTATAATAACCTCCTCAGGGAAACAGTGAAAGCCTGAAACCCTTGAGACTATTAAATCTAGACTGGATAAAAATGTGGGAGTAAGGACTCCAAATGCACTGACAGAGCGGTAACCTAGTTCTGTCATATGGCCACAGAATTTGTGTTGGGCAGGCAAAACTAAATACAAAGGCTCTACTCCAGCACTCCTATAGTAATTCATACTTCTGTAAAATCACCTCACCCCTTTCTTCCCTGTCACAGCTTCTGCCATTCCAGTATAAAACAATCAATGGGTTTTCCCCTTTGTTACATCTTAAACATGAGTAACAAGATCTTTCTCACATTAAATACTTTAGGTCCCTCAGTTTCTTTTTCTCATTCCTTACTGGGTTTGTCATCTTTTAGGTAATTTAGCCAAGTTTTGAATGCATAATTTTAGATGTGGAGAAAAAGGATAGTTAGACTACTCTCCAGGATGCCTATTTTGCAAATTTAGAAGACATAGAGGCTATTTTTGCAGATTTTTTTTATTTCAAACTCACATAAACTCTTCTGCTGCCAACTCTAATTTATTTTCTGTGTTTCACTGTGTAAATTTTTCTTTGGTTTTGGCTGTCCAAACATTTTTCATTGTCAAAAAAAAAGTTCACATGAGGATTCCTAAATTGAATCTCAGTTTGTTTATTATCAAGAGACAACAAGGGAAGAACACAGGCAGGAAGTGGCATGGGCAAAATTGCTATACAGTGAAACAATTGCTAAGTTGCCACAATCATGGTGAATTGCACATGCAGCCCACCGTATACCATTGCCCTTAATCATTTCTTGCCTTCTTGAGACACTCAGAAAATAATCTGCAGTAATCACAGTCTTCTGACTTGTTGGTGTGTCTTATCTTACACATTTCTAGGTACATCTCTTCCACCTGGAGACACACCATGCCCGAAAACTACTTAATCAAAATATGTCCAAGCTGTACTGTCCTACCACATGCAGAAAAAAAGCCCACCAAGAGATAACAGCTTTCCAAACCAAAGATAAATTCATGGGGTGTAGCAGCCTTGGCAAATATGGAGTTACCAAGGGGAAAATAACTTATATATGTATATTATTTAAATATTATTTAAATTTACTAACTATCAGACCAAAATGAACTCTCTGGCATTAAATAACACTATGTAGTTTTAAAACAGTTCTTGAAGGGTTTTAGTTCCAGGGGAATATGAAGGCGATGTAACTTATTTTATATACGTACAGACAAAAGGTTTCATGCAATTTAAAGGTGAACTAAAAGTCCTTCTTAAAAAAATATAGCTAATAAATTAAGATCCCAAATTATTAACCCGATTCATTGTAGAATTAAGAAAGGAAAAAAAATAAGTATCATAGGAGATGCAAATAAAAATATTTATCAATAAAAATCTCCACTCATTTCCTGGATTTTCTATATTTCTCCTGAATGCTTTGGCATTGCAGACACCAAAACACAGCAATTTTGTTACTTTGAGTACTTAAGATGTGAATGATATTATGCCTCTGAGTAACATAGCACAGAACCCATGGGAGTGATCAATAGCTCTCTGCAGGTAAGTAAAAGCAAATTTAAATGTTGCTGAAAGTGTGTTTGTTTGTGCTTTGAGAGGCTGGCATTATATTTTTTAATGATTTACAATCTCCAAATTTTATATAAATAAATTTCATTTTATTTCCGAAAACAAATTTCTGACTACATCTATATTGATAATACCAGCATAATAATACTAAAATTTCAGGCAATGGCATGCATTTTAATAGACAAAAAAATTATAATTAACAGAGTTCTTACATAAGCATTATGCAGTTTATTTATAAAATAAGCATTAATTTCAAATAACTTTTAAAGGTGTTTCAAAAGTTGTTACAATGATAAATTTGTGTAAAGAGCGTGACCAGGCTGTCATATATAAAGATACAAAGCTTCTAAGTCAGAACTTACGTAAAACACTTTTCACTGAAATTTTCTGATTAGGTTAGTACATAGCGGTTTATAATGGTGATTTAATTTAATTATATTATTGTAGTCACTGAATCCCCTGTATGCAAAGAATGCCTTCTGCAGGTCAAACACACAACGGACCCAGTGGAATGCTTTTCACCACTCAGACTTACAGTATTTGCATTTTGGGATACCTTGGGACCTAGGAGTTTTACAGTTTTGGGTGGTGAGACTTGAGAGGGAGTGAACATTTGCAACACTACCAAATCAAGTTACCCTGCCTTGTTCAGCTTTACCAACAAGTGCAAATTAATTAAAATATTTCCCAAAGTATGAATGATCTGAGTTTTAATGTGCTCTGACAGCATTTGGCCTTGTTTTCTAAGAAAATCACATCAGGTATTTAATACATACTCAGAAGGATATACCACTCAGTGTATTCTCGCACTTAGAAGAGCCCTGTGTTTTAAGGATCTCATTGCTTCCTCTTCCAAAGAAAAAAACATTAGCTTAAAATCATCCTGGGTACTGGTGAAAACAAAATTGTAACTTTTTAAACCTCAAGAATTATGAACTAAAAAACCCAAAACAGCAGAGCAATACATTTGTCCTCGAAGCGCAGACCATACACTATACTTTCATACACATAGAATACAAGACTACAAAATCCTCACAACTGAGAGAGTTCAGATTTTGGACATTACAACTTCCCTTTTTCATCAGTAGAAGGAGCAAAGATATTTTTGGATGACACCCTAATATGCTCTGCCTCTGGTTTAATGCCTCCTCTGTCCAGAGACGACTGCAGCTCTCAGAACTAGAAAAGCTGGGACAGCTCTCCATGACGCTAGTTAAGAACCAATACGTTACAGGTAGGCCCAGCAGAGCTACATTTTATTATGGAGTCCTATCCCCTTCCTATGCAAAACTGTGTAAATCTGGACGGGGTAGCAAAGACTGTCCTGGGAAGGTTTGAACCAATCAAAAACCAAAGTACATGCAATTTTTTTTATTTTTTTTTTAAATTTGCAGCTGTACAAAGTACCTACACAAGGGTAGGTATCTACAAATTTGAAAGACAGGTTAGAAAAAAACTAGTATTCTTAAGAGTATTAAGTATCTGGGAAAATTACAAAGAAACTATTTCTTGTTCTACAGGCTTGCACAAAATAAACCTCTGGAGTGGGACTATGTGTACAGGAAAACAGTAAAGGGACATTCCTTTCCTTCATTAAAAACACATACAGTAATCACAGATCTCAGCCACAATAGATCTACGTCTGTGCTACTAGGACCATAAACATGCCCCACTCCTTCTCCTTACAAAGAAAAGATTTGTGTCAGCTTTTCTTCATTGCATGACCTTATGGGAAACCTCTTTAGATCAAGTGCAGTATTTTTGTATTGGTCAGGATAGCAGTGCTGTAATTAGCAAGGTAATACACCCAGATTTTCTTTCTTATATGCCTGCTTTTATTTTTCTTTAGTCACCAAAAAATGTTGTTTAAATTTGAAGAACAGTCCAAACAGTTTAGAAATCTCTATTTTTCCCCACAACTAGCAACAGTACGTTCTCTGGATTCAGACTATAATACAGGTATAGCCAAGTGTATTAAAATGACAGCAATATTTCCTACGCTTCAACTCAAGAAACAGAAAAGTTTACATGAAGGTTATTTGGTTTACAGATTTTAAAAGCTGAATAATAGTCAAAACTGACAATATACATGTATTCTGTTTGTTTAAGTTTGCTGTCTTACTTCCTATTAAATAATTTTATTTGCCTGTGAAATGTGCTGAGTTTAGTCTACATCCCTTATTAGTATGTTCTGCAGACTGTTTCCTATATAAAAGGACATACATTCAGGAACCCATGCATACCCAAAATGCCTTTCAAGATTAAAAAAAACCCATAAAATTTAAGAATTCAAACTAACAATAGGCTAAACAAATTCAAATCAAAGTCCTTAGAGAAACAAAAGATTAGGCCACTCAGGGTTCTCAATCTTTAGCACCATCATCCTGCAGAAAGTATTCTATATTTTGAGAAAATTATCTATATTAGCTGCCCTGAACATTGGAAATTCCCATATAGCAAAAGTATAATACATAACTTAGCCATTTCAGAGGCTTTAATACCTTTAACAAAATTACTGTTACCACTGCTACCACAAAGACAGTCAGTAGATTAGCCCAAGGTATGTGTATTTAACCTTATTTTCAATAAGAAGAGATATTTAATACTTCTCTAAACTGACATTTTTCAGAAAATGAGATTTTCCAGGGAGATGAGAATGATCTTTTTTTTCAGACATAGCAGCCTTGTTACAAACAGACAATCAGGTATTATGAAATATCACTGAGGCATCATTACTTCACCAACACAATTTCTTAAATGTGAAAATACAATCTATTTTCTGTATGAAAGCATTTGCTGTTTACACCTCAGGAAGTGCTGAGCCACGATGTGGCCAGAAACATTTATAAAGGAGACAGAAAAATTATTTCATTTCTCCTTAGATAATAAAACTCAAGCCCCCTGTATCTTCAGAAGAATTTGGTTCTGAATGGAGACGACACCTAAACTTTATATACAGAAGGAAAGTAAGTGCTAGTGTGAATCAACTTGTCTAACTTGTTTTGAAATACTAATGATGCTTGCTCTATGATATTTTTAAGACTCTAACAAGTAAAATAAATATGGTGACAGAGAAGGTTAATATAATAAACCAATTCTGGGCTAAAAGGATTTTAATGTGGCACAAAGCTTGTGACTAAATTGGAGTAAATATTACTGACAGGGATCTGAAAATAAAACTAAGAAATTACCATTCATGGAAATAATCAGCATATCCAAAACACACTTTATACTGCAATAACTACATGCAATCCTCACCACTTGTAGTTTTTATAGAACAATATTTGCTATTCTATTTTCAACTAAACAGATGATATATTTTTGCCTAAAAAAAACAAGAAGCAAATAACCCTGGTGTGAACAATTAATTTTTTTCAAGGAGGAGACTATTAGGACAGTCTTACTGGACAAAAATGGACAAAGTGCTTGATTACTAAGTCAAAATTTCTAAGACTTTACCTTAATTATTTTCATGTCTACTGAAAATATATTGTTTGCCGACATCTACTAATAATGCAAGAAGTATTTAAACTGGTGCACCTAAATAAGTGTAAAATATATTTATCATTTGCAGGACCCCATTTAAAATTCTTGTGCTCGCTAGCCCTAAGTATGACTCTATACACAGAAATGGCTTAGTACAAATTACCTGAGAGCACCCACACTAGAGTGCTCAAGCAGGAGTTCTGCAGCAACAAGAAAACAAAGTGCTGTGTTAACAATAAAGGAAAAATTTAAGACTACAGAATTAAAATTTCTGGGCCTCAGAAAATATATATAGTGCCTTTTGTCTAAATCTTTTCCTCAGCAGTTCTTCACAGTAGCTAGCTTACTTCTTTACTGTGCTAAAACAATGTACCCTATCAGGCCAGGGATAAAGTTAAACATCTTTTTTAGCAAACTAAAATGGTCAAGAGATACGTGGTGAATTCTTATTTGTCAAGCTAGTTAGAAAGTCTGCTTGGTTTCACAAGCACAGCAGTACCACCTAGACAGATGCTTTTAGCTCATAAGCTGCCTTCAGGATACTGTTTTTGATGAAAACTGATTTGCATACCACCAAGTCTATGCTTAGAGTCTCCTAGCAGCTGATTTTGATCAGGGTGCCAATGGGCAAGAATCAGCATAACAGAAAAGGAGAGATACAAAAGATAAAGTGAATCAGAAACCATTTTCAGAAGTTCCTTTTTGGTAAGGTAAATGAAGCTATCTTTTCATTGGGAACTGATTTTAACCTAATTGTTAAAAAAAATAAAAAACTGCTTCACTTTTTCTCTAGTAGGACTGACTGAGGCCTTTGTGGAAAAGTAGATTTGTGCTGAAAAACACGCCTGTTTTATGAAAACATATTAGTGTTTTTGACATCTGCTGGCTTGGATGGCTGCCTGCAGAGTGCCAGATGTTCAAGGGGTGGCTGCTCCATGTCAGCTCTTCCATATGAATGGGAAGCACACAGCTCCCAAATCAGTTTAACCAACATTACTGAGTTGTGAAGACTTGTAAAATTGAAAGAATAATTTCAGTCACTATTCCAGGGATCTCTGAGAGCATTTTCATTTATAGATTTGTGTTTTGGTGTTATCTAAAATGAAGCATATAGCAACTTTTGTTCTGCAGAACATTAGGGAACTGAGCTTTAAAATTTGCAAGGAAACTGTTTTCTAAGATGAAGATTGTCTATTTCAGCACACACATTCAAGATGTAGACTACCTTTCAATTTGTAGAAAAAAGTCATACTCTCTAGAAAACTGTATGGTTTCTCATCATGGCAAAATCTATGGAGTTTAAGTAGTAACTGTGATTTAAGAATGAAATTCTGGTATGTCTTACAATTCATCATTATAATTATGGCATATTTGGGTATCAGGCCTGTGCCTGTGTCCACACACAGGGCATTTAGTTGTGAATTCCCTTGGTGGTCCAGGAACTCTCCAGCTAGTCTCTGTGCAAATGAGATAATTAGGAAAACCAGACCAAATTGAGGAGAGGCTGCCTTCCACCTTCACCACAGTGTGCTTCACTGTTTCAGGAGCTGTCCAGGTGGGACCTTCAGAGGCTTGCTGAGATGCCTCTGCAGGCAGCTCTTGCTGAGCCAAGAGCAATTGACAAACACTATTCGTGTGCTTCAAAGTGTTGATTAACATCCTTGTGGACAGTATTGGCTGGCCAAGTATAAGAATCAACAAGAACAATTGTTTGGGGAATTGTACCAATTTAAGCTGATGTCATGCTATGACACTTGTAATAGAGATTTGTATTGCTATCCTGTTCAAGAGATTTGACTCTTCATGTGAGCATTACTTTATGCAAAGATTTTCATTAGTTGATGCTGTAGGTTTCTTGTGATGCCTTTTTTTTTAAACACACTCTATTTACATGTCTGTGCCACACCATTTCTTGAAATGTCAAAGATGAAGAAAAGCAAGGCTGAGCGGTAGCCTACAATTTTAAGTACTGAAAAATTTGGAGTATGTTCACAAACTTGTCCTTGTCACCTCTGCAGGACTTTTCCCAACCAATAAAAAAGGGAACAAGTACATTCTTTCTGTTTTCTTTCTTCTGGTATTTTCTTTTCTTAAATTTTGACAGAAGAGATTTCATTCATAAATGCAAAATATTCTCTCTTTATGGCACTGATTTTGTCATCACAACAAATGTATTTCGAAGAAAACAGTATCACAATTCATGAAATTGATAACTTGTGCCAAAGGCTAAGGACATGTCTCTACTAATAAAAATACTTATCTACACCGAGTTTTCACACATTCTGTGATGAGAAAACTTGCATCAGTGAGGAAACAGTTATAAGATATGCTGGTGTAGATGCAGTACATGGGAAAGAACCAAGATATTTTCTTTGTTTTCCCAGCTAGCTTACTACCAGTGTCTGTATTATAAACCCACAAGTCTGGAACCTAATCTTGTAATGTTCTAAGTCCTGTACTTCAGCATATCTTAGGTGAGTCTGACATGTATAACCTGACAGGCAAAAGAAGAAAATGAGAAGTCCCTCACACAAACCATGATCACCATTGCCTTACAATGCTCAGCTAAGGGAAATTTCAACAGTGAGCTTAACATGAATTGAAGTTCATATACTTCTGTTTAAACACAGATTAGGATGTCTGACAGATAAAAGCCACTGAAAAGCTGACAATCTAGTTAATACAAATAACTACCTTCCATGCTACAAAAATGCTCTGTATTTTCTGCTGTGTAGAAACTAGTATGATAGCATACATTTTCTGAAATTCAAAAAACAAAACTCAGTTATGTTTTTTCAGGTTATTCAGTGGGTTTTTCACTGGCCATAGATGCCATAAAATGATTATAATATTATCAAATGGAAACTGAAGCATTCTTTAGATATTTTATTTCTGCAGTGGAGTAAAAAAATCCCCAACTTGTTTCATAACATAGTGATCCTGAAGTATATGAGGATTTTCTACCCTAGATACACAGAGTGCAGCTGGGACCTAAGTACTGACAGGGGAAAGTGATGTACAGGTGCTCACATACCCATTTATTTGGACTACCTCTAGCAATGATGGAGCTGCCTCTGAGCTACTGTTCCACATTCCAGTCTGGTATAGATGGGTTTGGCCTCACCTCCCCAAGAACCACATGGCGAAGTTGGAAGTAATTTGCCCGTAAATGAGCTACTGTGCTCCTTCCCATGGAAGAAAGGGAAAAAGAAACTGACTGTGAGAGTTTCTCAGCCTGGTGATTTAGCTGTTACCTGTAATATGTTTCTTTTTATCCATTCAAGAGTGAAAATTGTGATTCTACTCATAAAAACTTCTCATCAAAAGTCTCATGTTGCAGAGTACAAGGAAAACAAATTGAACTGACCAATGCCTTTTCTGAGGTCTGACTTCACAATGTGCTCTGTGTCTTCAGAGCACCTGTAAATACAGTGGGAATCATGGGACTAAGTGTGTGCAGAAGGCAAGGCAAAAATCTGAACTCTGCCACAAAACCCAAAACCTGCAAAATAAGGAAAAATGAAGCGTCTTCATACTGCATTTGATAGACTACCACAATGGGCACTTAATACAGTGACTGCCTGTAGGCACTACTACAACAGAAATGTTTAAGAACAAAAGCCACAAGAGCTTTCTGTATAGCTGAAATCCTGATGACAGCTTTCAATTTGGTTCTAATTGTATATGTGTTTGATGTATACTTAATTAATTTAATAATGGTCACTCCACTATTATGGTAGGGATTAAGATGGCATTTTTTCCTGTAATGCATCACGTGACTTCCTGGGACTGTCAAATAATTTTCTACCATAAGATTATCAGAGACTGGAAATGAGACTGAGCTTTGGGGGTTGATGATCTGATGTGGGCTCAGCTAATGTACTGTTTCATATAGCTGGGGTGTCTAGGTCATTGGCTCAGAGTAGCGTTATCACCATGTTTTATTCCATTTCGTACTGGCAAGAACCTAAGATTTTGGTAGAAAGAGAGGAAATTTCTTAGTTTAGTTTTCCGTACTTTTTTTATTTTCCTTTTACCAGCTAGAGCAGTTTTTTGTCCCGTAGTTTACCTGTTAAAATATCTACCCATTGAGCTCTCTTTTCTGCCTGCAGTATAAAATCTGTATTAATTAAATGACAGAAATGCACATCAAGTAAAATAACTAAAATAAATATTCCAAATATTTTATTTAAATGACACTGTGCTATGTTAAAACTGTGGGAGATAGAATAAGAGTTCCTCACTAATAAGACTTTCATTAATGTTACACTGTAGTAAATATCCTAGCAAGATCAACAGAAAAAAATATCTTCTCTCCTCTTGCTATTGTCTTCCCTTTCAGTTTGGACATAAACTCTCAATTGTAATGCAATTCTGCCTTTTAATTTAATTTTTACAAAGTTATCAGTACATATTTCAAGTGCAGAAAATAATTTGTTGGTATTTTCATTAAAATAAACTGCAGTGCTGCAAATCTCACATTAAAATATAGATGCACACTAGTAATTAAAAAATAATAATCAAATAAAAAGCACAGCAGAACACTTCAATTACTGATAGCAATCATAGTATAATCTTGTCCTACCAAGTGTGTCTCCAGGTACAGTTTAAGGCTGTCTGTATCTGCTTTAGGAGGAGTCCAATTCTCTGTTGTTTCCATGGCTTCATTTAACCAGTGAATGAATTCATCCAGCTTGCTTACAAACCCCTTACCATGTAAGAAAAAAGAAAGAACAAGAAAAGCACATTTGTTAGCAAAATGGCAATGTGAAAAATATATGCTCAATTTTATTATATTCTTTTTTTTAGACAAAAGAGCAAAATTTTGCTTCTTACAACCTAAAACTAACAACCAACCAACCAACCAAAACAATTAGAGAGTGGTCTTCTGGTATCTGAGTAGCAGAACAGTGTTTCTGGGGTTAACCTAATGTGGTATTTCGGGACAAGAAAATGTTGGATCCCCATGACTGTGATGAAATAGAGAAAACAGCAAAGTTTCAGAAGATATGAGGGAGATATATAAAAAGCTTCACAGAAATTATAAAGAAAATTGAGCTAAACACCTTGCACTGGGCAGACTGGGTGTACTATGCACACCGAATGTTGACAAAAGGACTGAACAAAGTTGCATGAACAAGGTATACATAGCAGATCGAGGGAAAAAATTACTTGTCAGAACTTGGGTGTTGTGATTCCTGTTTTGGTTCATAGCATGAGACTCACAGAGAGGAAATCAAACAGTAGATGAGGCAGAATATATAGCATTTAATATAAATATTGCTGATTGCATATGAGCCACACAGATGGTGCTCCGGAGAAGACAGGAGCTCCTGCTTCTCAGGAGCACCATTTATTTCAAGATTAGTACCAATTATATTGTCTGATTAAAAATAGTGCCCCTGAATTTACATGATTGGATGATTCTATAGGCACATACTGAGTACAGATAATTTTACCAAAGTCTTATCCACCACAAAGCAAGAGAGTAAATGGAATAAACTGACCGTGATGGTTATAAGCAGCCTGAAAATTAACTCTGAAGAGGAATGTGCATCTATTACAAGCATTATAAGACTAGATTAAGTTAGGTCTAATACTGTTTATATTATTAGCCATTACCTATGAATTTTCAGCATAGTGAGAATTTTAATTTCCAGTTGGATAACTCAGTAAACACACTCAGTACCTCACTGTCACCCTTCTATCTATTAAATTATTTCTGCTAATTATTAGTCCATTCAGATAGCTAAAAGCAAACTAAGCATAGAACTTTTAAAGATTCCTGAGTGTCTCAGGACCTCAAATACTCTTCTCCAAAGTTGCCCATGAAATTCGAATTCTAAACAAGATAGAGACAGCAGTCTGAGCAGTAGGTGCACAACTGGGTTACGTAAAGTGCAGTGGTAATAACCCAGGCCAAGCAGAACCACACTTCCTTCAAAATTCATCGTAGAAGAGTCATTTTGGCCCAGCACTGCCAAGAATCAGGGTCCAGCAACCAACACTTGGCTCCCAGGTGAAGCAGCAGTGCTTCTAAACCAAAGCTAGAGTCTGGCAGGAAGCTGTAGTGTATACTGCAGGCATGACAGCACCCACTTCAGCACTCGGAGGAATTAAAATTTTTTATGTGAGTCCCCACAAGACCTCAGGATAAGGAGACTATTGCTATCTATATTTGTGGAATCCACTGTATATCAAACCATTATAAGGAAGAAAACTGTTATTGTGCAGGTTTCATTGTAGGCTATTTTTCAGGACATTCCAGAGAGGGGGAAGAAAGACAAGGAAAGCAACCCAGTGGCTATGGTGACTGAGACAACATGCCCTTATTCTGGGGCAAGTTATGAAGGCAACTACATCTCCCAACAGCAGGCTATCTGCAGACATGGGCAGGGGCAAGGTGTTATCCTTGCTCCATTTCTTACTTTCTTCCAGCTCACAGTGCAGCATAAGAGATGCCAGACTGGCAGAGAAGTGGGAGACGTGAGCTGAGGAGGAGAGGAGCAGGAGGAGTAAAGTCCTTCTTGTCCCTCCAATAAATCTCTGCCTGCATTTTAGCAATGTGCTGTCCTTGAGAGACAAGGTGATATGGTAAGCAAAAAGAAAAAAAAAAAAAAGAAAAAAAAGAAAAAAGGCTCCCGCTTGTATATGCATCATGTATTTTACGGAGACAGACACGTATAACATCTGCCTGCAGTACTCAATGTCTGTATGCCTTCAAAAGGGTACTTGGAAACACTGAAGGCTTGCAGCAGTATAAAAAGCAACTATTAGCCACAGAGTTACTTCTGCCCTCTCACAAAACGTGCCTGTGTTGTAATGTCTGCTACTTCACGCAGGTGCTCAGACACTCGCAAGCGTCCAGCTCCATCAGCCTCAGGTGTCCCCTCGCCGCCCAGGCCAGGTGGGCTTCGGGCCCCAGTGCGGAGCAGGAAAAGCCTGGGGGCTCGTCTGGGGGCCTGGACAAAAAACACAGAGACAGTCTCCTACAGAATCACGATGAGACACGTCATCTGAGCAAGAAAAGAAAAAAGAAAGAAAAAAAGAAAAAGAAAAAGAAGAAAAAAAAAGAAAGGAAAAGAGAAGAGAAGAGAAGAGAAGAGAAGAGAAGAGAAGAGAAGAGAAGAGAAGAGAAGAGAAGAGAAGAGAAGAGAAGAGAAGAGAAGAGAGAAGAGAAGAGAAAAGAGGAGAAAAGAAAAGAAAAGAAGAGAAGAGAAGAGAAGAGAAGAGAAGAGAAGAGAAAAGAAGAGAAGAGAAGAGAAGAGAAGAGAAGAGAAGAGAAGAGAAGAGAAGAGAAGAGAAGAGAAGAGAAAAGAAAAGAAAAGAAAAGAAAAGAAAAGAAAAGAAAAGAAAAGAAAAGAAAAGAAAAGAAAAGAAAAGAAAAGAAAAGAAAAGAAAAGAAAAGAAAAGAAAGCTGGAAGCTTCAGTGCCACCTGGCACGTTGGGACCGCGGCGGGGGACATGGTGCCCGAGGGGAGCCCGCGGCAGGGGGAGCAGCGGCCGCGGCCAGCCCCGGCGGGTTCTCTTCTGCCAGGCTGCACAAATCACAATAATCCTACCATTTTTCAAATGACGGCTATAAAATTTTATTGAAACCATTCACAGGCGCACATCTGTAGCAGCCGAGCGCAGCGGAGCGCGGGCCGCGGGAAGGGCAGGGCGGCACGGGCCGCTCGGGCCGCCGGCTGAGGGAGCGCCGCGCGCCCGCCCGCGTGCCGTGCCTGGGCCCACAGCGCCACCTGCCGGCGCCGGGACAGCACCGCCGGGACAGCGCCGCGGGGACACCAGCGCCGGGACACCAGCGCCGGGACAGCACCGCGGGGACAGCACCGCCGGGACAGCACCGCCGGGACAGCACAGCACCGCCGCGACACCAGCGCCAGGACACCACCGAAAGGACACCCCGCTGCGCACACCGGAGCACAAATTATAGACGGTCCGGTTTCAGCTACTAGAGAGCGTTCGAAATAGAAAATTACTTGTATCTCAAATTGTACGTGAGATCAAATCCCAGCAATGCAGGTCCTACTTCATTCGCCCTGAATTAGTGATCGAAACAATGCCCCGGGGTTTTCTTTTTCACAGCAGTGCCCAGGATTCCATCCTATTTATTTGAATAGCCTGATGCCAGCGGGAAGGGAGGGAGCCGCCTTTATCACCCAGCCGCCAGCTCCGCGGCTCCCCCTGCCTGCGAGGGAGCAGCTCCGGCTCGGGAACTGAGCCCTGTGCAAGGATCCCCGAGCGCAGCGGCGCGGGAGTTACGGGCCCGGCCGGATGCGGAGCGGCCTCTGCTCGTCCCTGGCTCGTCGCCAAGGCGCAGTTACCCAGAGGCTCTGAGGCTGAGGCCAGTGCTCGCCGCCAGCTTTAGCCGAGCTCTGGCACGAGCGAGCCTGCCCGGCGGGCCCGGCTAGGCTGGGCAGCCAAAGGCACGAACAACGCCGCCTGCTTTCCCACACTTAGAGAAGGAGCGGTATCGGTGGTCCATGCAGCCCTGTCATACCTATAGATCCGAGTCTTTAATCCCCTCAAGGCTCACAACACAGAGGAAGTCCAAAACATAACTTATACCTGACTGACGGGGCACTGCCCCTCCGCGGACTGACCAACACGGAGCCATTTCTGTGTAATCAAGATGGCCCAGTTAACTGGAGCACAATTAGTGATGTACGTGTCATCAGGGACACAAACAGGATTAGAACAGTTCCTCTTCTTATCATCTCGAATGTTTCCCAGGATATACATTTTAAATAAAAGGTTTAGACAAAACCAGTTCTAAAAAATAATGCAGAAAATATCGTCTTACAATGCAGAAAATCTATTGTGAGACTCTCACAGAGCTGAAACTATGGTTTAAAACCAGATTACAAGATAAATTATATTAAAACAAAGGACAAAGCTTAATAGGCAATCCTAAATCCAAATCCAGGAATACTCAGGGAAATAAATAAATTCATAGGATGACAAATTCTAACCAACACAGGACATTTTTTTTCTCTTCACTTAATAAGATACCCACGAAAACACTTAACATCCCTTTATAGACGCTTCTTACCTTTCTGCTTTTTCTAATTAAGACTATGTTTTTCTTTCTCTAGATATGTTTTCTTCATCATTTTCAAGATGGGAAAAAGTTTCAACAGGTATAAACTTCAGTGAAGGTATGCTGATTTTTCCTGTTTAAGGGTCTGATCTAAAGAGTATCACGCTACAATAAAAATACTGTAAAATCTACCCGACTTGTACTTTAGTAGAAATTAACAGGAAGTTAAAATATTGTATCTTCCATCAAAACTTCTTGGAAGTTGAAAACTCATAGCTGGCTACATCGAAGCTAAAAATTACTGTACATTAATTCCTCAGGGAGAATAGAAGGGAACAGAACAGTAAAAAAGACGTACCAGTATAATCCAGTCTCTGCCTTTACACCAGCTGGTTCAGTTTTGCAAATATAATAGTTTTGCACTGTGCTAGCAAGCTAGACAAAAAATGTTGAGCTCCTACTGCATAAAGTTATTCTTAGTTTACAGTGCTTAGTACAGAAACAAATGTTTCTGTTTGTTATTGGATGATTTGTAGCTGCTTCTGTAGTAAAGTTTGCAGATAATGATAAAGCCATACCCCACATGGGAAATTTTTAAATGTTGACCTTTAAAACCTTCAGCTTTCCATTTTGTTTCATGACAATTTTACAGATTCTCCAAGGAGGAAGAAGAAAGTCCTGATCACACAACCCAGAAAAAAAGCTAGAACAAAAATGGCATAATTTGAAATTTGGCACAAAGTTGGGGGTTTTTGTGGTCTAATTCTATTTTCTCTGGATAGATAAGAATGAAAAAGACAGTTCTAAGTTGGGAGGGGGGGGGGAAGCTTAACTCAGTGTGTCTTCTCAATTATCTTATAGAATTAAAATATACTTAATTCAATTGTTCTGTACAACTAAGGAATTAATTAATTAACTGAAATATTAAAAATAAATTTGATGGAATTTAACAAAATATCTTGAGACTTCTTTATTAATGACCAGAATTCTCAAATTTTTTTAATCACAAGAATGAGAATTCACTTGCTGAGTCATGCAAAGAGGGCAGGGATGGATCAGGTCAGAGGCCAAAGGCATGCATGGACATTGGGCTGAGGAAGGATGTGCCTGGAATTGTGCCTCCTACCCTTGGTCTGTTAAATATAATGGCATATGAAAGATACAGATCTTGTATCGTCCACCTGCTGCACAGGGCTGCAGGGCTCCCTACACCCAGTACAGCTGCACAAAGGATCTTGGTTTAGGCAGCCTGGTTTTTTCTGGTATATGGGATAACGGAGCAGGAAAGCAGCTGCAGTGCCGTGCTGCCAGTACAAGAAACCCTGGAGCATGAGGGTGAGGGCTACAGAGGTGGACAGATGAAGAAATCTCACGTGCAATTCATTACATTTGATAGGACTGTGCGTGTTCTGTCTATCCCAAATGTACATCATAAAAATTGAATACTTCTAATGAACACAGAAATAGGTAGTCTTTGGCAACCAAGCAGTTTGTACCTAACTTCATCACTTTTTCCTGTTTGATGGTCTGTGTTTAGATATTCCTCCCTAATCATGATGGCTGTTCAGCACACCTCACTGCTCATTACCCGCACTCCACTACTGCCTCTTGGCATGGACCAGGATTTCCTCACTCCCTATATTTCTCCAGCTTCCACAGTCCCCCTCCTATGCTTTCCTATTGAATTTCAGAAGCTCACCCCATCTCTGGCCAAAGACCATCCATCCTCTTTTAGAAATATATATCCATTAACTTTCCACTTCCTAGTTTGCAGTAACAGACCCAACGATGATGTTACTGCCATCAAATAAGTCAATCAAGCAGGTTTTGGTATCTGCTGGTCATAGCTATGCTCCTGGACTTGGTTGCACAGCCAATGCACATGGTCTAAACAGAGAAAGTAGAGCCCAGGAGAAATATTATAGGCTGCCTATAATAAAATAGTAAAATAACACGGAGTTGACCAACTAAAAAACTTCTGATAACTAGAAAGCTACTGATAACATAAGTGCTTATGAGACTATAGAAAGGCTCTTTGCATATTTGCATGCTTGTCAGGGGTGTTGCTCAGACATTTTCTCATTGGGTTGCAATTTTCTGAGCAGCACACAACTAAGACCTCCCAGAAAAGCTTTTGCTATCACAGTCATGAAAAAAATGTGTTGGCTATTAAGTGAGTCACTTAAAACTATGCACGAATGCCTCACAGCTAGGTTAACACCACTTCTTGCACTAGAACTTTTAAAGTTTCCTAGCTTCATTTCAGTGGTTTAATTTTACTTTTACATTACAAGCTCTCTCTTTTTTTTTTTTTTGGTCAGATAGGAAAGTAAACAGTTCTGGTGTTCAATAATTTTAGCACTTCAAATGATCTCATTTAGACTTTGAAGTTCAGCTTTCATTAATTGAATGGAACGGGAAAAGAGGAAGTTTCTATCTCAGCTGCAGCTATCACTTTACAAGTCCAGCTTTTATTAGACCACATTTAGAATGGAAGTAAACCAAAGCCCAGTTCTGTAGTTTTGAGCTTTACTCCGAAAGCACATTTAGAGTTACCAAAAACTAGAATTTAGAAACATACAATTTTTTTAAAATTGTGGTTGATACACTAAAAGCCGCAGCATCTTAGATGGTTTTAGTAGATTTTTGATATGGGATTCCTTTAGATGGGGAATTTGGATATACGTACTTAAGGAAGTGCATATACCAAAATTAATTTTGCAAAATTATGCCATGAAAGAGAGAAAGCAACTGCAGCCAACTAGCACCATTATGAAAAGTATTGTGGTACTCATCCTAGATCAAATTTTGGGTTTCCATTTTAAGGAAAGAAAATCCCATATTTATTGTGCATATGTGGCACAGGTAGCAAATTTATTTCATCTTTTTGGCTTGTAATTTTAAGCTATACAGTTTTAACACCACTCAATTTATTAGTCTTACATTTTCATTTTACATGTATGCTGGCTTATACTTAAGACACTTCTGGTCCTTGCATTTCTAAAAGTACAAAGACCTTCTAATGACCTAAAGTAAGATTAAAATCAGAATTAAAGCAATGCACCAAACCATTAAATGCAAACATACTAAAATTATCTGCCATGATAGCTAAGTGTGATGGTGGAAGGTCTACTCTGTTCCACAAGCCTCAGTGTGGAAGCACCAGACAGCAGTGCTTATTAAATCACTACCCCAGACCTTTTTTCTCTCTCTACCTTCCCTTTTATTGCACAAAGGGAGTTCTCTTCTTAAAAGAATTGGTTATGAGGCTGTGTGCTTAAAAATGAATGCCCAATTTTGTTGCAAGCAGACAGTGTTGTAAAGTTTGTTCCCAATTTACAAAAAGACTGAGCTCACAGAGGTGTCTGTGTACAAGGATGGGCTGGCTCTTAGGGCACTTCTATCACAGAATACATTAAGAAAACCCTTTGTCTAACCACAAAAGGACTTGCATATTAGTCTCAGGAGGAACACATTCCTGCCCATGGACTTTATTTTCAAAAGGATAAAAGTGCACTTTCTTCATAGGCAAAGGTAAGTCAAAGAAATCCAGGTACTCAAGAGGATGAGGCTGCAACAAACTGCCACGGTCAATTTAATTGGAGGTAGAGCCAGAGGCAACAATAAAACCATTAGCAATACAGATGTTAGGGATCCCCAAGGAATCAAGATGCCACAATGGAAAATATTCTTTGTGTGATATTGTCAAGATTCTGTGACAGGCAGTGACCTCACAGAAACATACAACTGACCAAACACATCAGTAGGATGGAAATACTTAACATGCGGTTCAGGATATATTCACAAACTATTCAGAAATAGAACTTGGTGGCTTTCTCCTAAAGTGCCACATTTACTCAATAACCCCAGTTTATGAGAATGCGTGCCTTAAATGCTCCCTCCAAACTGGTAAAAGATAAAGATCAAATACTTATCTTAGTGGACATCCATGTAAAGATAAAACTAATTCTACTATGTACTGTCTAGTTAAGAATTTTAAAGACTGTTGAATTATACAAATCTTTCATGAGTGCCCCCTCTAGGCTTTGTGCCCAACTATCACACACAGAAATTATTATTAAATGCATTTTTCCTAATGGGCATCTATTGAATTGGCCATGAATTATATGGTTATGGAACTTTCTGTTCCATAACCGCAAGATGGTCACTGGCTCATTATTTTTCCTGGTTTAGAGTCCAAGCTATTTTTCCATACTGTATTCTTACTAGAGCAGGAATAGCAAAAAAGATTTTTAATTTCTCAGTTTCCTAAAGCCTTCTAGGTAAAAGAGCGAGAACCATAAAGATAGAATTTGCTTTAAAAGCATGAAAAGTGAAGAGAAACATGTGAACTGTTACTTTTTAACCCATTATAAAGGGCTATATTTGAAGACAGTGCATCCAATTGTGCAATAGAAAGTTCACTGCCCCAATGGGATTGACTTTGTTTCTGCTTCTAGACAAAGAGCAGGTTATGCTAACCTGAATATTAAAAATAATTCCTTAATGTATCTCTGTAGATACTTAAACTTTTCCATGATGCTACAAACATAATTCTTTCTTTACTGTATACTTTGTCTTACCTTTGGCTCAAGGTGAAGATCTACTCTCCCTTTAAAGTACTATCACAAGGCCTTTACTGCTGTTTGAAACTTGCAAGATCTAAAAAAGGGATCTTCTAAGTACCAGCAGATTCACTGTGGAGCAAAGATAAATACGGGAAAACTAAGCCAAATGCTTCCTGAACCCTGTTCCTGAGATGTATATTCTTAGATTAGCAGAGAAACTTCCGACACCGCTGGTAACATTTCCCCTGGCCTTTTGAAGGATCAATGAACACCCAGAACCACAGAAACAAAATCCATGGGCTGGAAAGACAATGCTGGGGAGAACCATGTAGCCCTGAGGCCAAGAGAGCTGTGCATAGGAATACAATACAGCAGCAGAGGAAAAGCCAGTGTCATTGTGACTTTGAATGGGTTGAAGAGCAGGGGGGACTGGCAGAGAGAAGGAAGCAGAAGGACAAGAACCTCTGATTCTTCTGTCATTTAAGGAATCCTCTGGTATAAAATGAACAGCAGTATGGGCTGGTTGTAAACCTCCAGAGATGCCATCTGCTCTGATGGCAACGGCTGCTGGCCTCTCCTCATGCTGACGTGGCCATGCATCTCACCTGAGATGTAATGCTCTGGAACAGAGCCAGACAATGTTTTAGGGTTCCTACATTCATTAAGGTGAGGATTGAGGACAGGCTGAGAAAATATGGGTGCAGTACCTAAAAAGCAGTGTGAGGTTCAAAGAACTCCCAGGGACTAAGTAAATGAGCACATCCTTCTTGGTGTGGAAAAATCTTACATATGCATTCACATCCTGAATGACAGACAGTAATTCTGCTTATCTGCCTCCTAAGTTATCATGCCCACGACTTTGACTCCCAGCTATTTTCAAGGTGGGGCAGTGGGCATGAGCCCTCTGGTGGACGCAGCGAGTGCCGCCTGCCAGCGCCGCTGAGCCGCCGGGATGAGTGGGAGGGACACTGACCAAAACCTATCCCTGTCCACAGGCAAGCTTCACCCCCACCGGCTTATGCAGGCACACAGGTATCGGCTAAAGAAGCAAATGCTTTCCACTGTTCTAACCAGTCACGGCTTTTATCAGAAAACCTCTACACTGTGAATCTGTATTAAAATATTTCTAGCACTCAACTCGTTCAGCATTCTGAGTCTGGCTGAATTGTTGGGGTTGACTGGAAAAAGGCTCCTGAGGAAACAGTATTGAAACTATGGAGTGGATAGTACAAGCAGCAGAAAGGAGAAACACATGAGTTGAAGGATAACAAGAGCCCTGAAAATGAGACAGAAATAGAATAAACAGAATATAAGGAAATGAGGCATATGCAGGGAGGAAAATGGAGGAGGAGGAAATAAAAGGAAAAGGAAAGATAGGTATTTAGAGTTAGTTTAAACAAAAAAGTGTGACATTCTTTGGGCCGTAGGCAATAAAACAGGCAGGCAGAAGCTCTGAGAGTTAAAAGTGGAACAGTCAGAAACCATGATATTGAGTGATCTGAGTAATGTACAAACTTCCGAAGGATCATACAAGTCTGGTCTTCAAAGTTCATCATACTACCAGGATTGACATATAATTTCTGAAAATATATTTATTTACAAAGAGCAATGTCTTTTATTGGTCGTGTCTTACAGAAACTCTCACTGCTCTTAACTTTTTTCTGAGTGATTTCTTTTCTATATAAAATTCAGGAGGTCTAAGCAGCAGCCAGGAAACAAAGATGCCAAAACATCTTCTAATACCGGATAAGTCTTCACTTATGTATCACAGTCTCAAATACACCAAACTAAAGCCTTTTTAGCTTATACTTTCATGTGACCCTGTCTAAGTCAAAGACTTACCATATCTAGAGTTCAGCTAAGACACGTAAATGTTTTTAGGTTATGTATTCCTGCTTCACTCAGTATACCAGGGAGCAAGAATGTCTCCAGAAATTTGTAGCCAAGGATGTATCAAGAAAAGGACAAGAACAGCAAATAAATCTGCCTGAGCCAAGAAAGATGATGCCAGTAATTCCCAGAAAAGGGGAACTTTTCTGCAGCAGCAGCGGGAAGGAGTTTCTGGATTTAGAAGGGACCATGAGAACAGCACAGGAGAGGGGCCTGTCTTTGGTAAAAATGCCAGACACCAAAATGAGCTGTTATGTACTGTATAAAGGATAGTGGCACAAAGCTGCAGTAAATTCACATCAACTTCACAGTCCCAAATTCCTTTTTTTTTTTTTTTTTTGTGCACTCTAAACTGGAATAGAAAATGTAGAAGTTAGTTCAGGACCTCTTGTTCATAAGTAAAAATTTATTACTTATTCTACAGGTAAACCTAAAATCAAGTCTCCTGATGAGCACTGTTCTCTTTCTTTCAATTTGAAATGTTTCTTATTCAGCAGCTTTAAACCAAACTCTAAGGATAATGGAAGTCTCTAATTGGGATCTTAATTTTCAGCAAATTTGGGACTTAGTCTGATGCGCTTTGTCTAAAAGTGCTGCCAATATAACTGTGGATGTTGAAGCAACTTACAGTGAAGTAAGGGTATTTGGAAGTACTGCATTTCCTCTTCATGTAATTATTTTAAATGTTGTGTTGACAACATAATTTATTTTCAGATTTTTTTTACAGCTAATGTATGTATTGATTATGAGATGAACTGCATCCAAAAGACAAACTAATCTCCATTTACAATTTTTTCCATATTATGGCCTTTGTAACGGCTTAATATAAAGCTTTATTCTGCTCTGAAAAATAAGCAGTTATGGGTGACCATCATTCCTTGGTTTGCATACCCTGAGTGTTTGAGCTTCAGAGGGTGGACTGGGGTAGGACACCCTTGTGCAGCTGCTATTTCCAGCTGATGGTCAGCTGCTACCTTGTGCCATGTGCTGGGCACTGGAGAACACTCAGTTTGAGCCATGCTGGCACCTCCTCTAACTGGTCCCAACATTTCTTTACTCTTTGATCCCATAGTTGCTAGAAATGAACCTCATTCCCCAAGCATTTAATTCCTCGAAAAGTACACATGATATACACATACCATGGTTGCTCCTGTAGCCTGAAGTCTGAGTGGAATGATGTCAATTAAACAATGCTTTGTGAAGTTCCAAAACGCTACATTTTCCCAAACAAAGAATAAATCACATAAAAGAATGAAATTAGCCACATTTTATACCCTTAAACCATAGCACAAAATTAACTCCATGGGATTTTCAGTGCCTTTTGAATAAAAGTTATGCTCATTATTTTTACATAAAATTTTCAGTAAGTTAGCCATTAAGTGATAGAAAAAGAAAGAAAGCCACTATATTCTTGACCTGATGTTCACAAAGGGCACACACTGTTTATTTAAATAATATAACTCTAGTTCTCTATTTCAAAATTAAATTTGTTGAGCTAAAATACATAGCAAAAAAGTTATTGGAGACTACATTAGAACCAAAATGCTACTAACAAGGGGGAAATTTTCTAGCTTATGATTTATTTATTCTCCGAATTTCTAACAACCACGTTTGTCAAGTTGCGCGGAGCTCATTCATTTCAGAAGGAAATAAAATAGCTGTAAAACAACTGCAGTAACCAGTTAAAGCCTCAAGAGGGCAATATATCACCATGTCTGAAAGTTTTTGAAAAGGAAGGAAAAAATCACTTTTTACTAAAATAGAACAGATGCTGTTTGCTTGTGGGCAAGTGCTAAATATACTGACCTCTGCTGCATCACTGACATGACTTAAGATATAATGACCACCATCCCCCCTCAAAATCAGAAAGTTTAATTCAGCATTTCCTATTTTTCAAGGCTAATTGGTTAGAAGAGGTTAAGTCTGTCACCTCACAAGAGATATTGTAATTCTTTGACCCATGAACTTGTTTTGCAGTTAATATTTCTGAATTTAAAAATAGGGAAATGGTGATTGCCACTCTTTGCTAAATATGGCAACAGTGAGGAGAGATTAAGATTCACCACCTCTTCTCTTTACTCCATTATTATTCCTCTAGTTCCCTCATTTAGCCTCCTGTTATGCACTCGGTTCCTGTTCACCTGCAGTCTCCAAAGAAATCCTGTCACTATTAGTTCCTCCATTAACTGCTTTTCATTTGCTTCCTAATTCATCAACTTTCCATTTTAGATAGCTTCTTTTTTTAGCGGTCTCTAGGGGGCCTTCCTTTACACCCTCTTTAGGCCCTAATTCTGACCATTTTTTATCCCCAGATTTTGATATATTTACAGAACAAAATTAAAAAACAATCTCAGGTCTTGTTTCCTTTTGTGTTCTTTATTTTTAATTGCAGAAGCTTTGCTGGTTTTAACGCATTCACTATATTTTTTTCCTGGTTTTCTCTACCTCTACAAAGCTGTAAGAGATTTGCACTACAATACATGACCCTGGTTTGGACTTACTTGAGATATTTTTAGGTTAGGTGCTATAGTTCTCTTGCACCTACTGGTGCAGCAGATGATTTTAAATTACCCTGTGTGTCTTTGGTCTTACTTAGCTTACTGAGGAAACATTCTTGTAGTCACATGCTGGTATCAGCAGAGAAAAAGGACTTAGTAATATTAAGTTACTGTGACTTGAACGTCTACACTGTCTACTACCAAAAATCTGTCTGCTTGGTGGTTCTCCAGTGTCAGCCTGGAAAGACTCCAAACACTGGCCAAAGGAAACCAGAAGCAAATTTGGCTGTCGCTTGGGAAAACCTTACTTGACCTGAACGTGAGTCAGTGATCAAAATAAGTCATTACTAACAATTTAGGAAAATTCAGATACAACTCCAGTTTGATACACGAAGGATGTCTCAGCTGTTTGTGAGGTTTATCATCTCTGCTCCAAATCCTGAAGCAAAGGCAAGAAAATAGGGTTTTTGCCTTTTTGGTTACCTTCAAAATAAATAAAGAAAACCTGCATAAGCAGACAGACAGTCTGAAACAAGCCTCTGAGAGACAGTTTCCTGACCATATTTACCACAAATTATATTCACTCTGATGCCTAATGATGACAACTGTGATTTGAGAGTCAACATGATTTAATGGTTCATTCCTGATCATAAGATACTGGAAAGGATGAAGGAAAGAAAAGTAGTTGCTGTCAAAATATATAAAGACACACAAGATGAAAAAGATATAAAGAGACTTTGAGAAGTTATGCAATAATCTTATATAAGTGGATTTGATCTTTCCTCTCAGGTTAATCCTCTCAAGACCCTTGCTCATTTGTCTTCCTGTGACTCATCTCTAGCATGTACACATTTTAAGGCAATGATGTGTTAACAGTAGATAGACTGGAATTTGATTTAGGTGGAAATTAGTAGCAATGTATTATTTAAAAAATTAAATATTTAGAATAGAGCATGGTGATTTTGGTATACTGTATCTTTCTGGAATATCCTGTACTTCCTCACAGAAGATACATAAAACATGAGTAGCCCAGAGACTAAGTATATTATGTAACAGAACAGCTAGACCTTAAAACATTGTGAAAGGCATACCCCTATGAATGTAAAAAGCAGTGAGCATTCTCTCTCATCCCTTTGTATTTACCATATTTAAGGGAATATTAGTAGCCATAATTTCAAATGTAATAGTTTTCTGTTTAATAATGGAGGCACTTCAAGGAGCCATAATCAATACAGTAAGTAATTAACAGGACAGAGCTGAAGTTATCTCAAACTCTTCATAATGAACCAAACTTCTCCCCAGCACCTGCACCTATAAGACAGTAGTTACAGATGATTCAGTCCTAAATAACAGAAGATTCTTCTTAAACCACCACACTCACACTGAGGTAAATTCCCAATAGCAATTTGACTCTATCTGTGTTCTGAAAGCTCCCAAACCTACTTCAGTGGTTTTTGAGTGTCTTTCTCTACCTTCAGGAGAAAACTGAATGCACCAAACAATTACAGACAATAGAGTGTCTCCACACTTATACAAACAGGTATATCATAAGATCACCCTGAAGTCACCAGTGATTCGTTGTCCAAAAACAGCTGCATCCCTGTTGAACCTGGAGCCTCTGTTGGCTATCCAGGTAAGTTACCTGGCATCCATTGTGCACCTTCCTGCCTATCCTTAGCTACAATGAGAGCAAGAAGTCCACCTCTTGTGGTCTTACTGTTCCCTCTCTCCACCTTCAAGTCTTTTACACCCCTTAGCCTGTTAGCAGAGATCCAGAGATCCTCTAGCAATATCAAGAAATTTCCAGTTACAAAAAAATAACATGGATGGCTCTGGTTCCAGCCTGTGTCTAGGCTGTGGTACAGATGATTAAGACATGACTCTAGGTCATAAAGCCAATGGTCACGTAAAGCTGATCTGAGTGACTGCATAAGAATGGAAGTGGATGGATCACAGAAACATTTATGCAAAAGCAGCTGCTCCTTGGTTCATTTAAGCTGTTTGTAGCTTAAATGCCCTGTGGCATCTAACTATGTACACAAAAGGACAGAATTATGAGACTTTTTGCAGCCAAAGGTCTCACATCAGATGTGAGCCAAACATTGGATGTAGGCATATACCCTACCACCAGTTCTTAATACCAGTAAAGACGTACTCTCAAATCATTGCTACTAAAATTATTTGGGAGCAGATTTCTTTCTATTTCTTTCTCTTCCTCTGTCTTCCCCTCCCGTCCTTTCCCCCCACCACAAATTATTTGGAATGACTTGCCAAATCCTGAATATAAAAAATCCCTGATCTAAAACTACTCACTACCAAATCATTCTGAGGTCTTTACATTGGAAACTCAAACCATTCTGAACAAGCATATGCTTCACAATAGATGTGTTTCATTAAGCAAGCATAATTCCTGCAGTCAGTTAGAGATGTAATAATTCAGAATTTGTACAGCTTAGATGGAAGTTGCCACTTTTTGCAAAAATTGCTGATTACAAACTTGCTCAAACTATTTCTGGTAAAGCAAATGCCAAAGAAAAGTGAATGTACTTGGAGGAGCTGTTTAAAATTCAAGCAAACTGTTAGGAACTGTTTTGGAGGAACAGAGGGCTCACTGTATTTCAATATAATTTTCTAGTAAAGCTCTATTTGTCTGCCTGAAAGTGAGAGTTCCATATGTATGCTACGTTATTGCTTAATAATGGTTTGACCAGCTTGAAAGCTGAGGCATGGGCTTTTGAAGCAAGGGAGTATCATCAGACTCAAAACAGCAAAGCACAAACTTGTGTCTCAGTACAAAATGTGAAATGACATTTTCAATTATGCTGGACCAAGCAGCAAGACTGCTGAGAAAACTGCAGAGCTGCCAAGGAATTTCTGGATCTGATACCTCTTTCACTTACTGGTTTTTTTATAAACTGGTCATCAACCAAAGCAGTATTTCAATCTAAATTGTATGAAGCAGTGTAAGTAAGATTCAGAAATGAACAGATTTTGGCAAGCACACTGTTAGGAAAATGAAGAAATCCACTTATTTTAAGAGAGCAAATATTAGAAGCACTAAGTTATTGAAAGTAAGAGGGGTAAGCGGAGCATTACAACACTTTTAAAATCCTTTCTCTGGTAATCCAAAAAAGCCAGTTCTATGCCCTGTTGATTATGTTTGATTTTTACACCTGTTCTGACATCACTGATTTCGGTTCCATGTTTTTCTTTGTTACCAAGCTTCATCAGAGTTATCAGTTCCTATTAGTTTTTCACTACCATAGCTCCACAGCTCAAACTGCATTTGACCTCTGTGCAAGCTTTTCCCCCTAATGATGAAAATCACCCCCAAACACAAGTAAACTTCTCCTAAAGCAATCCAGCTTCAACCTTAGCTGTACTGGTGTGTTTTCAGTCCATTCTCTGTCCAGAAGCAACTCTGTCCCCTTTCAATCAAATCAAATTATTTCCCCTTTGTGTCAGCTCTCCAACTATTTTCTAGCAAACTGGCTCTCCACTACTCACATGGACTTCCAGACACATCTCCAACACAAATTTGCTCTAACAAGTCCATTAAGCCCTTGCAGAAGTTTATCATTTAGTTACTTTTTCTGACTATTCTCTAAAAATGAAGATCTTTCCCATCCCAACAGACCTGCTATTTGTCACAGTAACAAGTTTAGATATGATATTGCAGTCTCCTCTGCAGGCTGCACTGATCCTTAGTTCCTTTTTAACAGGAAAGTTATTCCCATGACTCCAATTTAAAACAGGGGTCTTGGATCTCTGCCCTACTAGGGCATCCTAGGTTCAGCTGGGATAAATGGTTGCAGAAGGGTGAGGGGTTGCCTGCCAGGGTCCTGGAAAGCAGTAAAATTTTTATCCATGTCTTTGCTGTAGGATCCCTGGGGCATGCTGTAACTGACAGCTGAAAAACTTGTAGAGCAGCATTATTTTATCTCCTTATCACATCAAGAAGGTGGGTAACCAAGTCTGACTGGCCTACCCAAACAAAATATAGAGCCAGTGGAGTTCAGGGCAAATTTATGAAATGTGATGAACTGAAAATATGGGATCAATAGATATCAAATTTCTTCTTGCAGAGGAAATTCAGTGGCCTTTTGCAGAAATGGAGCCTGTGATAAAATAAGCTATAAACCTATGTAACAACAACAAAAAAAAATCAGTAATTTCCTCCATACGATTAACCCTGAAGCCTACAAAACAAACACATCTCTTGCAAATGGTTACATTTTTAACCTTTGTGATAGTGTCCTCAAAAAAAACAAGTAGATGGAATTATCAATGACCACAGATTACAGCACAAGGATATCAGTATAGTCAATCTAGTATCCGTTTCTAGAGAAAGAGATAAAACTACCTGAACAAGGTTACTTTATTGTTATTGTATTTTATTCACATAAAATGATTGAAAATGCATTGCCATTAGGTCAGTCTGAGATCATTTTCTGCTCCAAATTTTTCCGTTTGCACATAAAAAAGGGGGAAAAAACCCAATTATTAATATGATTTTAAGGAAAACTTAGCTTTCTTTCAGAAAGCAAACCTTGAAGCATTCTGAAACCGATACTCTGTCATCCTAGTATTACATGTGAGAAGTGGCAATCAGTCAAATTCTTATAGTGAAGAACTCTATTGGCGTTATCTGTGAGAATGCTGCTGTTATATCTGTTCCCTTTTCAGCTAGTGTAACAAGAAATATAGAGCTTAATCTGCATTCTAAAAATTCATTTGGGGTAGCTCCTAAAAGCTGAACTAAAACGGTGAGAGGAACTTTCATAATTTGGGATCACTCATTTTCACATTTCACTCCAAAAAGTAATTTCTGAAACACAAAAGGAACAGCCACATAAATTGTTTTGCACCCCAGAGTGAAGGTGCCCATTACTAAGGATACAAGAAGCATGTGCCAAAGGGTTACCTGCAGTGCAAGACAAAATATGACAAGATTATGCAATATATATTGCAAAGGAAAAAACTGGCCCTATGTAGCAGCAAATGGGGCAGTTGAGCAGAATTCTATCTGTAGACAGACAGGAAGATTAACAGGACGATAATGCCCATGCAGGGAGATCTGCATAATCTGCAAGTACGAAAAATAACAATTTATCAGTTTCTGCCCATGACTATCATTCCTATAACTAAGAAATTAATAAAATTTCCAATAAGTACTTTAGCATATGTTCAACAAATTGCTTTCTATCAAGATATCACCAGATTTATACGAATTCAAATTTATTCCCATAATAATCATAATAAAATACCAAAATTTCCTTTTTATTCCTATTACCGAGCTAAAACATGACTTTCAATGATTTTGAGGCTGCCAGTTTTTTCTAAGGTGTCGTGATCCCAAAATGAAAGACTAAGTTATTTTAGTTTTGTTTACAATCTTAATAAATAAAATACATCATGCTAGACATCTACACCAGTGTAACTGGATTACAAATGGGAATAAGCGTGCTTCTTCTGTACTTAAAATGAAGTTCACCCTTCAGATCTGACTTCTTCAGCACAAAACTGCTTCTAGCAAAAGCAGTATTGAATTATTGCTAAGACATGTATTCGTGAAATTAAGAAACTCCTTTTCGAGTGGGATACATCTTCTTGGATAACAGAATTAATGCAATTGCCAATTTAAAATAATTGAAAAAAGCAATGGCACATTTTTGATTCTTGTCTTAGGGAATTATGAAACAGGAGATATAGAAAAAGAAAGAACTTAATCGTGACACAGGTACAGTGTTTTTACTTAGGTTCATTTTTGTTCACAATATTTCATAGCATCACCTAAGAGAGGAATTTTCTCTTTTCTTATTACTTATGTCAAATTAAAGTATCTCAGCAAGGCATCATGCTGTCACTGAGGCAGGATTTACCTTGGTTAGAGCTTTTGAAAAAGTGACAAATTGGTTTTTAACTAGTCTTACAAGCAGAAGATTTAATAACTAGCAACAATAGAAAAACTTGGGTAAATAAGCAGCTTGGGAAAAACTTATATTTCTTTAAAGTAGCATAATTTTTCTTAAGTATTTAAAACATTTTCACCTGATTATTTTTATTCACTATTCAGGAAGCATATTTAGTGAAATATGAAGCTTACTTATGTGCTGCTTTTGAGTGCATGGGATACTGAGCTCTCTCTCTCTCTCTTTTCCTAGCAGTCCTCCTTGCATCTGCTCTTCTTTCTGTTTAAAGGTCTTCTTTTACTACGAGCCAAACATACTTCATAAGATTATTTTCAAACTCCACATTAACATTTTCCAAACATTTACCACAACCAGGAACACTGAGAAATTGTAGAAGGAGCAGTGTCAGCAGCAGTAAAGTTCCTCAAGGACAAGAGCAGCACCTGGAGTGACTACCTAGAACGGTTTACTCTGGCCACAGAACAGCTAACTACTTTTACCAGCTGTCACAAGCTCAATCCACTCTACAGAGGAGGTGAGGAAAGGGTGGGTATGGAGAAGAAGAGAGTGTTTACAGCTGCAGCCAGTTGTTACAGCTGATTCTTACTCCTCCATTCTGGTAGGACTGAACTGCAGCTGCGAGGAATCACACAAAGACAGATAGACCCTCAAAAGAGAATTACCTTTTTAAAAGTTTGATAAAAATAAATATGATGATTTGAGAGTATGATACAAAAAGTTTCTCTGCCACCTGTTTCTTGCCAAAAGAAGTCAGCATCAAGTGGAAGGCACTGGTCCCTAGACACTCAACAATTCCATTCTTAAACAGGCTCTTGTAGTGTCATTTGAAAGACAGCATCTTATGTATTCACAAGCAGCTTTGATGGGCTTTGTTGCTTTCACAGAATGAAGAGCCTTGTATCTGCCAGCTTCAGATGGACTAATTTTCAGCACTACACAAACTTAAAGACAGAAACAATTTGCACTTACAAAGACAGTTCTTTCATCAAAGTCTGGAAGATGAACCCCACCCATGAAGATGGAAGGAACAACTTGCATCATTAAGCACTGCCCTGTAGAGCTGACAGCTGCTGCACCCTCATTTGTTTAAGAAGAAATCTCACTTTCCGTATCTTTCTACCCCGACTTTATACTCAAACTTCTCTAGCTCAACTATTTTCCTACTAGTCATAATACTTCCCATGCCTTCAAAAGTTACAGAAATCATGCTTGGTAAGAAGGACTTTCTGGCCACATAAAACAAGTCCTTTTTTTTCCTCAGCTCATACACAACTTGATAATATTGCAGATATCAGATTTAGCATTTAGATGCCAATGTCACCCTCCAATGCATGTGCTATGAATTTTAAAACATTTTGAAATCTAATAGAGATGGAGCTTTCTTTTCTGAAAACTTAAATGCTGTTGAGGATGGCCATGAAATGCTCTGAGTTGAAGAGCTCTCTACAGTGGCCTGGAAGACAAACGCATCAGAAAACTGAAACAAACATTTGCTGTAAATGTAATCTAAGAATTATATTAGTGAGATGGCTAGGTCTTTATCTGATTATTCATTCAAATTCTCTTCGTTTTCCAAAGTTTATCTTTTTTCTCAAAAACTTCTCAACAAAATCCCATCTCATCTGAAGTTTAATGGAATAGTATGTAATTATTGCTCTAGCATATTGCACTAATACATTGCTATTATTTAAGAATGATTATTTAAGTAAATAAAAAAAGTTTTTTAGTTTTTTGCTTAGTTCCACCAACACAGGAGGGAAAATAATCACTGCAAGAGAAGAGAAGTAATTAAAAAGAAATATTGTTATTATACTTAATTTGAAAGGAATTCCTATTCTTGGACTAAAACAAATCTTTTTAATGAAGAAAATAGGTAGACAATATTAAATATAGCTTCATTCAAATACAATGAAGATCCCTGATTCTCTAATGTTTATTTTTCCCTTCCTACAAAAAATAACTTGTCATGTACCCAATCTCAGCAAAGAGAAGTGGTGTTGGTAAAACAATGTTTTACCAAGTTTAAAGGCATTGATGTAAGTAAAATACTATAGGCAAATTCTGTAGAGTTAGTTAAAGTTAACTTCAATCTATTATAATTAGAATAACTGCTGCTGTTCTCTACTTCCAGCAGCCACTGGATGAGACTATTTTCAGGATTAAAAGAAAACAAGAAAGCAACCCTATCCCTGCCAGCAGCTCCATCTCCACATACAGGCTTCTCAAGAACACAGCAAAAGAATATAGGATTATTGCCTTACCTCAATTTTTTCCCATATGGTTTCATAATTCTCTTGATGTTGTATATCTTGCATCAGTTGATGAATTAAAGCTGATTTATTTGAAGGAGAAGTCTCATTCCCAGTGAGCTGAGTGGCAGCAGTTCTTTCTGACTTTTCTTCAATGTATTTTTTAATGCAAGATGCAGGCATACAAAGATCTTCATCAGAGAGAATATCACTGAGAGGCCCAGATTCAATACTGTCACCTAAGGAGGATACTATATCACTTGAAGAACTTGGTGAAATTCTGCCCCTTTTTTTGTGCTTTTTTGTCTGGTATGTTGGATACATTTCTGAATCTGAGTTCATTTCTGACAGCTCCCAGTCATCAATGTTTTGAATGGTTTCCCTTCTGGGCTTTTGGGGCAGCAACTTGGTCAAATTTTCTAGTTTTAAAGCTAATACTTCAGTCTGTTTGAGATGTGAAGGAAGTGCTAAATATTCATCAGATCCATACCACACCTCACTACTGTCCTTACTGGTTTTTTGAGTATAATGTGGTGTTGAGGATAAGCTTTTATTTTTCTTTCTTCTCAGTAGAAGAGGGGATGAGTTGGAAAGCTCAGAACCAGCTGAAGAAGCACTCTTTTGGCTATGCGTTGCTGAACTGAAGGGCTCAGCTTTACCTTGTGATTGCCCATTTGGATCTCTCTGGTTACAAGAATCTGACGATGCAGAAGAATCTGTTTCTGTCTCCTCCAGAGACTTAGAGTTATGAGAAGTAATCCCATTCTGTAGAGAACATCCTCTTTTCTTGCCTTGTGTTGATGGAGCTGTTTTACATACACTTCCAGGTGTTCTGTCAGTTTTCACTTTCTCTGGAGAATCATGAGACTTATTGTGCTTTGATTTTTCTTTACTAGTGTAGAAAGTAGACTTTCCTAGAATTATGGGACTGTCTTTAAAGTGATTATTTATTGTGTACTCAAGATTTTTATCACTTATTGTATTTAAGCAATCGTACGACTGACTAACTGCAGATGGGCTGTTAGTATAGGGCGACTGTAAAGCCAGGCAAAGCTTGGACCTGTCTGGTGGATCTAACAATGAGGGTGTACTTCTACTCATTTCATTTTTAACTATTTGAGAGATTTGCCTTTTTAGACCATTGGCTTCCATATAATCTTTAAACACATCATCTTTCAGAAATAGACCTCTTTTTGGCAACGTAGGCTGCGTAGGGGAGTCTTCATTATAGTTAAAGCAGTCTCTTATGGACCTCTTAGGTGTTGAATTTTCACAGTGTTTGATTTTTTCCCCAGTGTGCTGTGGAAGATTGCATTCTGGATTCTTTGATACAGAAACTGCTTTGCTGTCTGTAGGTAAAACACCATTTTCAGAGTAATCACCTTTAGAAAGAGAGGAATTTGCAGAAGGAGATACTAGTGAGAGGTCATGTGATGCTTTCTTGTCTTTGCTTTCTTCTCCATCTTCTGCTGAAAGAGGTACAGGATTTTCTTTCTCCTTCAATGTTTCATTACACTGGGGAGCAATGGAATCTGTTGCTACTGCAAGTAAACCCACACTTCTGATAAGTCCTGGAAATTCCTTATCCATCTCACTGCAGTTCCAGGATTCAAATGATTTTGCCTTCCCTTGACTGGAGGTCATATCATCCAGAGCACCAAGCAAATCCTCACTAGGACTGTAGTCAGATAGTTCAAATGCAGTAATACCACAATCCAGGGACAAGTAATTTTGAGAACATTTGATGGTTAACTGTCCAGAATCATCAACTTCAGTTAAAGAGTCAAGGCGATCCTGAAATACAAAAAGAATTGGTACTTTTTTAGAAAATTATTTTTCATATACAGAACACACAAAGTAATTAAGCAAAAAATACTTCCTGTGTTTCACTGCCTAAGATCTAGAAAAGGATTCATCACTGACCTGCCTTTTTTTGCAGTACCCTGTAGATGAGCTAACCATTCTGAAGTATTTGGGAATTAAAAATGGCAATAAGCTGAAAAATGCTTCATTTCAGTCTGGTGCAGTAAGTTGTCTAAAAACTGCAATTCACTTTTTTATTGGTATTTTCCTCATTTAATTCTGTTTTCAGTTTTACTTACTGTGTAGGCGGGAACTCAGAAATTCCATACAGCAGACTTGAAGTATTTTCTGTGTTAACTACCTCGAGCAGGAGGAAGAGTACCTTGGGGGCTGCTGAGTGTATCAGTCTCCTTGTTAATCTTGAGTTCTCAAAAATTCATGCTGCTCTACAGTCCTTCAGTTGATTGGCAGAATGTTTTTTCCAAGCATCATGTAGCAATGATGGACATTTTTTCCCATAATTGTAAAATAGAGATTGCTAATTACATTTCACTTTTTTGTAGCATTATCACCTGAAAATTTATTTGCCAGCTATTTAGAGCACAAATGAAGAACTTCACAAGGAAAAGAAACTATAGCCATGAATGCTAAGCCTCCAGCCTCCCATTTTTTCTCAATGGAAGTCCTTCAATCTCAGAAACATGGACATAGCCAGAGGAGACCATCTCAGGTGGCAAATGAGATTTTAAGATCAAAGTCAAATTAGTGCTTATAAATATTTTGGTCTTATTTGAAGGACAGTAAAAAAAATCTGATGAGATTCAGATCCAAAAACTGCATGATAAATAACAATCATGGCAAAATTATATTTAGTATAGAGTGTAAGCATATTTTCAGTAGATCTTCTAATATATATACAGGACTTTTGCTTACAGAGACTACTTTAAAAAAACGTCATGAAGGGGAGAAATCCATGTTCTAGGATTCTAAATTTACATGCCTAAATCAGTATACTGGTCTTTCTTTCCAGGTTTGTTCTCATAGTAGTTTTTTGAAGCAAACTCCTGGGTATCCACAATAGGTTTATGTCTGAATTATTCTCTGGAACAACTTGTCTCAATACATTGCCCAAATCCATAGTTGAAAGACCTTTAGCATCATGCTTGAAGAAGGTGCAATAACCAAGTAATCTCTCCATCTCACAATAAACTGCTCAGATTTTTCCTGAACAGGAATCATCTCAATAAAGAAGGCTATTGTTTGGCAATTCCCATAAACATAAAAACATAAAATATCCAAGCCCTGTACTCCATCCACCCCCCCCCGCCCTTGCATTACTCAAAGTAAAAATAGAAAAAAATCCTCCAGCTAAAAATATTTATAGAAAAAATTTACTAGAAGGGTATTTATCAGCCATAGTCTTGGATACTGAATGTATTTCTTATTTAAGACATTCTATCCAGATGTAGATCCCATGCCACAAATTTGGCACTATCAACAGCTCAGAATTAAAAGGAGAATTTTCTATAAATCTGTCAAATTTATATATTGGAGCTTCATTTGTTAAGGAAAATGGTGGCTAAACAATGACCACTATTACAACTGCATTGTCCTTCTAATCTCAGGAAATTATTAGAAATGGTAAAGCCATATATATAAATCAAAACCCTTTCCAAGGCCCTAAAGGCCTTTATATTTTCTGAATAATGAGCTCCATTCCTTCATCTCTTAAAAATGTGTTTATTAACTTTAATAAAATTTACAATCATATGTATTAAACCATCTTGCTTTGTCATTTTCCAAGCAGCCTCTGAAATATGTGCTTCAGATGAGTTTTATTTAATGCCAATATTACCATGTTTTCATTGTTTTTATCTCAGAAAAAAAATTAATTATTTGTACAACTACCAATAGAAAAGCCCTAGTTAATTTTTTTTCCCTTTTCATGTGGTAATGCTTCCTTTAAAGGTCTCTAGGCTGTTTCCAATACTTCTTGTATTTATATTTAAAGCAGTAAAATTCAGCCCTTTTTTTTACTTTTTCAGATGAACTTATTCAATGTGTAAGATATTTCTGTTTAAGAACACAGGAATTTGCTGTATTTTACCAAAGCCTGATCTTTTTCTTTTTTCCTGGTTTCTCAATTCTGGCATAAAACTCAGGCTGCACAGAACTTATTTTTCTTTCCTTCTTAACTATCTCTGGTTAAGTCCTGAAGGAGAAATGGTCCTTCAAAATCTTAACTTTTCAAAGTTTTTTTTTATTAAACAATTATTTTCTTAATTTTGCACCTCTGTCATAGCAGACAGCTTGCATCACAGTTGCCTCTATTTCCTCCAAGCCATAAAACTTTGTGTGCCCTTTCCTGCTGCATCCTGTTGGGTGTGGCACTGCTGGGCCAGCCTAAGGCACACTTACTGCCTGCCCAGTGGTGAGCTGGGTACCTAAGCCAGGCAGTGCAGCCTGTGCTGTACACTCGTGGATTTTGGTAGCTAGTCTGCCAGGGTTATTCCTGTCCATTATGCTGAGGACAGCTTGTGCATATTTATGGGTGTTACAGCTACAGTGTAAATACAGCCCAGGTGGGGCTGTGACTGACTGTGCATTCTATGAACTGACAGTGAATATTAACATGATCAAACAGTCTCACTGAACACCAAAGAAGCCTTGGCACTTCACTTCTTCTAGGGAACTCCTTGGTTAATGTCGGCTGCCAAAGCTGCTCTTCGGCATCATGCAGAACACTGGACTTAAGGAATGAGCTAAATATTTTGTGAAATTATAGGTTCATGAACTACAGAAAAGCATAGCATGTGAAATTTGTTCAAATCAAATTTCCATCTGGCCCAGTATCATGTTTCTGCATCAGTTCAAAACATTTTCTGCTAGCTGAGCTCTAAGACATGGGAATATATACATGGGCCTTCTACACACTTTTTTACCCTCACTCCCAGATTCTACGAACCATAGGGAGCAGCATAGGGATTTCCTCATCTGGAGGTTACAATTCCTCTAATCTTTGCTTATTCACATTTTTTAAACTTATTTGCACTTCTAAGTGTCCTATACTAGTGAATTTCAAAATAGAATTCATTACTGTGTGAAATCTTCCTTCTTTTAATTGCAAACCAGAGGAGTTCTCAGTCTTAGGAGAGAAAATAAACTGGCATTCCTGGTTCATAATCCCAAAGGGGTACTGAAAATTAGGAGGATGTTTCTCCAGGGAATAGTTGTGTGGGCAAAGGTTTCTAGATTTTCTCAAACAGACTCACTATTCACCTATGCATGAAAATACCTAAAGGAAAATATTTGTATCATGAGGCACTTACTAGTCTTACAGTGTAGTCATGTCTGGGAAAGGATGGGGGAGAAACACCAAAAAGATACAATTGTAGGAGTAGATACAATTGCCCCTACATTCTATTTTATTTTTTATAGTCATCAACTAAAGCCACTATCATAATACCTCATAAAAAGCTTGAATTCCTCAAGGTTAGAAACTGCAGAGCAATTTTCCCAAACCTATTCAAGCAATAGGGCAGAAACGTGTTATCAACTTTGTGTCCCTGCTATTGCTAGCCATTAAATTTATCAAATATTATTTATGTTTTAATTGGGGTGGATAAAAAAAATGATGTCAGTATATTTTGTCTTTTATATTACCATGTAAGCCTACCTGAACACATGTGTTTTCCACACTGAAAAATAATCTTTCCTTCCCCAGTTAGTCCTTCTCTCTATAGCAAGGATGTTTTTATAGCAGTTGTAATCAGATCCAGATGGAACATTTCCTGTTCCTTAGTATCTGAATATGCACCTTCTTTATGTCTTGAAATTACCATGGCCTTGTCATAAAATAATGACTTCCCACTAAATCACAAATCTGAATATTAAGACAAGAGTAGATTTCCTTCAGACATGCCAGAAGTTTACCAAAAAGAGCAAAGCAGAAACTGAATCTGAAGCAGCCAGGTATGTACACATCAGGAAGAGGGGGTGTGGAAGGTGGGCCTGGCCATCTCTGGGCATTGATTTCTGGACCACCCACTTTGTTGTGCCAAAGACAAATATAAAACCCAACATGGAGCAGAGAAATATTCACATTCTCTTTGAACTTGAGTGTTATGAAATTCAGGACATGTCTAGGGGACTTCTGACTTCCTCTGTAACACAGGTCACAGAATTCACTGCATTGATCTAGAGTTCTCTTTCTGTAATTGCATCTAATCATAAAAGCATTTTATCTTAATCTTCAGACCATCAAATGAAAAATCCTCCACATGCTGTCTATTAACCATTAATTACCCTAACTATTAAAAATGTCCATCTTCTTTAAGTTTAAAAAATTAGGCCAGTTCTTCTGTTAATTTGGTAATGATAAGTTAATTTGGTAACGATAAATTCAAAGGATAAGGCATTTTAGTTAAATGAACCCAGGTTTACAAACCATTTACATGTGTGTGAATCTGGCATACTCTCAGAGTAAACAATGTATGATTCTTTCATCATTGTTTCTCAGACAAAATGTGTGACTGTGTAAAGACATAGTGCAGAATTGCCACTCAAAGACAATCCTCTTGCTATAAAGGAATGTTGACCTAGGCTGGAAAGTTCTGGAAATATTTTTTAAGGTTCAGACTTCTGTGTGCAGGCAGGAAGTGTCTAAATTTCACTGAAGAAACCACTGCACACTGAAATTAACTTTTGAATTGGCTATAAACCTTAAATACCTGAGTGACCAGATGAACATCTCGGAACAGATGCACCTCTGTAAGTCTTTCAAATCCTTCCTGAAAAATATCTCAATCAAGAGAAAACATTGCTAGCCACTAGCATAACATTTCTGAAAGTTGATCTTAGTTTGCACTAACTTGGTTCAACAAGAACAGGTATCAGCTGAAGATTAAAAAAAATAATAATTTAAAACAAATTTAGCAAAATATCTAGAAGTAAGTCATCCTTAAAATTGTCATCCTAGCAATTTTAAATGTGCAAGAGGGATGAGCTGCTTTGAACACAGATGAAATTCTTTTAATTGGATTTAGTTACTGTACCTCCTTAGTCTCTTCAGAAAACGCTTGCAGAATATCAGTCTGCCTGGTGTAGTTTCCATTGGCGTCTTGTAGTCCCTGGAGAATACGCTCTCTCAGAACCAGGACAGAAACACGTAGCTGGTGCCAGAGTAGTTGCACTGTATGGATATCAACTATCACATTGACAGAATAAGACAGAAGCTTCAGGGAAAACTCAGTCTCTAGCAGAGCATGAATTTGTTCAACGTGATCAGATATATCTTCACAAATATCCTGTAATGGAAAAATAAAGTAGATATTTAGGTATGGGCATGGTCCTTTCATGGATCAGATCTATTTTTCATGTACTTTTAATTAAATGCAGAATAAATATTTTTCATAGAGGAAATATACTGTAATTAATACATACAGATTTTTTCTCTTTTTTTATTCATGGCAATGCTACAGCAACTGAACCAGCAGCTGTCCTGTTTGGCAGTACTGCTCAGTAAGTGCAGAGACAGCATACAATAAAGAAGGATGGCACAACAAGATCACATGAATCAGAAGCAGAAAACTAACACCATAAAGTGACATCCTAGAAGACAGCAATAGGAATGAAAGTGGTAAGATTTCCAGGAGCTGTCTCCCTCTCTGCTCCACGCACACACACACATACACACACACACACACACACTAGTTAAAATACAAAGAATCTGGTCTGTGCCATCATCAAAAAAATTCATTTGGACAGAATTCAAATCTAACCTCTATAACCAAGAAGGACAAAATTCTGGGATGGACTCAATGGGAATAAGCTATTTCTGCTACCCACTGCTGACTGTGATGGTGACAGGGTGCTGATTTTTATATAGTCTTGCTCTGGGGACAAAACTGAGCAGAAGATGGGTGGAAAAGGAGAAAGAGGGAAAACAGAAATGCTGTGAACAGCTGTGTTGAGGAAGGAGAAAGAAAATATGGATTACCAGGTTATAAAGCTAAACTTTTGATGGGATGGTATCCTCCAAATTTAAAATTAATTACAGATTACTATGGTTCTGCTGCATGCAGAGTAAAATAATTTCAGTCTACTCTTCATTTTCTTTGTGAAAGGGCAAGTCACCATAATAAAGAACATTTAGGCATATGCTATTTAGCAAACAACACTCTATAACAATTCCGTGAAAACAATGTGTAAAATGCATGTTATATACAAGTAAGGAAATGTGATTAAAACACTGAAAAAAATTGGCACTGAACCCTAAAATTTTTTCTCTTACGTCTCTGGCAGTGACTTGAAGTGACTAAGATTAAGGTGACTTAATAGCATATTTAAATCCAAAACCTATTTCTTAAAAAAAAAAAAAATTAATTTAATTCAAACCTTCAGAAATCTCATTTATAAATATAGATAGATAGATATAGATAGATAGATATAGATATAGATACAAGTAAAAGTGAGAATAATCATAATTTTGCATTTCAAATTTCCTATTGAAACAATTCTATCAGAAAATTACAATGAAATTTTGTGTCTCTGGATATACTCTTGGGGTTTTGTATGGCAATAGCATAACAGGAAAATTAGTAAACCTGATTATTTCTAAATTGATAATACAATACAGTAATTTCTTTAAGTTCAGATTTGGCACATTCAGTATGAAAGTAAAGACGAAGTATTGAATATTTAATTGCACATATGTAACATATTAAACCAAATTCATATCTCTAGATAATATTAAATATTTTTGTACAATAGATAGTACAATATTAGCTGTCATCAGGTGCTATTGGTAGTTACTCATTTTAATGAAACACTGACAGTTGCATCAAGTCCTCTGCAGGAGCAGTTCTCAGAAATGCCAGATGAACACAAAACTTTGGAGTTTCAATGAGCGGATCATTGTATCTGCCTTGAGAGAAAGGCAGTATCTCTTCCCCTGTGTCCTCAGTCGCCTTGCTGTAACAAGCAGCATCTGTACTTGCAAGTACAACACCTGCCAAGATGTAGTGCTGCTAGTGCTCAGGGCTTCCAATATCCACACGCTTCAGGGTGAGCAAGTGGACACTCTAGTTACCAGATTAGCATGCTCATCTCATGCTACAGACACACAGAGCTAGAACTCTCTGAGCTTTGGAAATAGTTAATATTATCCTTTTAGCCAACTACAACTGACACATGACTGAAAAGCATAGCTGAAATTCTATGTTGTTTCAAAGAATATTTCCAACTAATTAGTATAACTGAACTTGTATTCACTTCTCCAAGATTGTTAATGTCTTTTCCTCTTGGCCATAATAGAGGAATTAATTAATTAATTAATTAATTTTAATTTCAGTGATTAAAAAATAGATTGTGTCCTTTAACTGTAATTTTGTAAATTAGACACAATCTATAGAAAAATACTTAATATACTTCATTTAGACTTTCTATGTGAACGAGCTTAAAGATATGCTAGACTCCAAAACAAGTTTTTGATATATTCCAGCTTCATACATACAGTTACATGCTGAATTCAACTACCGTATGAATTCTCAGAGTGGTTGAAAACAAAGCCATAAGAAGAAAGAACTATCAATGAACAAGTCTTCTGACAATTGTCTTCTGACAACTGTTTGATAATGTATTGAAAATATTGGTTAGTGAATCTAGATAATACTATGAATCAAGAATTCAGACCCACACTTCAAATAAGTTTTCTCTTGATGTCCCATTATGCTAACTACCAAAGCACCTCAAATTTCTGAAGTAGACAAAATTTCCACAACAAACCAACTTTATACTGAAATGCAAATCCCAGCACCACTAGGGGTTTGAAAGAAGCAGATATTCAGAAACATACACTGTTAATTTTTGCATGGCTTGCTAGAAGTTGCTCATTTTCCTCAAAAAGCAAAGCCTATTTGCTTACAGACTACTGTGGCACACAGCAACAGCCAAGTGCTTTATGTACTAACAAGGTAAATATCAGCTTCTTACTGCTTCAGTAACATGGAGAGAACTTAAGCCCAAACTTGGTCACATCCAAGGTCACATTCCCTGATCTTATCATATAAGACTACCATGTCAGTAAAAGACTAAGTACCAGCTCTTAAAGGATTTAGGTTATAGGCAGAATGGGTGGCTTAAATAAAGCTTGTAAAAAAATAATTTAGGCTCCTATTGATACCCCCTTTATTTGATTTTAACTGTCATATGATGGTGTGAAGGTGAAGGCTGTGCCAATGACAGAATAACTGTCATTAATAACTGTCATTGTAAAGGTTAATGCTAGACTTCAGGAGAAAATAATTACAAAGAAATGCTAAGTTTTGCCATGTAAGTTAATTCTGATTAGTGTTCAGAGAAATGGCACTAATAAAGCTGCATCCTATTTACTTGTACCTTTTCTCTACACTTGCCTGGCACAAACCAGTGTCTCAAGAGGAAACAATATAATGTTAAATCCGCTGGACATTTTCTAGTAAAACTTTTTCTTACTACTGTACCTGATGTCTAGATTTACATATAATTCAGTAAAATTAAATAATTGCACCTAGCGCAGCTTTTAATTTAATAATTTTCTGTAATAATGCAGTTCAAATAGTGCACAAAAATGTTATGTTATGTTATGTTATGTTATGTTATGTTATTTCACAATTTTACTGAGGCTCAGTATCAAGACCTGGTACAATATGGTTTTGTTCTCATCCTTCCTAGCTGCTTGTAGATGACAGTGTTAGATAGAGCAAAACCAGCAGAACACTGTTTTGTGCCTTTTTACACTTTGTGTTTATTTATAAAGATCAGCAGTATCACAAGATAGTAGCTAAATGCTGTCATGAGTGCCAGTTGCTCTTACCAGAAGTGGTGGGTAGATAAAATAAATCATGCACTTTTAAGTAATAATCTGTTGGCATCTATTTGTAAATAAGCATAGGTCCAGGTCATTGATAGTAATATAAAGCCTATACATATAAGTGTGCAAAATCTTCCCCATTCTAACAGTATATAGTTTCATAAGATATTATCATCTGATTTTTAGAAAGCACCATTTCCAAAACAATTTTTATGATCATTAATCTCACATGTCAGCTAGGCATTTTTATTTTTACATATTTTCATTGTGGTATTAAGGTAAAGATTTTGTCATCCTCTCATGGGCTTTCCTGTAGCACTGACTGGAATTTCTCAGGCTAGAGAGGTTGTACCCCATTTGGCTGCCAACTGCCCACTTCACTCAGTCTTCCAGACAGCTGATCCTGTAATTTGCAGCTGTTGAATCCATCAGCCTGCACATAGCCCCCCCACCGTCAACTAAAATAGCCCGAACTGCAAACCCTGCACTGGATGAAGAAAAGTGCATAAACAAACCCACAAGAGTCAATGAAAACAGCTTTGATGTTGACTTTTAAAAATATTTTCTGTCTGGTCTTCAAGAAATTGTGTTAAGATGTACATGAAACTACTGAAAGATGAAAGGTTGCAATATGTTGCTTTTGAGTTAGTATCAGTGACAGAGAAGCTGTACTGGAGATTTTGTTCTTTGATCTTGCAGTGAAACTTCTGCAGGAAAAACAGTTGCTACTGCATCTTACAACTGCTGTACATGCAAACATAATCTATGATTTAAGAAAATATCTATCTATTTGGTCTTTCCTTTTAAGTGCTTTTTAATTCCTCAAAAGACAAATATTCCAATCAGAATGTACAAATTCTTCTCTTTAGAAAAAAAATTTAGAATATATGCCAGAGAATTTTTAGATTTGTTACTTTAATTGAACTTGAAAATTATACATTAAACTAATTCTCTGCACTACTCTTTTATGCTTATGCATCTTTTAGAATGGTGTTTTTCTTTTAAAATGCACTCTGACTTCTCAAAGAGTTCGTTTCTCTTTTTTTCATCCCTACCTGCAGTACATTCAGTGTTATAATAAGGATAAAACTGTTCTCTTCTATTATTGGTGAAACCTTAAGAGCAAATTCTACACAAAATTTTTTGCAGCTATTTTAAAGTAAACAATTAAGTCAAACAAAATAACCATATGTGAAAAATCCAGACTTTGATTAAGCAAAATCAACTGCAAGGGAAAGACCCGGACTGGTTTTGAGTTACCATCTAGTCAAAAAGTGTTTGAAGTACTAAAGTAATGTAGCTGGTACGGCTGTGGCATTCAGTGACTAAGGGAAATGAATGCATTTTACTGGGTGAAGAATGCAAACAAAAGCAGCTACCAAGAGGGTTCTGAGATCACTGGCCCTGCCTTCTGCTCCATCATTTTCTGCACATTATTCTCTTTTTCAGGTTGGCTTTTATTTTGATTAAGTTACTCTCATTATTTTAAGTGAGCAAAATTCTAATTATTGCAAAATTCCAGTAAGGGGATCTAAGATGATCCACTTTCTATTGTACAAATATTGAAAAATTCTCAAAAAAGTTTTGAAAACAAATATTCAGTTTAGTGAACTCTAAATAGGCATGTTTCTACTGTGTTTTGTTATCTCAGGAATTGATGAGTTACATTCTTATATCCCTGTACTTAGAAATAATGTGAAAGAGATGTCAAATCATCAGTTCTTTGACACAGCTGCTAAAATAGTAATGGCTTTTATGTGATTGTAACAAACACAGATTTGCTCTGGAATAATATATTAGTTGTTTATGCAATGTGTTTTACTTGTTTGGTTGTTGTGCAAGTACGTTGGTTGACTATCTATCTACAAGGAAAATGAGCAAGAAGAAAGGAAAATATGACATCACATGCTAAGCACTTCAGGCTGAGGAAAAATGCCTGAAATGTTAATGGTGAAACTCCTGTCTTGGGATTCCAGCAATTTGCATTTGTTTTGCCATATGGACCATTGCTGGGGCCAAAGGATCAAACATACTGGGAACATGCAAAAGGATCCTTTTGTCCAGAAACAGGGCAGTTGCTGGTGGAAGTTATTCCAGCTCACTTGCCAGGACCAGCTGCAGTGTCTCACAAACCTAGTCCAGCCTGTACCTTTTCTGTAGGAGGGAATGGCCGCAGGGAAGAGAGACTGCTTTCAAATGTTTATTTCCCCTACTAAATTTAATCAGTAATTTAATGGAAAAAGTCTTTCTGAACACAGCATTCACCACAGGCCAGACTCATAATTAAAGTAAGCATTTTGTTCACCCAGGAAGCTTCAGATAGCTGATGCACAAAACCACTCTAAGGCCTGGGGTGGAACTGGAGAGGCACAGGAGAAGTTATGGCAGTAAAATGAGGGACATCAGTGTGAAAGAGTGTTGTGTAAACAAGTCTGGGCTAGCCACTTCTGGGATATTCCTGACAACGGTAAAGTTAGCGCATGAATTGCATTTGTGTAAGAAACTGCAAATGCAAGGTGAATATAGCAAATAAGTTGCTGTGGGAAGAGATGCAACCTCTGCAACTAAATATTGTTTTCATATTCCTGAACTTCCACTGGGTCTACTGTGCAATCTGCCTACAGCTACAACCTAAAAACCCTTTGAAAGACTCAGAATAAAAGATATGTTCTTGTATCCCCAAGCCCACAATTGGAATCTTCCAATAAAGTTATCACTGTACAACATTCCTTCCATGCATAACTGTACAAATTTTCATTTATCTTACTTTAAGCATGTTAAAGCAAACTGATTTTTATCTAGGGCTAACTTTGAAAATTTTAAAATAATTAAAATTGATATAAAATGTTACGTTTGTGCTGACTGAAGCCTGGATTTGCACTACACTCTGGAAGACATCATTGCACAGGTACTCTAGAGCAGTTCATGCAAGAAGATAAATAGTACTGAACTGTGCAATTGAGTAGCAGGTTTTGTTTCTAGCTACTTCTGACAATAGAAGAAAAATACCAAACTCTTATGAAAACCTAGTCAAGCAAGTGGTAGTAGAGGTAAGTTTGGGAAAAAAATGCATTTTTCAAATGCCTGTTCATTGGATAATGGTAATTATATATATATTTCTAAATTACACTGATTATTTAAGACCACAAAGAAATGAGAAAAAATTATGAGGTAGCTTTATACTAAGCACACTCATCATGTATTATACATTCATATCTCTAAGTGGAATATCTATTCATGTCTGAAATGGAAGAGAGACGACTTATTAAAACATCCTTCAAATACCTTATAATTCTCTTCACATAACTCCACATTTTATACCGTAATAGAAGAACGTAGAACATATTTTCCAATTCTCTTGATACCCACCTTTGATTCTTACTTTTTTTACTTTCTTTACCCATCACTTTCTTGCTTTCTATATACATATATACTAAGTGTAATTTAGAAGCATTTCTAACTATTTCAAATAACCACACACAAATAAAAATTGAGGATGAAATGGAAGTACATTTTACTCACAGTGAACATATATACTCTGCAGTAGCTAAGCCAACCAGTTCTTGCTAGCCTAGCCAGGACTAGGTAGTTTCTGACCTCATTGTAGAGAGTAGTTCAATGGCTATGAGGAAACCCCTACTACCATTTCATGCAAGACATACAAAAACTTAATGTGACAAAAAATCATGTCAGCTAGACGAAGAAACAGAAAGAAGACTGCTCCTATTATTCAATCATAACTTCTATAATCTTATCTACTATATGAAATAAATAGCAGAATTCAATGCTATTGTACTAATAGTTCAAAAATTTTCCAGCAAAACTGGTTATCCTTTTGAAAACGTTGAATTTCAAACAGCTATGCTGACAAACTATTACCCTGACAGCTCAGCTTTGAATGTGTCCCACTCTTGTTCTCTCCTCATTTTTAGTTTGAAGAATATTTGGAATTAATCTTGGCATAGAATAAGAAAGTTTCTATAATTATTTAAGATTTCTCCAGTGCTTCATTGTCTGAGCTCTATTTTCTGGTGAGCCAATCTGTCTTTGTTGTTGCTACAAGAAAATATCTTAAAATCTATCTTAAAATATTTTTTCAGTTTATAGACCTCTTTAGAAAGACTCTGGTTTTCATTAAATTCAATATATGTAATTAGGGTCTTTGAGAACAGCTGCTCTTAAGAGAAGAGTTTAGGTAAAAGAGAAAAATTTCTTGGAAAAAAAGTCTCATTCTTGAAATAATGAAGTTTTAAATTACAAACAAAATGTATCCCTACATAAAGAGCACAAAGTATTTTGGGCAGCAATGAACTACTGAAACATAAGATATCAGGATAAATAAATAAATAAAAGGAACTTCAAGTTCACACAGGACAAAAATTCAGGCCTTCTGCATAGACATGCAGAACATAACAGAAAAATTTTAATCGAAATATTTTGACTTGCTAAAGCCAAAGAATGCTAACCTCATTCACTCTCTTTGACTGAAGCTCAGTGACTATAACAGAATTTAATAAAGGATGGTGAGACTCTCATCTCAAATGAGATAGGAAGAGTCAGAAGTGAAGAACTACCATCTGTGCCAGGTCTTCTATATGAAACTTGATAGCATGATAGGAAGTTTTCAAGATAAGTGGCTGTTTATATCATTGCAGCTAAGCCTTTGAGAGCTTCTGTGACATGCTTTTTAAGTTATATTCCATCAGTCATTATTTAGGACAGCAAAAAGGACAGAAACTGTCTTGTTCTTTATTACCAGACTTCACTTTATTGGTTCCCTTTTATGTTGTTCAATGAATCATAGAATCATTTTGGTTGGAAAAGACCAAAAGCTAACATTTAATCAATGAAATCTTATGGGGATTACTGAGATTTTTTTGCTTGATTTAGAAACATGGAAAAGAAACCGTAGAGTCTATCTTGCATGCTGCTTGATGTTTGTGACCTTCCTTCCCTCTCTCTTGAACAACAAATATTCAAGTCAGCTGGAAAGTCCTTGTAGAACTCCCAATGTGTTAGCAACAATTACAAAGCGCTTAGAGCATCTGGAGGCACTTCCTGTAGTCTGAAACAGCTACCACCTACCCAGCATACTAGGAGACTTGTTCCATTCTGGATATTACTTACTGTGTTGCAAGAGTCAGGGTTAGAATGTATAAAGTGGTGTTAGAAAAAAAGGAAAGGAAAGGGAAAGGGAAAAGGGAAAGGGAAAGGGAAAGGGAAAGGGAAAGGGAAAGGGGAAGGGAAAGGGAAAGGGAAAGGAGGATTAAAACCCCACATACCACAAACAAACAAACAAAAAAACCAAACAAAACAAAACCATCTATATTTGCCATATTGAGGAAGAACAATTTGAAAGACTGGCAGAAAGCTATTTTACATGCTTAACGTCTCAAGTGAATGAAGAAATAAAGGAACAAATTTTAGGGAAAATATTATATGTCTTAAAGACATCTAAAATGTACAAGATTTTTATTCTAATTTCAATTCTGAAATTGCACATGAAATTTCTTGCTTTCATTACAGAAAGAGTTCTTTGAGCAGACTAATCAAGTCCCTTATCACAGAACAATGGAATGGTTTGGATTGAAAGGGACCTTAAAGACCATCTCATTCCAACACCACTGCCATGGACAGGGACACCTCCCGCTAGACCAGGTTGCTCAGAGCCCCATCCAACCTGGCCTAGAACACTTCTAGGGATGGGGCATCCACAGCTTCTCTGGGCAACCTGTTCCAGAGCCTCACCACCTTCCCAATAAAGAATTTCGTCTTAATATCTAACCTAAACCTATTCTCTTTCAGTTTGAAGCCATTTCCCCTTGTCCTGTCACTACAGTTCCTGATGATTATGATTATTATTGTTCCAGATTAGACAATACATTAAAAATTGTTCCTCATTAGTTTCTGATATGTACAACATAGGTCACAGAGAATGTTCCTGTGGTTTTTGACCTGAAATACAATAAAGACAAAACCAAACAAAAAAATCCTCTCGTTTACATCCACAAAAGGAAAAATAGGGTAGGGATTTTTGCAGGCTTTTTTAGAAGAAATATAATGGAGATTAAATTGGAACCTGTAATTATGGGACTGGCATGACATTCAGAGCTATCTGAACCACTCAAACCACATGTTTACATGGGACTTTACATACAAAAGCAACTAACATATATTAACTAGTATTTCACGCTATGATTATTTCCAAATCTCACTTTCATCACACATGTGTATAATATTAATATAAATGTATATTTAAAAGTCTGCCTATAATATCTTCTTTTCAAACAAAATCATGTCCATAAGATCCTTGAATTTTTGATTTAGATGTAAAAAGTGTGCTGTATAAGTAGCAAATGATCACAGACTCAGATTTTGCACAATATTCGCAGAAGATTGGTCAGAAATACTTCTAACATAAGCTAGTAAAAATTGTCATATCTACAACACTTCTTTATAATTAAATTATCTCTAAGCAAACTAAAATTCTCTGTCATTAATAATAATGCTTGTCCTGGCTGCTTATAAATATAAGCATGACAGACGTTAGCATTTTAATACTAGAATTGGGTCTAAATATTTAATTTTAAAATTAGACATAATATTTTGGTTAGAACTACTCAAATACACTGTACTTGTAATTTAGAAACATGTTACAACACTGTAGAGCACATTTCAACAATATATTCCTACAAGGAACATTCCAGTGTGACAGTTCTGAGAAGACAGCTTGCGCTCTGTTAGGATAATTCTAATGGTGCCGATTTTTGGCTTTACAAGAGAATTTTCCAGTGTAAAGCACTGACACACTTAACAGCTTTTAAGATGTTGCTGCTTGAGAAAGTACTTGTGCACTACACAGTAGGCCTGAAGTGCCTTGAAAGAAGGAGGAAATGAGCAGTGTTTATCTAAATATTTATTCATTTTTATATATACATCTGCATATATATAGGCAAATATATTTATTACATGATGCTAACTGGAATAAGATCCTTGATTTATAAAGCACTTCCTAGTCAGTGTCATTTGCATCTTTAGGAAAGCAAGACAGCATGGCCTGTGAGACAAATTTTTTCTTGTGCACACAGTAAACAGTTTTACCTCTGAACACGCTGGTTCTTTATATGACACTTTATTTTCAAGCTAAAGAAATAAGTTATAAATTATCTTTTTGTAGACTGTAGCTTTCAGAGATGAGTGTAACTCTCGCCACTGTGCAGGCTCAATGAGAAAGGTTGTTTCCATGCCTGGGCTTGTAAAGCAACCCTTTGAAATTCAATAGCCAAACTGGTCTGTGCAGGAGCTAATGAAAGTGGCTTTAAGATTCTCATATGTGTTTGTGCATTTTAGTCACGTGTAAATATTTATATTTCCTGCAAAAATAGTCATCATCAATTGAGCCTTGGACTGAATTTAGACAAAGTCAAATCTTTTATCTTCCTCTGATAATAAGGTTCACAATAAATGGCATTGGATCCCTGAATCATGGCATTCTGAAATATAGACGGGGAATAGAAAAGGTAAGGGGCACATAAATTGCAAGTGTTCATATTTCCATGTTCTTCCTGGAACAAGTGGGCTGGCTCTGCAGAGCCCTAGGTGGGTCACAAGCTTTGCTCTGTGATAAAGCGGCTGTGCTGCCGCTGGGCTGGATGTGAGCCTGGAAATACAGTAACCCCTGGAGCTAACAGCCCTGCCAAAGCCTGGCTCACCCTGCCCAGCAAGGGCAGCTGCACTGGCTCCACCCCCTGCACAGGCAGTATAAAATGCCCATGGACACTGAGACTAACCCTGGTAGGCTTTACAGTACAACAATCTTTACAGTTTTACTGTAGAACAATCTTGAAAAGAACACTTGAAGCAGCCCTGACCACAATACTGTGATTTCTAGTCTGGGTCTGGTAACAAGAAACATCCCTCCCACCCACACACCCCAAAAGCCTATGTTCTTAGGGGCTCCTGTATTTTTTGTATTTTCAACACATTTCAAAAATACCATATATTTCTGTGCAGGTCATCTTCTACCAAAGCATTAAATCCATAAGGCTGTAGAAAAACAAAAAACGTTTTCCTTTTCTTGACAAGCCACAGTCAAGTCAGTCAATCTTGGCAAGTTTGGGTAAAATGGAAGGAGCACTGGTATTTAAAAACAATCTTTTTTATTTCTCTTATAGCTCCTAAATATTGAGGCCTTTTCATAGACATATTTTCACCACTTTATCAAGAATTTTGTGAGAAACTGAGTTACTCTAAGCCAATGGGAAGCTTGGTCATCTGAGAAATTCTTGAAATTGTATTGATAACAGCAAGTCTGTCAACATAATATATCTATATATCCCCCCGTCATCCATTCTCTTAAAATTGTACCACTGACTATAATTCAATATCCTGCCCAACATTAATCAAACATGTCCTACATTAATCAAATATTAATATGTTATGTAGAACATTGTGACTCCTCTCAGCCATTACTATAAATTAACTTCCAGCAAGAAGACATACTAAAACCCATACCAACTGTTTAGCTCTTCCAATAAGGGGTCAAGAGAGGCCATAGTGCTTAATAGAGGTGTATCACACTCCAAGCATGAAGGATGACAGAACATTACAACTGCTCATTGTAATGACCCTTTCCCAAAACATTAACCCTACCTTCCTTTGAATTTCAGTGTGAAGAAATTCTAAAATTTACCATTACTGTTTATATTTCATTATGTCTTTTACAACTTCAGATGGCATCAGGATCATCAAAATAATCCATAAATTTCAGCTGAAGATGTTTATAACTTATGAAAACCATTTTGCAGACTTAAAATGAAATTCAGGTAATAATCAGAATCGAACTTTACACTTTCTGATTTTGTATCTGAGGTAAGGACACTGCAAAAACAAAGTAAAGCAGGAAAAGTATTAATTCCTGAGAAAGTTTCTTTGCTTATCAGTACAGACAATAGATATGAAAGAGGCAATTACTATACCAACTATGTATCTCATTCAAGGCAATCGCATCAACATTAAATGCAAAATCCATTTGCACAAAAAGTTATCAAGTAAGAAAAAAAGCAAAAGAAAATATCACTGCAGAAGTGACAACAAATGAAACATAAGCTGAGACAAAGGAATTGAGAAAGCGAATTTTAAAAAGAAATCTCTAAATGGAAAAGACTGTGAGCAATAGCAAGCATTTTGAGCATGGAGGGGACTGCTCTCCAGCATGAACCCAAGACGGCTGAATAGGGATGAACAGCAGGTCCACTTCAAAATCACACTCCCAAACCAAACTAAAATGGTAATATAGACATGCCCACAGAAGAGCAAAAACACCTCTCTAGTTTTTCTATGGAACAGAATGAATTCAGATTCCTACTTTACCGATTCATTTCAATATCTGAAGCAGCACTCAGAAAAGGATACGAAATGGAGCAATAATAGCCACCTACTACTCTCAGTCTAGTACTAAGCACATAAAGCTGTAGCAGAATTTTCCACTCCTTCTTTCTGAGCTTTAAATGAAACTTTCACAAATAGCACTTTGGAGAAGAATATGGCAACTGCCAGTATAGAGATGAAAGTACTAACTTGTTTAGCCAGCAAAGACTAAACAAGAGCAATTGGCCACTGATGCATGGGCAGCTGACGAGCAAAAATAAAAACCTTTTAAAAGTCAGTGAAAAATTCCTATCCAAATAACAGATGCAACTGCTGCCATAATCTATGGGCTGATTTCCCATTCTTCTGGCACCTTGTAGAAACCACACATCAGTCAACAATTCTCTATCCAGTGCCAACTTTTGCTTCTGAGAAGTCAAAAAGCTTTATCATCTTAATCCAATGCAAATCTTTGAAGAAAAAGTTCTTGGCTAACCAAAAACTTCCTGAACTTTTCCTTTAGATAAAATTTCAAAAAATGAATAGTTTTGCAGAGAGAACAGATGCTTTTGAGCAGTCTGAGCATATTCCTCAGGATATGGCACACACAGAATTTTGTGAGCTGAGAACAAAACTAAAACAAAGGGCCTTTGGAGAGCATACAACTCTCAGAATACTTTTTAAATAGTCTACTAAACTAGCGCAACTGTGATAAACACCAGATTGTTCAGCACATTCAGTTTCCTTATGAAAAGCTACAGAATTTATTAAAGTTCTAGTGGAAATAGTAAAACCTGCATATAACGATGAAGTCCCTTGTTTTCTATTACTTACATTATTTCTGTTGGTTTCCTAAGCCTTTACTAAACACTTCTCTTTACAATATAGGTCAAAACTGTAGCCAAAGTAATGCAATTATAATCTTAAAGTGTCTATTTCTAATTATACTGTGACCTATAAAAAGTTAGCTGAGTAATGTCTAAGAGAATAGAGAAGATTGAGCATTAAGTTTCACCTCAACACCCACAAAAAAGCTAAAATCTTCACATGGAAACAGGAGACCAAGAGCTTTACACATGACAAGCATCTTTTTTACCTTCTGAAATGAAAAGTTTTAACTGTTTAAGCCTAAGATTGTAATTGCAGAAACTTTACAGTGTAGAACAGGGAGTGAAAGAGACTTAAGAATTCAGAAATCTACGTCTACAGAGAAAAAAATCTGGCAGTTTTGCAAGTTATATTCACAGTGCACAGGAAATGCAATGTACTGTTTCAAGCCAAACACATTTAGGCAATACTTCTAAAGAACTTGAAAACCAACTGATTTAAAACAAATGCTTTTATTTATAAAGAAAATTCAAACTGAAAATGTATTGCTTTACACTTTTTTAGCATTTTGTAAAATATTTCAGCTTAATGGTGTCTTACCTCATTTATACTGGAAGGAGAGCTTTTGGGTATCAGCTTTGCAAAAAAAGGATTGTCCCATTTCCTTTCCTCAGCTAAAGGAGTTACATGCAATCCGCAATTCAAAAAATATATGTCTGTTTAAAAGACAGACAAGTAAGCCATAGATGATCTGTAACCCAATCCATCTTCAGTCCAGAGTCAACAGCTTTTGTTTTACATTAAATATAGAGAACTGTCTGCTGCCTCTACCTGTGTTATTGTGCAGATCAAGTTTAGGCCTGTCTGCTCTTCCCCTGCACGTTCCGAGCTACAGTAGTGATTTCTCAACATTCAGATCTGCTGTGTGGCAGCTCACTGAAATTTCAGCCGACACTTGGAGACTTGCAATTAGCAAGGTTATTTTAAGCACTGACCTAAGTTCCAGCAGAATGTTTATGGCATTATGACAGGAAGGAATCTAGTATCATATCAGTCACTCGGTAACCTTGTAAAGCTGATCTTGGAGACAAGACTCTCTAATTCACAGCATAAAACTAAATATCTGACCCCGAATTTACTTCAGCTTTTGTTTTTAAGCTTTGAATAGAGTGGAAATATCTAGCTGGTTAATATTAGGAAGCTTAGAACTTATTTTAGGACCTGGTAGATCATATGCTTGGAACAAATGTATTAATAGGAAATTATTACTTCCCTAATGGAGAGATTCACTGCTTACAAAACAGAGACTGTTACTTTTGCAGTGTTCACATTTGTAATAATTAACTATTACATTCTAAATGGGAGGAGAAAATAACTTGTTTAATAAGTTGTTGAACTTATTACAGCCAGACTCTACAACAATACATTTTAGTTTCTCCTTGGCTATCTTGAAAAGGGCTCCCTCTTCTGTACAGGCCTTTGGTAACCCTGGAATTTGGTTTGCCCTGGATTCCTTTGGAATTCTCTGGCTGTCGAACTATTTCTAAGTCATGTCTAAAGGCTCAGTCATACCTCCACACCCTCATTTGCTGTTCATTCTCATTCCTCCCCCCTTCCCCCCTCCCTCCTCCCACTTCTTTCTTTTTTTTTTATTCATGGGTCAGCTTTCTTGTTCCCACCCATCCTCATAATACCAATAGTGGCAGATCTAACCTCACAAAAGAACCATGACAAACAGCTTCTCTCACTGTATAGGTTAGAGCTATACTGGTCAGCCAGCTCATCTGTGTGCGCATACACCCAACAGAAGCTTTTCTGAAAGCACTACAATCGGAAACACTATTAAATGAGAGAGGTTCATTTAAAGGAGAGTAAATGAAAGGAAGAACAAACAAAACCCAAGAAAAGTTGCTGCTTTTGCAAATTATTTCATACCTTCTACACTTCTCTTATCACAATGAAACTGCTATTTGTTATTGTAGCAAAATTCACCAGACGCAAAACGTACTTTGGAGAATTAAGAATATTAAGAAAACAATGGTGAAAACAACATAAACTCCTGTTGTCCTTTTCAAATATCAAATGTATCCGAGTTACATACAAACTTGAGATGGCATTCAAAACAATTAGCAACAAGCTAACCATTAGAGGTATCCCAAATAGCAAAATTCAAAGTACAATATAGGCAGCAGGCAAAGTCTTCAAATATATCACAAGATCAATAGCTGGAGTTTTTGAGGTAACTGACCATTCATATACTTTTGAGATGGTCAACCCTCAGAAGGATAATATAGTCACCCCAGATAGTACAGTACCTGAATACATACACACAGCTGAACACTGAACATAACAACAGAAACCTTATTGACATTATTACACAATTACCTTCCTTCAGAAGAATTATTTTATGAGAGAAGATTTCTTATGAAATACCATAACCTGGCCATTTGAAGACATCATGAAAGCATAGGCTTGCTACTGCAGCATAGCCTCAGCCAATAAAAACTCTAAGGAAGTTAAGAAAAAAGACTTTTTTTTTCTTGCTTGGATATCCTCTTTTTAAAAACTTGGGAACCACAAAATCTGCATTTAAATAAATATCTTTTCCATTTTAAATCCATTCCTGAACATATAAATAGGTTGACCTCTGTAGGAGTAAGCAGAAGTCTCAAAAAATTAGGGTAAGATTATTTGATTGAAAAATGGCAGTAAAATCACCAGTAAGGCAAATATGTTCTTCCAGTGCTTAGTAAAAAAGCAGATTATGACTTTTGACTTCAAAGTAGAGGGGAGAAAAATTTGACTGTAACAGTGTTTCCAGGTTGCTTGCTCTGTGCTGAAAGATTATATCCTGCACAGCATTACCTGTTTTACTCAAGTCATTTGAACAGTATATGAAGATTTCTGGCTAAATTTAAAAAAAACCATTGCTCAAAATCATTTCAAATCATTTCAGTTGAAATTCTCTTCATTTTCAGCTTCAAAAAATTCTGGTTCTGGAAATAATATATCTTTCCTAGGAAAAATGTCAGTTTTCATCAGCTGCTAGTATTTAAACAGGTAGCTACACAGGCTGCAGTAGATTGTATCCTTTTGGCAATATGAAATAGATTAAAATCCCATTTTTATTTATAGGCAACAATAGCATGATACATTGAGATTTTGTGATTCTACAAGGATTTCCTCTGGTTTGGGGCTTAACTTGTGACAGAATAACTGAGGGTCAGTGGCTCAGTTCTCTCTTTGAAACTTGATTCATACCTGCCTAATAGCAGGAAAACCATTTCCTTTGAATATCAGGTAACTCCGAAACACATCTCAGAATGTTGTTTGCATTACTAGGTAGAGTTTTACTTGCTGATTGCACTCCCTATTCCAGGAGGGAGAAGTAGATGAGTCAAGCTGGGTGAGAAAAGCACGTAGTCTACTGATGAGTTGGAAATGGACTACCATCTTAATTAGGAAAACTATAAAAATCCTAAATAAAACCATGGTGAAAGAAATATAAGCAGAATAATATACATGATCTGACGTTAATAACGAAACACTGCATAGTAGGAGGACAATTCAGCAGAGGTGGAAGGTTTCATCATAAGTGTTTTGAAAGATCTTTATTGCTAGCTCTGCAAAATGGGGCTCATTTTCAGCAAGTTATTCTGGAGATGTAAAATAGAGAAGGCCAGAAGGAAAACATCTGAGGCTAGAATTAATGAATGAGTCATATGTTTTCCCAAAAATACAAATACTTTTGGAAGGGTTAGGTAAAATGCAAACACTCAATGAAGTGACACCCATGATCGATTTCATCACTTGTGTTGACTTTCACAGTCTAAATAGAATTACTGGGGGGAGCAGAAGGGGGGTGGTGGTGTATTATTATCTATTATTATTATTATTATTAACTTATTTGTTAATAATGAGGGGTTTGGCAGTTATTTTAGGGGGAAAAATGTCAGAAATTATATGAAAGGCTTCTAAATTCAAACTTGTAACATCATTTTTCAATTACACACTTTTGCTTGAGGTTTAATTCCTATGCTTTTTCCCTTGAGCTAACCTTTACTAACCAGACAGCCTACAAAATTTGTATTATGAACTCAGCATTTTTAATGTAAAAGACTAAAAATGCAGTCCTTGTTAACAACCAACTTGATTTTTTAATGAGTATAGCAAACAGACCTGGATAAGATGTGTTAAGCTAGTTTCAAATTTTCCAGTTAAAGAAATCTTCACTGGAAAAAAATCTATTAATTCAAATTAAAATTTTGCAAGTAAATTTCACCTGGAAAAGCTTCTCAAAAGCAGAATAGGCTTTCTCTCCATGTATCCACTTTGTACAGGGGACTCAAATGTGTATGACTGAAAAAAAGTGCTTTACAGCCTATTACGTTTCTGTAATTCTCAATGGCAATAAAAGAGACCAAAATTCAGATATCTTTTATACTTGGTATTTACTAATTCACACAAGTGTAGCTATGCATGGAGTACATCAAAGACCTACGCACAATAATTCAAGGTGGGTATCAAGAAAAGTGTTGGATGCGTGGTCTTTTCTTCTTCTAAAATTTTTAAGGTAAAGTCTGATTTGTGGATTTTGAAATACCAGAATAGGATGGTATTATTCTCTTGCAGGTAATATAACCAAGTCTAAATACAGGAGTGGGAATCTTCAAACTTAATGAAGATTCAATTAATGGACAGTTTTATTACTTCACCTAAACTTTTCCCTAAGTGTCCCACCTTTGAGAAGTGTTTCCTTTTCATTATAAACAGAAAAGGAAAATATTTCAGTTAGAAACAACAAATAGATTGAAAGCAAAGCAGATGAATTTTAACAATACAGTTATTGCAGTCTACCTCCATAATTAAAAATTAAAGTTTAATAACAAATCTGTCCCGAGTGCTTGTCCAATTGCCTATATTTGCATTTATTTAATATCTTCAGAATAACTACACAAAGAAATGCACCTATGTGAGGCAAGGAGAGATAGCAGACATTAACCTCTCCTTTTGATAAAGGAAACATCAGTGAATACTGCCTTTGGCATTTTCATTACTGTCATTTAAAGTGAGTTTCATTGAGAATCACTTTTTTCACTGCATACCTATTAGCAGCCTATCTTCCACGAACACAGCAGAGACTGAAGGTTTAATCTGTTCCTCCCTACACTTTCGAATTCTTTCTTTCAGAAAACAAGGAATTAAATGGACCTGCTTCGTGTACACACATGTTGACTCCCTCATTATTCTAACAAACAACTGAACTGAAAACAGTTGGAGCTGCAGATTTCACTCACACCATTCAAGCTTAGTATCCTATTAAAAAATCCTCAATCCATTATCATTACAAAGTATAAGCTGACATATTTAAAGATATATACTGCAATTCAAAACTCTAAGTGGAGTCAGACTTCTCTGCTATAACATTTCACCATCCTCCTGACAAATCAAAAGGTAAGTAAGTTTACTGCAGAGGAACCCTTTTTCTAAATTGCCATTTCTAAAATTTCACAGAGAATAAATAGAATAAATAGGTTGAACAAGGACTGCATTTTTAGTCTTTTATATAAAAAATGTTGAGTTCATAAAACAAAAACAGTTCTAGATTTCGCTCTGAAGGATTTAATAATGAAAAACTCTAAACATGGTCTTTCCTAGGGAATGAAAGGCTGGCTAAAACTGGTTTTCCTTCTCCTATTCCAAACAACTGATTGTCACATTCTAGACATTTCTAAGCAATGGGATTACACCATTCAAATTTTTTAAAGAAAACAGCTGTTACATCCAATATTCATGACCTGTAAGTTTTCCATATCTAGTTATTCAGCTGTTCTTTCAGTCCATGTGAGTTGCAGTGAAATGAAACTGTGCAAAAGACCAAACAGTTTTATACCGTAGTTAAATGAATGCACGTATTGTTCCAAAGCAACAGAAAGAAAACAAAACCTACAAAAATCTTGGTCTTATCACTGCTTCAATGGACTGGAAGTCCCCTATTCACCCCACATGCAAAATCAGTGCAGTATTTTGTTGCATATTTCACATTGCTTCTTATTAGCATTTGATGTGCACAGCTGTATGTGCTATGTGTGAATAATTCTCACAGGACTTCATAGACAGAAAGAAAGGAAGGGAAAGCACACACAGAGATTTTTAAGACAGAGCACAGATACTTTTGAAGATCCGTGCCAGCTCTCATAATCAGCTGCTTCAAATTCAGCTTATTTTATATCTTTTTCACTGGTTTTGTTTTGGATTGTTTTGGTTCTTTCAGTGAAGGATAAGTACATTTGGATAAAAGGAGTTTATCATGTTGCTATTTAGAAACATATTTAGACATTAGATATTTAGATGGTCATAAACTTTTCAAAGGAAGCTAAACAAAATCCATTAGTCTCCTTAATGCATAAGGACATTTCTCATGCTGACATTTTATCATGTTGGGTACATTATGTTTCCAGGATGTTGTTAAATTGATGTCTGCTCCTCTTCCAGAAAACAGATTTTGTAATAACACCACAAATATAAGTGCTCATTTGGATTTAAATAAATTGTGAACTGTAAGCAAAACAGTAAGAGAACCACTCTGTTACAGAGAAAGAGCTTGCCTTAGGGGCTGCCTGGGAGAGTGAAGGGGTGATAACAGCAGTGGTCTCATGGATGGGTTGAACTGCAATAACTTGCTCTTACTGCTGATTTTGTAGCCAGTTTATTTTGAACATAGTAAAAGTCACGTTGTGTCTGTAAGGACTGCACTTTATCAAGCGTACAGTAGGTGTGCCGTGTAAAGAACTTCAAAACAGTAGGCAAAACAAACTAAAATATTAATTTACCCAGTGACCCATGCAAACCTGAAGAAGCTTCAATTTTGTGTCCAAGTAGAAAGGTCTGGGGTTATAGGTATCTTCATCTTCAGGGATACCCTTAATTTAAACACTGTCTACCGTTAGTGATATTACCAAATTGGTATTTTTCTGACATAGAGAAATAGCAGAAATTCACTGTCGATATTGAATGTTTTGAGGTAGCAAGAGTATATGTATTTATAAATATATGTACATAAATGCACACACATTTCTCTGGGGGTTCTATGTCAGCTTTACCACTACAAGATCAAGCATTTTATTTTGCAAGCATGCTAAACTTGAAACATTAGAAATTTTTTTTCAGATAAATATTTTTAAAAACTTGCAAATTACTATTTGTAATGCTGCCAAGTTCTGTGCATATGACAGCAAACTTTTCCCTTTCCCATCCCTCCCTTTTTCTTTTTTCCCTCCTCAGCAGCACGGGCAGCAGCTGGGCAGCTCCTATAGCGCTAGATGGTGCTGCAGCACAGCCGCAGCAGACCCTGCTGCCTCTGAAATCCTCTGGATCTGAAATGTCTCACTGCTCTTTTTAATATTGAAGTTACTAAACATGTTACTCAAGACTATCGCCCAGGATAGACTATCTGGGTTTTCATGTTGTTTTGTTGGGGGGTTTTTTCGCCTTGTTTTAACATAAATTCTAACTTTGTAGGACACTGTGCTTTGTGTAGTTTTCTCGCCCATGCAGTAAGGATAGAAATAAAGAAGAAGAAAATTGACATACGTAATAAACGCAATTAATTACCCACAAAGTAATGTTTTTAAGCTTATGACTTACCTACTTTGTCTTATACAGTGAACCAAGAAGACAAATAGCAAAGATTTTCCTACAATACAACACAAAACTTGTACCTGTGAAAGTAATTTTTCTAATAGAAATACAATGAAACAAATACCGAAATACTAAACAAAGTACAACATTACAAATATGTTATTTACACGTTAAAAGGTCATTCAAATGTGTTATTAAACTCCCCATTTCTGTAGTTCCATACAGTTCAGCAGCTTCCCAGGAGTATAAAGTTGCCTATGTGAACATTTGCAAAACTACATCCTAAATGTCCATTCATTTCCTGGCTTTCTTTATATTACTAAAACCAAAGATTTTTACTTTTTGTATTATTATTATTAGTAGTAGTAGTAGTAGTATTCCTCCTGTTCGGTTGGCCCTGATAAGTAGAATTCCATGCACTGGGTAATTTGCCAATTACAACTGGTTCTGTAAGAGAGAAAAGTCCACTTGCCAGGAACAGTTTCATGAAGTGAGGTCTTCGAAGAAGAATTGAACTATTTAATAATTCCCATTTAATGCAGAATTCCTAGAAATTCTTGTAGATGTCTAATTTGTAGTTACTCCTCAGTTGCAGTATTTCACTACCAAAATCACCTCCTTTCTATAAATGCTAAAAGCTGTATTTCTTATTCAAGGACAAATTATTCAATCATCAAGGCAACAAAATCATCATTCATTCAATTATAACAACTGAATCTTCACCTTTAATAAGGGAACAAACAAAACTAAGAATAAAACCTCCAATAAAATCAGGAAGGTCAGATTCTAGTAATGCAGGACTGTGTGTCAACACAAAGCCAGCTGCTGACAACCTGGATTGCTGCAGGAACATACCAAGACCATACTCAAAAGTGTTTGAAGCAAAACAAGTCCTGCACCCTAATAACCTATGCACTCATTGATTTGAGCATACTAGAAAAGGTATAATGCACTTTAAACTGAATTTTTTTCTTTACCCTTTTATGGTCATAGACACTACACAAGACCAGATTTCAAAAAAAAAATGCTCTACACAGAAGTAAGGCCCATGTGTAGAGCGCAGTGCTGTCATCTACTTCCCTCCTTAATTTTCAATGCAGTAAGTATTCTTAAACCTGTGCTCTGTCAGGCTCCTGCTCTCTCAACAGAGCGTGACATTGGCCCAGGTTAGGAAAGAAAGCACAGCTTTTTGAAGCAGCAATTCAGCATGGCAGCAGATGACTCAGCATTGTGCTTCAGTGAGGGACAAACAGGAAGAAGAAAATTAAAAAGGACAGGAATCAGATAGGGGTTTTGAAAGACAAAATCTTTGAGAGAGAGAACCTGAACATAGCTGAAAGGTAAATAAAACAGAGGAGAAAGGCTGGAAAATAGAGCTGGCAACCAACAATTAGAACACAATTTGCAACCTAACAAGTAAAAGTCCCAAGCCAATCTGCACCAACATGTATTCATGTGAATTGAGGAAAATGTCTTTTTCAGAAGTAAGACACCTATACAACACAGGTCTTTCTTTGGTAATTTTCAAGCAACCTCTTTAATAACTTAGAGGTGTGGCTCTTTCATTCTGATTTGCTGTCTCCAATATAAGATAACACAACAGCAAAGAAAATCCATCTAATAATAATTGAGAATTGGTCAAAATTCACAGATCACACCCAGATACTGTAACTACAAACCTGAGCACAGTAATTTGAATTGCAGTGGAGATCACCACAAAGTCTTTGCTGCTCAAATGCTTAGTTTGGTGATTTAGCTATTCATTAGTGTAAAAACAAAAAAAAAAAGGAAGATAAAACAGACATTGAGAGATACTATAAATATTTCATGCATAATTAGGATCAAAAAACGAATCTTGAACAGATTTGAGACAGGGAAGATATTCTTGTAGATCTCAGCTGAAAATCAAAAGCATATAACTTAAATTGTAATGTGGTAAAAAAACCCCATGTTTTCAGCACTACTTACTCTACCTGAAGTTTGAAAGTAATACAGCATCCAGTATTTTGTGAGGTGTTTTGAAAGCAGACAATCCTATTTGTAACCAGAAATGCAATGTTCAGTTGGAGAAAAGAGATTGGCTCCCTTCCCATGTGTTCTTCTATTTACCTCTGCTTTAATCTCTCATACTGAACTGCTGGTCTAGGTTCATAAACAAGGCGGATACTTAAAGTACCCTTTGAAGAGAAGGTTATATTTCTAATAATACATAGGAGGTTACCCACATTTACTGGTAATGCACTGTGTAAAAGTTGATATTTTAATCCAATGTATCAAAATTATCTATTTCAAGTTAGGATCCTAGTCCCATGTGAAAAAGAGATCCTGTACCTGATAACAGATAAACAAATGTGTAGCAAACTGTTTTTTCTTCACAGTTAAACCAGGCATCTCAGCTTTCAGGAAGTCCCCATAAATACTGTATGAAAGAAGTGCAGATGACTTTAGCAAAGAAAACATAAACTAGCTTCAGTGGTACAATGTCTGTAGAAATCCTACAATGGCCCATGGAAATATCCCTCTTCCCTTTGTTTTATCATGAGTCTTACAATATCTGATAATATTCTTAAATGTCCAGATTGTGAAATTCATTTATTGCCTAAAAATCCTGGATTTAATTAAAAGGATTCTAGCCTTGCTTGCTTCCTCAATATAACTGTGGAAGAGCAAGTCAGAATGCTCAGTTTAGTACCTCAGCTCTATGATTTTAGAGCATCATTCATTAATGATTTTGCAGACTTCCATTTCATGATTTTTTCTGCTCAGCTGCTCAACAGTGCTGAGATGTAGAAAGAGATGTCAGCCACACCTTTCATACAAGCCAATTACGTGGTGTATAAACCACTTTGCCCACCCCACACAGCTTAATGGTCTTAAAATATGATTCTATGTCTTTATTTTGGTGGGTCTTTTGAATACTTTATTCAAAAGTACAGATACTTGGGATGATTTAAAATATAACATTTCTCCTTGACTATAATTACTTCTTCCCAAAGGGTACTAACCGTACTCTGTCATGTCAGAAGATTTTATTCTGTCAGTGTATAAACAGACATATAGACACAGAGTAACCCCTCAATACCTATGAAGCTCAAGGCGAGCTGCAAACACAGAGGTCTTACACTCACACACATTAAAGGTGCACTACAATGAACTGTTGTATAGTTGCTCTAGTATTACAGGGCAGGTAATTCAGAAGAATTTTTGAGAAAAACCAGAAATGCATGAGGAATAAGTGCATATGCAAATGCTGAGGCAGCAGTGGCACTGTATTTCTGTTACGGTACTACAAATATACTTACGAATATATATGCCCACATACGTCTGTTGGTTATAAAAATAACATATTTCATCATGTCAGATCACAGTCACACTGGAAATGCACATATAAAATCATCTTTTCCCTCTACATTAGCAGATAAACTATGATTAAACCTACAGAACCTACTCTGAAGAAACTTGCTTTCTCGCCTGTGGAATATCTGCAGTGTTTGTTATCACAAGCAAATGTATTCATCTCAACACAAAGAGACGAAAGGCCACACCAAAAGAGAAGAATATGTATTGAAGCTTGCTTCAAGTCCCTTTTGAAGTATGGAACCACAGCAAAGGGCATGTATGGCTGCAGAGCCAACTGAAGAGAATAAAAGAATATAGCTCAGACATCTTTGTGATACATTTTCTCAGCTAATACAGATTATGAAAAGTAAGTACATTGCTCAGCAGGAAAGGGAAATTGCAATGTACTACTACATTCACTAGATTTTATATTTTGTGAAAACTTATAAATGATCTGTCAGAACTTTGGAGTGCTATGATTGCTGTAGTAGTGGTGCTGTAATGCAGTGCTGCTTTATGCCTTTTGAATTATATGTGTTTTCCAAAAAGAGATGGAAACACTTCCAAAAAAAGAAGTGCTCCATCTTTTGAAATGCAAGATAGAGAATCATAACTGACTACATGAAAACTACTGTCTTTCTCCAGGAAATCATATACAGGGAGAAACTGGCAGGTATTTGTTCTCCTTTTCCTCCCTGTTTCTTCACAGTCCATTGTAAATGGTTCAGCTCCTGTTCAAAGAGAAAACTTGTTCATCAGTCTATAATTCTGCACAATTTCACTAGAGAAATGGAACACATCAAAATTTTCAAGTCATTTTTGGATGTATGTATGTAATCCTGCTAATGCTTTTTTACATACAAATCAAAAAAGCATTAGACAAGCCATGAAAAAAGAATCTTTTGTTTATTTACAACCTTTTCTGAATCAGATGACATCACTACATCTACAGTGTCAGTCAGACACTAGCCTGAACCCAGGCTCCTGCCCAGACTTGCCATCCAGCTGTATTTGTTAGATTCAAACAACAAGGGCAAGCTGCAGAGCAATCCTTAAAAGAAGGTCAGGGTCCAGTATGGTTCCCAGACTGCCCCAAGCAGACAGATCAAGCTCAGGCAAGGTTACATGAACTTCATCTCAATCCTCCAGAAGGCACCTCCCACGCCTCAGTCACAAGGTGGCTGCTATGCGTACAACAACATTTCAATTAAAAGCGTAAGTGTCGCTATACAGACACGTTGCCTTCTCCACAGGAAAATACATAGAACCTTTTTGCTTTGCTGATATATGAAGGAATCATATCAATTCACTGCAGGGTTTCTAATGGTTATTTATGAAAAGGATTTCATTCTGAGGAATAATTCACATGATGCAAGAGGCAAATATCCAAGGATGTTTAAAAATCACTAACTTTCAGAACCTGTTCTTACTAAAACGCAAGTTTGTTATGTTACTGAGACATTCATGTTGCATTTTTGGCATTCAGACAGCAATCATCCAATAGCCTGAAATTTCTTCTGTCAACTCTCCCATAATGAAAGCCCATAAGGAAATTTTAAACATAATGTAACAAACCGAAAATTCCTTCCATTTTGTGCAATTTTCTGTGCCTGACTGTGACTGCTCCCTTATGCCATATTACAGTTTTTGGATATCTATTAAAAGTGACATGTAATTGTAAATTGAAAATGTAACAAACCCAGCCAGCATAAGGACTAATAAGAAATACATCCACGGAATACCGAAATATGCAAAGCAAGAAAACACCTATAAACATAATAGTTCACAATGCAGATCAGAAATAGGTGACTCTTATAATACATCATATTGTCCTACCTCATAACATATAGACTCAAAAAAATCATCAAGAAAAAAATCACCACTATGATTTATGTGGCACTGCTTTTGTGCTTACGCCTTTGTTTACACAGACATATATATTAGCGTAGATATTCATTTAAAAAAACTTGCAACAAAGTCACAACTTTCATAATAAAAAATCCCATTGGCATCCTTACTTTTGAATAAAAATAATTATATGATGTGAATGACCTGTCATTTTAAAATCTGACAACACTAAATCTTACTCACACCATTGGAATAGTTTTAATGTAGGGTTTTCCAGGAAATCTGAACATCAGTATGTGTTATTATCATCACATACACAAATACAAAATAACAAAATACATTCTCTCAGCAAATATTTTTGTTAATGAATTTACACGATGACTTGACATACAGAATTTTTCCTCATAATGAAAACTATTTATATCATTGCAGCATTGTATCCAGTAAACATTTGTATTTGAGTCAGACTAGGATATAGGCTAGAGGAGACTGTAATAAGTACCATCTGTGCTGGAATCTTATAGTTACTTTAATATTTCTCCAGAGACTGTTGGTAGAGCCTATTAGTTCATTTTCTACAGCCTGTATTACCATATTTTAATGTAAAGTAATATGGAGAGAGGAGAGGAAGAAATAATAATTGTATTGGGTCGAAGTGCATTTACATGCATTCATGTATTGCTGACATGTAAAAGAGAAATTTTGGAGTAAGTATATATTTCAAAAGTGTAAATATCCAAATGAAAGTGAGATTTTGCAGAGCTTTTATTTTAGAACTAGAAGAAACTGAGAGTGGCAGAAGACCCACTTTTTTCCTCATCACAGACAAATATTCACCTTTCTTCTTCCAAGTCTCCTGACTGCGGAACAATCCAAATGTCTATTTTAGGACAACCTTAAGACCTCCACAGCATTGCAGATGCTACTGTACTCCTATCTACAATGTCCCTGAATTACACATCACCCTTCTATGTCCAAATACGTCACTCAGAACTAATGAATGCATCTCTATCCTTGGAAGTAATGTCACAGGTTGCAGAATTTTTGCTCAGTGTGTCATTAGTGGTTTGCTTTGTAGAAACTCTAGCTGATTAAAGGAGGTGTTCATATTGTCCCTTGCATTAAGGGGAGGGCTCAGATACTTCACACATTGTTCAAAATTCCTTTCCAACAGCCATGTACACGGACCTCAAATGAGTCTATCAGGCAACATATGCCTTTCTTTTTTTCTTTTTTTTTTTTTAATCTGTTTTGCACAAGCCCAGAAGGAATATCCAGTGCTGATGTCCTACCTCTCCAAGGAATATGCAAATCCCTTTATCACAAGAACACTAATTCCAACAATTTTTATTGGTCACCTTTCCTGGCTCTTCAGAAAGAGAGTCCAAGCTTAAAAGAGTCCAGAATGCTGTCTGCAACATTTATTAATTATTCATTTATCCTGATAAATTATGCAAGCCAGATCTTCCATTATCACTGGGGTTACCAGTTTAGTCTGCTCCAGCTTCTAGCTATTTTTATTCCCCTGACACATACATAACAGCAGACTAACCAAAGTAGTACTCTCTTCTCTACTCAGAAACAGATAGGAATTTCTCATTGCTTCTCAATTTTTTCCACTTTTTATTAGCTCCCAATTCTTGGAGCTTCTTATTTTATTCTAATCAGCAGCCTTCTATCTTAATTTGATCCCGCTTTCTTTCGAAGGCAGCTGAATCTCCAGTAAAATACATATGCTCTTTCTCTGTTCAGACAAAGCACAGCCCTGCATCATCTTGCTCAGTTGCCAATTAGTTTGTAGATGTCTAAATACCACAAGAATACCCCTGTTGCTCATTTCAGTGAAAGCAGTCTGCTGCTGAAAATTTTGCATTTTTGAACTCAGACTACCATAAATCCTTACAAACAACTTTGTACCTAATTTCTAAACTTAATTAGTACCTAGAAAATTGACTTGATCATCACTTTCCTCATTGGAGGCACTGACCTGGTAGGCAAGTGAGCAGCATGTCCAACACATCCAGGATTGCACTCTGCACAGAAGGGAGCACTAGCCTCTGTTTGTTTGACAACACATAGCAAGGGATTAGGGCAATTTTTGAGGGATGTGGAAAAAGTGATTTTTCTTCTCTTAGGCAGAAGAGAGGTTAGCCTAACAGCTACAAAACCAAGACGACTTTTACAGGTGTGCTATTATTGTAGTAAAGCACATTAAGAGGTGGTAAACAAGTCACATTTTTTTCCAAAAAACTTCCATCTGAGCAAGACTGTAGAATTGCCAGACATGTTAGAAGGTTTCTAAGCAATGGATTGTTTGACCAGATAGAACTTGAGAAACACAGATTAATTTCTGCTATTACATTATTTCCATTTTGACGTTTTCCAAATCAAGGAGTATGCTCAGGCCACAGGAGAAGAGTGAAAATTTAAATATGTAGGCCTACTAAACTAAACTACTCAGAAGATTAGAAAAAGCTAATTAAAGAGGAGGGAATGAGAAAGGTATCTACTCTACCCTGGGTTTTACATTTCTTCAAAATGCTCACAATGTAATGAAGAAAGGAATAACCTGTATCTAACTGCAGATATATTAGACTTTAATACACTTTAATATCTTGTTTTGATAATTTCTCACACTCTCCTCTTACCCAAAATTTAAATTCAAGGAAAAAGAGCAACTAAAAATTCTGTGTCCCTCAAAACATAGAAACAGAGATAGTGAAAGGATAATGGTTACATGATACTTGATCTCTACCCAAAATTCATGAAATTTTTTTGGTAGGAGCCAAGAGAAAAGACGAGAGATCCAGTCAAGAGATGTTTGAGATGGACCCAGGTATCCTGGAAAAAGATGACTGAAATCTCTCTACTTGGAAAGAGAGAAAACATCTATGGTCTGCAAAAGAGACACTATCACAGCATAAATTGTGTTTGTTTCGATGTCAATACATAATTTATGATTCAGATATTTAAGTCACAAAGAAGTGATGGAGTGCTTTACTCCAAAATAAGTTAGAAATTAACAGACACCTGAGATACAGAAGGTTATACTAGGTCATCCCAAGTTACCTTTTTTTCAAAAAGATGGAAAGCAGTTATCAATCATTTGAAACAGTAGACCCTTCCTTGTGAGAGTTAAGGGATATAATATAAAGCAGAAGAATCCAGGTTATACCTCAGAAGGATTCCAAGAAAGATTTTGCTGTAAAAGCAAATATATTTTATTAAAAATATAAAAAACTAAATGGATCATGAAAGCATCTCAACTGTTTAAGACAATACAAGGACAAAGAGAGCACTTCTATAAATTCTTGTTGCAAAAACATAATTTTTTTAATCTCTTTTACAATATTTGCAATTGATAACAGCTACACTGAATATGTTAGAGAGATGCAAATGTATCACAGAACAGCTTGAGTTCAGAGTGATGCCAGATGAATGACTAAAATAAGGCGTTCTGGAATCAGAAGAGTTACGTTTCAACTATCTTCCTGGAGCACTCATGTGAAGCTGAGCTTTCCAGGAAATTTCCCACGGGACAATATAAGGAAAACCTCCCACTCATGCTATGTGGCTAGTTCTGAGAAAGGACATTGCAAAAGTGAGACAAGTATTTTCAAAGGATCAGTGGTGGTTAGTAAAACCCTAATTCATGTAGCACGGAAAGAGACTAGCAGCAAACACCAAAATCCCTAGGGAGCAAGCCACAATAAAGAAGCAATGTTCTTGATTACAGAAAGAGCAGAAGCACAGATAGATCTGCAACTGAGATACTGAGAAAATTTTCACAAGAGAAAGAGATGATCTGTGTGCTGAGCAATTTTTCCAAGGAATAATATAAAGAGTCTGCTATGGCCCGGATCCTCAAACCACTCTTATCACCACAAGCCAACTGACAGCCAGAGGAAGGAAATCAACTCTAAGCAACCAAAACAAATAGAAAGCTTCATGAAAATGGAATCAGACATCTCCTGGCCGAGGAAAAAAAACTACGAGAAAATGAAAAATTGCTTGTCTTACTGCTACATTTGCATTTTGAAAATTATATTCAGAAGCCATTATGTTATACACTTTTATCCAGAGTCTGTATAACTCATTTTTCTCATTATGATTTGGACAAAAGACCAGAAAGAAGACTTCTTAAATTTGCAGATGAAAACAATTAATGGGCTTGGAGGAGATGTGGAATGAGATAAAATAAAAAAAGTTTAATAATGGACAAAGGTAAAATCCTACATGTATAATTTCACAGATAAAATGGGCAAGAGTGAGGTGAAAAAAACATATTGTGGGAAAGGCAATTGGGAACTAGAATGAATTACAAGATGAACTTGAATCAACCATCTCCTGCTGGTTTGGAAAAAAAGAAAATACTAAACTGGTAGGTTTTGTTTGAGAGATATGTGAAACACTTTTTCCAGTCTCCTCAGCAACAGTCAAGCTTCACACTGTCAAGCCTGGGCACAACAATTGCAGAAGGACACACATCATTTGGAAGCAGCCCCTCAGGAATATTATCAGAGGACAGAAGAAAAAAAAATATCTGTATGAAGTTATAGTTGGGTTTTTGTTTGGTTTGGATTTTTTTGTTTTGTTTTGGCTTTTGCTTAGGTTTCATTAGTTATATAGTAGATAAACTATTCAAAATACATCTAAAGTCTATATTATATTATACTATATAAAATAATTTCACAACACTTGTTTCTACAGTTATATTTCTTTTTGTCTGTATACAGATTTAAAGGTCAGCAGGTTACAGAGGGTCTGTATTCCTAATGTGCTTGTTAAAACTTTGCTTCATTTGTTTACATAGACAAAACCCTTAGGAAAGTATTTTATGAACTCCCATTGACTCGTGTGACTTCACAAATAAACTCTAAAAAGAAGAAAAACCATGAGGAATGCTATCCATTCACTGACTTCCATTTATAAATAAAATGTATTAGTGGACTTATGAGGGTGAGCTGTATGTACAGAATATTCTCATTTCGTAAGCAGTTCTGCTTGTGCTCTGAACCAGCCCAAAGCTGGGTGCAAACACCACCCACAAGCTCCACAGACCTTCAGTTTCAGCTCAGAGCTGCACTAATACAGACACAAGCAATTCCAGATCAGAACTAGCACCAAGTCCAGCAAGATTTCCCAAGTCTGACTGCAGAAATACCTTTTCACAGGATCTGCTAAAAATTTACTGCACATTGCAGATTTTGTCAAAAGCTGGCAATGTCTACCCTAAAATTTTTAGAAAAATGTTGGGACCCTTAAAAAATCAAGATCAACTCTCTATTTGCTTAGGACTGATTACGGTACAATCACCCTGGTCAGTATTAGTATACAGTGTTGTATTTTAAGACAGCTTGCAGGTCCAGTCCTAAAATAAACACAAATAAAATACCATTGCACTGAGTATGAAGGAAGACTATGTTCACATAAACAGGCCTCAGAATGCAACTCAGAAGACAGCTCAGTCTGAAGGGATAACATTTGTGCTATTTTTGGAGATTGCCGCCTTTCAAAAGCGTGCCTCATCTGCTGCAGCAAACCAGGCCGTGCAAATGAACATACACTTACGGTCCCAGGCACTAATTATTTGAACATTGCCTTGAATTTCCTTAATAACTTTAATGATTTAGCAAAAATTAGATCTGGGACCAAGACGGAGATAATTGTTTAAAGAAACTTGAGTTCAATCATTGGGTTGGAAGGAGATTGTTGCTCTTAAAGCTTAAAAAAACCCACGTTTTTGGGAGACAAATTCCAGTCTTGATAATGCATTTTCTTGCTGGAAAAAGAAAGGAAAAATGTTGATTTACTGGTTTTTACTGTTCAACTCTCATCACTTCATATTTCTCACCAAGTCTCTGATCTGAAAAAAATCTGAGAAAAACTTTTTAATATTTAAAATTTTTAATGCAGTTCTACCTGAATTCAGACTTCAATGTAATCTTTCCATAACTGAAAGGCCAGACATTAGATCACATGTGTATCCTACTACCTCTGAAACTTGCATATTTTTCAAATGAGTGGCTCTGTTGGAATTTTGTTGGACTTTTATTTGGGAGTTTTAGGTGTAGAAGCCCATTAAAATCACTGGGAATATTTCTGGGCACCTGTGAGATGTCCAGTCAGGTTACTGCTACTGTTTTATTACCTACTTTTGGAGTGTGAATATGTTCATGAATGTGGTTATGACTGTTGAATTAAGTGATGAGCAAATAACATTGAAAAAAATCTGATAATTAAGTGGTTTCTATTATCTCCCTTAAAAGGATTGATTCACTTTTTAACACAGGCTGTCAGACACGCTTCAGCAGTTAGGAAAAGCCCTTTTGTTTATTTTACTAATGGCAGAGTTGATTGAGACACCTTCACTGAGAAGTCTGTAATATAAATTTCATCATACCTTCAGCTGTACGAGATGCACATCCACATGCTTGCTATCCGAGTCCTGCTGGACCGAGTAGGTCAGATCCCTGACTCTTTCAGATGTCATCCGAAGCCAGGTCTCAATTTCTGGCAAGTGGAGGACAATCTTCCAATCAGCCCCAGTGTGTAGAGGAGGAGGCTTTTCATACTGCTGGCCAGAGTCAAGGTCCTTCATGACATCCCCTTCCCCATCTTGTTCCACTGTAGGAGTCATGTTTATGAGCATGGGAGAGGCATCAGATGGCATCGGATCCAGTTCTTGTGTTCTCATGGGAGAAAGTGCTACATCCATGGCTAACATGTGAAAGTCTAAACCATACTTCTTTCAAAAATAGCTGCAAAGATAAAAAGAAAACACGCTGCTGTTTTAAGACCAAATTTAGCAACAAAGTATTCAAAGACAAGGAGTAAATGATAATGTCTGAGATGTATTGCACATCTAAATAAATTCTTCACCCTAAAAATTTATACTGGAAGTTCAAGGCTAAATAGATTTTTTCAAAATAACTTTTTTTATTTGAACAAACAAGGCCTTTGCACGAGAAAAATAACGAATACTGCACTTCTCTCATAGCCATTTCCAATTGTAATTTCTCATCTAATTTCCAATCGCCTTGGAAACTATAGTTTTCATTAATGAAAAATACATTCTGATTTTCTACAACTGCAATACAAATAAATGAGCATTGACAAAGTCAGCAGAACTTTGCTGAACTCCACAAGTTAATACAAAACTGGTATTTGTAAACTAGTACATATTGGAACATATTCCTTGGCCTGAAACTTGAGACTAAACACAGACTATTTCAAGATTTATTTAAATTTCCAACTCTACTATTGATCATGTACAACAAAAAATTTGCAGGCAAACTTGAAGCACTTATTGAGGACACTTGGTTGATTTATTGATTTTCATTTTGAATTTTAAATTCTGGTCATTTTATTAGATTAAGAACAGTTGCAATAAGCAACAACACTAGCAAAATGTAGATATAATAATCCCAAATATGAAAATATATACCGAAAATTAAAACACCATTTTACAAAGTGTCTTTATGAAAGCCCAAGTTCTGTGTCATCAATATACACTTATGAGGTCCACTGGAAAATGTAAATAAGTGAAACATTTTACTTTGTACCTCTTCTTCTGTGTGTTCTACTTACATGTGTCCTACACAAGAAGAAGGCTGCCATAAACCCTATGCATTAAAAAAAAAAAAAAAAAAAAAAACAAAAAAAACAAAAAAAAAACCACAAAACCAAAAACAAGCAACCAAAAAAAAAACCAACCCAAAACAACTTTACTTACTTAACACAAAAGCTATAAGATTGTAGAAAAAACAGTGCCTTTCACTATTAAATCAACTATACTTGACTACTGAGTTATATTCCTAAATATTTCACGCAGAGTCTCAGCATCTAAAGACTACTCCTGCAGGCAGTGAGAGTATCAAAGTACCCAGTGACAATATCACTTATCATAGCCAGGAAGGACAAAAATTTTATGTTTTATGTTAATTTGATTTTATTTCCTACGCCTCCACTACCTAGTAAATCAGCGTTTGCACATCTACATGTTCACAAAACAATATATTTAAATTATGCTAAATATTATTACTAAATATTAATTTGGCACTTCAGAACAAAATTTTCTATCAGTGCAATCAAGCAAAGGGAATGAAAGAAGAATGCAAATATTCTCAGTGCCTGCTGTAAAATTTCCAAGTCTTTTAGTTCAAAGTTTGAAAAATTCCAAATTAAATGGTGTTAAATAAAAAGTTCTGCAGCAGGGCCAGATGAAATTAACATTTCAGGGAGCTGAGTATTTTTTAAGTTCATCTCTCTACATTGCCTACATTTTTCAGCTTAAACTCTGGTGCCAGAAATACTCAACATATACTGTTAGAAAAATCAGTGTAGTAACATTTTTGTCTTAGACACTGCTGATCATAGCCCCAGTTCTAAAGCATAGAATTCATCTGTTCTAACAGCCAAAACGATCTCAATATTTAAAACATTTTTTTTACAATATTTCCTCCTGAAAGCGAAATTTTGGTGAAACACATGTGGTCCTTGTTTCTGCATGTTTATTGTTAAACATGCCGATCAGCAAAACAGTTGGTTGTGAATCACTAAACGATACCAAAGCGCAGGAAGAGCAGTGCTTGCTTCGTAGTTTTTCACATAAAATAACCCCTGGCACTCTTACAGAGTTTTGCAGTATGACTCAGCTCTAGTAAAGCAATTAGCAAACAGAAATGAAAACATGCTCCTGCAGAAGCAAACAAAAGCTAGCCCATGCTGCATGCAGAGAGCACGTCTAGCTTTCACACACTGAGTGTGCAATTAGCAACCATTAGGAACCTGCTGACCTGTTTTTTGTTACGATGTGCTTGACTCTCTAAGAGTGGCTCTCCAGCATTACAGCTAATGCCTCCTTAATCCTAGTAGCTCTTACAGTCAAGTCCTTTAAATCCTTTCCTTTCTGCCAGATCAGAAGAAGTTGCAACACTTCAATTAAGAATATGTGGAGAAATTTTAAAATAAATAATTCTTTTCACATTCTTAAAAAAAAAAAAATTAAAAATTCTGCAAATGTAATAAAATACTCTGTGGATACGAATTAGTAAGGCCTGTGAAAGCTTTAAAAAGCTCACAAATGCTTGAAAGGAGAAACTTGCAGCTGGAAATGACTGAATCCAAACACTAGGACACAGATTTCTTTAAACTGATTCTTGGCAGAATAAAAAGGCATCATCATCCAGCTACGCTGCGAGGAAGGACAAAAGAAAGATCCTCCTGCGCTCTCCAAGAACACTGGCACTGAAGGAGGGCGGTCACACTTGAGCTCCTAAAATCACCGGAGAAACCGAAAGCTCCGCGTCACCTCCCGCCCGCAGCAGCGCCTCTGCCCCGGGAGCGAAGCAGCAGCGACAGCTCTGCCTCGTCCCGCCGGCGCTGACAGGGCGCGGGGAGGGCACCCTGCGGGCACCGGCACTCCCTGCGTATGGCAGGAAAATAGGAAAATCCCCCAGTGCAGAGGTGTTTTTACAAAATTCTGATGTTGAAGTACGAAGTAGCAAACAACAAGGCCCAGCAGCAGCAGCCAACCTCATAGACACATCTATTTTACGCAATTTAGGAGTCATAAAACTTGCCGAAACACTCTTGATCAGAAGTTCTGCCTTTTGGATTACTGACCACGTGCAAGCCTTGTATTCATGAAGTTTTGTGAAGCCACCAACCACTGAAGAGGACCCAATTGTCTATTCTCCACTCCATTCTCACAGGGGCAGTTGCATCTACTGTCCTCTAGCTGTATCCTTTCTCCTCCAATATTTAGAACAATTTCATACTGAAATATGGAAGGTACAACCAGCAAGATAGAGCATGGAAATCCCCATCAGTTCCACTATTTGCATAACGTACCATAAGGGACGTACGATAAATTTTAGTAAAACCAATTTTAATTTTAAATTCGAAAAGGGTATTTAAGAACAATGTAGCAAGCTGTCGCATAGCAGACTTAAAACATCTGCTAAAAAAAACGGGATAAGAAGGGATGATCAAGTTAAACAATACTTTGGGGTCATATATTGATATTTATGATGTAAATGCTGACCTTAAATTTTGTTATATTTCTGGAGAATTTTGTTTTTCCAGATTTTGTAGGATGTACAAATTGTGAATTGTAAACCACTACAATAAGTGCTAGAACACATATTAAAATTGAATAAATTTTTTCGAGGCAATCTTTATACCTTGCAAAAATAATTTTTGCAATGAGGTAAAGAAGGGATTATTTTGTTTCTAAGCAGGACCTCTATCGCTGCCAAAATTTTTTAATGAAACTTAAAAGCTGTGCTCAGTCTCCTTTTCTACATCAGAAAAATCCTGGTAGCATCAATAACAGTTTTAGGTGGGTAAGCCGTACTAAATCACATTTCAGCTTTCTTCTAAACCAAGCCTTTTCTGTACCCAGAATAGTTGTACAAAGCAGCTGATTTTAAATTTGCAGGTGAACAGATGAAAATGCAATGTCAAATATCCTGATCAATAAAAGGTTCATCTTTCAACATTTGCAGGGCATAACTTTATTTTTATTGTCACAATCAGACCGCGAGTTATGATACCATTATTTCTAAAAATACTCCTCAAATTATTTATTTCTGCTGCTTCAAAAGCTACTCTTTCAGTCTGCTGAAGGACACATTTAAGAACTACACAACACAGCTACCAGCTTGCATTCCTTCTGGTGGGAGAAAAAAAATAGATGAATCGAGCATATTTTTTTGCCTTGTGTTAATTCTTTATATACAGTCTTATATTGTCATGGATACTGGTATAAAAGGTTAGAGATCCTGTGTAAGCACATGCACACATATGCTTTCTATCTTCATCTTTAGTAAGTGCATTATGCCTAACAGATGGCTGATCACCTAATCACACAGACAATCTCACTTTCCCCTGCTTTTCTGCTCAGTCAGATGCTAACACTCTTATGCAGAACATAGAATGTCTGTGCCAACCATAATATAGTTTATCAATCACCACAAGCCTTGAAAGGCTTCTCGCACTCATTCTGCTCCCCAGTAGTTCACATTTCCCCCGTTTATAAAGTGCAGGCCACATTCACTCTGCCAGCTATCAGATCATCCACATTTTCCTCCAGTAGCAGTTAGTTCCTGTCAAACAAAGAATCATTAAGCATTTTAAGCCATAGAGTAGTCCAGTCATTGATCAGTGGTGCAGACACTGGGTCTAATGAATGTTAATGAGCTCTAATTTCCCTTACTGTCACATATTGTTAAAATCAGCTGTAATCACTTTACAGCCACCTGTCTGTCAAGTAAACAATTTATTTCAATCTCAAAAATGCCACAAAAAACCCAGAGAAACTCCATGACTAAATAATTTTGTCTGCTTGCTGACTTTGAAGTCTAATAATGTAAATTTTAACATCAGATTTTATGAGTTCATTGATGCCAAATTTTCTTGAATAGATACAGTGAAAATGAATGTCTTACACAGGCAACTTATATTATAATGTCTTTTCCATTTCAGTAGTCTTAGGAATTCTCTGCCAAGTTATAAAGCTCATTATACTTTTCCTTGAAAATGTAATTAACTGTATCAACTGCAAAGATAAACTATGTCAGTACACAAAAAACCTGAAATATATCATGTCAGTAACATATAGAGCAAACTGAATTTAATATTACAGTAACACTATCCATGCTACACTGATCCTGCTGCTGATTTGCTATATGATTTAAGAAATAAATTTCAAAAAGCTTTGAAAGAGCTGAATTGTAATGGACCCAATTTAGGTTTTTCTATTCACATCATTCCTCGTGAATGCACTTCAAAAATTACTCCTTTGCAATTATCTTATTATTACATTCAAAATTCTGAACAATTTGGATAATTTTTCATTTAGGACTGCTTGGCCTCCAATTTCATATGTGAGATTCTTAGAAAGTATATCTGATAGGGAATAAGATGGTGCCTCAGTTCCTTGAGGATATAGACCAAAGAGGCTTGCACAGTAATTCCAATATTAAACCTGAACACCAACATGAATCATGATTACAATTTTTAATGTGACTGATTTGAAGTCCATTAAAAAGTCTGCTCCCAAGGCTTTAATGGAAGCAAAGCCAGACCATCAATTTTTAACAGTGGAAATCCGACCATGGATGTTCGAGTTCCTGTCTATGTGAATAAATCAGAGGACACTGCAATGACCCAACATACTCTTTGCTATCTACTGTTTCTCTTTCTAATACAAGGTGAAGGAAAATGTGGAACTTAAAAGGCAAGTGTTCAGCCAGAAATTGGAAATTACTGTGGCAAATCAGGGAAAGCGGAAATTCTACTGGAGGATTTAGCAAAGGATCTGTCTGAAACTGATGGCCTAGCAGGAGAGACTGTGAAACAAACCAATAGTCCATAAGGTCTAGGCATTAGACACCCAGGCAACCTGCAAGAAGCCACTGGTAAAATAGGCAAATTGATGGTTGTGGTGTGCATGGTCTTCATATGTAACTTCTTTTGGTTCTTAGGATATTAGATTGTAAGGAAAGGCTCTGCAGATCCTTTCACATGATGTTTATATCATGAGAACTAGTAGAAACTGTAGCAGAATGAGGCAACACCATTTTTTAGAGGAAGACCCCCTGCTGCTTTCGAAAAGCATATTATTGGTGTTTTCCAACAAAATGCTTTTGACAAGATCCAATGCCAAAGGCTAAATGAATCTAAATAGCCATGGTATAAGAAGGAAGGTCCTTGAATGGACAAATAACAGAAACAATAAACAGTGGAATGAAGAACAAATGCAGGTCACAAGCTGGGTTTCACAGAAACCTCTGCTAAGCACTGTGCTTCTCAATAAACTGATCAATGACCTGAAAAATGGGTGAAAAATCAAGCAAAAAAAAGTCAGCAGAAGGTATTGAAATACTTGGGACAAATAGAAATGCTGAGTAAATGAAAGATGTCACAAGGCAAAAAAATTGAGCAATAACATATATGATTAAACTTAGTACAGACAAATATTAAGATATGTGCATGAAAAAAAAAACCAGTCCATCAACAAAAAAGTGAAGTCTTGCCCAAAAGAGTGCATTAAATTTATATGCTCCCAGCTCATATAATTTTATGTTCTCAGTTATAAAAAAGCAGGGAGACTAGCGGGAAATGATCCCATTAGACAACTGCTGTGAGGTACATGAGAAAAAAATTCTACACTACAACATGTACAGACATTGAAAACAATTGTGTAGTGCCAGATTCATACAGACAGAGGAAAGTATTCAGAGAGTCAAACATATTATGATGAGCAGTTGTGTTTTCTGGTCCTTCTAACTCAGTGCAGGTTTGCCCTGCAGTGAGTAACAGTGTCTGGGAGATGATGTGGTACAAAGAGATTAGCATTAAAATTGACAAAGACAAATTAGCCGTTTCATATTAACTCATCATTACTTCAGCACCCTTCATTAGCTAACTGAGCTACACCACCCTAGGCTTTTGTTGTCCTAATTTTCACTCCAGAAAGCCAGCAGTACATAGTGGCAACTTTTATATGCTGATTTTTCAGCATACACGTGAGTGGGTTTTTGTTGGTTTTTTTAATTTGTGTTTTTGGGCAGGTTGTTTTAGCTTCCCTGGATAAAGCCATTTTTGTCATTCTAGTGACTAAGAGCGAGCAAAACATTTGCAAACATAAAATAGTTTTTCCCTTCAGCTACAAAAGTCAGATGGTGAAGGATGAAAAATAACTATTCTAGTAAGAAGGCGGTGTCTTGTTCCAAAATTTTTCTCCAAAGAGATAGTGTGAAACATCTTTTAAATTGGAAGATAGCAAAATGAAGATTAGGCTTGGCTGAATACTAATCTGGATTTAAAATGGTCTTTCAGTACAGACAGAGACAGTGAGATATAAGTGAGAACACTCTGTTTCAAAAGAGGATCTGATTATTCACTTGAGTGTATACACCAGAGGGTCCTTGACTGCCTACCAAATCTGACTCATAACCAGGCAGGTAGGAGAGCAGAAAGATCCACAATTGTTTCTATGCATTTGTACGTCCATGATCTTAAACACCTTAGTCACTAAGAAATTCTTCTGAGAAGTCATCCACCATCAAAATACCAAACAGATTATTTCCATGCCCTAAAAGAAAAAAGTAACAAACATTGCATTTCCTTTCACATCTGTATGTGTCACTTTCTTGAAATTCTCATCCGCTCATGGGTACCAGCGTTCCACCAAGTAAGTGGTGCAGGAGGTCAGTAATAAACTTTTCTTGCTCCAAGCAGGATTGCTCTTAATTCTCTTTAGACACAGCTAGCTTAGACACAAGTAGCTCTCTAGGAGCTGATGCTGAAAAATGTGAAAGCCCACTTGTTTTGCAACACTAAATTTTATTTGAATTGTGCATTAAAGGAAACTTCCTCATTTCAATGTTATGAAAACACTCAACATCTAGTAATATAAAAAAACACCTTATTTAGTTTCAGCTACCTGAAAATATCTTATCATTCACAGAAACCAAGTTCAAGTTTGCTTCTGTAATTATATATTTATCTGGTGGCTGGGAACAGGGTATTTTTACATGAAGGTTAATTCATTCTGCAACACTGGTCTGAGCTTACAAATTCAAGACAGGAAAATCCTATACCGAAAATTTCCTATAAATAACCTCTTTGAATTCTTAGATCAATTATATAGCTTTTAAAATTTTTCAGAAAAAAATAGGTGAGATTTTTCTTGGTTGTCACTTGTTGCCAGTTGTAATTTTAGTTTGGTTTTTTCTGACCTTTTTTTTTTTTTAAATCTTCCTTTTCTCCTCCAAAATAGAAAATAAAAAATAATAATTAAAAAAAAAAACAGCAAATAATGGCAGTTAAAAACCACAGTGTTTTGATGCAAACAAATTTCAATGAATATTTCCAACCAGTCCGGTTCTTTTTCTCAGATGTTACCTCAAAATCAGTATTTTCAGGATTTTTCCTATCACAGCAGAATGAAAGAAACTGCTGCAACTCTTAGCTCAAAGTTAGGGCAAATAAAAATAATGTTTCACTTCAATTTCACACTCTAGTTTCATTGCAAATAAATGCTAATCACTTAGGAGAAATCTTAACATTGTTTCAGGGAAAAATTTCCAGGGGCTAAATGAGCTTATTCCTTTTTATTATGGAAGTTGATTATAAGAAATTAATTACTTGTATCAAGAGCAATACGACCTCATAAAAGGTCAGATAAGAAGAACTTCCTCACATGTACTAGACAAAGTATGTCAGCCACAGCCAATGTCTCCCTGCCGTGCAAGTCTCACATCTTTCTCTAGCTGAAAGACCATAATTTCAGCTTCTTCCTTAAATATGTTACAGGTACTGCAATACTGGATGTTCTGTCAGTCAGTATGAATGTTATTAAAAAAACCCCAAACCAACAACAATCTACCTGCAGACTTCTACAGGGCACAATATTAGCATGTCAGACCCAACGGTGAAACTTGAGGCATTTAAATTGCCCCAGCCCCAATCCTAATGATAAAATAGGTCAAAATAGCCACAAGACATTCTGTCATTTCTGAAACTAGTTTTGTTACACTAAATTTTCACAATTTTATGATAATAAAGACAGACTTTTGAAGAAACTCCTACTTTTTGGAATGACGCACAATGCAGCTGAGACCAGAGAGCCCTTCTGAACAGCAGTATTCCGTGTTATATGAGACAAAACACTCTATGACTAGCTGGTCCTGTAAATTCTCACTATCATGTAAAGTTTACTATAAATAATTTAGCTGTGAAATATAATATTTTCTCAGGTCTTCTTTAGAAGAACACCATAGTAATTGCTTTTTTTCTCAGTTTGGGGATTCACAGAAATAGACTAAGTTCTTTGGAGTGCAAGCTGGTTTTTTGTACTGAGTCATGCTCATGAAAGGTTCTGCTATACTGTTTTGGTTTATGGTAGTGTCTCGTATCAATAATACACTATCAAATGTGTGCATTCAGTTGTTTCAGGCATTCAGTTGTTTCAGGCATTCAGTTATCACAGTAATAGTGCATTGTAAAATGGTTTCTTTATTTTGGGGAATAATTTTTAATATACATTAAAATAAGACACTTGATGTACTACAAGGACGAACCATGGCTTCACCATTTTGCAAATTCTTTCCTCCTCAATCACAATGTGGATAAAATCCTGCCACTAGATGTGGACTTACTGGTCACCCAAAAATAGATATCCAGTCCTGTTGAGTAATCAGTCAATTGGCACCATGACCAAAGATAATGAATAGAGTTGCTTTAGAATCATGGAATGATAGAATCGTTAAGGCTGGGAAAGACCTCTGATATCATCAAGTGCAACTGTAAACCTAGAACCTGACTGTGTTCACCAATAAATCACATCCTCCAGTGGCATATCCACAGGTTTTTTGAACACTTCCAGAGAGAGTGACTCCACCACTTCTGTGGCAATGTTGACAACCCTTTCCATGAAGGATTTTTTCCTAATATCTAATCTAAACCTCCCTGGAGCAACTTGAGACCATTTCCTTTCATCCTGTCACTTGTTACCTGGGAGAAGAGACTGACAACCACCTCGTTTCAGGTATTTGTAGAGACCAATAAGGTCCCCTCTGAACCTCCTTTTCACCAGGCTTAGCAATGCCAGCTCCCTCAGCTGCTCATCAGACTTGTGCTCTGGACCCTTCAGCAGCCCCACTGCCCCGCTCTGGACATACACCAGCACCTCAATGTCTTTCCTGTTGTGAGGGGCCCAGAACTGAACACAGGATTCGAGGTGTGGCCTCACCAGTGTCCAGTACAGGGGGACAATCACTGTCCTGGTCCTGCTGGACACATTATTTCTTATAGAGGCTTGGATGCCACTGGCCTTCTTGGCCACCCGGGCACACACTGGCTCATGTTCAGCTGCTCCAACCAGCACCCCCACGTCCTTTTCTGCTGGGCAGCTTTCCAGCCACTCTGCCCCCAGCCTTAAGCACCACCTGGGGTTGTTGAAAGAAAACTATGATCAACAGTATCAAAAGCATCTCTAAACAGTATTCAAGCATGTTTCTAACTTCATTTTGCATCTGAACTCTAGCCAAATTTAAAAATATTGGCATTGCAGAACTTTGTTCTTAAATTCAAAATCAGTTTCAACAACACTGATAGTGGCCAAGAAAATTTTCAGTAACAAATGCTCTCAAATTTTCTTCTCATACACTTTTATGAGTACAGAAGTACATAATATTTACTATTCACCAACACTGTTACAGACTGCATCTCCTGAGATAAGTAACTCTGATTCTGATTTCTCTTTAATTACCATTTAACTAAGATCAATTTCATGGAAGTAAATAAAATGAAACAAATAAGAAAGCAGGCTTTAAGGGGTTCTTCAACTGAACACATAAAATTAAGGCACAAATGTTTTTACCCTTTTAAGTAATTCTCATACATAACACTGCTTTCTTTTGCCATAAATTTGATCAGGTACACCAAAATTAAGTTAAGCTAGAAGAGGAGTAAAAGTTTTGATGGTTCTGAAAATTCACGGTACAAAATTATTTCTTCAAAACTTTAACTAGGTAAAAGGTGTTGACATAATATTTATAATATTAGTAGTTCAGAAGTAATACTGATGCTTGCAGTAGCTCTGTACAAATCTTAGATATTATACATGTTCCAGAGAGAAAGTATAGTGCTGACACATATTACTCAAAGCACAGTCCCTGAGGAAAAAAAAAGGAAGCATCTTTGTTCACCTAGAACAATATTTTACAATGGAAGAATGACAGAATGATAGAAAGAAAGAATGATGGAAGGAAGGGAGAAAGAAAGAAAGAACGAAAGAAAGAAAAAGAAAGAAAGAAAGAAAGAAAGAAAGAAAAAGAAAGAAAGAAAGAAAGAAAGAAAGAAAGAAAGAAAGAAAGAAAGAAAGAAAGAAAGAAAGAAAGAGAAAGAAAGAGAAAGAAAGAAAGAGAAAGAAAGAGAGAGAAAGAAAGAAAGATCAACAAGAAGAATGAACAAAAGAAAAAATGAATGAATAACGGAATGACTGAAAGAGCAAACAAAGAAAGAAAAGAGAAGGAGAGAAAAAGAGCGAGACAGAAACAAGGAGGAAAAGAAGGATAGAAGGAAGGAAGAGGCTAGCAAGCAGGCCTGGCTCTTTATCCCCTTTATGTAGCCCATATCAACACTTAAGCTATTTATAGTGTTAAGGGCAAGCCCAAACCCTTGCAGTCTGACTACACTCATGAAAAAAGTGCTTCTGATAAGCTTTTTTTCCAATCTGGATATATATTGTCTTGAAGATGCTATGGAAGTGACTGAAATGTTTCATAGGAAAACTATAGATTCTTGCACAAAATCTTCCAAGGAAGCTCGGTCATTGAAGAACGCATGAATAATCATTTGAAGGACTGGGGATAAAGGAACACAAACCTGGTTTTGATGTGACTTTTGTATTCTATGAGCTAAGCATTTCACCAGTGCTGTGAAAAGAAGCAGATAAAGCAAAAGTCCAAGGACTACAGAATGGAGGATAAAAGGAATGAAAGATCAGCAGGAGCGACAAGAAAACAAGAAGCTTAAATATGGGTGCAAGAAAAACAGATGCTAGGAAATAGACTGAAAAAGCCAGTAATCAGAGTAATAGGAAACTGAATTTTAAACAGATCTTAGCTGTTGTGAGAAAACAAAAAAAAACAAAAAAAAAAAAAAGGAAAATATGCAGTCAGGAATAAAAGGGGATTTATTATTATTCTGTCAGTTCTAGAAAGAAAGTTTCCAGCAGGTTAAGAACTAAGACCACTGCTGATCAGCATGAAATAGTGTGTCACTGCACTGCACTTACTCCATCAGTTCATCTATATCAACGTTACAGCTTGCACCACCTTAAGCACATTTAGGCACGGCACTGTCATGGTGTGCCAAGGCAGACTGGCATATTATTGGAGGCACTTTGCCCCAGTGAACTGAAGAGGCTGAGTGTATCTGAAACCGCAGACAACAACAACAAAATGACTCAAGGAAGACATTGGAGAAAAACAATACTACTGGAAAAAATCAGCAAGAGGGCAACATCAGAATGGAGGCTTAGGAAAATACAAACATTCAGTGTCATGCCTGATGGTACTCTCTTATTCGGCATCCACATGACTAAATATCCAGACTTCAGAGCAAACCACTAAGAACAGAATATAGTCAACCAAGAAATGGACAGGCAGGAGTTTTCACATATATACCTCCAGTGGTCTATTGACATATTTCCTACCATTCCAATTCATCCTTGCTATAGCAAAGGAGAAATCTCAGCCACTTGCCATTGTTCATGAAAAACAACATGTCCACTCTTTCTGCCAATCAGAACTTCTTTGGGAGAATAATACTCCTCTTTTAATCTTGCAAGACATACTTCTCAAAGTCCCATGTGACCAAGCAGTAAGGTACTCATGCAAACCCCCAAACTGCAAACTCATTTGAGTAAAAATTTTGGTTTAAAGATGAACTATACCTGTAATTACACATTTTTAAGCAGGATAGAAATCTTTACTTCCTAAAGGCAAGTGCAGGAGGGAAAAGCCAGTACTATTCATTATCGTCTATAAAATTACAAGATTGCTTTCATTGTTTGTACACAGTGTCTTGTTATCAAAGGAGGCACCTGCCTCTGTTCTAAGGCTTTATAAGGTGGACTAGATATTATGATTGTACTTAAGAAATTACCCAAGAACTCTAGAAAATATGGCTTGAAGCATCAATTCTGTCTGCATGAGTGTTGGACTCCAGAAAGGAAAGGATATAGATTTAAGGCTTGGAGTTTCACTACAGGGAACAAGGACCCTGAACAGAAATTCTACTTACTCTGGATAACTGTTTTATTTCTTCCTGCCTTCCTCAACGATTTTGACTCTTATTCTATGATAATGGGACAAAGAGCCACCCAAATACAGAAACTTCTTAGTGACACCAAACAGATAAGATGGTGAAGAGATCACCTTACAACACTAAAAGACCATCTCAAAGATGAGATTGCACAATGAGTCCTGACCAAACCGCACTATAAGAACCGATATCACAGAACTTGACCACCTGCACAGTCAGTTGCAACTTGACTTTTATAGTTATCTGTGGGCAGGCACAGAAGAGAAAGGCATCAGTCTATGGCTACAGAAGCTACTTTTATGTGAGAATAAGCTGGATATAAGTTTGGATATTTCTGATTCTGATCCTTGAATCCCTGTAACTCAGAAAGCATTGTCTTTGTTTTCTGCCTCATTATGACTGGGCTACACAATGTCCTTCTGCACAATGAGAATGTACAGACAGCTATTGAAAATTATTGTTCATTTTGGTTTATTTTTTTTTCTCCTAATATAGAAAAGTACATGTAGCATCATATTCTGAGACTTCTCTGAGTGCTTTCAAGCACAGAAGATTCACCTAGAAATGTGACTGGGGTTTTATATTAAATTTTCCAGGACCAGAAATAATTATACTAGCCAAATACAATCTTAAGATACCACTTTCTTCGTAAGAGTAGCTCGAGAATGACAGATCTCATCCTGTGTCATAGGTTAGCAAGCATAGTCCCAGAAGGGACGTCCTTGCTAAGGGGTGCTTACAGTTTCCTCTGGGAACTGATAGAACCTATCAGCTGGCCAGTTTGAATATGGACAATTCTCTAAGCCACTTAAAGTTGTGATCACCTCTGTGATCCACATTTAAGAATAGGCAAACTCCCCCTCCAAGCTCTCTCTCGTTTCCGGCACTGGGACAGGTGGCTGCGGGCCCCGTGTGGGGGCCAGCGGGCCCGGCCAGGCCCTGCTTGGGCCAGGCCGGGCCGGGCCACGGCCACCCTGGAGCCGATGGACCTGTTCCACCTGTGGAACCCCCCCCACTGCCTTGCCGTGGGCAGCCGGAGCGGCTCGGCTCTCCCCCCTCTCCACTGCGATAAGAAACATTCAACATTCCAGCTGCAAAGCTGCAAGGCCGAGGTGAGATTAACCCTTTTATTGCTGTGAAGAGCTGAAAACCTGAGGGAAGAGAGAGAGGAGATGCTTAAAGCTGAAATTCTGTTGTGAAGCTATGATATATCAGAGTATCCTGTTGTAATTTCATGAAGATATGGGGGGTGGAGTGTTCAACTCGTGAGCAAAAGCACCTGCGCTGAGATAGGCAGATGCTGACGCAGCTGTAATTTCATGAGAAGTTTGGACAGGGAGAGATGAACCAGATGAGGACTTTTGCTCCAAATGGGAAAGGAGAAAACCTCAGTCCCTAGAAATGCTCCCAGAGATAGTCCTAACGATGAAGATGATGAAGACCCTTTGCTCCCAGGGAAGGAGAAGGGCCTCTGTTTTTGTTTCTGAACGGCTCAACCTTAAAATTGTACCCCAAAAAACTTCAAGAGTGGACCCTCGAAAGCAGTTGCGGGAAAAGCTGCAAGTCGGGGGAAAGGACTCACACGCAGGCAGAGAGACTCCTCTTCCTAAATGGACTGAACAATATTTGGAAGTGGGTGGCTGTCTCGTTGTGATAATGTTTTCATAGCATGAGCAAGAAGAGACTTCTCTTTCTAAATGGACTGAACAAGGTTATTATGGAAGTGGTAAACAGACTGAACATCTTAAGGGTTGTCTTTGAACATTGTCAGTGGGAGAAGGGAGGAAGGTGGGGGGAGGAGGAGAGTTCTGAAGGTGGTATAATTTTTTTTTCTTCTTTTAGGTCTGTTAATAAACTTCTTTATATTCTTTCAAGTTTGGTGCCTGTTTTGCATTTCTCCTAATTCTTATCTCACAGCAGATAAACAGTAATGAGTATTTTGGACCAAACCACTACATCCTGTCTGCTGCCACCAGCCGGTGATGTTTGCACCAGCACATTTTATGAAGAAATGAGCTGCAAACTCCCTGTCCTCCGCGTATATATGGTGTACACTTTTAGTCAACCTGTACACCTCACATAATTTTCTTATTATTTTCGAAATTGTACTGAACAAGTTAATAATAGGAATCAATTAACAGAGACGCCATAAAACAGTCCACAGGAGGTCCATTAATTTGCTATGCAAATTACATTTTAGATCAAGCACCTACAAAACCAGTAGGATCTAAACACTTTCTGAAAAACTGAAATAATTATATGAACTGATATTTTTGTTTGGTTAAATTTCGAGTCAGTATGTATAAATATAGTTACTGGTATTTCCAGTTCAGCAACTTTTCCAGCCTACTACTAGTCATGTGCAAAGTGCATGAAAAAGGAAGAATATAAATGGGCAGAATTGAGAAATAGTCACTTATCCAGAAGTAATAGCAATTGTTGCCCATATTATTCTTCACAGTTTTATTCTATATTTTCTTATTCAGTTTGACCTTCAAATTTTGTGCATAAAAAAATTATTATGATGATGGAATAGCACCTAGTTAAAAAATACATTTCTATCACTTTTTTGAACACACTGTTACAAGTCAATCATATATCTCCAATTTATGGGGTATTTTTTAAATTAAAAGTTTTGCTCAGGAAAAGCAAGTTGAATAGGCGAAATTTGTTCAGACACCTGTGTAAACATACAGCTGTGAACTGTATGCATGCATGATATTTTATTCTTCCAGAAAAAAAGTTAGTATGGAAAAATACTAAAAAGTAGAAAAATAATGCACAGTCATTTTAGAACTGTGTGCACTGTACATGCAGTTATAGGATAATGATTGCAATCTCAGATGCAATTTAAATTATAATTTTTTTAAGCATGAAATAATTTAATTTATAAAAGGTCGTGTAGTTCTCTATGTGCTTTCCTAACCTTAAATAGCAAATTCTGTATTGAAAATACCATGCATCTGTTTATGCTCTATGTAGCTTTTAGTCTGGAAATTGGGATTGAAATTCCATGAGACTTCCTCTCACCAGATGTCAGTGCTTTTTAGGTTTGAAGTGTTCACAAAATAGAATTTCTCCCATGACACTTATTTGTTCCTCAACTAAACCAAGGAACTTGGAGGAGCATAAAAGGCATAAAAACCCACTAAAAAGTTCAAAACATGTTAAACTGTTTTCTCAAGGCTATTCTGAAATAGATCTTGGAGAGTTTCAGTTTAGTTACTTGCTGTTGCCATCCTGTGGTACACTAAACCATGCAACTGTGATGACTATAGTAATATAACGAACACGGGTTTTCAGCATACGTTAAAACACTGACTTTTTGCCCAAAAACTCAAGGTTTTTTTCAGAGAGATGGAAAAATGAACATGATTTTATGGAACCTAGAGTTACCTGAACCTTCAGGATAATCACTTGGGATTGCTCAGACCTCAATTCCAACAACTGCATTAAAAGAAGTTTACAAAAAGTAGAATTGAACTGGAACAACTGAGCAAGCTCCACTCAAAACACCTCATAAAGTTCTGTTAAAGGTGTTTTCTTTCACAGTGGATGCCAGTTCCTAAAAGTAGCAGGAATTAGAGCACTTGCTTTAAGATACCTGCAACGATTTGTGAATGGAGGAGGAACTACCATCACCACTTTTTCTTTCCAAATACAAAGAAGTGGTTTTCCTCCAGGCATGAGGCTTCACATTTGGCAAATGTGATTTATTTGTGTGTGGCAAGAGGTCAAGTATTCAGTAATATTTTCAGTTGCACAGAAAATAGAGGGAAAACAATATTCTGCTTGATTGTTCTTCATGTGGAACAAGGGAATGGAGAAAAACCATCACAGAATTCTGAATTGCACAATATGTGTGACTATTCTTATTAGGACAAGATATAAGACACATTCCTGTCCTTTCAGCTTTGTAAACTCTAGTCAGGGATAGATCCTCAGAAACCTAATTTAGCAGGTAAAAAATGCAATATGTGTTCAAATTTAATTTTGAAAGAATGTGTTTTGTCAAAAATATCTAATGACACACTCTCTGCTCTGTTTAACCATCAGTTAAATTCCAATTTACATGTGTTATTCTACTTTCGTGATATGCACACACGTGATTACTAACTTGAAATTAGTTCTGACCAGCCGTAGGGCATATGAAATGGCTTAGTCTTAGAATTAAAGGCCTTATCTTATCTTTTCTTCTGCTGAAATATCCACTGTTTCTTCAAATCTAACAGTACAGAAGTGCACTTTTACTTATTCAAAGACTTTATAAATTATTACACCAGTACCTATTTCTATACCTCTTCGATGCCGTGGGTCACTTCAGTTCATTGCAGGTACAGTAAAAGTCTGTAGAAACAGACTTAGATTAAACCAAAGCAGTAAAAGAAAATTTTGCTGTTAAATACCATTGGATTTGCACATTTCAGTTGTCCCATCATTTAACCAATCCATGGAGAGTAGAATTTCTTTGGATCTACTTTTTTCTTTCTTTTCTCCTGGACATTTACACTTCTGAGACATAGAGACAAGAATTCAAAGAAATAGTAATATGACTCAAAAACACACCATAACTACATTTCAACAAGTTAGTGCAAGATCCCACCTAAACATAAATTATGTAATATATATATGAATGTATTGCCACTATAATATGCAAATATAATGGTCAAAATTAGTGATTAAAATAGAACTAACATTTAACACTGATTGGAACGTATTTTTTCTGAGTAATACTAAAATATCTCTCCTACATGGTACAAAAGTAGTCTGACAGGTTTAAGAAGGAAAAAGACAACCGATGAAAAACATTTGTGTCTCTTCTGCTGCTCTGCTCTGCTCTGGTCAGACCCGCCTGCAGTGCTGCATCCAGCTCTGGGGTCCCAGCACAGGAAGGACACTGCTGGAGTGAGTCCAGAGGAGGGCCAGTAAGATGATGAGAGGGGTGGAGCACCTCTTCTATGAGAAAAGGCTGAGAGAATTTGGGTTATTCAGCGGGAAGAGATGGCATCAGCATGACCTAATTGCAGCCTTCCAGTATGTGAGGGGAGCTACAAAATGGAGAGGGACTTTTTACAAGGCCGTGTAGTGATACAAAAGGAAATGGCTTTAAACTGAAAGAGAACAGGTTAAACCAGACATTAGGAAGAAATTCTTTACTGTGAGGGTGGTGAGCTGCTGGAACAGGTTGCCAGAGAAGCTGTGGATGCCCCATCCCTGGAAGTGTTCAAGGCCAGGTTGGGTGGGGCTCTATGCAACCTGATCTAGTAGAAGATGTCCCTGCCCACGGGTTGGAACTAGATGACCTATAGTTGTCCCTTCTAACTCAGGCTGTTTTATGATTCTGTGATTCTATTTAGGTCTGTTCTGATAAAAATGGCTTCAAGTCAGTAATTTCAGGTTTAGGACTATGTTCCCTTCAAGTAGAAAAAAAACAAGACATCAAACATTGGTTAGCTGCTTGATCAAAGGAGTAGTAAGGAAACAATCTGCAAAAACATATTAAAAAATAAAAGTGGTCTAGCTCATAAACTCGGAAAAGGGTATGATGACCTTCAGTCATTCTAGACCCTAGTGACTGAAAATGATGGACTGGGATATTCCAGCTGTCAGAAAGCTATAAGGAGAAACAGTGGAAAATGCTAGAAATGTCTGTGTTCCCAGCAGCTGTGGAACTAAATGCTATTTATAGACCCTGCCATAAATGATAATGTTTTTTCTGGAAAAATCTTGAAATCTGTGAAAAGATAAGAGGGAGGGAGGGAGAGGCAAACAGTTTGCTGGGAAGGTAATTTCCTCTGCAGTTGCCAAAATCTGACCCAGTTAAGATGACATGGATATTTTCTGCATCACTCTTTTAATTGGTAACTACATCCCTTTAGTGTTTTAAACAGAAACAGATGCTTCTGTCTGAAAGTTATTTTGCAAAGTAAAAGGGAAACAGAACCATGGACGAGTGGATCTGTTGGTCTTTTATGTTGAGAAGAATTGATTTTGCAAGGATTACAAATACTTCTTTGTGGAATGAAAACTATGACAGCTTAAAATCTCCTCTGAGCTTAGAATAGTAATTTATATAGGACAATGTAATAAGGTAATTGTCCTTCCCAAGCTTGTTCTTCAATTCACTGTTAAACATTTTTAGGAGGAACAAAATCCTGTTATGATATGGAACGTATCATAGGAAGAGAGTTGCATGGAAAATAATTTCCTGCTCTAGTGCTGAGTGCTCACGTTCTCTATCATGTAGATGAGAAACAAACCATGTCTGACACCTTTGCTCTACTGCTCATCCTGCATTTGTTGAATAAGTAAATCACCTCCCTATATCTCTGTTTTCATTCTTTGATGAGCAAATTACTCAGGCCAATAACTCTTTGCAGTATACACCAGAGGCAACAAAATGGAGCCAAATTGATACCTGGGAATTTTAGGCATTAAAGGTTGCAAACAATAACTTACAATAAAGGGAAGGGAAAAGCAAAGTAATAGCCACTGTAAATATACAAGACTTACACAGCACAGAGGCTTTTTTCAAGTCTATTACAAGCAAATTTAGGTGTTTCCTTTTCTGTAGTCCCAAGAAAGTGCCAGAACTGCAAAGTCATTTCTAGATTTGCTTGATACTGTAATTCACTTATGTTCACCACTCTGTCATTTTCAGCTATTCCGTGATCCTGCATGTTTATCTTTCTTTGCTCCTTTGAAGAGTACACGTAATAGTGTTATGATCTCCTCCTTGACAGAGGATCATACTTGATACTAAAATGCAGGTGAATAATGATATCACATGCTAGTTTTTTTAACATCCCTTGATACAGGCCATAAAAATGTACATAATTAAAAAAATATTATAGTCTGCTATTCAGTAACTCTGCAATGCAAAATGATTCTAAGCAGTTGCTTACTAAGTAAAGGGAAGGTCTGTAAGAGTAAGACAATAAATAACTGGAAAAAAGTTCAGTCATGCCAGCATAAAAAACAAGTTAAAACATGAGTGAGTTTCAGAAGCAGCCCTAATATTCACTTCAAAAAGAGGTTTTTGTTTGATAAACTTTTCATAGCCACAGATGTAGTTTAAACTTTGTTTGTTTGTAATTATTTCGAAAATTCTCCATGTGATTTCATGCAAGCTTAGGCAACAGTGGCATCAACAATTTGATTAGACTGCAGTCTCATTAAACTTCTATGACTAAACAGCTTTCTACCCCTTCTCTTGTGATATCTCCTTTCTAATTGAATTAACTTCTCATTCTTAAAATTAGGTTAGGTTCTTTTTAAACTTATCTACAAAACAATCTCATACCCAGTAATTCTTAAATGGCAATCATTTTCCCTACCAGTATCTACCCACTAGATATGGGAGAATTCAACTCATTTGTTCAAACACCATCACCCAGGCCATACCTTTTCAATATCTAGGATATCAGCTATGACATAGGAGCTACAGGAAAACTGTGATCTTCAAGCCATAGGCCAGGCAGAATATTCTAGGATGGTGCAACTCTAGTCCTGGGGAGAATCCCACTTCACCAGACCTTTACAATCTGTGTTAGAAATATATTTCCCTTCTCACACCAAGTATGAGTTGCGCGTATGCCAGCATCAAGCCTTGCACAGCTCACCAGAAGCGCGCTGACTGTTCATTCATGAAATAACCTTAACTGAAAGCAGCTGAGTAGTTACCCTACAAAAGCACCCCAATTTTCAACTTACTACTTTATCAGTAAGAAACTGTCATCCCATAGATCAAAAAGTAGTTCTAAATGCCAAGAAATGCAGGTTTATTTGAGCAAATATTCTCTCTGAATATTCTGAAATCTGGAAAAATTTACTTAGATAGTTTATGCACCACTATGTAACAGAAACATACAGATGAAATAGAAATATATAATGAACTAGTACAATGTTGTTAGTGTGTAAAAGTATCTCCATGAACAGTATCTGCATTACGAACTTTATGGAAAGTTCATTTAAAAAATATAAATAGATATTCGCAACGAGGACAATATAACAGTGGCAAAGCAAGAGGTGTACTCTGGCATTTGTTATTGGTCCTTGTGGGAGTTCTAATGCAAGTTTGTTTCAAACATCTTTGTTTTTGAAAGCATCCTTTTGGATTAACATAGCATGATAGCAATTGGTATTCTCTTCTGTAACACTAATGACCCTGTTTTATCTTGTTACCAAACAGTTTTAGTCAGAATAGAAACCATCTTCTTGCCTACCAGAACAGAGATAGAGGACAGCATTGAACATTAATTTAAAAAGTTAATTGAAAGAGCAACTCTAAATTTAGAGTAGTATGCAGCGACAGTCTTTGCCATCCCTCTGCTGCCCTGAATCTCTTTCTGGTTGAACAAGTCTACTCATCTTTAACAGACACAACTGAAACGGGCCTGGAGGCAGGAAATGCACTTCTCCTGTGAGGAGAGAAGAAACAACTTGAAATAATGTGAGTTTCCCCATAAAAACCTATCCACTTCTTGTGCTGATTGCTTCTATTCAGGCACATAGGCAGGGTTTCCTTTGGCAAGAGTGAGGGCCTGTTAACCCCAAAGTCATGCTTACAGTAAGGAGATGTAAACACTAATGAAACATGGAGTGTTTTTTCAATAGAAATAAAGCATACACCAAAAGGAACAAAGATGTGGCTGGCTAGCTAAGGGATCGTGGGAAGAAGCGTTTGGTGGGGAATCAAAGAAGGCTGTTTTGAGTGAGATCCCATAGGGATTAGCAAGGCCCAATGCTATTTGACATTTACACCAGTGATCTGGAGGCAAATATTAAAACACTGCTCATAATTCTTGCAGATAGACAGACTGGTGGAAAGCTAAAGAATGATCCATCCAGCTACAGCAAGAAGCCCCCCTGCTTTTCAGAAGAGTCCCACTGGTGGCTAAGGTCATGCTTTCTTGAAAACTAGAACAATGAATAAAATGCATTTTAATCTAAACAAATGTAGAGTTGGACACCAATGATCAAGGAATGCAATCAATACGTAGCATATGGGAGAATCCTGGGAACAGTAGGAAAAAACTAGTGCTGCCCCTGAATATAAGTATTAGTGGGAATGGAATGCTGTGTGGAGGTGTGGGATACCATTCTAAAAAAAAAAAAAAATGTTGAAAAACTGGAATGTATGTGCCAAAAGTCATTGAAATAAAAAGAGAGATGCTTAAAAACAGAGGAAAACTCAGGTATGAAATTTGAAGCCTGACAATTTCAAATTATGAGAAAAGTCTCCAGCAACAGGGGCAATTAATCATGATAATCCAATAACTGAGGAAAAAAAATAAAGGGTGGATTCTCTGCCTGTTGCTCATCAAGAAAGAAAGATAACAGTTAGCCAAATGAAACTTACTTGGCCCAAACATATACAAAAATCCAACAACTTTAAAAGCTAGACTGCTCAGGAAATTCAAATGTCAGAAAGGCTGCTGAAACATATATGAGGATTTCTGCAGTCAGAATTCAGACCCTTAGGCCATACTGTATTTCACAACACTACAGTAAAGAATGCTGAATGACCAGGAAAACAAGGGTCTGACTCCTTCTGATCATGCTGTTAAGAATTCTTGGTTTATTGTCTTTACCGTTCTGAATATCTAACATTATTTTACTGCTATAACCTGTCTCCTGCCACCAAATGAAGAGATTCATTAGTAAAAACATGCTGATTTGTCAATAATGTGTTTTACCATGAGTTAGCATTTCTGATAAATTTTCTGTTGTGGCAAAGAGAAAATTTTATTTCAAAGCAGTTTTGAAGGAAAAAAGAGACTGAAGTTAAAGAGGCTTTACATTAAAAACACTTTTTAATGTTTATGGAGGTTATTTTTTCTTATTCTGTATCTTTCTATATTTCTACAGAAAATTCAGTGTGACCAATTAAAAAAAAAACCAACAAATTTAGATTAAGGATTTTTCTTGAATCCATTAAATAAATTATTCCAATAAACTTTCAGCCACTAACCTTTTTCCAGAATTTCAGAAAATAGACATGAAAGCATCATCTTCAGGACAATCTTTCAATAAATGTTTCCTGAAGTAGAGCTGAAGTAACATGACTGATAAAGCAGCAAGCCTATTCTGGGTGCCTTCTTTTAAATTGTATTACCCAATACATCATGCTGGTTTGATTCAGTCTACTAGTAATAGAAGTTTCTGACACTGAAAATAAGTTTCAAAAAGAGGTGTTTATTACAAGTGACAAGTAATAGATCTACTTCCAAAAGGGCATAGTCAGAGAGTCAGGAATAGTTAGTCTGTATGTTGCAACCCTTGAAAACACAGCCTGACAGAAGGAGGAAAATAGACCTCTTCTTTCATTTCTTTTCACCTATTTCATGCAATTATTCTGTTTAATTCATAATATACCCAAGCAGAATCTGAATGTTCTGTACTTACATTCATAACTGTTTCAAACATACTGCAATATATTCTGTAATTACAGCAATCTTGTATATAGCTTCAGTGTCTATTACTCAAGGTTTCATTCTAATAGATTCTTTTTTTATTTGACATGTAAGCAATTGAAAATTCACTGAATCACAGAACTGCTCCATCTTTGAAGAGCTGCAGAATTGTTTATATAAATATGGTTCTATGAACAGCAAGCCTGTCTGCAATTCCTGTAAAACTGCTGTGACATGCCATGTGATTGTTGTCAAACCACAACCGTCACATATATTATAGACTGAGACTAACCCTTTTCAGAATGAGGGATTTATAGCCTCACACAGTCCACAAACTGCACATCAGATCTTTTATGTTAAGCTTCAGAGTAAAAGAATAGCAAAGCATGACTCACAGCCTTGAAAAAAACATGACCCTCTCTTGGGGAAAAAGTACATGAAATCTCTACAGGATCTGAGCTGACGCCATGCAAGAGAAGGCTGGCATGACTAAACAGTAAGAATCTATATCAGCTGCCATTACCACAGCTTTTGTTTGTATAATATGAAATATGGAGCTGTCAATGGCTGTTTGCAGTAGGCATAAATAGTCCTGTTGTATTTTGCATTCCAAGCTCCTAAGTTTTGCATCTCATATTGCCAGTAGCTGTTCACAGCAGAGCTGCTCACCCTCCAGAGGGAAGTGAGCCGCAGCCTCACCTCCCCCAGGCATCCCAGCCACATACCTGGGTGTGCAGACATGTGTGCTACCATGTAATTGAACTTTTGCCAGTGACACAGATGGCTGTACACACATTCCTCACAATCTTGAGAACTGATCTTTATGCCCAAAGAGCCCTTGACAACTATGCTGACACTTGCTTGTGTGACAAAATCTGTGCCCCCATGTCCAAGGTCCTTTTAAGAGGGAAGGAGACAGAGGGCAGTGGGCAGGTTGAGGGGACAGCTGACCACAGCTGCTCACCTACTGGAAACACTGCTCCAGCGTTTCCTCTAGGACACAGAAACAACAAGGGGGGAAATTTCTCCTCTATTCCAGACAGAACAATCAAGTGTTGTTACACTGCACTTCACAAAACTCTTCCCCCATCCAAATAAGGAAAAATTAATCATTTGTGTACGTGACATGCCATACAAATGTGGCCTGACATGGGCACTGTGTGTTGTTTGCAGTCTGGCCTTACTGTGTATAAAGTGAAACCCCAAGCTACAATGTTACGGGCTATGTCACCCTAGTACTACCCTATACCCTGCTCCCCTAACTCCAGAGGCCTCCCTAACTCCTCCACACTTCCAGCTATGCAGGCCCTGGTAGTTGAGACTGCATGCCTACTGCAGACTCTGCTAACAAAACCCTAAACTTGTCGTTTTACCACACTACTTTGAAGAGTCATATCAGATTTGCTCAGATTTTTCTACAGATTTAGTATCATTTTCTTCAGAGGTTCTTTGTAACTACAGGTGTCAGCTGTTCAGTTATCACTTTTATTAGATCATTATGTTATGGGCCATTACCACAAGTTCTCTTTATCACCTCCTTTGCACATTTTAAAGTTCATGATGTATTATACCTCTTTAGCACAATACAACCACTTTTACTATGTTTAACTAAAAATTGCCCTTAAGGCCTCAAACATATAAATCACTGCCTTCCCTCGCCCGCATTATTTTGTTTCAAAGAATGTATGCAGACTTACTACAATCTGAGTAAAGCAAGCAAAGGTAGTAATGAGAAACAGTTTAACTTTCATTCAAAAGTTCACTGGCATTGTGCACCATAAACAAGAATGGGAAAAAACAAAAAAAATTTCTTAACAGTTACTTTACGACTAATATTATGTGTTATATTAGAAAAGAAGAGGACAGATTAAACTCATATTCACAAGCAAATTGTGTCAACTACCAATTCCACCACTCATACATTGTTCTTGTGGCTTATCTCAACACTCATGTCAACTCGAAGCCTTAAAATTTATGTTGAAATACAACGTAAACTCATAAGCAAAGGAATGGTGGAGAGGACAGTTGGTGGGTTTTTGTTTTTGGGTTTTTTTTAAAACAGACAGAGGATTGTCTTCTTACCTACAAAACAATGCTTATGCAGTTATTTCAGGAACTTCTATTGTGGCAAAATCAGATCTAAATGTTTATACAATATTGTCGCTTTCCAGTTTTTATTTTAACCTCCTGCTGCTTTGACAGTTTCCTTTCAACTTTTGATTATCAGTCCACCTAGCTCTACATTAAAATGCTCAGGATAAATGTGCCAGTGCATATTTAAATGCTCACACATTAATACATTGGATGTAAAGTGCAGAAGCAAAACCAAAACACAGAATCACCAGTAAGTTTAGGGAAGTTAATACATTCTAATTGTCATGCTGTAGTACTAGATGAAATATCAACACAATCTTACTTTAATACTGATAGCAAATTATGAATATTATGTTCTTACAAGAGTTTGCATCCCCAGGCAGAAATAAGCAGTGGTTAGCTGTCACCTAAATAGACAAGAAAGTAGACATCAATAGAATAATAAAATGAGACTACCGTACTTGTGCAATAGCATTTTGATGAGTAGTTTGTAGATTGCCTGAGACTTCAAAATTATAGGAAGGCCACACAGTCATTAACATCATCCAAAGCTATTTCAAATCCCTAGGAAGTTCATGAGATTCAGAGCAAAGTACTTTGCTTACATGAGTTTAGAGCTGGATATTTATTCAGGTGTCCAATTCTAACATCTAGCTGCTAATTTGCATGGCCAAAACTAACTCAGACAAGTGTGAAATCCCTGGCATCCTGTAACATCTCTGAGGAACTACAGTCCCATTCTGGAGCATGTATTCAGCCACCTAAATCTGTTCAACACTCACTGGTTGTCTCATACTAAGACCCCAACAGGATGCATAAAGTCCCCAATGTCCTCCATAAATACCTGCTCCAGTGGATGTGGTCAAAATATGTCACTTTCAGAGACTGAAGAGTGGGCTCTTTTAATCAAAGCTTGAGTTTGGAAAATGTGATTAAAGCTACTTTCCTGGGAAGTGAGACAGATATAAATTCCCATAGCGGAGAAGGGATTTGAAGCCAAATATCCAGCTTCCCAAGAAATAGTTTATCCTCTAAGTTACTGGGCTTGCAGTGTGAACTCATCTTTTAAACTCTTTCACCCGGCTGCAATAATTAAATACACAGTGAACTATACATTGCACAAGAACTGCTCCCCAGCTGAAGGTTTGAACAACTGATATAGGAGACTGAAGATTTGTATCTCATTCCCAAGGTAAAATTGATATCTTAAACAAAAAGAACTAGATTGCAGCATGATTTTTTTTAGTCCACCTTATGCTTAGTACATTTTCCTGCAAGATGACTCCAACTATTTCTCTACTAAGACTTTCTGTACATGGTGTGAAGTCATCATCTCTTATTCCAAGGCAGAAAAAATAATTGGCTAAATGCAAAGCCATAAGTGTCAGAAGAAAGAGGTATTTGAGCTAGGGGAAGGAATGTGAGGTCATGTTTAAATTATAGCTTTAGGTCATGTTGGTTTTGTTTTGGATGTTTGGGGGGGTTTTTTGTTTTAAAAAGGTCCTTGTTTAATATGTTGGACTACATCAAATACATGTTATTCCTCTATGTAGCTGGAGTTTAATTTGATGTTATTAATTCTACAGGGTAGGAGGCCCTTAGAAGTTACATATTGAACTTGAGCAATACTGCCCTGCTCCTTTTCTGGTTCTTGATAATGCTGTTACATGCTGGATGGTTTTGCTATTAACCTTTTCAAAAAAGCAGATAAATTTTTTTTCAAAACCCCCTTAATGTTATGTTCAACCATGCTTGTACCTGCCACAGCTCTGCATGATTTGTGAATAAGTATTACCAAGCCTTCCACCAAATGGGAAAATTGGAGGGTGAAAAATACATATTTAAAATGTCTTTTTAAGACCAGAGATAGCCACTATTATTTAATCAAATTCTCCAAAGCTAGAATCTGACACTAAGAAACCTTTCTTTATACTTTTGGGTTATAAGTGTGGACTGAACCAGTATTTATACCACTTATCATGCTTTCCATGGGGACAAAAAAAAGCTCAGGATTTTCTGAGAAACAGATAAAATGAAAGAATACTTTTTAAACACAGGCGGACAAGGCAGTCTGGAAGCATCTTTTAATAACTCATGAAAGGTGTGAATGTGACTGAGAAACTTCATATTATCAGATGACAAGCCTAATTAGGAGCATGCTGCTAGGGGAAGAATTGCACATTTCACAAGATCTTAAGGAAAGAATATTTATTGGTCCATAGCAAGGAAAAATAAAAATCCTGACATACCACCTTTCCCAAAGCTGCAGCTGTAGCCTATCTCTCCACATATGTGCCTTCCAAAGAATCTCTTGCTCCTTTAAAAGATTTCACTGACACTCGTCGGGTTGTTTTCAAGCAGTCCGGCCTAGATTTTTTCCCAGGTTGCTCACAGAAACAAAATCCACACCATGACAGAGATATGGTCTGGTGAGAAGCTGTTCAGAGTTTGCGATCTTTTACTTCTGCTCCTCATATTTAACATACACCTACATCTACAAAAGTGACTTGTGCAGGATTTATGCAAGTGCAGGGTGAAGGGTGGTTGCTTTTTTAAAAGAAAAGATTGAAAATTAATAGAAGTACAGTGTGAGATAAGCTAGTATTCAAAAGATAGCACTTTAGGCACATCTGAACAACTACAATAATACCACCCAGTACCATTCTCTTTCTGCCTTCATGGAGCTGTATGGTGATGAGTTATCTGTCCTCAAGACAAACACAGGAACTCACAGCTCAGGAGGACCAAAAACTAAAAAGAACCTTTAGGGTATCTTTGCATTTTTCCAAGTTCTTATACTAGAAGGCATCTTCAGTGCCCAGAGTATGTATCCCAGACAGGTGACCTGTTCAAGTCACAACAGCCTTCTTGAACTGAAGCACTGCACTCTTTGGGCTGTTTTCTGACACCGTAAAAGGGTCTGTTTTATAACCTTTGCTCACCTGGGATTTCTTGCTTAACTGCTTGTTAATCCTGTGTAAGTACCACGCGTCTGACTGGGGAAGGATTTGTTTTAAAATCACTGGCTTTTTGTTTACAAGAGGAATATCCACCAGCGTAGATTGTCTGCTAAAACCTCCTCTGATTTTTCTTTTTTTTGTTTTTTTGTTTGTTATGAATGCGCCATTTTTTATCTTTTCATAGGCATCAGTAAAAATGTAAAAACTGAAAGGCTAAACAGAAGCAAGTAGTGTACCCTAAGGACGTTTTTCAGTGGAAAAAAATACCTTACTCTCTGGATAGAATATGACCCGTAAATAGAAACATAGGGGGAAAAACTCACCTGATTTTAAAATCTTGTATCAGTTACTCACAGACTGAAGTTTCTAGGAGGATCAAGACAAAATAATATAACTCCTTTACATCTGAAAATAAGAAAATTCAACAGCTGCCTGGATTACTACATCTCTAGATTGCCCTGTAGCTTTACCTGTAACCTACAGCAGGTAATATCCTGATGTAAAGTAAATCGCTGCCCTGCGATAATAAGGATATTCAAGATACTCTTATGGGCTAGAGCATAATGGAAGCAGAGGTGATGTTTGTTGCAGAAAATCTGTAAAGGAAATAGTAATAGTAGGCACCCTGGAAACAAGACATGGTGCAGAAAACTCCTTTACTGTAAGAATAAAACCCAGCTGTCAATGATCTCAAGCTGCAGATAGAGAACCACAGGAGCTGCTGTTTGGAAGAGATCAGGATTTCACAGGGAGAAGGAGAAGAGGTCCCAATCACACAGAAGAGTAGTTTAACTGCTCTACCATGACCCTCACTAACTCACGGACAGCCTGCCTGCAGGCAGCGCCTGCAAGGAGGAAACGGCTGGAAGTTGATTCCTGCAAGTGCAAGTCTCTGAAGTAATAACATGTGGTGTTGGCCCTCAGTCTTGTGACCCAGCTGTGAAGACCAGTGAAGAGTTTTTGTGTTCCTCATATTTCTTCATTTAGGGATGTTCTCTTAAAAATATACATACATACATACATACAGATATAGAGATATATATCTATATCTCCTTTTTTTTTAATTTAATGGAAGAAAGTGGAATACAAGCTGAGCATGAGACCACAGTGCATCAGAATGGAGCACCCTCTGCAGTGCAACTTGCTGCTGCTGTGTAAAAGAATAACACAACTGATAAGAGTGATGGAGTATAGTGTAAAAGAAGGAAAAGAGAAGGGAACCATCTATGCAAATATTTTGCATGCATTAACTACATGTTTGTTCATATAAAACACATTAAAACATGCCAGATTTTTTCGTTCCAAGTAAACACACAAATCTGTTTAGATTAGTGGCAGACTGACTAACATAGTTTTGACAAAACTTTTGATAAGTGCATTGGAATGCACAGTAAACCAGTACACACACTGGTCTGTGTTTGCAGTAAATCTTTAGGAGGAAACATACAAGACTTTGCATAGCTGGAAATTTTTGGGCACACCATGCTCTCAAAAACACGTGATCTCTTAGAAGTCCCAGCTGTCTTCCTTTGAACTGCACGCCTACCAAATGAGAGAGGATGATATGCCACAAATAGCACATGGTAAACACACCCCAAACGACCAATGTTTTGCTTCACTCAGGCATGAATATGCTTTGATGCAATTGCATCTTATCTTTATAATTTATGTTCAAGTAGCTTGCAGCAACCAGAGTCAAATGAAACCAAAGACCTGAATGCATGTAACTTACACTTAAAGCGATAATAAGGATGGCTCTTTTTATGAGCATCATAAAAAGCAGAAACCAAACAATCACAACTGACTTAATGAACTGATCTGGGGTCTTGAGAGAAAGCATTCTGTAATAAATACTGGAACTACAACACTACATTGTAATGTTAATTAGGTACATAACAGTTGGTAGGCAAAGGAGTTCTCTGATTCACTTCAACAGCGCAAAGAAGGGAACAGATCCCCATGGCTTTTCTTAGGCACAGCATAATTTGAAGAATGGACCAATTCTGTAAGTATGATTAACCAAACTAACTACCATTAGTTTTGGACTAGATCATGGGCGAGGAAACTAGAGTGCTCAGGCTACACAGGAGTGCATAGAACATCTGCAGATGTATGCTTAACTAATATTTAATGGATCTAATTTTTGAAAATTTGTTGGAGGTAGAAAATGAAATACAGCATGTAAAACTAATTTGGGCTGTAGTTTCTATTTAAGGTGCTTTTGGGGGAATAAAGCAATCTAGTCATATAAGGGGTTTTATTCTATGATTGGCAAATCATTTTGAACCTGTTTAATAGTTGAAAAGGAAATAGACTTTTTTGATAATAGAATGTTCTGTCATGATGCATGCAGTCTGAAGCTAGAACACTGTGTTGTGATATGGGAAATCTGTCACTTTTTGCAAACCTTTTGTAAATCCCCTTTATCTCTTCAGTGCTTGCAAAACTGCATAGAATTCATCAAAAAACAGAGGAAAACTGTGTTCCTTCTCTCATTTTCATGCTGAATACAAAAATTACCCTTGGAAATTTCAATAAGCAATGCATGGTAAACTGCTACCAACTGTAAATCTCACCCACATGAAAAATTTTTCAAGAGAGTATCTCCTGACTGGCTGTTGAAGTAAAAAAACATGCAAGATATGAGGATAAGTCCTCTGCCAATAGTAAGTTCATATTTTACAGTATGCTTTTAAAGCCTTGTTTTAAAGATACTAAAGCACTTTAAAGAAATTCTCATGCTTTGTTTGCTCATTTTTTATTATTATTAGCAAATCTATATTTTCTCTTATATTTTGCAAAAGTGCTGCCTCTCTCTCCCAAAAGAAATCCAAAGAAAATTCAGCCTGAGGCATTTACCCATCTGGAAAACTTCATGTCAAATGTTAATACATTCATCAAGGTCTTACACACCACTTTACACTGATATATAAGGAAAAAAATCACCTGCATAAAAATATAAATCCATTTATGTCTTTATGTGACCTTCCAGGCACAAAGAAATAGGTCTCGTACAGGACAATATCTTGTCTACTAGACAGACTGCATTTTTCCCTGAATGAGCACAGCTTACAAAGCTCCAATAGTTTCCACATCCTAAGTATTTTGCTGTGACCTACTTATTCCTACTCTTCACAGTCAGAAAATAACCACTGGATGGAGGAAAGTTAAATAGCCATTATATTAAATTTTGCAAACCTGCCAGGTAAAGGGTGGGGGGGGGGGATGGGGACGACAGATGGGGGTAGAGGGAAGGGAAGAAATGTAGGAGAAAAGGAAGACTCTCAAAACAAAGCATGTAAACACCTTGAGGCGGACCATCAGACCCAATTAGGTTAATAGAGTTATACTGATTTGCTCCAGTTGCAAAACTGGTTCAAGTCTGTGTGTTCAGAAGTGCAAGAGAAAGAGATTGTACCTTGTTCCTAGCTGAGCCTTGGTTCCAACTGTACCTTATTCCCAGCTAAATATATAGTGAAGAACATGCCTCACACTCCTGTCACTAGAAAGCTTCTGGATACTTCTCCCAGTACAGTGGTGAATTACCCTGATCAACCACCTTAGTCATGGTGTTCTTCTAAGCCTTCCAATCCCAACACAATATTCACATATCTTTGCTTCTCAATTCTGTCTCACAGCTCTAGCTGCAAATCGAATCCTGCACACACAGTTGTTTCTCAGCACTTGGCTCTTGGCATGAGTCAGACATCATTCCTCTGGGTGGTATCCAGCCTGCAGTTTGAACATTATGGAATTACAGCATATTTTGAGCACAGAAAAAACATCCTGGATTTCCATCATGGTACATGTAGATATCAAGCAACATTAGAAATATATGTATGCTGTCAGCATTTTCATCACTTCGGTTTCTAGACTAGTGCACGTTGTACATAAGTATCTCAGTGATTAAAGTGCTAGTGGCTGGTCTACAACAATTATCTTATAAAAGCAGGGAAATTTTAAGAGTGAAATAAATAAAGACTGAAATAAAGAACATGTCTGGTGCCCCTAAAATAAATTTTAACCCCAAGTTAATTATGGTTTTCAAAAGTCTTCTCTCTAACTTATCTGCTAGCCAATAAAAATACTCAGATCCCAGACCTAGGTAAGCCTGAGAGACAGATTTGACCTCAGTCTACTTCAGTATAGGTTAAGAATTCAGGAGTTGACAGCCCTCCAGTGCATTCACTGAGGCTTCCCTACAGCTCAGTTCCATTCTCCTGTTTCCTCTTTCTGCCCTTCTTTATTAGAAACACCTTGCACTGGCTTGATTTTTACATCCTAGGCTACTCAGACATATTCCTACATACAGGACATTTCAACTGAGAGGCTTGACCTGGCAAATCCTCCTTCTGACATGCTGCCCACAAGCAGAAAGAAAAAAAACCCATGAAGATTCTGGACAACCTCATAAAGTGACTATCAGAAGGGCTCTTGACTTTGGAGAGGCAACAGGATGCAGCAGTTCCACCCAAGAATCTCAAGCAGCAGCAGATAGTTATCAGAGGATGCCTCTTTGAGCACATTAAAAAAATAAAAATTAAAAAAAAAATTTTTTTCAGAATGCACATAGAAAAGCTATGGCTTATAAATTCAAGGGAATACAACAAGGACTTAGTAATAGGAATTTGACCCTTTCTCTTTCTCACTGGCTACATTTAGATGAGAAAGCAGAGGTAGTGAAGAAATAGCAGCTCCAAGAACAAATGAAGGCAAAGATGTGGGGTTGGTGTCCACACCCACTCTGCTGACAGATGTATGGCTCAGAGTTTTTTAAGAATGCAGCGACAGAGAGAAAAATCAGAAAGCATTAATTACAATAGAAAGAGAAGAACTAGGTAGGAGCTAAATTATAACATAAAGCAAATCTTGCCTCTGTTATAATCTCATTTTGCTGCTGACATTAAACCTTGAAGAATTATGGTTTTCCACTCTTACCTCCCAGATATTCAAGAGAGCCTGGGAGCAAAAGTAAGCATAGAAACAGCAGACGATTCTTTTTGGCAGAACCATGTACAACAACTAACACAAGCTGAGCAGAATGTACAAATACAGGCATACATGTCTGGGTATGGTTTCACTATGTGCAGTTGCTGACATCAAGACCAGTACTCAGCAATTTTAAGAAAAAGCCAATGTATTAAGGCCACTATCAACTGTGCCACTATTCAAATTAAGAAATTTTCAAATCTTCTGGTATTGCAGGTCTGAAAATCTACCAAAAGTTGACAGGTCATGACAGCAAGATTCACCTGCATTTCTTTTATGCTTTTGTAACTTGCAAGACTTCTTAGAGCTCAAATTCTGTATAAGTCATCAGAAAATACAGAAGACTTCAAATGAAATGCCTGAAAAGCCTCTTTCCTCTTTCAGTCTGGACCTTGCAGAATGTGACACTTCGGCCACATTATAGTGCGATGCTTCAGTTACTGCTAGGATCCTTTATAGCTACTGCAAGGTCCCTGCCCTGCTTCTGGATTAATTGTTCCTAATTTCTGTTTATCGCTTCTTATTCTATTCTGTGGTTAAACTAGTTGGAGCAGTTTCTGAGCAGAGAATCTAGGCCTATACCTCAAGTAAATAAAGAGTTAGCATTTCTTCTATTCTGGGACTCAGTAACATCAAGGGGGAAAATTTCCACCTTCAGACAGAATAATAAAATATCTTTACACTGCTTTTCACAAAACTCTGCTCAAGTCAAAACAAGGTATGTCCACAGGAGTGAGTGTGTGTCAGCAAAAGGAACAAGAAACCTTGAAGAAAATAAAGGTGATTGGGGGCAAGCTGCTGCAGGAGTTACAGAGAGAACTGCCAACAAGCCAAACCAGCTTTTAGACTAGCACAACAGCCAGGGCTGGTCTGCAGCAGAGCAGGTGCTGCAGGAGGTTGCAGCAGACTACACTGCCCATTATGTCTGTAAGGAGAGGGGGGGAAAGGCAGTGCTGATACCAGCTAAGGAAACAGCAAGCCAGGGAAATGCTGAAGCACCTGCTGGGCAGCAAACAGGCAGCAGCAGAAAGCACCCATCACAGTGAAATAGAAATGCATGTCCAGAGCTACTCTATTGTATTTCACTTCCAATTCACTTTCTGCCTTAATTAGAATAAATATTTTAAGGTCCTAAGAGAAATCCACCTTCCACACGGCTGCCCTTGCAGTAATAAGGATTAAATCAATCTTTTCTTCCTTCAGCTCCCCACTGGGAGCAAACATATGGCTTCTGAGAGGGTTTGACCCATTTCCCATCTGCCAGTGACCAAACTAGAGGTAGTGAAATGCAGCATCAGCACCCATCTATGAGAAGATGGAAAGAGACCTCCTGAAATTACCTGATTCATCAAGCAAAGATTTTAAAATAAAGCGTTTTAGCATACCAGAACTCATTAATAAGTACAGGTATACATTTGTATGAGTACATTAGGGTTTCATATAAATCTATCAGTGAAGTTCTGATAATGCAAAGCCTTCCATAGTGAATATTCAGCTGAAGTTACTATTCAGTCTTCAAGATCCGTTTCATCATTATTTTAGTTGCTTGTAGGCACTGCACGTGGATAACATTGGGGTGGACGCTGTTGATCATCCCTACCACCCAGCAAGATGAAGTGAGGGGCTTCTCAAGCTTGTGAATTTGATTACTCCAAAAGTAGCCATATTCCATTAATAATAAGTCAAGTCGATAAATATATTTATTATATTTCTTTTTATTCATTTATTATGTATTTATATTTTTATATAAATATATTTATTGATTATCTTTTTTTAGAGGAGTAATCCACTAACACGGCCTTTCTGTTTCAGTGGCCAGAGTTCTCTGCATCAATGTGCTATATGGTGCAAAGCTATCATGTTCATTTATTGTTGTCTCAGGATTTCTGTAGTGCACTTCATTATGAAATTGCCAGCAGCAGGCTTCTCCCAGGACTCTCATCCCAGGGTAAAAGAGATTTACTATATGCACTACAGTTTTTTGGAGTTGTGGGTCTCTATTGTTCATATCCTTATAGTCACTCATGTGCATCTTCTAAAAATATATTAAAAGACAGAGCAGATTTTTATTTCAATATAGATCTATCAAGCAACAACTAGCCAAAGCTTGAATATAGACCTTTTCAGAGTTGCCATCACAGCAGCTTTGAAGGAATCCAGCTCAGCATTTGTACAGTTTAGGAACAAATTATTGAAGGTCCCTTCCTGCTGATCCATTTCTCCAAATTCTCTAAAGAACTTCACCCTTTATAAAACCTTCATAAAAACCAAATGCACCTAAATTTGTTAGTCCCACTAACAGTAATGAAAGTTATCAAGTGCTAGATGACTCATGGATTTAGACTGCTAACTCAATTATCAAATGCTTTTCATTCTAGACTGCAGTTTATTTTGTTCCTCTCTTCATTCATTCATTAAGAAGTATCCATCACTTCTTAGTTTTAGGAATTAAACAAAGAGTACTTTTGAATGAAAGAGTTGTGGAAATAAAAATAAAGGTTTTTTATCATTAAGTTAACTTCCAGTCATTCAGAAGTTATGTATGCTACTTTGATTTTAGGAGTACTGAAGTTCAGTGAACACCAGTGTCTGATCAAAGCCTCAAGAGTTCATAAATTTAGAAACACTTTCTTAGGCTTGGTAACCAGCACAATGTTTCCTAAGGTGATGAGCTTCAGCGATTTAAGAAAGTTATGGTGTTGCAGTTATAGAGGCAGTAGATGGCAGACACCAAAAGTGTAATGGTGTTTTCTAGTATCAAATTTTTCATTTGGGTCATGTCAGAAAAGCCACAAGAATGTGTTCCCAGAGTACTCCACAATTTCAAAATGCAGAGCAAAGTAGGACAAAACGTCACAAAAATTCACGTCACAAATTGTTTTGAGGCCCAAGCAAGCACTTAGGCTAATCCACATATTAGCCACAGGAATGCTTTTCCCTTCTGAGAAGCCTGAATAGCTTGAGGAGACCAAATAACTCAAAAAACTATATATTTTCCTATACATAAAAGCTGCAGTCTTCAAACCTAACTATTTTTAGCTGCATTTCAAATTCTCACTTAGATTTTAACTCTGTTATTACTTATAATACATTTTTCTTTAGGAAACCATCAATGAAAGAGACTGCAATGGGTGTCAGATTTAATATTACCTTTATTCTTACTATTAAAATTTCATTTATTTTTATGTCTGAAAATGTTGCATTCTAAAAACTCTGTAATTCTAGAACCATGTATAATTCTGAAGTAATGTGATTAGGGAGATTTTTTTTCTGAAAAATTAGAAAATGTGAAAGGGTTTCTAAATACATGGCCAGTGTTACGGGTTTTGATGCTTTTAGGTTGTTAACATCCCTTAATCCATTAATTTCGAACCTGTCACAATTTTTTAGTCATTTCAACACTGATAAGAAATTTCTCTCATCAACATCAGAAACTGCCCTTGAACTGCAAATTCTCCTCCCTTATTCTTTATATTTTATTTGTAAATTTTAAACTAAAAGTCGGCATGCTGGGAAACAAGACTGTTCAAAAATCATCACCAAAATGTTATATTAGCTTTGTACCTATATTTCTCAGAATAAAGTATACCAAGTTTTAGAACATTTCTAAAAGTTTTTTAAATTCTGAAAAAGGAAAAGCTCTACAATAAGATAAATTATTCTTTTTTTCTTCATTTTCCTATTACTTTGACCAACAATTTTATGAAGCTTTGCAATACAATCATTTTGTGTGATTTTCCATACATACATCTGTGTGTGAATGTAAATATATTTTTAAAATATGAAGAATAAACTCATTAAGGCAAAAAAAACCTAATAGATATATCTGTTTTCATCAATTTCGTGTAAAATAAAGAAAAAAATCACTCCCATCTCTTACATTCAAAAGGAAAAAATTAAATCCTTAGTAATGCACTAAGATAATTTAGTTATGGTATCTGTCTCTTAATGAACAAGCTGTGATAATCTCACCACAGAAAAATCTAAATGATGGGAACCAAAGTGGCTTTTTCAGTCTTGTTCCAGGATTTTTTTTAACCTGGGGCAGCATAAAGAACTTTGAATTCTGGCCCATGTCATTGCATTGAAAAAAATTTCCTGGGTCTCAGTCCAGTCTATGAATAGTTCTGCTTGTCAATTATGGTACCAGGTCAGTACACGTCCTTTTGAATACTTTTAAAACCATGAGCAATCTTCAAACTCCTGAAGAAAATGCATTATTTCCCAGAGAAAGGAAAATCACTTGCCTATTAAGCTTGTCTACCAAACTGGTTGAAAAAGGTATGCCTGACCCGTGTGCTCCAGTTGTAAAAAAAATATGAAATTGTGGCTCTCATTTAGTTTCACACTGAGAAAATAGAACATATACCAGAATTTAAGTCATTCAGTGCTATTTTAAAGATACTGTTTTACTATGCTTGGATTTATTAAGGAGATCATAACTCAGTATTGTGATCTAATAGTCATGGGAAACAAATAAATACAAAGTCAGCATTGATTAAATTGAGCTACATCCTAGAAGGATATAACTTTTGTTTTCAGAAAGTAATACAGCTATTGGTATTGTCTGTTGTTTTGCAGAGGCAAGCAGCCTATTCTTTGCAGAATCTGAAATATTAAATGTAATGTCAGTAAAAATACTTCATTTGCAAACACAGAGATCTTTTTAAAATAACAGCACATAAGATTTTTTTACGTGGACTGATGCTAAAGTAAATACAGGACAGATCTATTGTTTCATGACGTACTAAAGGTACAAGGATTTTAATTACATTCTTCTCTAATTACTTAAATTATGTTTTATTCATCTATGATATAACATTGACATATAGACAAAATTAATGGTGAAGAAAACAGATGTACTAAGGCTTCATTAGTTAATTGACTGAACACTTCCATAATGTTTAGTGGATGATCCATCATTTTCAAAGGGTTCATATAGCATTTCTGACCCCAAAACACCTGTCTAAACAAAAAAGAGGACAACTGCAAGTGAATTACAAATATAGGACTAGCACCAAAACACAACCAAGCTTTCAACACTCTTTGAGCTCGTGAGCCTAATAAATTTAACCATTTAAAATTATTATATTAAAATATAGTATAAATCTGGATAACACTGGGCACAAGTGTAAATGGGGAGAGGAGTTCTGGAGAGCAGCCCTGCAGAAAGGGCCCTGCAGGTGCTGGTTGGCAGCTGCTCAGTGTGAGCCAGCAGCACGTGCCCGGGCAGCCCAGAGGGCAAACGCCATCCTGGGGTGCATCAAACAGCATCACCAGCCAGCCAAAAGAGGAGAATACCCCACTGTATTCAGTGTTGAGGCCACACCTCAAGAGCTGTGTGCAGTTCTGTGTCCCACAGCTTAGGAAGGATGTGAAAGTCCTTGAATGCATCTGGAATGGAGCACCAAAACTGGGAAAGGACTAGAAGGCTTTTCTTAAGAGCAGCAGCTGAGGACTTTGGGCTTGTCTAGTTTGGAGAAAAGGAGGCTTAGAGGCAACACCTCATTGATCTCTACAGCTTCCTGAAGAGGGAAAGTGGAGTGAGAGGTGTTGAGCTCTTCTCCCTGGTATTTAGTGACAGGACAGGTGGTTCAAATGAATGGTTCTTTGAATGGTACAAAGATGTGCCAGGGAAGGTCCAGACTGGGCATTAAGAAGCATTTCTTTACTGGGAGGATGGTCAAACACTGGAACAGCCCTCTTAGCTGTCGGTTTTTGATGCCCCAAGCCTGTCAGTGTTTAAGAGGCATTTGGACAACATGCTGGTTGGCCCTGAAGCAGTCAGACAATTGGACAAGAAGATCATTGCAGGTTCCTGACAACTGAACTATTTTACTCTACATTATTAAATATCAACAAGTAGAAAGGCTGATAAATTATCTTGTGTTATTCTTGATATTTCAGACAAGAGAAAGATAATTTTTTTTAATCTCTGCAAACCAATAATGTCTTCTTTTTAGACAAAAACTGTTCATATTTAAAAGACTACAGCTGGTATTTCAGAAAGTCCAATCCTTATTTAGCAGCTCATTACATCGCACTGTTTCCTTCTTTTCACCCAGAAAATAAGTTTAGTTTATGGTTTTAATGTGGTTCTGTGCTAACCCCTAAAACACAGAGGGAGACAATATCTTTCTGGGTGGCAATGATACACAAATTAAGTTTTTCCTAATTACAGAAAGCTCTGAAAATTTGTTTTGTCAATGTCTGGCTTCAGAGGTTCCCCAATGTCATCAAAAACTGTGGAGAAACTATTATTGCCTCTTTTGACATATAGCTGTGTATTAAGGACTTACTCATTAACTGCAAGCTTGTTGCGAAGAGGGTAAGGATACAGACCTAAATAGCTTTGTAATTGGATATGCAGCATTTCACTGTAAAGCCATTCATCCACATCTGGTCTAGCTTAGCAGTGACCTAAAATCATTACCGCATGAAGGCTCCTTCCTAAGTTATGCAAAAGGAACCATTTAGTCCAGTTTTTAAACTGAGGAAATATCCTCATCACAAAGGACCCATTAAAACATCCTGCAGAGTCTCCAAGGATTTAAAAAATGAGCTTGCTTAGCCGAAGTTAAATTTATTATTATTATGTTCTTAAATTGCTGCTGATTCATTTTCTGCATGCTGTAACCATACAGGATAAAGCCAGTAGATATATACTTATGCATATTGTACTTTTTAACTTTTTAACCTTATTCCAAATATGACTAGAAATAGTGCATCATACCCATTAGTTGGCCACAGAGGAGTTTGCAATGTTCGTGTTATTTTGACAAGAGCGAAATAGGAGCCGGGGCCTGTGCGGTCTTTAAGCAGCAGTTCTGGCCTGTTTATTTCAGCTGTTACCTTATTCTCCCTCGGTTTCTTGTAGCCCTCAGCAAACCCATTCAGCCTTCAGCAACCCAGTTTTTCCCCCTCTTCTGCTTGGGGTAGCTCTGGCCAAACTCTTCCTGCTCTGTGCCCCTTCTGTGTTATCCAGACTCTGACTCTAACCAGCCAGGCTCTTCCCAGCTGCCTCTCTGCACCTCCCCATGCAGCAGGAAGCCCTGATACCACAAACACAACCTGGGCACATTCTTTTCTTCTTCACAAGTCCCTTCCCTGTCTGTCCAAGCATCCTAAAGGGATATCAACGCTCATGTTTAGCACTCCCCACATATTTCTAGCAGCAAGGATCACCTCTCAAAAAACAAAAGGTTTGTTATAGGTCATGTAGGAGGTCATGTCACAAATCTTTAACACCCTCTCACATACCTGCCATGTTCCTGGTACATAACTTTGCAGGCCTGCTCTCAGACTCATAGTAGCACAATGAGCATTTGGGGTGGGGAGGAGACACCTGGGACTCCTTTGTGCATCTGTGCATGACTTCGCCTACAAGTCTGTCTGACAACGTTGATGATAACAGTAAGCATAGGAATATAACATTAATACCAAATGGATCACAGTACTGTGTTTGGCTTATTTGTTTCTAGGATCTACAAAAAACCTGGCATCTACCATAACTACTGTGGACTTCTCCAAAATCAGGTTGAATTACATCAGGAGATGGAGTTGTGAATTTTGACCCTTATGTTCTTACAGCCTGTCTACTTTTTCACTATTATTCCTGCTTTGGCATTAAATAGGACTTCATTCCCTAGGGCTATCGTAAATTCATGTTTTAAGTTTAGCACCATACTTTAGTTCAAAGAATTCACTCTGTGAAACTTTGCTTCCTATACAACAAGGACGTTTTATTTTCAGATTCAGTACTGAGATTTTTTTTATATTTCAAATAAGAGAGACACAAAACCAATACGATGCTAAGACATTATCAACCATTATAGTCCACTCCACATAAAAAACAATAATTTTTTCAATCTTACTTTCAAGACATGGATACCTTATTTGGCTTTATAGAAAATAAAGTCACATCTTTAAAGCTTTTGATGCATTCCTGAAGATTTTGACTACTTTACCCTTTTAAAGCTATATTTCAAAAATTGAAGCCAAGATAAAATTTGGTAAGAATTTTCTATCATCTCTCAAGAAGGCAAAATACTCATGTTAGCTTATTGAAAAATTAGTTTAAAACCTACCTGCATAATATTACTGGTACTCAGATCATGATCAGCTTTCCAGCACACAAAAAACACTTTAGCACTTCACGATGTAATGGCAACTGGAACTTCACAGACACAATTAATAACATTTTCATTTTTTGGCAGGAAACTGACGAGCAAGATTATTCCCAAATCTTTACAGTCCCACAACACTTTATCAAACCTTTCAATCTCAAATGCGGCACATACATTTCAAATGTTTTTACTTCTTTCAAGAATTCAGCTTGTCTTCATTCAATTTCATGACACTTTCCTTGGGGAAATCACAGAATCAGAAAAAAAAAACAAAAGACCAAAACCCACACAACATTGGAAGATATTGGGCCAAAAGCTCATTAATGACTCTAGTAAGCCTTGAAAAAGACCTACAGATTTATATTTCCATTAGAAGTGAAACATGAGGAGTCAGCAGGAGTGGAGTTAGATATGCACCAAGAACTAAGCAGCACGTGCGGCAAGATTCAGTGGCATGCCTGTAATAGGTGTGGCAGAGAAATAACTGGGAGAGGGAGAAAGTGCTAAGGTAGCTTCAAGAATAACCTGGTGCTGACATTTTGGAGGAACTCCAAAATATAATTTATCAGCATGCAATATCATCACTGGTAATAAAGCCCACTCACTGCTGCTGTGCTGCAGACCCTGCTCCTCCCAGTCTCTGCACAGGTCCCAAAGGAGCTTTGACAGCCTTCCTCCTCATCACTGCTGCAGGAATTATCTGACTGGGAGCCATTAAAGTACCATTATGCCTTGTTAGCTCCCTCACTCTTATTTTGAAATTTAAAACAAAAGCACTCTCAGAAGCTTAGATTTTAGGGGGTGGGGGGGAGTGTTAACCAAGTTTCCCATTCTGTGTTTCAATACGTTCTAGATTTGTTACTTAGATTCAACATCTGTGTCAAGTGAATGCTTAGGTATCAGTCTCCTTTCCCACCTTGTACATCTACTCCCATAATCTCTTCAGACAACAATGTTTTTCCTCACTTTAAAAAAGGATATTATTGGTATTGTATTACCACCCAAAAAGTGTAATACTCTGTGATTGATAACATTATTGCACTTTTCAGACTCTCAAGATGACAGAGTTGCTAACTGATTCGTAATTTTTTATCAAATGTCTGGTCATCTGCTCTATATTTACATCTTTATCAGCTAAGGGTCACTTCACAGAATTTTGAGGTTTATCACATTACCCATTTCATCCCATTTGAATCTAACTTTGATTCTGTGATGTCTTACAAGATCTCTTAGAAGAAGAAAGCAAGCTACCTTCTGCTTGTGGCCCAGCTGGCAGTTACGAACCATCAATCAGAAGAGGAAAACTTAAACAGTCTTACGGCACAGCTTGTATTTTCCTCACTTGCAGTAAAATGGTCTGAAAGGCTGGAATAAAGCACTGCATCCTGGCCCAGGAGATCACCACCTCTAAGTACTCAATACATCCACCATTTTTCTCATAAAGGGATTTGTTCTACCAAAAAGATTCTTTTCTCAGCTGCCTGCAGGGAGAAGTGAAATGCTGGACTTTCTTCCACTGGGCTGTCAGGATGTGTTACTCTGCTGATCAAGGATCTTCAAGTACCCAACACTAATCAGCCCAAGACAGGCTAATTATAATCCCTGAGGCCGCCTCCAGTCTAGGAAAATATTGCTAAAAAAAAATCCTATGAGCTTTGCCAAGCTGGCATTTTTCCTAGCTCCAAGTGGTATCAAATTTCACTTTCAGACTGCATAATTTTCAGGTTGGATATAGCTGGGGGAAATATCATTTAACAGGCTGAAGGTTTGTTGAGATTCTCTAAAACCTCTGCCTTCCCTGTGGTTCTCCCATACCAATGAAAGCACCTGACAAATATAAATATGTTACCTTCATACTTTTGCTTAAATAATGGCTGTCCATAGTCTGAATCTATTAAGGATTAGTTAAAATCATGAAATATTACTCAGATTAAAATAATCCATCAACAATTAACAGTCAGTAAGAACACAGAGAAATGCACAAATCAGTTTATAAACCATTCAATAAAGCTCAAGAAAACATGCTGTTGGAGCTTACATATGCCTAACACTAATTTTGAATGCTGAGTTTAGCAGACTAGCTTGTTTAATTTACATATTAAATACATCCCTAGATTTAATTTTTAACAATTCAAAAGGTGAATATAAGAATCAGAGCTACAAGCCACTATATAGGATTAAGTAAGACAAAACAGAAGTGGATTCTAAATTATACTGGGAGTCAGAAAAAATAGAGGTTAATTTGAGCGCTACTTTTTATCACGCATAAACTGCATTTCTTTCCATGTTCCTCTTCCCTGAACTCCTGGCACATTAATTGGAAATATGGATCCTTAGCTTGCTTGACACAGCTATTCTGGTTTCAAAAATAAATATTTATTAGACTGGAAAGAGCAATATCTCCATGACCCAGGGGACTGCCTAATTCAGAGCAGATGTTAGTCCCATGTATCTTACATCTCATTTTAATGCATATCCATCTGTCATTAGCTGTTTTGGGTTGTGTGCTCTCTGAACAAAACCTAGGCAAAAAAGTTTCATGAAGATCAACAGTTGGTGTTTTGATGAGTCTGCAGTGACTAAGACAGCATCTTACAGAATAATTCTTATCAATCTCTAATTTTGGAAAGGAGGCCTTGAAGATCATGCAAAAGCATGGCAGGTTTCCCTTTCACAAAAATCAGTAACTTCTTTTTAAGTAGAATGGCGTGCACATGTTGCCTCAAGCTTTACAGACCAGGTGGTGCTGCCTCTCTGTCTATATGAAAATCACTTAGACTCAGCCAGTAGAGATATTTGCCTGGTCTTTACAAATTTAAATGTAGAATTAAGCTGATATTTTCAGTTAAGCAGGCTCAATAGTTTGGCATACACTACTTAGAAATGTAATTTTGTGCTGCCAAAACCACTGAGCTTTAGATACATTTTGTAAATGTTCTACTGTGGAATCCTTTAGCTAAGACAGAAAATCCCCAAAGCTAGTTCCTTTCCTTTAGGTTTTTACATTGTATTTTCCAGCACCCACATCTCTTCCATTCAGCCATGTTCCCTTGCACCATTCTCTCTGGTATCTGCTACTGCCTTGCCTGTGTGGATAGCTATGTGTGTAAAGTTAAACTGTTAGTAGTGTCACCTAGCACATACACAGAGTGCTTGGCAAAGGAAGTCAATGTCATTGTGTCCATGCCACAGGTGACAATTAAGGGGCACAGGCATAGAGGCAATGTGAAAGGGGCATATTTAGTATCACAGCCAGAAGCAGTTTCCAGTCTCCTTGATTCAAGTATCACAGGACACTACCTTTCTTGTAGCTTATAACTTCTCTGAACAAGTTTTATCCTCTGTCCTCTTATACTAAAATTTAAACCCAAGAAGTCCTTATACTAGTTTCTGTACATTTTCATGACAAGCACAGGAGGAAGAACACCTAAGATCTTTACTCAAACAAATACTAATTTATTACCAGTATTCTACAGAACTCACCATTTATGGCCTCAAGATGCTGATAAACATTTCTTATGTTGCCTAACAAGAAGAGGAACAACAGAGATCTGAGGGGGATTTATCTCTCTTGATAAAAGTGACTTTACAAGTTACAGCAAAGAAAAGGGATCACATAGGTGGGATCAGCAAATGAAACCCAGCTTCCAATCCAATTCAAAATGACCTAACAACGTGGAGCAGAAGGAATAATTAAGAAGTTTTCAGTGTAATTCACAGAAATACAAAATCAAGTCTCTCCATTTACTTAAAAGTTTACTTTAAAAAGCTACAGCACTGCAAACAAGTGTGAAGCACTTCAGGGGTTAAAATTTTTTTCTTCTGAAAGAGCTAGCAGCATTACTGCTGATACACTGTCTGTTTACACGTCATGCACTGAGTGTTTAGATTCCACCTTCTCCAGATACAAAAAAACCTGCAAATCCCCTAATTATTTTCGAAGGTTATCTGTGCATAATAACATCAAAAAACTACTTGCTGCTCTTAATAACCTAATAAAATACTAGGATGAAATTTTGAGAAGGAACAAGACTAGATGGCATATTAAGGATCTATAGAATATACCCTGCATATTTTAATAGCTGACCCTTAAAATGGCAACTTACATATCTGCTGTGTCATTGCCTTAGCAACAGACTAGACATGCTGAAATCTGACAGATAGCAGGCTTTTCTAGCTGAAGCTGTGGGTTTTAAGGGGAGGATTTTTTAACAATCAAAATCTGATTTATTATTCTAACAAAATATGGTATGTTTTAGGAGACTAGCAGTGCAGCTTAAAGTACAAGAAGGACACACACTAGCTAGTACAGTCTTGGCCAGAGAATTAGCCTCTTCAGCAGGAAAAGCTTGTTTCTAAACATGATCTAACACACTTGAAAATTGTAAGCAGCCTGAAGTAGCTTCATGCAACCACTTTGAAAGATGTCCTTATCTGAAAACATTCTCAATGGACCGTAGTTATTCTATCAATAGCACTCAGCCCTGAAGTACAGTTTTTCATGACAAAAACTAAGTGCTGAGAAAAGTTTTTCATTAGTTTTTTCATTGCTAACTAGTATTTTGTTTTTCTTTAAGGCTCGTTTTGCAATATCAGCTGAAAAACAATTTTATACAGCCCTCAGGCTTGACAATATCAAGCTCCTTTTTTTTGTGTTCACTGTACATGTTCTATCCATCTCTCAAATAAATACCTGTCAAAAACTTATTTTTTATTTTTTTTATATATATAATTGAAGGGGAAAAAATGTAGTACAATCAACTGTTCAACAGCATTTGTTGGTGGGTTTGCTTACTTAACGTTGTACTATGTAATGCAAAAAAAGGCATCTGTCCTTACTTTGCAATTTTCTACCTAATGAGCATAATATTTCAGTTGGTAGGTATATTGTTCTCTTTTTTATCTATTTTGCAGACATATTTTGTTGCATTGATTGTCTTGGCAGAGAGTATTCCATCACAGCAATCTGTCAAGCAAAGGAGGAGCACTTATCTAGCCAATAAAGGAAATGCTGTTTTGAAACTTTCAAAACAGACGTAAGGTTTTGTTGTGCTGTGGGGTTTTTTTTTAAACCAAGAAGCTCCTTTCTGTTGCCAATTAAACGCATAAAGGTGCAGCTTTTTGTTTCATTATAGTCAATACAGTCAAGGTTTGTCTAAAACACTTTGTCAAGCACATACTCCTCTTTTGAAAACTACAATGTTCCCAAGCTTCTCGTGTTAATTTGAAGCCTAATTTATAGCAGGTAGCAACCATTTTTTTCCTTAAATCCCTTGAAAGTTCATGGATCTCCACCAAAAGCTCAGCTTTATCCAATAAAACCATGACCAATAAAAAACAGTCAAGCTCAGAAAACAAACACAGAAGTACAAACAGGAAAATACAAAGACAAGCAGAAGAAAGATTATATATTTTTAAGTTCTATACGAGCAACAGGAAAAATAGCTTTTTCTCCCAGGTCTGCCGGAGCAACTTGGGCATGTTACTTATCCTTTATAAGGAAATACTTAGGAAAAGTGAGAAAAACAATTATTCACCTCAATTTAAGGTGAAAATCAAGGCAATCTAATCAGAAAAGATTTGACTGTTTCTCAGATGTCTGTACAGCCCCTACCACTGTAAGGGTTCTATCTAAGCTTCAGCAGAGAGATCTGAACTGTTTTGTTGTTTTAAAACATAGTAATAACCCTGAAGTCCCGCAGGTTTTCTGTATCTAACCTTTCATGAACCACTTTTTAGAAACAGTCTACAAGAAATGTGACATTTTTCCAAGGGACTTAAATAAGAATGAGAACTTTATAGAAGAGAGCAACTACAGGCATACCAATCAGGAAGAGCAAGCTGGAAGGAGCAAGTAAGACATAGAGGACGTCAACACATGATGGAACTGAGAGGAGCTAAATACAACAAATACAATTCTAAGATAACCCACAAAGAGGAGTTATGGAGGTTACATGGGGTGCATTTTAAGACTGAAGTAGAGATTCAACCATGAGCTTTTAGACCAGAGAGAAAATGCTGCAAAAATCACACCCAAAAAAAGAGAAAAAAAACCTAAACCTGCATGTATTCAGATAAAAGCATTCTTCACTTTACCCACACACCAAGCTGGCAAAAAAAAATGATATTAATATTTGACAGCACATGAAGCAACTTCATGTCTGCATCCTAATCCTGAAACTGTGACAACATTGAATTTACAAGAGAATCAGTACAGGGCAACTCTTAACAGACAAAAAACATTTTAAAAAGTAATAGATATACAGCAAGACTGAAAGCAGAACTAATTACTGCAGTGGGTGCTTTCTCAGTTAAATGCTAGGAGTTCTTTTAGTACAACCTCATGCTAACAAAGGCTACCTTTCTATGTGTGTCAGCTCCCATAAGACACTGCACCATGGAGGCTGAGAAAAGTATTTTATAGAGCTATTTCCTCATTGAAATCACTATTATTTGAAAGACCCCTTTGCCAAAGAGAGAATGCTAAGTGCTTAGCATACTTGGGGTGTCTGAGAAAGTAACTGGACATGGAGCACCAGCAGTGCTGGGGCTGTTATTCCTGTGCCTGCTGCCAGGTGCTTCCCCTTCTCGGAGCCTTTCTACTGCCTCACCCTACAGAGCAGCTGGTCTCCCACAGAGCCAACTACTTGCTCTGGATGCCCTTAACAGTTCCAGAAGCCACAGGACTGCCAAAGGTAAGGAAGTGTCAATACAATTCACAGTGATCATTCTCCACCCTTAACTTTGAGGCTGATACTCTCCTCAGGACACAAATATTATCCCCCAGGCTGGAGGACACTCCACTTACATTTACAAGCTATCTCCGCTTCCAGGCACCTTAGAAGATATTCTTTACACAGCTGAGAGGAAGTCCCTCCTTGCCTGGCACCAGGACTCAACACTGGACAAGCAGGAGGCACCAGCATTCTGGCCAAGTCTGCCAGGGCAAGCCTGTATCTGACACATGCCATGAGAACTGAGAGTTCATGCAGAGCAGAGAGTATTCCTGGCTTGAAGCATCTTGTCTGAAAGTGCCAGACATTGTCAGCTACACGGAGCTGAATTTTTTGACCTTGGAGGGATGAGAAGCTGAGTCAGCCTTGCTGGGATTCAAAGCACTCAGGAGTCCAGATATTTGAAACCTGTCTTTCATGCACCAAACAGGAAGGGAAAAACAATCTGAATCATTTTTTAATTTATTCCCTGACTTTTTTCTTCAGAAACAAAGCTTTTCTGAAGACTTTTTAAAAATAAGAAAAATTTGCTTCAGAAAAACTCATTTTGATACTCAGAGGGATTTTTGGGATGACCCTTCTGATATTATACATACACATATATATGACCATACCAAACTAGTTGAAGGATTTATATTACACACTTTTAGTTTTTTTGATGGATATGAAGTGGGGATAGATAATTTTATTTTTAAATCTGCAGAAAATATAGGATATAAAACTGAGTATGAGAAAGACCGTACTCCATGGGTCTTTGTCCAAGAGCACCAACCAAACACCACACACGCCTGTGCAGCAAGCAAGGTACAGGTAGCCTGTAAGCACTGACAAAAAAGAAAATGGCCATAGTAACAGCCTGTTAGGCTTAGAATCATAGCTGAGGTCCGCCTTGCCCTGTGCCAAAGTCTCCACAGGCTGAGAAGCCCAAGACGGCAGCTGCTTTTTCAGGAGCATTCTGGATCATGAGAGTGATATCAGATATGATGCCCATCCATTGCTAATTCCACCCACTGTACGTCCTGTTCCCTCACTTATTTAGTCTCCTTTTGGCTCATCCAGCTCAGCTTTTCCACTGACTCCTTCCTTTCTGGTGGCAGGAAAGTCTTGGCCCAGTCTGGGTGACTCATTATAGTGGTAACATATACAACATATACAACTTTCTTTTTTCTGGAGCTAGAATCTGCTCTGATGAGTGTCTGTTTAAATCGAAAAGGAAAAGCAAAAGCCACCTTTACCCCCTGCAGTCCACAGAAATGTTAGTATTCAGACATAAATTAGTCACAAGATGATTTCTTGACGTCATCTTTTCATTCATGTACCATTAATTTTGTCCCAGTAACACCAGTATAGTATCTCATTACAAAATGTAAAGAAATTTCACTACAAAGCATGGGCCATGCTTACAGTACAAAATATAAATATACTATTTCAGCAAAGAAACGTGGTATCTTTTAATACAATTTTTTTTTTTTCTTTTAAAAGCAACTCTGGAACTTCAGACATTCTGCCCCTCCCTGAAGCTGGGAGCTTCAGGAAAAAAATCAAGCCGAGAATTTTGTCAATATTTTTTTCATGGCACAGCAGTGACTTTTACAGAAGGGTGCAAGTAGACTAGGACATGCCACGGGAATTTTTTTAATTATTTCTAATTCCTCAATTACTTTGAAGGAGGTATTTTACCAGTATTTTGGAAATGCCACCAATTCTAATCAGTACCTGAGCACTTCTGATAAAGAGAGCTCCTTTAACGAGACTTTCAAGGGATGAAAGCTTCACTCCAGATCTGCCAGGGGTGGGAGGCCCAGGACACCCACCCACTGTTCTACTGTAACGTGACCTACAAAAGATAAAGTTCAGAGAATAGGGTTCCCTCAACTCATCTTTAGAGAAGAAGGAAAACTTCCTTTCATTGAGGACATGCTCTGATCCCCTCTAGGTAGGCTTTGCATTGTTGTATGGTGAAAAAAAACCCTACAAAGTGTTAAAATTGTACCCACTTCCATTGCTGTGGTCAGGTTTTATCATCAGCTCCTACAGCTGCTTTGGGAAGAACAAAGCTTCTGTTTCTCTCTGCATTGAGTGCTAAGCTATGTAAGAACTACTTAATTGATGATATAATAAAACCCTTCAGAGCAAAGTAAAGATTAAACAGTAACATCCTTTCAGTTCACTAGTACACGCCCATCTCCAACTCCACGTCAGTATGATTCTGCATATACAGAAGAACTCTGGCCTTCAGATTAAATGTCTAAATTCAGCTACTTCAGGGAAGAATACATGTATTTACAAAACATATTTCCTTCAGTAATGGTGAATAAGGCCAGCTGTGGAACAAAGCTGAAAGCAACACAATTTTCACACTGTCAAATGCTGTCTCACTTGTACCAGTTATGAATCTGCCTCAACTACAAGCAAAATTGTATTATATCTTTAGTGTTTCTGCATTTGGTCATGCTCTGACTCAGACAATCAGGCATGCTCTTCATACTAAGGCTCTCTTCATCACTCCATACTTTTTTTTCCATATCCTCACATACAGATCTCAGTGCAACACTTGGGCCCATACAAAAATTAACAGGAAGTATTCTGTAATCAAAGTATTCAGCAGGAGTCAGAATCAGCCAAGATTACCAAGAATCAATTAGTGTCATCACAGCTCCATTATTAGCAGGTGTTTCCCAGGGCAAAAAATGGTATGAGAATTGTGAGGAATAGAGAGTAAAAGTGTTTAGAAACAACATGCTTTGTAATCTTACTAGTAGGGGAAAAAAAATAAAAATCTTCACTGGAGCCAGTCACCTCTCCAATAATACCATCAAAAGTTGTTCTTTTACACCCAGTATGTTTCCCCTAAGTTTTAACTTTAATCTGAGAAATTCTATTTGTAATCAAGTCACTTGAAAAATCTAAGAAAATACACTTATTATTATTATTATTATTATTGATGATGATAATAACAGCATAATATCTAAACCAGATATATCTTACATCCATGTCTTATTAACTGTTCTTCTATGATCCCTAAAGTTGGGAGTTGAAGGCATTGCTCACCAGCTCTCTTCACACCTCTGATTCTGACAGTAGGCAGACATCAGCTGTCCCACCCTACCCCCATCCTCCTGCTAACTCATCCCTTCCGAGTTTGCCTGATGGGAACACAGCAAGTGCAGGAGACCACTACTTTCATACTGCAAAATGCATCACAAATAAATAAAACAACATCAATCTAATATTAATTTACAGTCATTTGCTTTGTATTTTGCAGTAGGGAAAAAACACAACAGATGTACCCAAACCGTGCTGAAAAAAGCATATATGATTCTGTACAGACTGTCTAATTAAGGTATAAGAGCTCTGTTTCAGCTTATGCCAGACAAGCCATCACACACACCCCTATGAAGAGTAGTTGGATCTCATTATATTTATTACCTTATCAAATATAAGAGACTAAACCCCACAATAAATGTAGATATCACTACAAAATTAGTGGTTGTTTTTTTCTTGCTGCACGTTTGAAATATAAACTACATGGGGAGAACAGAGCCAGAGACCACTCCCTAATTCCTAGTGGACATATTGATCAGTTAAAATGACATGTGTCTGGTATTTTCTTTCATTCTAATAGCAAGCAGCTGAAAGACTGCATCTTTCAAACGTGCAAAATCAAATTAGTGTTGTTATATATCATCCAGCAAGATTAACTTGAAGTTAAGCAAAATAAACCTAGCCTCCAGAAGCAAGACCTTAATACAACATAAACAAATATTGGACCTTGTAAAGGATTACTAAATACTACAGACATGACTTTAACCAGCTTTCTAAATATAAAAGATGGGTGTTTTCTTCCCAAGATAGAGATGGAAGCCTTTTTAATTATTCCTATTATTTTATTCATAGCAAACCCTCTCAGAACACTTGAATGTTTGGCTACACCTTTTACTGCAGTTGCAGCAGAAAAAAAAGCTTGTTTTCTTTCCAGTAAAAGACCTAAAATTCACTAATTTCATATTACAATTTAAGAAACAGAGTCATAGAAAGTAAAACGGTAGAAGAGCTAAATGCTACCGTACTTTCAAAATATTTGGTTATTGTTTGACAATTACATCTGTGTTTTGCTTTTTTAAGAATACCAGTAGAAATAGGACAGTACTGAACCATGTTTAAAATCAATAATGTTCCAGTTCCTTGTTCAGCACTGGTTTGCAGAGTATTTTCTGTACTATCATGCTATGGAAGGCCAATGAAAGTAAATAGGTGATATTCGTGCTATTGAGATAAAATAGGTTCAAAGAGGAACTAAACGTAATAGGAATGCTTAAATGAAGAGACAGGGAAAGGAGTAAGCTATGTTTATGGCATTAGAATTGAAAACAGCTATTCTTTCCATTTAAGTAAATCAGACAGTAGCTACTTTAATTGGATTGTGAAATTTAAATATATTCTCTTCGAATACTTAGGCTGTTATCACAAATGCAAAGGCAAGTCTAAACATTCAGACTGAATGCATTTTCTGTAGGCCTTTGTCTTAGCCTGTCTGCCTGAAAAATAATATTAAGCATGCAGCATCTTTCTTCAAAATGATTTCTACAAGGCAAAACCCACACACTTACATTAGGAAAACCTTATAAAACAGGAAAAAATAGAGCTGCAATTAAGAACAGCACAATATTTTGCAACTTACCATGTCCTGTTCAAATCATCCTCTTTTGATGTTTACGGCACATCTGTAAGATGCAATACTAGGAGGTGCCTTGTGTGACCTGCTGCATGATGCTGTGACATCAGTTCAGATGATGCAGCTCATTATGGGAAAGACTGCTGTTGCTATGGCAACTGAGATGTGATACGAATCCTTACTGCATTTCCAGGGGAGTCCGAGACAATACGGAAGCCCTTTAAAGAAACAGACAAAATGCAAACAGGCTTTTAAAGTACGGTGCCACAGATTTTAGAGTCCATGTTAGTACATGCCTGTTGTTAAGGAATATTTTAAACAAATTATTCCCACATGGTGATACAGAACTGAGATGTATGACCCATAAATTATTTCTATATTTAAAATTTAATATCATGTATGTCAATTTAAGAACAAATTTTATAAGTCAAATTTGGTTATCATGTAAGGGAACCTTACTTAAAATAAACAGTCAGTAGCATGATTTTAACACTAAAGCTCTAAAGACAGTAGTTATTGAATAGTATTTTAAGAAATATATATTTTCACACTGCCCCACCCTGCTCCTACATCCAATCTGTCACTTACAAGAAAAATCTTGTTGCTAGGGGAAAACAATTGATACTTCAAAATGAGCAGATTTCATACTGTTGAATGAATGACAATGAGTTCAAAAAAAATTGCAGGGGGGTGGCTTTTTATTCAGGAGAGGGTAAAGAAGTTTCTAGCCAACCAAGTAAAAATCTCCTTATCATTTTTCAGCTGTAGGACAAACTGCACTGCCCTCTGCATGCTGAGTAGCCTGGCTTTCATCTGCCCATCAGATAGACAGATGAGTGAAGATTTTGATAGCTGTGGGCAAGCAGCTGCTAGTGCCCAGTGGGCCCCACTGCTGCCTCCAGGTAGAGCAGGAAGGCCGGCAAAGCAGAGAGCCCCTCCCCATAACCTAAGTGAAGGCCTGGGGCTGGAGGCTGAGCCTGTAGATGTTACCTTCTGCACCAGGAACCTGCTCACATCCTCTGTTCAGAGCAGTGATGAGAGAAGCAAAGGCTGTGCAAACAAGTACTGGAAGGAGCTGCCTGGAAATTAAAATTCACAACTAAAGAACCACCAGCACATTTTTGGCCACTTGCCAGTTCTATTTGGATGAGAAAAGTTTCTGGCAAAAACTGCTTTCCCTAGCCGTGAAAATCCCTTTCTACATGGTAGGAAAGAAAGTAGACAAAAGGCTGGACCCTATGCGCTTGATATGCTGAAACCCAGAGTAAAACAAATGCCCAACTTGAACCAAGAATTCCCAACACCCTGAAGATGTCCACTAATGTCCAATATGCATGTCACTAAAACCCTTCATTCCAATAAAATTCTGCCTGTAAGTAAAAACTTTGATTATTGATTTCAGAATAAACCATAGGAAATAATTACACTCTCTTAGCTACCACCCAGCTTTGAAAGAAAGTAGAGAGACCTTGATACCTTTTGATTAATGGATTAAATACAAAGTCTCTCCATAAATCTAGAAATGCCATAGGCTTTCTAACTAGTGCTGCCTTGACATTGCATGGTCTCATTTTTGACAGTTTCTCTCTTCTAGTATTAATCCTATGTCATTCCAAACAATACAATAAAGCTCTCAAACGGAGTCAGTATCAAATCCAGTCTAGTGATCCATAATGAAGCATTACTCACAAAAGAGCTATAGCTCTAGATTTTTGAATGTTTCAAACTTTCTGAGGTCTCTGAGGATGTAATTCCCAATTTAGCAGGGGACGACACAATTGAAACATGATTTGTGTTGGATTGACAGGAAAACCAAGGTATGTCATTGTAAGTTAGCAAAGTTTATGGTGTGCTGAATGCCATCCTGTGCAAATAATGAGTTCCCGAAACTTTCCTTAAAGGAGCTATTTCTATTTTGTTAATGATTATTTGATATAATTTCTACTACCTTTATTGCTATGGAAATGGAGTTGAAAAGAGGCAGTGAGCTGTTATTTTTCTTAGGAAAATGAGGAGATTCAGAAACATCAGTATGGCAAGCCAAGAGTCATAATCTAGTTGATACAAGGGCTCTGCCTCATGCCCATCATCTTGGCCTTTGTTCCCAAACACAGGGAAGTGAAACTGGTGGGGTGGACACATCAGGTAAGCACACCCTGGGCCAGCCTCACCACGGTGGGGGACCAGTGCCTGACAGACATCCTGCTCCAGGCTCCTGCTCCAGACTCTCCAGAGGGCATCTTGGCTGCATGTGACCTTCAGGTAAACTTCTCTGGCAGGGGTGAAGTAGCAGCATGGCTAACACGGACACAGAGGAGCATGGAGAGGGAGCGAGGTCAGGCAAGAACAGGGGAAATATCAGGCCATTTTTTACAAAGACTTCTGCCTACCTACTGCTAACTACAGGCTGCATGAGTTTGTTTATTCACATATACAAATGATAAGTTGAAGACAAAATTATAGTGTTTTTCCTGACTTTTGACCATTTGGTATTTTTAAAATATCAGTCTGTTTTTTATTTTTCCCAGAAATTATTTCTCATGAGCCAAGGCACATGTCAGATTGGGTGCAAGACAGCTACAACAGGAATGTCCCAGGCAGAGTGTAAACTAAGGATTTGTTGCACAGGTCTAATGGTACTATAGTGGCTTTACATGGATGACTGCAACCACGAGATGCTAAAGGAATTTCTACCTTATGAATACAAAAGGTAGCACCCACAAACTTTGTAACCTCCTAATTAAATCTGCAGGTCTAGAGGAAGAGAGACGGACCTAGCTGCTTTGGTTCTTTTTTTTAATAAGGAAAGAAAAAATGAAGCTTTTTTTACTCACCCAACCCAGGACTGATGTATCTTCAAGATTTAAGCTTTAAAATTGCTTTCTGTTCTTTACAGTTCAGTGGAACAGGAGGTGCAGACAGGGAGCCCAATCTACTCTATCACTACACAAATACCTTGATCATTTTGAAGTATCACAAGTAGGTTTCTGAGCCAAAAGCACAGGGTTTGACTATAACTTTTTCCTATCAAAATAGAAATATTTTATCCTACTTTCAATTATAGCAGCTGAGGTTAATGATAGGCATAAATTACTAGTTTAAAATTCTTATTTTAATTACATTCTGCCTCTCTAAGCCATGCTGTGTCTTTCCTTTTCCCTACATTGGGACCCCCACAGTTGTTTTGAAAGGATTTACACTCACCTGAAAAGGAAGAAGGGTTTCATCTACCAGCTGCCATTGTTTTCATCTTGATCGGTTTATGCGCACAACTAACATTTACAAAATCCACGGGGTTTTCAGTAAGCAAGTCTTTGCCATTCAAGTAGTCATGGCCTTAACTTTAAAAAGCTTTATTTCCCCTCAGTAAGATCAGTAATAAGCCAGAGGCCTTGACATGATTTTAGTTTCCACTTAAGTATTTTCAAGAAAATGAATTAGGAGTAAGCTCACAAACACAGCTAAAAAAGTAAAATGTTAATGCAGACCTTTTCTCTGTATAATCCAGCTGTTTTCTTCTCTGTTGTTTCCCCCTTGGAATGAAGGAAAGCAATTGCTTGCTTTTTGCCAGCTACCCTACCCAAACAGCCAAGAGAGAAAGGGGAAGTATGGTGAAGGACCAAAGGAAATGAGAATTGCGTATTCTGAATTACCTGTCAAATAAGCCAGAAACAGGTTTTAAATTAAAAATAAAATGCATAAAAAGCAAAATCACAATTTACTAAATGCTAATGCACATCAGCAATCTGTGACAACACAACAAGAGAAACCTTGATCCTCATTCAAGGTTTTGTAATCCACTTCACGAACCTGTGTCCCAGATCTTGCATGGAGTGCCTTAATTAAACAGCTGTATATACCTGGGTTTCTGTTCCACTGTTGATTTTGTCAGAAGGAAAGAGCAGGGCATACACATTGATGGCAAATCTGTCCCGTTTCTCTGGTGTATTAATGGAAATGGAAAGGGATATTAATCAAGGTCTTACTGAGTCTATTGTATTGAATCCATCAACTGAATGTTATATTGTAAACATGAGAGTTATACACAGTCTTCCTAGCCTAAACTCATTAAACATCTATGTCTACCTACATTGCTGGGTAGGGAATATTTTCCATCCTGTCACTGAGGTCATCTGAGCCTCTGTTCCTACAGTAAAGGAGACTAAGCATGGGAGCTGCTGTTTTGGTGCAAAACTGCATCTCATATGAAGTAGAAAAAGTGGTAATGCTCCCACAACTGCACAACTCAAAGACACTAGTCAGAACCATACATCAGTTCAAGTTTGGAGACTCCATTTGTACTAAATCATTATGTAGAGAAGGCCCTGGTTACATGATGAACACATTCACACTTGTTACTACAGCCTGAAGGGAATCTGGGTCACTGGTTTCCTATCTGCATCTGAATCTCAAGAGGGCCATGAGATTAAAAGGCTGAAAACTCAGTTTCCTAAGTGGGACTGCCTTGCCTCATTCATTTCTTAGAAGATTAATAAATTAGTAACTAGTCACACATTTTTCTTCTTCTTTCCTGATAAAATGAATGCATCTAATGCTAATATCCAACAATCAGTCTCATCAGAAACAGCTTCACAAATTATTTTTTTAAATGTCAAGAACACAAAGACAGTAGTAACTCTATAACTGGAAAAATCACCCACATTCTACATCCATATGGTAGAATAAAATCTTTCCATTCCAGCATAAACCTTATTTAGACACGACTCAATGTATTGTGTCAGGAAGTAAGGCAATATCCTCATTCCCAACACACTGAAAGATTACAGCAGGGATTTGAGTAATGGGACGCTTCCGTCAGCCACCAGTGAGCTGAGATCCTTGGGTGGAGAAACACATAAGCTCCAGGTGTTTTGGCCTAGCTCTGGACCAAATGCTGTGTTGTTATAGCACTCCGGGGCATACAATATTGTGATATTAGTGGATTTGTTTTTATTCGGTCTTGTGCCTTCAACCACCCAAGAAGTATATTATTAACACAATAAGAAAATGTCCTAGAAGGTCTTCTGCTTATTAAAATAATGTTTAAATGAAAAAAAAAATTGGCTTGAGATTTTTCTCCTTATGTTCTTAAATGCAACCTATATGCAATATAAGGCCCACTCAGTTCTATTAATAAAACTTAAGCTTTCCCAGATCAAGTTGTAAATCTTGCCTCCAAAATTTCTGCCTACTCCATCCTTTAGTAGAATAGGCAGCACCAGAAGTCTTGGTTTTGCCTCTGTTACAGCCAAATCTGTTGACTAACACACCTCATTGTGTGCACCTTTCCGTATTTTCTGAACTTGTTTCTCATGTTTCTTCTCCACTTATACCGGTCTTAATCAAAGCTGAGACTTGATCATTTCATGTCTCAAAAACTGCAAAATCCTTCTCTCCAAACACCAAAGATCAGTTTTATCCTTCTCCATTCAGGCTATTACCAATAAGTTCATCTTTCTGGCTTATTTTACAGTAAGCTTTAAATCCCTAAGCATTAAATGAAACATAATTAATTCTATTTTTACTTCAAACACTCTAGAAAACTCTGCATATTTTCATCTTCCTGTTCTACAGAATTGACTACTTTTTGCTCTGCCAGTAACTTTCCAGCCTATCCATCCTACAAGCACTTCATTTTCCACTTCCTCCTGCCAACAAGAAAAATGCCCACCAAAAAAAAAAAAAATTCTTCACACTCATAAAACATTGTATTAATATTGCTTTGCACAGTTCTAATCTGATTTATAAACAAATAGGAAAATAACAGCCTGACTACCATCACTGATTGACTTCCATGCTATTCTAGACCAATATGTCCTAAACATCCTATTTTTCTTCCTCCACCTCAGGCCCCTCCACACAACCTGTGATATTCCTCCCGCTTCCTTCACATGTTCACTGTGTGTAGCACTTCAGGAGCGACAGGCTAATGGCATAAATTTAGGGAGCACAGAGACTTAAAATTCTATAGGAAAAGATGAATCATAATTTTGGCTTCATGCTGCTGGATTTACAGGTATTTTCTCTGGAACTGGCTGGTTTAAAGTTAGCTGAGCATTCTAGTATTAGTTTAAAACTTTAATTTAGCTTAAAGATAAGTCATCTACTGTACATATACCCACAGAGTTTAAACACACCATGGTTCCCCACACTAGTTAAAGCAGGGATCTATTTCCAGGATCTGAAGGCAAGTCATTTAACAAAAACAAACAAATAAACAAAAGAAAAAAATTATCTTGTCTGGATAGAGCCAATGACTTTAAGAGCTTCTATTTACAACACAGCTGCTTTAATTTTTCATCATTTCTTTTTAAAAACACAGTTCAACTTTCAGTGGATCCAAATCAGTACTTAAGCACAGTGGGATGGCAAAAAAGTCTGGCTATTAGTGTGATGGAATACCGAATTATAAGTTTAAAAAAAAAAAAGAAAAACCACAGTGGGGAGAACGCAGCAAGAAATACCAGAAAACTTCTGATCTTCCTTGGCAAGGCACTAAACCCCACTATATAGAGGAAACACTGGCAGAAAACAACTCATTATATTTTTAAGAAGTAAAATTTATATGCCAGTTTGACAGTCCTGAAGAACGACAACTTAAGAATATAGCACAGAGTCCACCAGCACATTACAAGCCCTACTTGGCATATTACCACTTCAATTTAATTAGTTTGTATGGTAGACACTTCTATAAGGAGAATAAAAAAATTCACATTCCAATCATTAATCTATTTGCTGAAATTACCCAGATGTTGGGACTTACTAAATTATGCAAGGAGGCAAAACATTATTAAAAAAGTAAATAAAAAGCTGTGGCTCCTGATTTATTTCATCTTGGCTGTTGGTATCAAATAACAACCAATGTCATTTACTAACAAGCAAAGAGAGTGGACACTAAGGTGAATATAGAGAGGCAGTGATACAAATAGTGCCTCAGCTCTCATGAGCAGAGGGTATTTGTCCAACACCCAAAAGATAGTTAAAGCCCATTCTGATATGAGGATGTTTGTAATATAAAATGTAGTCTAAAAGTAATTATCTCTGTCTCCAGTTAGAGTCCATACAAGTATTTTGGGCTGTAGAGACAATAAAAACAGTTGAGCATATAACATTACCACCCCTAGCATCGCATAGATGTAATGTCCCAGCAAATACAGGGGTACTGCAGATCACATTGCTCTGAAAATGAGTTTTTTAGGTGGAGATGGCACACTGAGCCCCAGATCTGCCCCTCCCTTGCCTGCCTATATGAAACCAGTGTCCATATTACAAAAACAACAACAACAACAACAAATCCCAACAAAAACAAGACAGAAGCAGCTTTTCACACCTGGGCCCCTCCCAGCCTCTCCTTTCCCTCAGTTCCCACACCCTTTGTGGTGTCTCAGCCAGCAGGTGCTAAATCTGGTCATCAAGACTGTACAGGAGGCAGGGAGCTTCTTGCAGCTCTTGCAGTTTCAACAGGGCCTCATAATGTAAAGTTTGACCCTGGAGCATAGGTTGAGTAGACTTCTTGCTAGAGAGTGGCTGCAGGTTCTCACATAGAATGAGTTTGGTTACCCACAGGAAACGTTCTGACTGGGCTGTGCCTGGTTTTACCAGAATTTCCTTCAAAGTGGTGAAGCTGTTTGAGAAGAAAAGGCCAAAGCTGTGCCAGGGAAAAAGGGCTGAACAGCCCTCTGGTTTTTAAGTGTGTTTTCTTTATAAAAGTAGGGAGCTGGGCATGTTCACAGGACAATGCATATCAACTTACAACAAATCTCAGTCACAGAGCAAATTTACCCATCCTCTCAGATGGCCAGTCAGCCAACTAATATGTATTTAAAACAAAGTGAGGGACTGAAATCTTAATCAAACAGGGTTGAAATCTGAAAACCTGGGTGCAGAGTGCCTACTGCCACTTGGGCAGACCCTCTCTCCAGGGCCAGGTGTGCTAGCAGTGTTCAGCAGCAACACTTGATCCTACCACAGCACTATGGCCCCAGTAGAACCAAAACACTGAGAAGCAGAATTGTCCTCATGACACATTGAATGCCACGTCCCCCCAGACACAGAAGAAATGCCAGGGAAATGTCAAGCCACCCAGGTGTTTTTCAAAAGTCAGACTAAATCCAGATTAGTTGATCCTCCTGCATGAGTTTAAACTAGCTTTCTGGTTCAAAGCAGGAGCGTGTTTTCAAAACAACTCTCAATCATCCACATTTATTGTACTTGCATTCCAACCACTGAGCAGTCTCCAAGGACATCGACAGCATTCCTTTCTCAATCTAAACCAGAAGATGAACTTCATGAGGGCACCCAGTACACTCCAACTTCTAAGAGGTATTTAATCCTGGGAACTAGACATGGTTTAGTCTGTAGTGACTCCCTGCAATGTTTCTAGCACAGGCCTTCTGTCCCCAGAGCCTGCTGTTTCGTTCCTAAGCTCTTCTCTCACTGAGTAGGCAGGGCTTGCTTGGGGCAGCACTGGCATTGAAGCAAGGTTTTGTCACCAGGCTGACCTTCTGGGGTCCCTGCCATGCACCTTCCCTGTTAACAGCTCCAGGAACAGCTGGCTATGAACCAGTATTATTAGCTGCTGAATTAAAACAACTCTATAGCCTCAAAATCTGACTTCTCCCTGAAGACGGCACAGCTGCATTCACTCAACAAAGTATCTGATCTAATCAATCCTAGTAGAATTCTGCATCATTGCCTCTTTCCCTTGTGCTCTTACAGCAAAACTACGTTTTCCCCTCCTCCTCCTCTTCCAGGCTCTCTTTATGCTACAGCCATCTCACCACATCTCTTCTTTGCCTTCATCCTTCCCTAACAAATTACCTGTATCACTCAAGCCCCATGTGCTCTTTGTCTTCAAAATCTCTCAAGACCACAATTCACATATGTTGGTAGAACTTATCAGAAGTTACTGGCCACAGCCTCCAAAGGCTGAGTTGTCAGAGTTCTCACTTGGTCTGCTTGTGCCTCAGCAGTCCTTGGTGTATCAGGGCTGACACTGCCTCATGCGCCCATAATCCCTACAGCTGTCAAGCCGGGCCTTTGCCTGCCAGGACCAGGCATCTGTGCTTTGAATGGTAGATAGAAAAGAAGTCTTACTATTGCAAGACTTGATTCCACAGTTTTCCATTAAAAAAATTATAAAAGGCAGCTGCCCTGATTCAGTTGTTCACTTTCCACCAAAAAATAAAGATGAATCTTAATCCTTCCTTCCTAGTCCCTTAACTTTCAGCAGTGCAGCTCCACACCTTCCCTCACACTAATGAAATTTGTCAGATAATTTCATCAGCCCATTTAACTCACTAGTTCAGCAGAAAATGATCCAATTTTTGCTAGGTTTGTATCCTGCCAAATTAGTAAAATAAATTGACTGACTGAGGTTCAACAGTTGAGTCTGTGGCACTCCCACCTTTAGGAAAAGTATGCTGATAGATGGTTTCACCTCTCCCTCCAAACTGCATATTTCTCTGGCATATTTCTTCTGGGCTTGGTGAGGCGGGGTTCATACCTCAGAGAGTGCTTGATGCTGGATCAGGGCTGGCAATGACAGAAGACAGCCTGACATTTTCTTCAGTGCTGTTACATAACACTTGTGTGTATTGGTCCTTTTATGTCCTTGTCCTCCCCATCACCTGAGGGACTTATATCTCCTGTTGACCTCCCTATCCTCTGTGTCCTTCTTTTCATACTGTGCTTATGTTGGATTTGCCTTTTTCATGGGCTTTGTGAAATACTTGTCTACCCTCACTATGGTATACAAACAGAGATATATTTGTTCAACTCAGAGACACTATCTCATTTTCTATGTAAGGTAGTTCAGCTTTATTTGAATGTTGTTCCTCCATCCTGCTTTATTCTCATTCTGTGGACAGCCGTAGGCTATCATTCATTGTATGAATTCAAGGGACAGAATGATTAAATTTACTTATGAAGCTTTCTATACTTCTTACTGGGTACCTGAAAACTTCACAAAACCAAATTCCTTCATGCTCACAAAATCCCTATAATGGAAGAGGTTTTAATCATGCTTTCAGGAAGATAAACAAAGGCACACAAAGATTGAAAATAAGAGTGTGACAAATACTGTGTGTCTGACCTGAGATTTGACTTTTCAAGAGCACATGGCTTCCTACAGCATGTTTTCTATTCAAAGCCCAGCTGCTGTTGATTTCAGTTTCAGCCATGAGCAGTTGGCAAGCCAGTTCCTTGGTTTCAAGTTAGGATCAAGAAAACAAATACCAATGTGACAAAAGTTTAGCCTAAACAAACTGGTCAACATTCTATAGCAGCTTTTTAGTAGAAGCAGAAACACAGGCAAGGACCATTCTGAACTTGATGACCTAATCTGTACTTGCTGCATGCTTTCAACTTTTGCTACAGAGGAATGATGGATACTACAGAAATCTTCTCCTGTCTTTTTTTGCTTTCATTCATTTATCACAGATCCTTCCCAGGCGGGCATTTTGAGGGGAGCAAATAACAGACGAGTATTATAATTACAGACCATATTAGAAAGCATTCACACAAAAGGACTGGTTAAATGTTAATTCTAGTGTTGTCTGTCTTAGCCAAGGCAAGCAGCCAGATCCTAACAGGGACCTATAAAACAGGTTTTTTGAACAACACATGTAATTTTTTGTGGTTTATCCTACATAAGGTAAATTCATATCCATATTTCTAATTTACCTTAAAACAAAAGTTCTATGTTATGTGCAATGTAGGTTTAATGCAGGTCCATGCATAGGAGCTACAAACCAAGGTCAAAGAGCAGACTCAGCAGACACAGTCTGGCCATCAAGTGAAGCTAAATTTTGATGATGTGAAATAGGCAGAGGGCTGATTTACAGTATAAGTGACTTTTCTTTAGTAATCTTTGGATTACCAATATATAATAAATCAGAATACATTTTCATATGAAGAATATTGGGTTATCATAAATAGAACTGCTGGCTTCCAGAAAACGGAATAATTCATCATTTTTATAATGTGTGGTTAGCTAATACATAACTGGCTATCTCAATACCTTGAAAATCATAAATCTATGCAGAGTTTGTGTTTCTGCTTAAAGCTTTCAGTTCTGAATGTGCATTTACCAGACAAGATAATTATCAGCTTTTGATTAAAAACAAAATCTAGATATTACATGACTCCTGGAAATTTCCATTAAATAAATTGGTTTGCTGTCTGGTTTAAGTTGCTTACCATTCTCTGTACAAATCAATCTTCTAGTTAGTAAGAATATATACTTTAATATATTGAGACATAAAAGAATAGAAATAAGTTATATATTTGGATTTTTACAACAGGAATACTTGAAAGGCAAACAAAACAAAAAGACAGCCTAACCTAAAATTTTCTGCATCTGCCTCTTCATTATAATGATCTAAAAACTAAAAGTGACATTAATGATCTAAAAGACCAGAAGTGCCATTTTACTTGTACATTGTTCCTCCAAAGGCCAGAATTCACGTCAACAAAGGAAAACAAATGCCTGTGTTCCTCTTCAACAGTCAGCAAAATGACCACAGGCTTTAAACCCTACGCAGTGCTTTTGCCTTACAACTTTAGGGCACATCCCTGTCCATAGACACAGCTACAGATTTAATCCGCTTAGTCATCATTTAATGACTCAGTTACTGCTATCTTTTGGCATCTGACCTTGATGGCTTTAGACTGAAACAAAAGCCATTTTTTGTTGACTGTCACTTTGCTTGCATGGCTCTCTGCATTCCTCTGCTTTCTCACAAGTGTAAATTGTTTGCTTCAGTTTCAGTTTCTTCCTAACACAACACGACCACACCAATCTCTTCTCATTTCCATCTCCAAACCAGTTTAAGGCACAAAACTTCCTCATCCTTAAAACCCCTCCAGAACAGATAGCTCACTAGCACTCATTTGTTTGGCAAAGATCCTCATAAGCTCTGAAGAACTTTTTCACAATTTTAAAGAAATCTCATTTTAAGACTCCCTTATTTTTTTTTCTAGGCATTGTGCAGGTCATCAGGCAAAGGTATCAAGGTACCAGCAGCCCTTCAAGCTGATCAGTACTAGAAGTGAAGATGGAAAAGGACATATTCTCATTAGGCCAACTTTACAAAGCTGGAACATTAGTCTTTCTTTATAAACATAAGCAAATAATTTCAAAGATATGCACAAGCTAGAAAAAAAAGCTTTCAAAAAAAAACCCCTTAGCTCAATGTATGAGAGGAAAATTGAGCTGGTACTTAAAAGCAGACAAGGGTGAAGGAGAGAAGCAATACAGCGATTCTCTCTGATAGGAAAGAGAAAAGTGAATATGATATATGGGACAAGAGGGAATAGCATGGCATGGAATAAAAATATAACATCAAATTAATATAACTTCAGAGTAGCACATGACACCTATTTCAAAAAGTCATGATCAAGAGTTTTTCTGTAACTTACAAAAACTCTATCCTTACAGGAGAAACAATCCCACCATAACTGGATCAATTTCGGAAACATCCTATATAGACAGCTTCTTTAAAAGAAGCTATATGGGGAATCTAAGAGCTAAACATTTGCAGACAGACTAGAGACTGGCTACTTGAAGACACCACTTTATAGGCACAGAAAAAGTACATCATCAATCAAAAACACTATCCATGTGGATTTCCAATAGGGACTCAACAAAGTGGATCACCATAGGCTCTCAAGAATAATAAACAGCCTGGGAAAAAAAAAGGAATTTTTAGATTAAATACATGAAAGAGAGGGTAGAAGAAAGGGTTCATACAGTAGAGAGAGGTCACCAGGGGGTTTCTGACTGTAGGTGAGGTGGGGTGGTGTGCTGGTAATTCTAAGCTATTCAGTCTGGTAAGGACAAGGGCTGCCTCTGAAAAGGCACACAAAGAAGTTCCACAAGCAAGTGGTGATGTGTTAAAATGACAGACAAATTTCAGTAGACAAATTTCAGTAGACAAAGTAGCACTGTGAAATAACATACCTAAGAAAAATTATCCCAATTTGCAAATACAGTGGTAGGTGCTGAGGTGTTCACTGTGAATCAGGAATGAAATCTTGTGGACTTCATACATAATTCAATGCAAACCTGAGCTCAGTGCTGTAGAAATAAAACAAACCCGCAAACAAAAACATAAAACAAACCAAATTAAACAATTTACTTATTTCTGAGAGAGTGGCACCACCAAGTCATCAGCTCACCCTGTTCTAATGAGGGTATTGAAGCCAAAGTCAATGTCTTTCCTACTGGAAGGGAGCCCACAGCCCATCTGTCTCTCTTCCTTTGCATGGAAATTCTGGTCACTTTTCTCCTTTGCTCCACAAGCAGGAATAACACATGTGATTCGTAATTTCCTCATTCAAGTCTGGTATTTGCTCATGGTTCTGCTTGAAAATGCTCAAATACTCTACCAACTACCCTGTTTAACCTGCTGAGGGAATAACTTTGTTGGCAGTGCACTGAAGATCCTTTGCTGGTTCCCAGCAGCTAGAAATGATTGTCATGTTATTCAGTAAAATTAAACCTTACATGTATTTTATAATGTCTGTTCAGAAACTCTCCTTATTAGAGAGGTTATTTAAAATATATGTCAATCACATTAATGCAACTGGGAATAAAAGAACAGTTTGTTTAAATGTCTGTCACCTACCTTTTCCTAAATACTAATTGCTTACTGATATTACTAAAATTGTGAGACTATTTTACTTCTCAGATATTTGGTGAAATTTTTTTTCAGAAGTCTACATTTTACAAGGTGCTCTTTCACATCTCTAATCGAATCAGTAGCAGAACACAGAACTACCAAAATGTTTGCCTCCTTAACTCTTGTAACTTGTATCCTGAAGATGTATAAAGACACAGAAAAGATGGCAAAGGGAACAAAGATTGTGTGTTTCCCTTCCTGAAGACAGTTATTTGTTTGGTGCAGTAAGATGTAAATATTTTCTGTAGTAGTGCAAAGAGCTAACTTCAGCATCCATAAAGCAGCACAATTTAATGAAAAATCCTCGAATAAACTAGACTTTCCCATAAAACTTGGATGCTCTGGAACATAGACAGACAGTTATATACTTATTTTAAAGTGGTGAGAGAAAAACTATTGCAAAATGGAAGGAGAAATCCATAGGTCCCATATCCTAGGGCAATTTATGACAACAATAAGCCTTCAATTTTCAAAAAATTATTTTCCAGAAGTATTTTTGTAAGATATAGAAGTAACTGAACACTATCTACAGGGCATTTCAGAAACACTGAAAGAGAAGAGAGAGTTATTCCAGGAATCCTCCTGTAAATGTTATGTCAGAATTTTGAGAGAGATATCCCAGAAGTAGCTTTGGGCACATCACTGATGTTATTTCCTGGCTAATTAAGGATATATGCTCTCTCCCAAAGGGATGAGTGACACGGTATGTTTAACCAGGCCTTGCCAGGAAAATGAATGGAACACGCCCATTTCAATACATCATCTCTTCTTGGAAATGTGCTTAGTCACTATCCAAATTTGCACAAAAGCAACAGATAAGGACAGGAATGTAAGCACTTTGAATCTGCAGAATGTTCTGGTGCAGCATGGGTTTCCACTCCATCTACCTTTTCCATAGCTACACATCTCTGAAAGTAGCAACATTATTGTTGTTCTTAGGTTTTTTTACATTCCTTTGTCTTCTTTTATAAAGAGACAAAAAAGTACCTTTATAAAAAAAAAGAAAGAAGACAATAAAGTCCATAAAAGCAGGTGTGCTTAAGTAGTCTTACTGCAAGGCAAGAACAGACATGCATATTACTCCTGCAGAAGACACAACTCAACTGTGAAAGACAAGAACTGAATTCTTCCTTTACACTGGGTCACATCCCTCCAAGATTTTGCAGCTTACAGCTACAGAGGATGGATCAATCATAGAAATGATAGTTGGCAAGGACTTCAGGAGGTGTTTGGTCCAAACCATGGCTCGAATAATGCTGGGCTGTTGCCAGCACTAGATCAGGTCAGCCACAGCTTTGTCTGCCAAATCTTGAAACCATCCAAGGATGGAACTGTCCCAGTCTCTGCATAACCTGCTCCAGTGCTACTCCACCCTCCTAGTGAAGAAGCTGGTTTGTTTGGGGTTTGTTTTGTCTAGATGGGAGTGGAAAGTTCAGAAATGACAGGACACCATAAAAAAACCCCCCACACTATATATGCTGCATATCCTGATGGTAGTGTCATAGTCTGTCTCTTGATGTGAGCAGGGAAACAGGAGTGACAACTCACAACAGTAAAGAGCATATGAAGTACCAGTGCCCTGATGGAACAGTGAGAAGCAGCATGGTAGCTAATAGTGGGAGGAAGGAGCAGAGCTTCCCTTCTGCCCTTCTTGCAAAGCTGCCCCTGAGAAAACACAAGAGAGCCTTCCCCTTTGTTACACAGTTACATAGCCCCCCACCCGTTTTTCTTGAAAGCAGTCTGCCTCAATGAGATAGGGTTAAAACAGTAGAAAGCATCCCAGTTCTGGACCCTCTGGCTACAATGGGTCATGGAGGGTTTTGACTAAAATGCCGCAAGAAACTGAAATCAGATTTAGGCTGCGGTGGTTTAGCAGTAGTGGTCTTGGGTGAAATTAAAAGTTATCATGGGCTAAGGACTAGAAGGAGGCAGGGTTTAACAGCATAAATCTTTGGCAGCTTTTGAATGCAATGGGGAAACATGTATGTCTAAATTCACTATTTTTTCAAATATTTGTTCACTGGTCTTGTTTTCTTTTCTAGATTTGAAACCAGTCCGACCATCAAGTCTCCCTAGATACTGCTCCCTGAGCCTTGGACACAGGAGTGCCAGCCTGATTCATGCTGCCTCCAGCTCTCTGAGCGTTTCCCAGTTCAGAGAGCCCAAGCAGCAACACTCTGACAGCTTCAATGGGAGGTGTCAGCCTGCTCCCAGTGCTTTCAAAAGATATCCCATCATTTCATGAATCATATCGTTGTGTGCAACCTCCGAGATAATAAGACTATGAACATCATCTCACAATGCCATTTGGCTCAAAGACAGGGAAGCATATGTGCATTTTCTTCTACACAAATTCTGCAGGGGAAGTAGTGAAAATCCTGCTGTCTGTAAGACTTTTCTTAGCTTCATTTGCAAAAGGCTGGATGCTACTAGCAGGGGACAAGATGGAACTGGTTAGCCACAGGTTGCACATCTCAACACATCTTAGCTCTGCTTTAAGCTTCTGCACAGAAGAATGAAAGAGTCGCCATGGGGTGTGAAACCTGCTAAAGCTTACTAAGGGCATTAGATTGAAATATTTGCAATAAAGCCGTTTCTGTTCAATTGAAATTTTTTCCTCCTGCTGATTTTTTTTGAAATTTTTCCTCTTATGACCAAATTGAAAGAATCTGTGGGACCGCCTGAGTGTAGATTTTAGCCTACACAGATAGGATGACTCACCTACAGCTTACCATGATGCAACAGAACATGACAGTCATTGAGATGAAATTGGTCTGCAACAAAAAACTTAAGTTGTCAAGTCCTGCACTGCAGGTTGACTTGACCATTTAGAATCCCAAACTGCACTGAAAATTCTTTATACTTGAGCTTTTATTTTGGAAAAGAAGTTAAAACCTAGCAGAGGTTCTACCAAAATTGTGACCCATAGTTTCAACTAACTACCACTTTATCTGACTCTAGAGAATAGCATTTCTGAGTTGTACTGGGAAACAGCTTTTATATATATGTGTGTATATAATATAAATATATATACTATAAGTATATGTGTGTATATATATATATATGTCTCAAAAGGTTTCATTCAGTAGCTACTACTTCATTTAATTCAGTCACTGCCCTCCAAGCTCAATCACACACTGGTATTTGACCTCTTCACATATGGGGAAAACAATAAACCCCAAACCTGCAATATGTTCTCTCAAGGAAGAATGTCTTGCCCTTTGAAAATAAAAAAGAAAAGAGTGAAGGTGATTGAAGAGACAAAAATATCTTTCTACCTTGCCTAGATTGTTCTACATAAAGTGTATATTAAAATTCTCAGAGTTTACAGATCATATGTCATATGAGAGCAATAAATCACTTTAATAGGCTCAAGTGTGAATTTTGAATGAATGGAATTCTTTATTTGTAGGTGTTTAAAAGTAACATAGAATTTACTTTTCACATTAAAAGGCCACCTGTTCTAATTAATTCTTTAAATTAAAGATAGTAAAGTAAAAACTTTAGCAGGAGGAGTAAACAGAGAAAATAATTAATAACTCACCTTTTGTGAATTTACTAAGTGTTTTTTAAGTATTAAGCTGAGCTCTGCACAGTACTGAATTAAGACTCAACTTTGCTGACTCACAAGATGCCTAGAGCCCATTTTCTTCAGTGATAACCTGCATTTATCTACACAGACAAAACAAAGTTTCTCTTCTGGTGACACAGCCACCGAGGAAGAGGTTGCTCCCTCTGTTGAGGCAGTTTCCTTCTTTGTAAAATTATCTTTGCCTGAGGCACCAGGGCAGGGACTGCACAGAATTTTGACTATACATTCAAGGAGTAAAAAAAACAGGTGTTTTTTTTTTCTTTCTTAGGCACAGATAACAACCTCAATATCACTGTCTACACGTAACTAACCTGAGTCTCAGCATTTGTATTTATTCCTCAAAGGAAGAAATATTCCAGAGCTGATAAATTTTGCTACAGGCCAGACAGCCATAACATAAAGCCACTCCCTCTGGGGAAGTGGGAATTCCCTTCTTCTCCAGCTTTTTTGTCTGCTTCGCTCACACAGTTCCCTCCAAATCTCCTTGCAATCAAACTTCCCAGGGCTCAGCTAACATAGAAAGAGCATCCAGGTACTCACCTCAGAACTGATCCTCCACAGCACAATGGAATAAGTATGATTAATTAACAGTCACAGCAATTAAGACCATTTCATGTTGTGATACCCATTCTCAGCAGAAAGAAAAATCAAGGTGATTTCCACTGACTGAGGGCGAAGCTTGCCAGGACTACACTGAAAGATTTCACACAGCAACTTACAACAAATCTGGCTCCTCTCTTCTATAAAAAGCAGAATGCGGTGACACACAGAGATCTCACTCCCACCTATATTGTGCTTTTCTGTGCTGTACTGCTTTGGCCTACATTGAGTCAAAAATACAGTAAGATACAGCTTGGTAACCAACTTCATTTCTATTCTCTGATATCCTTATGTTCACAACCTGTATTTAAGTACTATGATAAAATACAAGAAAAATCTAGGGACTGTGTTCTTTGCTACATCTAGCAGTGAAACGTAAGAAGAAAGCCAAGTGAACTGAAAGAAGAACTGTCGAACTGAAAATGTGTTCCCCAAAAGCACGCCACAAAATGTTGGTCACTTGCTACAGATCCTGGAGGAAGTTACAGTAGATTTCTGCCATCCAGAGCGAGGAGGAGTCAGAGCATTGGCATGGTGGAACTGGAAAATTATAGGGACCGGAATTATACAGCTAATCAAAACCAAGATACAGATAGTTCTACCACCAACACCTATGTTCTATCATTTGTTCTTACCAGGAAGAAAAACAAACAAACAAACAAAAGAAAGATAAACTAATGCATGAACTCTTTCTCTGCAGAGCTGTAGAAGCAAAGAAAGGAAAACCAGCAAAATATAAATTTCTGTTGTCCTCTATGAAAAATGCATTGCTGTTGTTAAAAAATAAAATTAATAATAAAAATATAAATAAATAATAATAAAATAATTTAGAAACTGTAATAATTTATAATCTATATATATAAACATATAAATGCTATTAAATTGATACATTTTTTATTTTAATCCATAGAAGTATTCATATGGAAGACTATGAATGTTTACAGAATTTGACAGGAAGAAATCTGAGTTAATTTGGAGGTTATGATGCACACTATCTTCATGATCTTCAGAGGCATATGTATTCTTGTGCAGATGATGAATCTTACTCAATGCAGTACCCCCCTCTTTTCATGTAAGTTAAAGTATTCACAAACATTATCTGTCTGCAGCACGAATCATCCATTCCATATGACACAGAACAATAAGTAATGAGCTAATGGCACTTTTCTATTTATGTATCTCTACTGCCCCACTCTTTGTCTTGATCAGATCAGAACATGTCTGGGTGACCTTTCACAGAATCATCATAGAGGGGCTTTAGTTGAAAGGGGCCTTAAAGATCATGTTGTCCCAACTCCCCACTGTGGGCAGGGACACCACCCACTAGACCAGGTTCCTAAGGGCCCCATCCAGCCTGGCCTTGAACACTGCCAGGGATAGCACATCCTCAGTTTCTCTGGGCAACCTGTTCCAATGTCTCACTACCCTCTGGGTAGTCTAGATGTGTAGAGGATCTAGCGCAAAAGGAACCCAGATTTGGTTGGCATACATCATTCTAACAGTAGCTGATAAAAATCTTCTGTTTGAATAGTTCACCTTTGTAAAATACTCTAAAATCAGAGGGCTTTTTTTTAAATCTAGTTTAAAGGATTCACATAATTATTGATCATACAAAATGGAAGTGGGAGTGAACTAAATGAATCTTTTCCATTTCTTTGAAGTCCCGAAACATGGAAGAGGAAAAGCTGAATTTTCTGTCCTTTACACAGCAGAGAAGGAAAAGAAGAAGGAAGAGATGAAGGAAATTTGACAGTCAATCAAGAAGTTGCACTTCATGACTGACTGTCAAATGCCAAGAATCTTTAAAGAAGATTTTACCTCCTGGTGAATTGAAAATCTGTAATGCACAAAGCTGCAACATTCTGAATTTTCTACATACAGTATATACCACAGAGGTTTTGCATATACGCAGCAGAGGGTTAAATATAGTCAGTTAACAAATTCTGACTTGTCTGTGTGAAACAAATAGTGCTTCCAGGTAAGATTCATCTTCGAATAACTTGGCTACCCTTGGCGAAAAGTTGCTCATTTGGCAATAGTACTATTTCAGTGTCTAAATACAGGCTGGATGCTGGGGGCTCAGCCAGGAATTAGAAGAAGGAAATGATTAACACCTGGTGCTCACTAACATTCAGCATAGCCACTGAACACAGGCTGGTGCATCTCTTAGGCTAATTACATTTGCTGTGACTGAATTAAAGAATAGCCATGGTAACCCTTGTAAAATATGCTATGAAGTTGCAGGCCTATCAACCTATATTACTCAAAATGGGTGAGCTGGGGAGGCCAGAAGGACTGGTGTTATGAAGGTATGGATGGGAAATACAGAAAACTAATCACAGAAAACTAATCACAGAAAACATGTGGTGATAGTTTGGTATAATTGTAAGTGGTTGAGGTTTTAGCAATCTGGGGTGATCTTAGCACTTTTTATTAACAAATTTAAAGCACTTTTGGAGAGAGCAATGATTTCTGTTCTGCTACAGCAGCTCATAGACCCACCTATGAAAAATATGGATTTTAATATTCATGTCTTCTTTTCCATTTCATCTCAACAGTTTAGTTATTCTTCCCCACAAGGTGGCAGAAAGACCACACAGTTGACCAATAATGGTTACAACCAACCTCTGCCTTGTCACAGAATTGCCACCTTAAACGTCCTAGCACCCAGGCAAAACAAATCCTTAAAGAATTAATTATATGTTAATTGGAAAAGTGCAACATATCCATCTGATATAACAAATGTTTAAGGACGAAGATCACAAACAGGAGAAATTAAACTGCTTAATCATCATGACCTACTCAAACATTATTATGCAAGTGGAGGTTTTGCACAAATGCCAACTAGGGATCATGCCTTGGTCATCTGAATGGAAATGGATATGAAAACAATTTAGGTAAAAAAGAGGATCAAATTTTAATACAAATGAACTCAGCCTGGAGGGCAATAACCTCCTGTTGGATGAGCTTTCAAATAATAGAGATTCATTAAAAGAAACTCATGATCGGGCTTTTAAAACATAACTTTCAAGATGGTTAATGAGGGCATATGCCATGTGGAGAATGCCCCAGCCTCAGATCACACAGGGCTGTGCCATGGAATGAGGCTGTTCATAGAATGGGGCCATGGAATGGGGCAGCAGTCGGCTCTGGAGCACAGGGCTCTCCTGGGCAGGGTCACCAGGAGAGGTGGGAGGCAGGCAGGGAAAAGGTTGCCTGGACAGCCGGTCATGACAGCCTTCTGGCAGGACATGAGACCCAGGATCCAGGGCACGGGCAGGAGAAAGACATGACCTCAGCATGAAGCAGACTCAGGATTATGGTAACAGACTCTACAGCCCGGAGCAACTCGTGAGTTCCCTCCATGCCTGTCAGGCTGGGGTGCCCTCCTACACCACACAGGGGATGGATGAGCCTGGGGCTGAGCCTTAGCCCTGCTGCTTGGCCAGGGCCCTGCCATGTGCCATAGGCCCCCTCCTTACAAAAAAGGTATAAGGGATTCTCTAAACTAGTGATTACATCTGTGCTCCTCTCCTGGATTCACCTAAGATGGCTGATCACAGTGATGCACAAAGGAAGCAGCTCTTGCCCAACAGCGTATTTTTCAACCTCTCCCCTTACAGTATCTTAGAATCCAGCTGACACTGTTTTGGTTTTTTTTACAGCAGACAAAAAGACATGCTGCATGTACATTAGAATCCCCATCTACCTCTGTACCAGATCCCACAGTTTGTCCTACACCTCCAATCAATAAATTGCAATTTCCCCCTTGAGGATCAGCATTAGGAATAATCCTCACAAGCTCTAGAAAGGGCTCCAGCCCCAGCATACCATATGAGTAACTGGCCTTTTAAGACGCTTAAAAAACAACAATTTTGGAAATATCTTTCAGTAGAACTGACTGCTGTAGTTATTTCAGAATAAAATAAGAAGAAAAAGATAACCTGAAGTCAAGGCAAAAGCCAGTTAAAGTGAACAGAAGCATTAAAGTCAAGTATATAGTAGCAATGGCAGTAAACAGTCAAGTGCCAAAAAGGCTGGACACAACCTTGTCTCAATAACAAACATCCTCTTCAACTTGTGAAAATTCCCATGTTTTTTTAGGAAAAATATTCCAAAGTCTGTTCAAGCCAGAAAATCAAATTAAGAAAGCATTTAAAAATCAGCTTAAAGTGATTAGAATTTTTGTGAAGTGTAGAAAAAGGGATTTTTAAATCACTTTTGCCTGTTAGGAAGAAAGTACATCATTTGCCTGAGAATGTTGCCCACACACAAACAGAACAGCTGCAAGAAGCCAGGCCGTGCTATGCGACAGCTTCAATGTCCACCATAGTGACACAGTGACTGCAGCCTCAGCAGTGTCACCCCTCCCTCCTGCTCTGGGCCTAGAGGTCAGGAAAATAGGTTTGTAAGGATTCAGTTGGCCATTTTTGTGCCTTTCCCTCTCTTCTACAATCAGGTGAGCCAGACCCAAGCTAGAAAAATTAATTCACTGAAACACATTAATGTGTTTGGGGTGCCACAAGAAAACTTTGTTGTACCTTTCACTGGATTTTGGATTTTCAGTTTAAAGAAGCCAGAGTCTCTGAGGTAATTTAGTGGAGTTTAAGAATAGCTTCTGTTTATACCAGTGGGACTGTGCATCCACAGAGACATTGCCCTAAATTTAAGAGAAGCCAGGGCATGTAACAAGATCCTCCTTACAAAAAAACCCCACATTTCAAGTGCTTCTATTTCATGTATGAAAAAGATTAAAATGATGACATTCTTATCCATGACCTAAGCTGGAAAAGAGATTATCTTACAGCTGAAGTTCAGGAGACAGGGATTTGTCACAAATATGGTTCACAGATCTCCACATAGCCTCAGGTGAGCTCCATCCCTACTGTCACCTGAGAAGTAACAGAGGTGGTGTGTCACATTTCCTTCATCTGGGCCTTTCTGATCTATTTAAATTGTTTTCTTTTTAGAACAGGAACAGATGCTGAGGGTTCACTTTTACTTAATAGATGAAGACTGATAAGGTAAACATCAATAAAATGCCCTGCACTAAATTAAAATTCTTGCATTAAACTACTTATGGCACCACAGAGGAGCGAGGAGATGAAGGAATGGCAGGCCCTGCACTGGCTGTTGAGTGAGGGAGCTTCTTTCTTGCCTTGATCCCTGGGAAGGTTTCTATCTGAGCCAAGAAGGAAGTGTATCAGAGTAGGCCAAATGTACTTTTTCCATGAAGATGCCATCTCCAGGGTATGCTGGATCTGTACTTTCGGGTCGAGCCAAGCAGGGTTGAATCTGATCTCCCTAGACCATGCTGCAAATTCTCCACTTGATAAGCATCCCCATGCTATACCAGGTGCATGCTTATTCTGCCTGGCAGCCTTTAGGCTTTCATACTGCCAGAACATGGGACATGAAGAAATGAAGGAAATGAAGCAGCACACTGGCTTTTATGTCCTTTTGCTGAGATCCTGCAGCCTTCCTAAGCTGCCTGTACTTACTTGAGTTACTCTTTAAGAACAGTCTGCTCCTCTCCATGAAGAAACAGCCAGAGGAAACCCTGCAAATGGTTTCCAGTTTTCAACAAGGTGGGGGTCACTATATAAAGGATAATCTACTTTGCAAAGCTATTTGTTGTAGTTAATGGATATCAGGGTATGACCAAATGGGCTTAGGAAAATAAAGGTAAGTTACTGGAGCACTACACACAAGGAAGGCATTTTGCTGCCAAGTTAAAACACCACTGGTCTCATACAGCCATGACTGATCATGTTCACACAGCCATAGCTGCCTTTCCCACTTTCTGCAAAACTGAGAACAGTTTCATGCACTTTGTGTCTCTAACCCAGCAGCAATGATTTAGTATCACACCTAGATAAATAGTACGAAGTCCTAAAAACAATGCAGTCAAGAACCTCTCTTGCAGCTGTTTGTTTTCATGGCATGTTCACAGATGATTTATCCCAGACTAACCTGTTTAATTAACTAAATGTAGCATAAACAGCATGACTGTCTTTCTTATTCCAAGAAACCTTATCTGAAGTACAATCAAGTTTGTAGTTCTTTAAAAGAAAGTCAGAGCCCTATCATATAATGTAGCAAATCTGATCAATCATCTGAAAATATGAAAGCATTTATAATACTGTATATTCATTTGCTGGGAATATTAAATGAAAAAGGAAGAATCTAACACAACCAAGAATACAGCAGATTCTATAAAAATCACACAAGAAGAAAATTTTCTCAATGTCAAATCCTTAGTCAGTTAAGCTCTAATTGCACTGTAGTTTAAGATGGAAATAACTTACAGAGCTCATCAAATTTATGTGACTGCAAGGGCTGTCAGAGAAGATGTATCAGATAGTAAGCTGAGGATATATTTGTTCTTCGTAAAAAGGCCAAGCAAAAAATCTATCTTTTTCCTACATCCATCAGCTGAGGCAAGAACACATAACTGGTTTAGAAGATAAGCCAATAACTAATTCAGTCATGTGGAAAGAGCTGCCATGAAATCCCTCCCACCACCCACAACATTTTTCCACCCACATTGTTTGTGCTGCTGCACAATCCCCACCTAAACTTTTAGAAACTGAAATTCATCTCTTGGCAATCCTAATGTTTTGTTATTTCAACCCACGATTCTTTGCTTTGTTGGCGGCATATGTTAATGACAATTAAATCTCTACACGCCTAATTCAGGACCTTCGGATGTCCACAGCAGCAGTCACTTGAAAGGGAATCTATCCTTATTAGGGGAGAGAGGATTTTCAATCAATAACTGTCAGCTGTACATTTTCTTAAACATGCTGTCTATGGGATTTCTCCTTCCTTATAGCAGCCAAATGCTTTTCATACTCACAAATGTGAGAGCCATTTAGTCACTCTGTGCATCTGTTTGGATTTTAGTTTCTTCAGTGAGAGTGCCAACAAGGAGGCCAAAGTTGACTGTGATTTCTGTGGTATCTGTATACACATCTAGTAGAAACTGTATTGAGACCATAAACTCATTTCACATTCTGTAGGTCACTGAACAGCTGCTGATAATGATTTTTGCTCACTAATGACCTAGGTTATATTTGAATCAATGCCCTAGAGGTGAAAAACTCTGTATTCCATTACTGATCCCCTGAGTCATAAAATCCCTTGATAATTTTTTCCTAGCTGGCTTTTGCAGTATTGTTATTTATTATCTTATAAAAATTCCATGTTCATCAAGCATCAGGAAAATGCAAAATAAAAAGCTGTACATAGAAGCGATGGAAATATTTGCATTAAATGACCTTCAAAATGGGGCAATACAATGGAATCAACACCATATAACCGTCAAATGGGTCGGAAGTAAGAGGCTTGTGACCCACTGAAAGGAAATACTCTGTCAGGAGAATAGAATTGTATAACCAAATATATGAGTAATACATTACATCTGGCATAGTAAAAAAAGCTATAGTATATGAATTATAACCTTGGCTTTTAACCCCATCCTTAGGTAATACTCCAGCATATATCACTTGCATATTTAAGTTAACATGGCCACTTCCTTGTGGGTCCCTTCTGACTCAGCATATTCTGTGATTCTGTGAAGCATACTTCTTCTAGTAACATACTATACATATCATTTGCCACATTATGACCTCCCGTGTGTTGCATACACAATTCTCCTGGTGCCAATGTGGGATTAATGAAGAGAAACACCCAAGCTCTTAGGAGAAAAAAATTTACTGTGAATCTTAAAACCCACAGATTTGTGTAGGAAATGTAGCAAGCTGTTAAAAAGACAGAGATAAGTGCATTAGTGTCTTGGTGTACCAGTGCTGTTCAAATATTAGACACTTCCTACCTGCTGTGCTTAGCTTCAAAATTCACGACTGCCACAGGAAAAAAAAAAGGTCTGTTTGCTTTTTCATCGCTCTACCACATGGCTTTCACTTTCATCAAAACACAGCAAAAGTGTCACAGGGGAATCATTCCCTTGGCTGCCTTAGCGCTGCTGATCTTTGACCTCTGAGGGAAATGGATTCCAGGCACACTTCTGCCTGACAAGTGAACCATGTAAAATCTTGATGAGGTGTGTGTTTTGTTTTGTTTGATTAACAAGCCCTAAAAATCGAGGGAAAGCTTTGTCTAACAAAAAAAGGGCAACTTTCTTTATCCATGCTTTCCCTTTGTAAATTTACTGACCTAGAACAGAAAACGCTGCCATCTACATAGGTAAAGAGCACATTAGTACATCAAAGTGGTATTTTAGAAAGACACAAAGGGCAACAGCTACGCGTGCAGACCTTGTGGCAAAAGAGGAAAGCTTGGAGCCATGACGTCACAAATCTCAGCAACTCCTGCAATGCACTGAGCACACACATGTAGCATAATGATTCTGCTCCCTGAAGGAAAAAGCTTAGGAGCAGGAGGAAAGAAAAGATTATTTTTAGCTAAGGGAACCCTTTGTCTTACAGCATTAAAAATCCTTGAGCTGGCTTCTCACAATAGCAGCCTTGTGCTGTGCTCTAGTTTTAACTCATGGAGAGCTACAAAATGCAACAATCACAGAGTAATGTGCTGCCTTCTAAACTTCCTATTTGCTTTTACTTTATGCCCTTTTGTCTCTTATTAGAACTTTGCATATACAAAAGCTTCCGATTTTAGCCAGGAAACTCCCAGCTCTTGTTCTTATTCATTACCAAGTTGCACACTTTCATAAGTAAAACAGAGCTAAGTAATAGTCGCAAAAAGCAACATTTATTAGACTGGCGAGTTTAAAGTGCAATACCTAAAATTAAACTGAAGGTCCATTCCCATTCGAACATTTTATCTAGTGAGACACAGATCTCCTTTTTCCTCTAATGCCAAAGAAATTTGATTCTACTTCCATTAATAATCCCAGATGTCAGCCACAGACAACATTTTCATCAATCATTGCATTAAAGCACTGACCAAAAGATACACCTATAAAAGAAGAAAACACACTTTCCACTACCTTAATGTGTTTTCAAGACTTTAAGCCGTTTTGCTGAAGGCTACTTTTAGTAACAAGAAGAGACAACTGCACATACATCTCAGCTGCAAAAAATTTGACTTTGTTTAGCATAGGAAAAAGAAATCTTAGAACCTATTTTAGCTGCATCTTAGATACTCCCAAGTACCATACTACATTTTGTGGCATACCTGGCTGTTTGCTAGGGCTAGTTTGGACCAACTTTGACCTGGCCTCTACTACATGTGGAAGAGCTGTGTCTGTCTGCTTTGCTCCATGGGGCAGGGGTGGCCTGGCATAGCTCTAATAAACAGTATAACAGGGGTATGTCTACATCACACAAATCAAACCTGAGGTGAGCCACCAAAGCTGCCTCTGAAAACATTAATTCAAGTACCAGAAACAAGAAAGACAGTGCAGTATTAGTCTGACTAATAAGCAGGGATAATTAGTCTATATAGAAGCTGTACTAATGACTTTCAATGAAAATGGGCTAAATCTAATTACCTAACATTTATTCTGGTTAAGAGCACATAGACAAAGTGTTACCATGAATTTCATGGTCCACAGTAACTGTCCACACATTTAACCTTTCAGTGCAATTCATGCTAGTTTCATTCTACAGCCATACCCCTAGAACAGGCCTCCTGACTGCTTGTTTGAAAAGTTATGCTGAAGACAGAAGAAGGAAGACCTAAAACTACCACAGGTGATCTTTTACATTAGAACACAGCTGGTAAACAGAAAAAAATTCCACACATTACTATCATCACATCACAGCTGTTCACTACTGACTTCTTCTTAGGGCAAACATTTAAAAATATTGGTATGGGGTAATGGAGGTGGCAATCAGAGTAACTCTGGCAGGGAAAGAGGAGAGAAGTATTACCCACCTTTCCCTTATCAAAAATCCCAGACTTTGCCATCCCACATCATCGGGCAACTCTTGGAAATCAAATGTCTTCAGTGAATCAGAGACACACATCATGATAGATTCATCATGTACTTGCTACACAAAAATGACAGCATGGGAGGACTTGACTCTTTGACAGCAGCAAGTCTGCTCCATAAAATTCAGCCTCTATCCCCTTTTCTACAGGTGGTGTTGTTCCAGATAAACAAATCAAACTGTTCACAGCTGGTGATGTTTTTTTTAAGACTATTGGAACTTGGCTCATTGCTTCAAATGCAGAAGAAATTGAAATAACATATAACCATTCAAAGACTTGCCTTTCAGAAAAGTGCTCAGAGCACGCAAAGCTGCCCTTTTTATAAGGATATTTGTTCTTTGCTATTTCAGGAAACAAGAAGATCCTTATACACAGTATGCCTATCCTCTCCATCACTAAACAACCTGTATATAAAGATTCCTAACCTTACTAATAGTTGCTAGTTATCACAGTAATTAGGAGTTTGAAATGCTAATAAATAGTTGCCAAATGTGTCCTAACTTCCTAGCACATACAGTAGATAAGATATAATGCTTACTGATATCTGTTGCCATAGATGTGCTCATTTACTAGCATCTACAGAAACCATAAGCAAATACATTACACAAAAAATGTCCTAACTCAAATGTTACAGTCTCACCCTTCATAGGAAAAGCATCTGAAATCTGTTAATAACTTGAACTTCAGCTGTATCTTAATAAGATACAGATTTGATTCTTTTAGTAAGCAAGGCAGCAAATTCAAATGTTTCTAAAAATAGATATTACAATCCATTGTGACCAAACACTTTCTTGGCATTCAGTTCAAAAAACAGTACTAATGAAGCATGATAATCCTTGATGGTACAGGATGTTTAAGCATCTAATTAATATTCACAGGCAAAGACTAATCAATGGTTGTAAAGAAGCTCTTATAAGCTGGTCTAAAAATGATGAATCAAGTGACACTTTCTTGAAAACAAATCCTACCCTGATTGTCAATACTTGGGCAGTAACAGGTATTAATAGTAGAGCATGTGGACAGGTTATAGGTGCTGGGGGGGAAGTACTATCAAGCAACATTTTTTCAAAACCAAAAATTTCCTCGCTGTTCAGTTATGCTAAAATTTTAGAGTTTCTGAAAAGGAAACTGCAGTGACAAATAATATGGACTAATAGAAGGCTCAAGGATTACTGCATCTAGAACTTTTTTTAATATGAAAATATATATAATTCCTAGGGCGGAACTTGCATTAAAATACTTATTCTGGAGAGTGGATGCTACAAGAGAATCTGGAGAAACAGTTTTTGGCCCTGAGATTGGCACAACTGATGGGAAGGCCCGAGGTCCTTAGGAAAGGATCTCTAATTATGAAGAGTAATCTACTCAGATAGATGGCATGTTCAGTGAAAGGACCATGTTTAACTGGACTAATAAATAAGTGTTGTCAGTGTAAAACAAAGCATCCTTATATTAATGAAAAGATTCTGAGAAGTTAACGGAAATGGACATATTACTGAGGATCAAAAAATAGGTTACCCTCTATAAAGCAGAAACAGAGTGGTGAATGCAGCACAGACATTTTAATGTTCTCCAGAAGAGTAGGAAAAGATAAAGGTGTTTGATAGCATTCTTTATTAATGGCATGCTAAAGTAAGAAAGAGAGAGGAAAGAGAGAGTGCAGTTTGGGTCCAGAGGCGAACAGACAGCACTGAAATTCATTCATAGAAATAATCACCAGCCATTGCCTCATAATTGAAAACTATTATTTAAAAACCCTGTGATAACACTACTAAAGACCTGTTTATTTCTGGGTGAGATGGTGGTTTTTAAAGCCTTTATAACCAAATAATCACTTTGTTTCAATTAGAGCAAAGACGAGACAAACTGATTTTGTATTGAAAAAAATTCATTGTATTCAATATCCTGAATATAAGTATAGAAATACATACTTATATTTTTACATACAAGTATATAATTTGATAAATATGAATGTTTGACATTTTCTGTTTCTGTAGGGCCTATAGGGGACATACTTAGCTAAACCTATTGGACAAGCAATTTTATGGACTTTAAAATAAAGGTGACACTTGGAATTTCTTTACATCAGATGGGCATGTTTCCCATAAATTGTATATGAGTCAAGGCAAGAGAAATCTCTTATGGGATTAACATACCAGACCCAGCTACATAAACAGCAACAATCACTAGGACGGAAAAGAAAGAGAAGGCTTGGAAAAATGAAAGCCAAGTTGTCAGTCTCCCATGTCTTGCCTGTACAGCTCAGAGAGCAAAATTGATGGGATCCTGGCCAGTATGTAATCTAAAGGCAAACATTCACTTGCAGGAAGCTTCAAACTGAGGTGTTTTTTGGAAAGTGCATCCCAGTGAGGTTTTTCATAGGTTGCATCTTCCTTCTGTGTCCTGCTCTACTTCTGCGTTAGGTCCTGAATACAGTTTATTTAGCCACCCCACAGCGTTCTCCCTCTCTGTATATGTGTTCATAATAAGGCTTACACTTCTCTCATACAAGGGGTTTTTTGTGAACATCTGTCAGTTAATTAAACAACATTTGTAATTCATTAAACATTATTACCAGCTACACTAGGTACCCTTTCCTTTGGCTGAGAAAACTGTATTTCTCTATAGCTTTTTCTCTTTAAAGAGAAAAAAGGACACTTTTGCTCATCTTCTCCTGATTTTCTCTTTCAAGGCAGCTGAGGGATGTCTAGCGCACATGTGCTATGGACGGTCTACTTTAAAGGACCTGGGAAGCTGGAGTTCTGATCAAAGAGGACATCCTTTCATTGTCTGAAGTGAATAATCCTATGTTTGAATTTTGGAGAGCTCGGGTATGAACATCCCATTCAGCACTGGGTCTAGGAAAGCAGATAAATAAACAAGGATTAGTTATATCCTATTTACCAAAATGATCTCTCTCGGTATTTGGCAGTAAAAATGAAGGGTGTCCACCTGGCACCCAATATGGATTTGTAATTATTGGAGTTGATTCTCAGTTGACTTCCAGTGCATGACAAATGATGACTTCCCCAACTGCTATGGGGGAGAAGGACAATCTCTTCTCATGCTAGTGAAATTGCATTTTTTAATGGATTTCTGAGGATTTCACAAACATTCTCCAAGGCCACTGATAGGTAAGGAGAGTGAATAATCTCTGTGATACCAGATGTTAAATGGCTTTTGCCATAAAAAACCCTGTTATCCTTTCCCTTATGACACACCATTTCCTCACTGACTTTTCACTCTCCTAACCACATAAATGCTAGTGACCAGCTGGAATTAATGAGCACTTTAATAGACCATGTAAAACTACTACAAGTTTTTAAATACAAACTAATGTTGTATTCTGTATTGAAAAGATATTCAGTTATTGCATCTCTTCGAACAAATTTAATACAGAAAAAAAAAGACAAGAAAATAAAAACAGAGAAAATCGTGTCTTGATATGAAGACAAATTTAGAGTAATAGCACTGTACCTCTGAAAACCATGCAGAGGAGATAACACAATCATACACATACAGAAAAGAATACTCTTTTTTACCAGAGATGAGTGGTAGCATTCCCTTAACTTCTGCTCTTTTTTTCAGTTGTTAGTGCTCTGAAGTAATATTTGTGCTCACAGCTGCTAGATAAGTAATACTGATATTTCAGATGTACGCTGAGATCTTGTGATATAACAACTTGTAAAACACACTATGGGAACACAGGAAATATTAATCCTCATGTTTCAGGATAACTACTTCCAGGGCTCGAGAAGGTCAAGATGACATTTCCTGCATAGTACATAATTGCTCCCCAATTAGTACGAAGATTTTCACCTAAAAAGCCCTTGTAAAGCCAGAATAGACAAAGCAGTGACAAGACACTCTTGCAATAAAAAGATTTTAGTTTTTCCTTTTGAAACTTAGAAGCATCAGACTTCTCAGATATTTAGTTTTAGTTTTCTTTTTCAAATTAAGTGAAAAGGATTTTTTTCTTTTGGTAAGTATTGTTGTGATGACTGATCGATTTTGGTAAGAATCTGAAACAGCCTTTTCTGGTAAAGAAAAAATTAATCCAAAGATGTAAAATATTTTCAGAACAAAAAGGTTAGGGAGGCGGGCAAATATTGTTGCTGACTCAGGATTAAGTTGACAAAAACATCATCTGTGAAAAATATTTTTACTAGAAAAGAAAAGTGGAATGAGATTGTTGGAGATAGTCCTGAAAGAACACGTATTTACAAAATATTGTCAATTTTCGGCAAGGAAAAGATGAAATTTAATTCTCACAGTTGACCAAAAAAAAAACCCCAAGCAAATGATGGTGTCCAAAAAAATGTAAAAAAAAGAGATGCAAAAAAGATGTAAAGATCTTTATTTTTATTTTTATTATTATTCTTATGAAGAGAAAGAAGAAAGAAATGAGCACCTGCATATTCAAGAGAGAACAGGCTATTTCAGTTCCTTTTCTATTGCCTTGAAATATTATGTGTGTGTCTTTCATTTAAACATCATGGGCCTTTGTGAAACTTCTGTGTAACAGCAACTGTCAAACCAGGTGAGGCTCAGAGGCTCCATCCATTAGCACCACTTAACTGACTTGGGAAGCTCAGCTGCAACATCCTATGCGGAAATGCAAAAATCTCATCTGCATTCTGATGTAATGAACAGACACGGTATGGAGGGTGTTTAGAATAAAAATTCAGAGGACAGTGAGACTGTCTTAAAGTTGTGTTTTCTGGAGAACTGGTTACAAAAGGCTGGCAAACCATGGAAGGTATGAGAGCCTTCAAGAAGAAAGGGTCTTTCATGGAACGATCACGGCAGTTTCCTCTGGCAAACATTAAGGCTCGTGTGCTTTGTTCATTAATTTTTCAGTGTTAAACTTTTTCAGGTATTTCAATAGCAACATCAGATGCAGTTGAATTCGACCACCACAAATCAGATTTGTGATCAGGGAAGTCAGTCATGCATATCAGCTACTCATTCTGCCAGTACCATCTTTTTCAGTACCATGGAGCAGATGCTGTGAGCCACATTTTCCCAACCTTACTCTCTCTGAGCAACTTTTCTGCAAAAAGTCTTGTTGACTTCAATGCATAAGTGAATTTTATTCTCACTTTCAGGAGATCTGATTGCAATTTTTATCATAGGCTTTTCCCTAGCTTCTATTCCCTATCATTACCCATCAAGTGATGATCTTTTTCTGAGAGCACTTTCTATTGTTGGAAATAATAGTCAATACTTACATTAGGAAGAGGTGCTTGGGAGCACCTGTGCTGTGCTGCAGAACAGATCACATCAGATAGGAAGGAAAAAAGTGTGGTGAAAAACGAGCAGTTCCTCTAATAGTTATTTCCTGTTGGAAAAAAACTCTTCACAGCCTTGCTCCAGATGTGCAACCAATCTTGCAAATAAAGCATCAATAGGATACTGGATTGATTGTTTTGAGCTAATTAATTTTTTTCCAGGAAAGAGAGAAATGTCAGAACTTTCAGCCTACTGCATGTTTTTCTAAAATATGGTGCCAAGTTTCCTGTGTATATAAATATATATATATGTACGTATGTATGTAAAAAAAAAAGGGAGGATTCACCATGTTCTTCTGAAACTCACTTAATTCATCTTCCTGTATTAAATATTTTTTAATGTGAGATTTCAAGATTCATGACTCTGCATTTCAATTGTAAATGGATGAAAAGATGTGTTAACAAAAAAGCAGGAGTGTACCACCAGAAATCAGCAGAATGAAAGTTTTGTAGATGAAGAAAAAGGTAGGGGGAAAATGTGGTCACGTTTCCCACTGAACTAAATGCTCCCACATCACCCCACACACTAGTAGTGAAGCAGATAACCTATCTGCAAGGCTACAGCTCAGTTACAGGAAGGTTTCTTTCCCCTCTTGCTATCAAAGGCAAATGGAAGAAAAATTATAGTTAGATGGTGAGTGAGTTATGAAGGATAACATGAAAGTAAAGAAATAACTCACAAGCAAGACTCTTCTTTTTGTTTAAAACATTTGAGACATTAGAAACACGATTTTTTTCTCCTAAATTTCAGTTGTCTGCTGAAGCATTCGCATATTGCAAATCAAAATACAGCAGTAAGTAGACTCTGGCTCAAGATTCAACCTCTGACAAAGAAAATTGTAAGTAAAATGTACAGTCTGATTTAAACAACCCACTCAGGAACCTAAGCCTGACTGCAGGCCATAATTTTGCAAACAAAAATCTTTTTCGTGGGCAGGGATTACTGTTCCTCATAGAACAGAGGGGGTGAAAACTCTATCTTCCTTCTTGATTTTTGAGCTCGCTCCTGTTACCATCTATAGTCCAAAAAAATCAATCCACTGAGTGCCAAGGGCTTTACCCAGTTGGATGAGGAGAGTTCATGGGTGGCTAGTCTGCAGCAAAGGGGGTTGGCTGTGTAAGCCTTCCAAGATTTGAGTCTTTGTGAGCAGTTTGCTCTTCTACACCCTCTCCAGCCACACAACTGAAGGGAAGGGGAGAGAGAAAAGCAAAACTCCAGGAAGGAGCCTGAGAGAAGCTGCAATTAAAATAGGCCTGGCCAAATGCCAGCCCTGAATACCTCTGGATACAATGGGTCCTAAACCTAAATTAGGCCAACTGCCAGGCCTGGGGATGCATGCACAACCATAATCTCCCAAGAGCAGACAGACAGCAAAGTTCAATTAAGTGTTCTCAGTTCACCAGTCAGTCAGAGCAATCCTTAGGCATAGCAACACTTGCCAAACGTTTTTCAAGTACAACACGAGTAAAAAAAAGAAATTAAAAATTTGTTCAATTCCTATCACTTTGGAGAAAAAGAGTGAGAAAATTTGAGATCTGGGAAGAGAAATACTAAAATGCACATATGGGCAGAGCTAGGAAAGGAGATTTTAAAGCTATTTTTTGACAAGGCCACATGCCTACACATGAATGACATTGATTTACCTTTCATTAACAAGCACAATTGCAAAAACGTTGGTGAAGAGGGAACAAATTAAATAAGAAAGCCACGTGGCAATATAGCTTGGCTACAATTTATGTTTGTTGCATTCTCATCTTGTACAAGACAGACTTCCAGTTATCCTCTCTTTGACACTAGCACCATGATCCAACTTATTCTCTTCATTAGGCTCAGTTATTGGCCATCTGTCTGTGCAAAAAAAAATAGTCTGAATATCATTTCTTCCTCATAACATGGAAACAGTAATGAAATATCTTACAGGAAAAGCAAGCTAGAATTAGGATATCTCCCAGTTCAAACAAGAGAGAGCTGGAGCCCATACTAAGGTTGCTGGATTCCAAGTCCTGCCACAGCCTCATACCAGGAGCCAACTGCAGGGACTGCCAGTGAGGAAAAAAGCATTAAATCACAGCCAGCACTACTTAGGGTCAGGAGTCCAATGAAAATAGAGTTTTAGTTATTAATAATGCCACTGTAAAGAAAACAAACCCTGCAAACACGCACACATTCAAACCCCAAAGCAGTCCAGGGGAAAGCGGCCCTGAGGGTGAGGTCAGTCCTTGCAGTCTCCCGCAGCACTGGGCTCTGCTCTCCTTCGCATTAAGCACAGCCAGGATGCTGTCTCAAGTTTTGAGTATCAGGATTTAGCATCTTCCACCCATCTTCTCCTCCTTTCCACAGCAAAAAAAGGCAGGCATGGGTTGAGAGAGATGGCTATGGCTTACCTGGAGCCTGCTGTCCGGGAAGTGCCCTGCAAAGGGTGTGTGGCTGATGCCAGGGACATGCAGAGGCAGGGCTGCAGGTGCTGGGGCAGGGGACAATCCTGCTGGGCACTTGTGAGGTGGCTCTGCAGCCCAAGAAGCAGAAAGAAGCACAGCAGGTCAGCGAGGCAGCAACAGCATTGGTCTGGGCTAAAAGGACAAACCAAGGAGCTGAGAACAGACACCCACCTGTGCCTGCTCGCTGCTCAGCCATGGGCCAGCAGGGCTGCACAGGGTGGTCTGGAGCAAGGATAGAGGTCAGAGTGTAAGCCTTGTCTCCAGGAGTTACAGGATGCTCTTTGTTGTAGGTAAAAAACTAAAGGATCATTTCAGTAAACTTCATTCATTCTCCTACAAATTCTGAAGACAGGGATATAAATACATTAAAAGATCCACAGCTCCCAGTAGTTAAACTGAAAAACTGGCCTAACTAGCCAAGATTTGCAGCAATGAAATTAGGTTTGCCCTAGTACTTACCTTTGTCAGTCTGAATCACTAATTGTCTTTTTGCCTTTCTTTTGTACACAGTGTTTATGCGGAGATCCTCATAAATAAACCTGAGGATATTGAACCTCACAATCTAATAGCTTAAAAACTAATTCTTATGCAATAGCTGAAAAATTCATTCTTATTTTACTGATCACCAACATTCCTAGTCAGAGATACCAAGAGAAAGAAAGAAATACCCAAAGATTTCTGTGTACCGTTTCTTCCAAAGATCTAACCACAAGGTATTCATTGTCTGTTGGCTGTTTTCTTTTATAATTGACAGAAGTGAAGAAAGTCTCCCAAAGGAGCATATAAATAATTTAAATAGCACACACAGTGGCTGCCGGTACCCAGCCAAATTCACCCTGGCTGTAATTCTGCTTGGCTCTCGCATTCCATCTCCAAAGCAGATAAACCAAATGTGTAACAGAGAATTAAGAAAATAAAAAATACCAGTAAACCTCTGTAGTAACAGTTATAATCTGTTTTGATACAGATTTAAAATCTAAACTGTGTTTTCAGAAAGGTTATAAGGAAATTATGTGTTGAACTGCTCTGGGATCTTGGGATGGAAAACACTACATATATTCTAAATCTTTGTTAACTACCACAACTTGCATACCATTACTTTGAACACAGCCAATCCAAAGTTTGTGCAAAAGGTGCTGTAGGAGTATTTTAAATCAGGGCATCAAGCCAGAGAATATTAAAGTATATAAGCTGCCTTCCTGTCTCTAGAGGTTTTAATGCAACGAAGGCTTGAACTCCTGTTAGCCTTGTTACATGAATTATGATGTACTAACTGTTCATCTGAGCACAACCAGCCCATTGTAAACCTAAGGAAAATGGATACTACCCTCCAGTGAAAACTAAGCATTGTTTTCTCTGACATTTCTTTCTTGAAAAAAAAATTGAGTTAACATTTTCATTTCAACACTACAAGAAGTTTAAAGATCTTGGTTTGTCTGATGGTTTGGAAGACCACATGAAAATGGCTTCTTTTGTTTGTTTTTTTATATCATTAGGGAGTTAAGGTGTTCTTTATCTTGTAAATATTCTAGAGAATTAAATGTGTGCACAAATTAATTTAGAAGTTGAAATAAATTTCATTACTTTAAGGAAAACATGTTTTGCTACAGCAGCCCAAGGAAAACCTATGATCTCTATTTTTATCTTTGAACATCTTATCAGCTACAATTTGAAATAAACCTGTGCTAAGGGAGAGGAGAATATATACAGTTTTGTCTAACAAAGTTAAAGCACAAACATCACTAAACTTTTCAAAATCTTTGTCAGAGGTAGAAATGTTCTCTCTGAGGGGAAAACCAAAAGAGAAAATGAAAAATTACCCTTGTTTAAATTCATAATATGGGATTTTACCTTTTAAGTCTGTTAGACCTCCCTCCTAATCCACAGCTATAGAGGCATTTGAAACAGCAGATCTCAAGAACTAAATGTTTTGTGGTTAATTCCACATATGGAATCATTTACTTAACAACCAAATTGCTTGTGATATTAAGAAATAATTGTATGGTTTCTTAGCACTATCTTGGGTGTCAAGAAATCTTCTTTTCCCACAGAAAAATACTGCAACTCATAATATCCTGCACTGCTGTGGGTTTAGAAAGTCAGACAGATGTAAGCATCATTACTGAACTTGAATTAGCTGCACAATACCAATTAACATGGCATGTTATCTATGGAAGGAGCTGCCTTTCAGACAGTTCCAAAGAACACACCTGCCTCTGAACTAGCCACTGCTAATGGTGGTTTCCCACGGCTCTTTGGGGAGAGCAGTGTTCTTCCCACTCCGGTACATCCACACCACTCCGTGAACTCCATTGAAATCATCTTGCTGATCCTGCAGCCCAGTAAGATCTTACCCAGGTCTCAGCTGTTGTATTATTATTTGTGTCGTGTACTGCCTCAGTAGGTGTTCTGTCTGCTCTATCAATGCTCAAGCTCTCCGTGTTTGTTTCTGTGTGCTTAAAATTCAAAAAGGGATCACAAGTGACATTCACTTTGTAGAAGTGTGAGGACACTAAACATGGGCCTGACACATGCATATGGCAAAAGTTTACTGTTATGTACAAAACACTATAAAAAGTTAAATCTAGCATGGATAAAAAACACCAGGGATTTCAGTGTGAATGTTAACCCACCAAACTCCTCAGAATTTGCTCCTTTTGAAAACCTTGTAAAACAAATACTAGATGAAACAGAAGTGACTTTACAGAATTCATAGAACCTGCTTTACAAGTATAAAGAATGTGTTCTATTTATCTGCATGTGTAAGTAATTAAAATTCAAAGCATTAACATGAATAGTAAGAATAAGAAGAACTTTAATGAGTCCCTGTGGAGCACAGGCCAAGCTTGTTTGTTTGGCTAAAATCTTTCATAAATATAACTGCAGTGGAATTGTGCACACAAGAACAATAAAGCAGAGTAACTGCCTGGAAAAGAAAACCAAATAAAGGTGAACAAAGGAAAAAAGCATGAATAAATGTTAACTCCAGTGTAGCAAGTATAAATGAGAATTAGAGACAACTCTACCAGGATGTAGTGAGGAAGGCAGCTAAACAAGCATTTCTGTCTCTCAGCCACTGCCTTTATCTCCCACTTCATGCTTGTTTCATGTCACAAAATTGGGACAAAGGCAATAAAAGTAACTTGTGAAAAAATAACAGATGCATACCACAGCATCATACTGAAACGTACTCGAAGTCAAACCACTTTCACCAGATAACAACTGAACAGACAGTCAAAAGAAGCTTCTCTGCAGTCCACTTCTGATGCTGTAAATGGACTTGAGTTGGCTTGTCAGACAAGAGTTTGCATCAAAGCAAGCTGTCCTCCCTCAGAGGAGCATCTTTTAACAACCTCGTAAGTCTTTTGAGTGCAAATTTTCCAAATATGCTCCAAGGACACAAAAGAAGTCAGTCACTCCAATCCCTGCTTGAACTGAAGGATTTGATTAACCATCCAGAACGTATTACCTTGGGACACATGACAAGGTTACATCTTGCTAACTCCATTGCATGGATTTTCAAACAGTTTGTGAGACAGCTCCCAGAGGGCTGTAATGCAGTACAGCTTTAAAGCACATGGAAATGAGAGATAGTTCTCTGTAAAATGTTACATTTTAACCTAAAACATAGCCCCTGAATCATAAACAACTTGGACACGCACAGAATAGGGCAGAAAACCTGGAGAAGTTAGAGTGAAAGTTGTCCCAGCGTATGCCTTCCGTGCTTACCTTCCGAGGCCTGAGAATACTCTTCATTAATCTGGCTGGATCCACAGCTGGCTCTCGGAGCACCTAGCTTTCAGCACTTCAGAGTCTAGCACAACATGGAGCTTTTAACTGGGACTTAGACTTCTCTTATGATGTGGGGAAAGACCTGATAACTAAAAAGTGGAAGTACAAAAAGCCCAGTCCTGGAAGCAAAAAGCAGACCAAACTGAGGGGTTGTGTCTGTGTGGGAATCATGGTCTTGAGACTGCTTCTGAAATTCAGTCTCCGACAGCCTGGCTCATGAAGTGGTTCTTTAGTTTCATCCTACCATTAAATGTCTGCAATGTTCATTTGAGACACAGAAGAGTTGTATCCAGATCCATTCTCTGCTTGCAACTCTTTGAACATTTTTTCCTACACAGGCTGCTTTAATTGCTTTTATAAAAACTGGGCTTGGAATTTTTGTTACAATTAACATTTATGTACATAACATTCAGTAAAGTATGATCAGAAAGGGGGAAAAAAAACAGTAAAAATGTTATTTTTACTTATTGCAAGTCAAAATATTAAAATCATTTCAACATGTAGTAAACGTAGACACAAAGCCACAGTAATGACTGCACCCACAAAACAAAACCTAATAATATTAATTTCAGTTATCTGCAGTGAAATGCACTGATGCAACACTGGAAATCTTCTAAATGGAAATAACATGCTCAGACACATCAGTTTATGATTCTCTCTATAAACAGGTTTTTTGCAATATTTACTTTTGTCAGCATCAGCTTGTCTGCAGACACTTTTGAATTGCAGCAGGATTCTGCGGTATAAAAGCCTGAAGAATAATAAAACAAATAGCTTTCTCATTCAAGAGATTAGCCTCTAGCACACAAAACCTTTATTCCAGCTATAATACAATTCACATCTGGTTAAAAGAGATGTAATGCATAGAGAGGGTCTGTCCGTCATGCAGGCCTGATGCATTAAGTCTTTATTTTTCCTGTTTGCTGAGCTCTAAGGTTCAGCAGTAAATGCGAACGGAGGTCTCACAGACCTTTTCTTTTTTAGCTTAGAGGTCAAACCTACTGCATGAAATACAGGAAGGAAAAGAAACAACAAACCCAAACCTCTTTTTTTAAAACTAACCAGCGGTGAGGATTATTATTCTTATGTATTTTGTTAAACAGGGATAGTTGGTTTTTATGGTAAGGTCATTACTTAACACCAAGAAATTTTAGTGATTTGCCTCAGTTGCATTCCTGACAAAAATAAAGAAACAGTACCAACAGCAAGTTGGCATTTGTTTTCACAAAGATAATTACTTAAAGGGGCAGTAGTGAGTGTCTCACAGTGGTAGAGAAAGAGAAAAGATGTTTTCTTAAAAGTGCAGACTTGAACTATAGGCATAATAAGGACACCTCAAAGTAACAGCCAACACAAAAATATGTATAAATGCCATAAGTTCTATTTTACATCCTAACCACTACATATGCTTATTTTCTGACCATGAACAGGCTCAAACATAACCTTTTTTTAAATGACAAGGAGAAGTAATTAATTTAGAAACACAAAAATACTTATTTATCTATGCATATGGGTCAAATTCTTAGTAAAGTTCTCATGAACTAAGAGAAGAGATTAAGGAAGGATTCAGTAGTAGCAGAACCAAGATTTTTAGCCAGCAAAAATGCAAGCAAATCCATCTGTGAGAAAAGAAAGCAAAACACCATGATAAAATATGAGCAAATGCTCAGTGGAGGCATGTGAGCACAGGCAAACTGGGACAGAGTGAAGAAAGGAGCAGAGGTGTTGGAACTCTGCAGGGGTCAGTTCTCCCGGGGCACACTCGGCCGCTTTGTTCACAGGGCTGGCAACATGCCAGCTCCCAGATGTTAACCTGGAGATCTGAGCCATGACACAAAACCTCAGAGGGAAGGCATCCTGTCCTCCTTTCCACACAACACAAGCACTCGGGGCTGTGTGCCTCCTGGTCTTTAGCTGTCTATAATGAACTTGTCTGCTGTCTTAAGGCACAGCTGTCCGCTGGGCCATTGACTCAGGTGTGTCCTGTCCCCTGGCAAACATTTTGTGGCTGGAGGGCTGCAGCCAATACAAACCATCATCTCAACAGACAGCCAAGTGGCAGAGAGAGAAGGAATTCACATGATGTTGCTCAACAACTTCTGTATGCACAAGGTCTGCAAGGGCTCTGCTTGATTTGTTGTCCAAGCTGCTGATCAGCATTGCTGAGCAGAATCTCTCAGGAGAGAAAGGAAGAAGCCATTCAGACTGAAAACATGAGCATCACTCCTACATCTAATTCAGCCTGAGAAGACCTGAAACTGTCAGTGAATGCTTTCAATGATGAACATCAAGTTGTGCAAATTGAGTTCTGTATGATTAAGACAAGAAACCTGAAAACTGGCCAAAGTATTTTAATCAAATAGGAAAGTAATTTTCTTAGAATGGTTCAAGCAGGTCTGATTTTTTAAAGTGATAAATTCATTTTAAAAGAAGTAACTTTCATAGATCAAACAATTAGGGCTTCATTTTAAAATAAATTAAAACTTTACTTTTAACACATTATTACTGAAAGCTGTGTACTGAAGTATTTCACAAATCCTATTGTGCTCCTGAAAGCATTATGCCATTTCATGGAGAACAGAAACATTTTGGGGTTTGTTTTTCATCTGCCTAGTTCTACACTTTCTTTTGCCTGCTTCATTGTTAAAAGAAATTCATTCACTGAGCTCTGAAGATCAACTGAAGGCAGCTTACTTGTGGTCCGTTCACAGCACCAGGTCCACGGCTGGAAACCCCAGGCCACATCACACCTTCTCCTGCCTTCACAGGGAGCACACCAACACATGCCAGATGGAAAATCTCACTGCTCACACCCAAGCAGTGGGCTGCTGCTCAGAATAAAAAAACAACTTGTGGGCCAAATGAATAACACTAAACTCAGGTAGCAAGTCATCAGATCACCCAAACCACTGAAATGATGAAGGGAGCTTATCTAAACCACATTCCCAGAAGAGCCTTTGCTAGCCAAAAGAATTCACGTGTCCCTGTAATAGATATGGTATTTTTGTGCCTATTCAAAGCAGTGCAATGCAAAATAGACTTGCACTCTTCTCCTTCCACTCCAAACTGAAAGACACCTGATCTTCCGTAACATGAGCAGTACCCAGTAAAGCCTCTCAGTTCCCAGACACATGTTAAAAAATTCCAGTTGTGTGACATAATTCGGGTGCAGTGGTCCAGAAGGACCAGGGCACAGCACAGCATGGAGGGTCCAAGCTCCCAAGGGCTTTGTTGGGTCCTGGTTCCCTGGGCTCTCCTCACCATATTGTCTTTTGTCTGGAGACCACATGGGCAGCACTATTTCTGGGAGGCATTTATTTTGTTCCCTGTGGTGAATGCCCCTCTGTGGGTAAAGCACCCTCTCTGAGATGCTCTTTGCTCTTGGTAGTGCTATGGTTATTGTGATTTTAGTAAACTGTTATTCCAATTTATAATGTCTCCTTATTGTTTCTTCATTACCAGAAGGGGCAGGGGGAGAAAGGGAGAAGCTTGAGTGGGGTTCAATTTTCCAACTGGATTTTAAACCACTCCAATGTACTAGCTCTGTCTCAGTGGCTTTGCAATCAATTGGTCCTATGGTTATCCCACACTTTTGCCAATAAAACCTTCACATTCAAACCACAAATTATTGCATTTCTAGGACAATATACGGTGCATTCTGTATCAGATGATGTGCGCATAGCTGAATGTAAATACATCATCAAGAACATTAGAGAAATATGCTTCCTAATAGGATATTTTTCTTAAAGCAATCCTTTCATGTTATTACCTGTTACAGGTGTATAGTAAGTTGTTTGCCTTGTCATTTAAGAAACTGTTGCTTTGAGATTTTGGAATGCACTGTCAACACTGAAGGAACTGATACTGATATCACATTTCAAAACCAGCAAAACTTGATTAATGGCCTCTATTGCAATAAGGAATCACACTGCAGTGCTATGGACTTACATTTCCTATAAATGTAAAGAAAGTGAGAAGAATGAGAGGAGGACAGATGAGCATTTAAAAGGCCAGATCACAGACCTTCAGACAATGGTATTTATTGTACAAATTAAAGTTTTTGGATTTGGGGGTGGGGGGATAGTTGCTTTTATCTAGCCCTGGAACTGATGAAGGGAGCCATAAACTTAATAGTCAATAAACCTTATGGAAACATGACATTGAGTCTTAAATTAGCATGTACTAAATGAGACATTTATTATGGGATTCAGTGCCAAATATATTTGCATTGTTTGTAAAATGTCGCTTGTATCTTTGCAGACAAAGCTAAGAACACTGAAAGAATGTTTTCAGTTTTAGAACAAGGAGTTATAAAATGTTGATTAGGTACTCTGATAAATGGGAGGTATTTAAACATTTTGGATATACTGAAGTAATTCAGGCATGAAGACACCTAACTCACCCAACTATATTTCTCTCTTGAATGTTAGAAGCATCCAATAAAGAACAAACATTAATTCTTGAATCCTCACTGAACAAAGCAATTTTTGTTATTTCTTTAAAGCAAGGCAGCCATGATAATGGCATTTGCATTAAGTATACATGCTTTAAGAAGAGACACATCTATTCTCATCACTCAATTCAGTAACCATTTTAAAAGGCTGCCTTTGCTCTCACCCAGGCTTACTGTGTCTTTTGTGTTTTCCCTATCATCCTTCTCAATGACAGCATCAGATCACAGAGTTGCAGCATGATTTAATAGCGAGTGTTTCAGGAGCAATTAATAAGAAAGCCACCTGCCTCTCAATTCTCTGAAAGGCAGAATGCCTCATCCCACATCTCCCTGTCACTCATGCGCCTACTGAGCGGTGCCTGTAGCACAGTGGTTCACACCACTTGAGCCCCTTGAGTGGACAGAAACACCCACAAAACTGTGCAATAGAGGAACAAACCAGTGTCCCTGAATGAAGGGTACTATTTTAAAAGGACAGTCTGGTAATAAAATCAGGGCCTATAGTATATTAGGCAAGGGGTAAATCAGCCTTACTTGTTATTTACACGACATAAGAGGTATTAAATGGGGTGTCATTTGTACTCATAGAGTGATCAGGACTGTGCCCAGTTTGGACCACCAATATACTTAAAAGAAAGGCAACAAAAATACTACATAGGTTTTAAACAAAACTACAAAAAAACTTAAGAGATTGTGTTACTTGGACAAAGGTAAGAGAGTCATGGAAAGCAGTGAGAGAAAAATGGGCCACAGAAGTCTTCAAGCCTCTAAAGACCACCATAAAGGTGACAGTGATAAATATCCACCACATCCACTTGCAGTAGAACTAGAAGAATTCAGTTCATCTTGCAGTAAGGAAGACTTAGCTTGGCTACCTGGAAAATCTTTCTCCCCATAAGGCTACTGAATCACTAACATAAGACAGGGAGAAAACCGTGGAATCTATTTCACAGGTTTAGAAAAAAAGCATAGATCAATATCCAAACAAGAATGATTACAATCTACATTTGAATATTCAATAATACTTATTATATAAAATCTCTGGTGTGTCAAGAATTGTTTTATCTCAATAGTAGTGTAAATTTAAAAACCTAACAAGCGTATATGTATTGATTAAACAAGACAAATATACAGAAATAGTCAAACAAACCCATTTGCATAGCCTAGAGCTAGAACCCTTATATTAACACATGCAACCATTCCCACATTTCATGCAGCCTTATTTTTACATCTTCACCTTTATTAACAACTAAGTTCTTCCTCCTTTGAAGACCTTTGCCTTAACTCTACTTCTTAACCATTTCCATATTTGGGTCCCTATTTTATGGCCTTTCTAAAATTATTATTAAATGTTAAATTATAATTAAATATATAACTCCGCCCCCCTGCCCCCAACCACACGTTTCTTAAACAATCTGTGCAGTCTCCACAACTTCCAGAATTTTGTTAGCAGGAACAACCAAATGGCCATAGAGGTCTACCACCTAGCAAGGGAAAACAGAAAGAAAGTAGGTCAGGGGGAAAAAAAAGTGAGTGAAGATAAAATCATTTTAAGGTCTCTCAATTCTAAATGCAGTTCCTATGGCATCCTCATTCTTTCTAAAAATATACACAAAGTTACTGCCATCCTATTGGTATTGCATCCAATTAAATTTTGCCAATACGATTTACAAAACTCAGCATAATCCCAGCTATTGTACACTTATTACTGTACAGGTGTGGTCCCAAGAAGGTGCCAAATACCCCACAGCATGAAAACTTCCTTGTTCCAGAAACTTGTGACTTAAGCATAAGGCAAGAGACAACAGCTGGCTGTAGTAAATGGGTAACAGAGTGTACAGTGGGTGACGTGATTCAGGCAAGGTCACTCTTTGCTACCTGTTTCTTTTGGGGAAGCAGAGAGGGCCAAGGATTTAAGCAGTAAGCTAGAAATATCATTTGCAGGTCTTCCAATAAACCAAAGGGCGTGATCAGAGCCCTAGATTTGAGAAGACCACCATACTTGTGCCCATGCATTTTTACACACATCTTTAAAACAACTATTTTTCAGAGTCAAAAGGGAAAAGGACTTCAATTATTTCCTGCTCAGTGAGTATGTGCACATGATGTCATGCACATATTTGAACTTTTCTTCCATTTACACAATTTATCTCCTACATCAATTAAAATCAGAAGGATGAGGGAAAGTTTGCAGTTGAGGAATAGAAGTGTGTTCCTTTAAGCGTCTTGAGGAAAAGGGCAAAGACTCACATTGCTGATGTGAAACAAGAGGATAGTTTTCTAAACTTTATTTTCAAAATCAGAGGGAGAGAACTTTTCCTCTGCAGTATTTAAAGAGAACAGTACACAGCCATTTACCAAAGGTTTCAAGGATACAACCGCATATGAAATGCCAGCCTTTGAGACTGTGCCCTGCCTAGAAACAAAATACTCGGCTACCCTCAGAGTGCCTGTAGGAACGATGCAGCTGGATCTCTTCCACAGACAGAGAACAGGGGCAAATTCCCAATACAGAAACTCCCAGATTTTTCAGAAATTCATACACCTTTATTTTCTCTGCTTCTTAAATACCAGCTGTATTGACAAAGCAAGGATGCTGTTCAGGAAGCAGAGAGACTAAAAGTTAATGCACTTAGAGCAAATTCGAGTTTTAGTTTCCAAGACAAGCTGGAAAACTCAACATGTTGTGCTATACATAGCTGAATCTGAGACATTTGGGGACACAGAGTTACTAGATTAATGAGCAAACTGCAGCGTCAGAGAGCCATTTTCATAACCCTCCGTGCACACATGCACGTATGTGAGACTTCCGCTGATCACGTCGGAGCCGTCTGCCGAGGACTTCACAAGTAAATAGAAACTTTCATTCCCTCCTCACTAACTGAACCTACACCAAAGCAGAAGTGCAACATTTCCATCCCCACTTAACTTCTACTTCACCTTTAAGGTGAAGAGCAGCATTTTAACAATAACACAACTTGCTCTACCTTTATCAGATTAACTCTAACCAAAAACTGTTTTCTGACAACACTCACTAAACCTTTTAATCTGAACTAATACTGCCATTGTGTCAGTATGATTTTGGGCGTGTGTAGACATCATCTCTTTAAAAAAAACCAAACTGGGTACAGTCAGAAATGAAAATATAATGAATGCAGGAACACAGGTCTGCTAAGCATTTTTGAAAGATGGGTTAGAAAATATACATCTGGCATTTATATTCAGACAGAGTATGTCCTAAGACTATAAAACAGACTAAGATAGTCAGTCTTGTAGTCAAATTTCCAGTAAGGAAAAAAATTAAGACATGCTTTCATCTGCTCTACCTAATGCTTCTCTCTCTGGAAGTTACATTCACAGAACGGGTTCTCTTTCCTTTGTACATGGGTGCTCCAGATACTGCAGTTGCACTATTGCCAGTTGCAGTTGAAACCAAACTTCTGCCAATTCAGGCAAAAAAAGGTCACCCTAGTTGTTCTTTAACAATAAAGAATGCCAGCTCTCTCCTTTTTATATTCTCAGGAAGAAATCTGGATCTCTTTCACTCACCATCAGAATAATGAATAATCCAGGGCCTCCTGTATGCAGCTACTTCAACATAGATTTTTTTAAAACTAATACATGCAACTGTAGTTTAAAAATGGCATTAATATCCCTGCAAATAAAACACATTTAATGACTTAAAAAGAATCTAGCTGGTAGTCAGAAAATTATGTGGCCACTAGAAAAACTAATCAAAGATTATTGCCTTTAATATGAATATTTCACTGGTATTTCCAGAAGGTTACTTAGCTAATTCTAATAGTTTCTTTTAATAGTAAATTCTAACACCTCTCCAAAGGGAAAAAAAAAATAAAGTTGTGCCAAATTCAAAAATTTTTTTTTTTTTTTTTTTTTTTTTTTTTTTTTAAAAAAAGGACAACCAGTCCAAAAAAACATCCCCATAGAAACTGTTGAGATTGGTTTTGGCCAACAATCTATATTCCTGAGAATTTTGTGAAGGTGGGAAACTCTTATCCTACATGAAGCCTTTTAAAGCCCTTGGGTTTTACACTGAAAGGGAAAAGGATGATGCAAACTGCCTTCAGCACCTCCTCATCAAGCACACAGCTAGACATTAGTTAAGAGCATTGCAGCAGTGGGAATGTGTCAGAACATGTTCTCATGTTAAAAAAACACAAACAAAAGCCTCTGAAAACCCTAGAATGGAAAGAATACCCATCATAAATATTTCCTTGCGGTCAGTTTAAAACTTCTCAGCTCTTAAAATCCCCACTCTATCATGGTTTTCTTCAGATGAGCTAAGCTATTTGCACATCCTATTGGCTTGTATTTAGCACACTTTCTAGTAGTCCTTCACTTCAGCTGGACATGCAATATGTTGTCAAGAAGGCAATTGCTTACATCTTTTTTTGCTAGACAATTCTAATATAGAGATATTTATCATCCAGATCAGCACAGCAACAATGTTTTTACTACTATTCACTGCAAGAATAACTGTAGGTTTCCTTAAGGAGTACATCAGAAGGAAGGAGACTCACAAGTTTTAAGCTATTCTTTTTGTTTCTGAAGAAATTTTGCCATCCTAGGGCTCTGGGCATCTGTCCCATAAATTAATGCACAAAAACAAGTAACTGCCTGTAGACATTCGTTTTGGCCAACTCATCCTCACCAACTTTAGGGAGGAGAAAAAACAGGGTTTGTAGGAAGCTCAGAAGTTAAGAAACAAATTCTTATAGCGCAAAGGAAGAGAGCTGAGATCTAAAGCCAAGTACTCTCAAATGAGAAAGCCCAGCAGCCTGCAGGAGAATCCTTTCTTCATATTGACAGAACTCTAGCTGAGTAGCTCTGCCATTTTGGGGAGGGTCAGGGTGTGTATAGGGAGAGAAAGTAAATAAAGAAGAATGAAGGAAGGGAAAGAATAGCGTTTCAGGAAATCAGACTCAATCCATTTACAGATCAGTACCTAAAAACCACATTTATTACAGCAAATGTTTTAAGTAAAATAATGGATATGGGGCAGTAGTCAAAATCCAAAGGGAGCTACGGGACCCTTCCCTTCAGTTTATGAAAAGCGCATAGCCTTGGAGAAAAACAGAAGCATCCAGTTCCTCCCAGTACTCTGAATACTACAACAGGACATAGATGTCTGCATTGCCTTTTAGTGTGCTTGGTGTCAAATTTTTTGCTCATTTCCCATTGGGGTCAGAGCTCAGCTTTGACAATCACATTACATGCATGCCAGTTTATCCCCCTCCTGAAGAACAAAAAAGAAAACAAACAAAACAAAGTATTAAGTTTCGAACTACAGCCATGACTGAGAATTTCTTCTGCAATTCACTCTGCCACAGTCTTCCAAATGATTCCAGCAGGATTTACATTTTCATAGACTGCTTCAATACCTTCATTGAATGACCTGGGCATTTACCTCATGGTGTCACTATCATGCTACAAAAACACACCTCTGACAGATAACAGTTCAGTCCTCTGATTCTTCTTAGAAATGGTTTTCTTTGAAGAGAGGAAACAAAGTAACACTTGATAGTGCTGTGCACAATCCCAAGGAGAATGGAGCTTGATTTCTACTTCCTCAGAAGTATTTCAGGTCAGAGAATCTTTGTATCCTCTAAAAATCACCTGGACCTGCAGATTGTGGTGGTAATACCACTCAAAACTATTTTAAAGTAAAAACCAACAAAACTCTCAGGCCAGCACACTTCAGGAGAAGGAATGCTGATGAACAATTTAAGGCTCATATATATGTCCCCACTGCTTTGGTGTGCCAAATTCAGTTGAAGGCCACATGCTAATCCACAACTTTGTGGGGCCAAAACTCCACGCTGGACATAGGGAACTTTATGCCCCAAACTCTGTAAGAATAACAATGACCCTTGAGGTCAGAGACAAGGGTATAGAGGGAAGAGTTTTTCAATCTCCTCCTCCCTCTTACACTATCAGTGGAAGGCTTAAAACCACCCTACACACAAATTTCTAGCAAAGAAAGGAAGCCCAGTTGAGATGAGCATCTTCATCTCATCGATGTACTAAGAGCTCGTATTTATCCTTCACCATTTTTAATGGTTTCCTAGCTGGTCTTTCCAGCACTCTTTTATAAAAAGCAGGTTAGGATATGGAAAGGGATCACCCCAATATATATACCTGCTAGTGATCAGAAATCTCCAGACATGGACAAGTCCATCCCCAAAACTGCAAATGAGTACACACATAAAAGTGCAGACAAAAGGGGACAAAAGAGTATCGTCAGACTTTTATAAACCTTATGTGGGACCTGGTCTGTTTTATACGAGACAAGTAGTATGATCATGTTATAAATTTTAAGTTTTGGCTTTAAGTCAAAAAGAAGAGTAAAGAAAGCAGTTATCTGTGAAAATAAACTTTCCAACTCATAAGAGTTACATCAAGAACATAAAATCAGGCTTGTGTGACCACAAGATAATATGGTAACAAAATTAAACCATTAGAGCTAGACAATTCACCAACACAGTATCAAAATTAGGTGTAACTGTTGACATTCATTTTTCAAAATTTAACGTGTGAGTTGTAAGCAATATTTACCTGTAGCAGGCTGGCCCCCTTTACTATACTAAAACCCCTGCATCAACATCCACTTCTTTACTAAGCTAAAAAAAGTAAATGTACATACATAGATATTTCAATAATCAACCATGGACATTTCATTCCTGATATTTATTTTATTTGCTACACTCTATTTTTAATAATTTCATCTAAATATTTTCAGAGACAGCTGTTCAAAGTTCAATTTTTTTTTTTGAGGTTTCTTGATCTCTTCTTCATTCCCAACTGGCACAGCATCAGTATGACCAAGGGCTGTCACTACAGAAACTCAGGTTACACTGTCAAGTACTGAGTGGAGTCTTCAAGGGGAGACCGTGACACCTGCACTTTATAACAGTGCAACTTGGGTTTTTTCTATTTGCTTCATCAACTGATTGCACTCAGTGTCAGTTAACTCAAAACTAACCACTCCATACGTTTCCTACTTCAGTAAAACACTGCAAAAGCAATTTAGGGGCCCCTGACAATTCTCATCAGTGACAAAGCTGAGAACTGCAGGAATTGATGAGAACAGCCACCTCACTTCTTGAGTTGTGAAGCAGAAAGAGCTACAAGAACAGATAGATTGTGATACCATAATTTTGGGGGCAATACAAGCTACGGCTACACTGCAGAAATTGGTCAGTCACATAAGCAGCCAGAGGTACTCTGCAAGTCAGTGCATCTAACCCTGAAGCACTGACATGCAGTCATTTGCTAGACTCACCACAAGATTTCCTTTCCATCCTTTCTCAAATCAAACAGCTTCTAAGTAGAAGAAACAACAGTCTTTGTTAGTATCACATTGTAAAACAAAAAAAAACCCCAGGTGCTGCACTGCAGGCCTTCAGTGAAACTATTTAATTTTCTCTATTTTCTAAATCACACCAAATAAAAATCAGTAATGGTCAAATTATTACTAATCAATTATACTAAACCCTGTTCTGCAATATAAAAGCACTATGAGGTCAGCTGGGCATCAATAACACTCAGTTCAGCAACAAAAGTGCCAGCTCTAAATACACATGCATTGTATTCCATAAGGAAGATGAGAAACACATGGGAAACAGCCATAAGATGCACCAGCTACACACTTGGGAAAGAAATTATCAGTAAGGAAAGGCAGGAAGTGTTCAGTTCACTAGCTATGATGACAGATTAACTTCATCTCTTTCTGATTCCATGGAAACTATGAATTAGGTGAAGAACTGAATTTGACACAAGTGAACACTGATGTTACACTTTGGTTTTCTGGGTTAGCTACTCTCAGAAACTTGAGTCTGAACAGCACATTATACTTCAGTCAGATTCAGTAGAGCTGTGTTTTGATACAGCAATCCAAATAACTGAGATTTACACGTAATTTACTCAGTGTGCAAGATGAATCCTATTTGAAATTAAAGTGCTCCAGTATCTGAATGTGTTATGATATATATAAAAATATATATAGATATGTATATATATAATAAGTATAATAAAACCTGAACAGTGTTCAGATTTGAAGAGTGTCAGGAAGGTTGTGCAGTTACTTCTGCAGCAGCCATATACTCAAGATGTTCTGAAGAAACAAAGCAAGCACAGACACTGCAAACATGAGAACTAAAACCAGTACTACTATCAAAGCTGCATTTATCCCATATCATTAGCAGAATTATGACCAGTAATGTACAACTCTGATGACTTAAAGCTGACCTTAAAAGCCCACCGCTGTTACTTCAGGTTTTAAAATTCCACAGGAAAAATAAATTTAAGAGACCCATGAGAGAAAGCCTCCCACCCAAGAAAAACTTAAAACACACACTGCACTCACTTTAACAAGATTTACTGCTAAATTTCATTTCTGTGTCTGTGAAAGATGGGGTGCTTCTGCCTTTAAAAATTTAGTAGGCAACTAAACTGAACATTATACACAGTAAGCATCTTATTATTTTATTCGTTGCATCTTTTATACAGAATAAGCTTCACTGATATTTAATTCACTGCAGTATTCTCCTGATGTAGCAATAAAAGATTACATTATAAACAAAGAACAAAATTTTGACTTGAATTTTTTTTTAAATGTGTGCAATTTTTGCAATTGACAAACAGCATCACAATTACTGAAAAAAAAAATGAAAGAAGCACATAAACTATGGCTCATTTTTTAATCTCCAATTGATAGTTTTTCTATGTTTATCATAAATATGGGAAGCTAAACTCCAGCAACTAAAAAGAGACATACCTATAAATTCCTAGCAACCAGGATTCAAATAAAGGAGAAAACATACAACAACAACAAAGTTTCTTTTCACTTAAGTTGACATCTGCAATCTATTTACACTATATGAGTTTAAATTCCACAAGATCATGAAGGGTAAGGAATTTTGAAATAACCTGTTAAGCATTACTTAAAATGGCACTTTTGTAACTCAGGTCTGGGATTTTAGAATTGCTGAAACAGTGAAAGACAATACACTGCAGTATGTCTATATCATTATAACATAAAAAAGAAACTACTCCATAAAGTGTCACTGAGACGGCTCGATCAAGTAATATACATTTGTATATTCATCAAGATAGATATTACGGTAAAAATGCTCACATTAAAAAATATAGTTATTATTGTTTGGATTTTCATTAAAACTAGAAGGGACTACATGAGCCAAAGTATGAGGAATTTGGATAAACTGACATGCTTCCTCATTTTATAGCACTAATAAAAATAATATTAGAGAAAGCTCTATTATAAATCTTTAATAACCACAGTTTAATTTCCTAGTATATTTTAAAAACTTTACTATGTGGGTGTATGTGCATGCATGTCTGCATAAACACACAAACAGATAAAAAACCTCAAAGTGTATCTATTACACATACACACATATCCACATTCCTGCATACAACACTTCCATAATGCAAACAGTATGCAGGGACTCTTCTATGCGACAACCAGGTGCCGCATGCCACGCTTTCTTATTTCTCTATGTTTATGCAGTAAATGTAATAACACTTCCATATTTGGCTGAATGTCAGTGTAAAGATTCTTAAAAATAATGGTGATTTAGCCATAACATCATACACGAAGAAATGATACTGCAAATACTGCTGATCAAAAGTTCAGCATGAAAGTTCATCATGAAAATGGAATGTAAAGTATTCTAAAAATTAGTATTCAAAGATTAGTTAAGTATTATGGCAAAAAACTTGCAATTTATAGAAAGTTTAAAATGTAATTCACATTACGAAGACTGGAGATACTTTATAGATGGAATTTTTAAATATGGATATGACTGGCATTTATTTTTAAGCTTACTTCTATTAGAAATACACTTGTTTCCTGTACAGGTGATGCTTTGTCTATGCCATATACAGTAGAAAAATAAATTCTTTAGCAACCTAGAAATAGTTTATAAAAACTCTTGAAGTTTCATTTTCTTTGCTAAACATGCCAAGATTAGACTGAAAACTATAAATAAAAGCTATATAGACAACAGGTAAAGTAGAACAAGTTAGAAATGCTACAATTTACAGGACAGACTTTATTGGACTATTAGCTCCTGTGTGCTTTGCAATAGGAATAGGGTTGACTTTTCTTTTTTATGTTTTCTTAAAAAAGATAATTACTTGCAAGAATATAACACAATATCAAGATAATTTATAATATACATGTACTTCAAACAGCAGCCAGGTTTATGGTATCTTAGTAATCTAGAATGATAATCCAAGTCATTAGAAGTACAATACCTAGGACATAAGTGGGAAAGGCAATTTTTATTTTGGGGAAATGGAGCAAATCAATCTCTTAATAAAAGCCTTAATTCTCAAAATCATCTATTTACTATAATACATACAAGACGATCTTAAATCTTGTTATAAGTGAAGATTACAACAGTGACCATCATAAAGCTTTTTTTTTTAAAACTACACAAAACATTCTAGCAGCTGAATGAGAAATAAACTTTCTTCTTTGCAGACCTAAAAAGGTACATTTTGAGCATGAAAGAAAAAAAGCTGCTGTGAAAAGTCTCACAGGTAGTGTTTATCTATGGTCTCCCCTTTGCTACAATTTGTAACCTTCTAATTTTTTTACCACTATCAAAATATTTAACCAAAAGATTTGTTTAAATTAAGCAGCATTCTTTTACAGCAAAATTGGTACCAATATAAAAGTAAAATAAATGAAAAAAAAAGATAATTTAAAAATATGGTGAAAAAAAGAGAGTCATTTGAAATTTTAGTACAACATACCACAGGAAAAAAATATGAATACAAGTTTATGTGATTTTATATATACACACTCCAAAGAGGTTAATTGTCAGTACCCAAAGTATTTATTGCTATGTATTAGCAATGCATTTTTGTATATCTTTAGAGGGTCACATAAAAATAGATTTAAAGAATAGATTAATTGAAGTCCTAGATTAAAACATTGTTTGGTTTAGAGAATTTTACTACAACAAAAATCATGTTTATGTATGAAAAGTTATATAACCTTATACGAAAATGTCATGAACTATTTTCTAAACACTACATGTATTCCCAAGTGGGAAAAATTAAAATATCTAAAATATATTAGATTAAGTTTACAAGACCGTCAATGATCTTTTAAACATGCAGCTGTTTACAGAATTAACAGTTTTACAAAATGTTTAGTTCAGTAATGGAACATAAAGAAATAAGTAGGCAACATCAAAATTTTTGTACAATATTTGAAACTCACTTTTACAACAAGCATGTCCTTGGTATTGTGCTGTAAGAAATAATAAGCAAGTTCACCCACCCTTAAACTGTCCACAGGTTTACTTATAAGTAAAGATGGATGGTGAAGGATCGTAAAATTCTCAACAGTGCATTTTGCATTCTTCTATAAACCACCCTAAGCATAAAGTCACATAAGTAGCCAGGAGATTACAAAATGAACTATAGCTGGGCTTTAGTTGTTTACACAGAATGCTTGAATGTGAAGCAAATTGCCAAAAATAGCATGTTAAATAACAAAAACCAGCCATAAAGCAGGCTGTAAGCACTGAATGTTTCATAAATGTAATTTTTTTTAATCATTTCATTTCTATAGAAAAATTTTATTCACAATATATTGTGACAAACCGTCACAGGAATGATATAGTGATTGCAATAAGGTATCATGCAGCAGCAGCTTTGTACTTTATAGCTATTTTTTGCTTTTAAAAATTAAACCTCTCCAGTCATGCTTATCACATAGTTTTTATCTGCAGTGTGTACAAATGAGGAGCACAGTACGGGATATAACAAAAAGATGTCCAATCAGCTGGATGGGAATTATTTTTCATAAATATGAAGTACATTACTGTATCCTGAAACATGCATGTCTATAGCTTGTCTCTACTGTCCAGCGCCAGGCTGCCTGCAATCATCTTCTGTCTATATAATACCGAGAGGGTCTGCTGGTAACTGCGACTGTATCAGCTGAGGCTGCAGCGGGGGGGGCAGCTGCAGGGGTACCATGGGTTCCACCATCTGCACTGGGTTGGAAGGCGGTGGCTGACAAGCCACTGGGTTAGGTGCTTCTACAATCTCCCCGTTGTAAAAGAAAAACTGACATTGTTGAATGAAGGTCTCTATAACCGACTGGTGGATTTTGGTGGTAGAAAGAAACTCTCTGTTTTCAAAATCAGGTCTCATCAAAGTAGGCCAGAAACAAATCGATAAGTTATCAGCAGTCATAAAGTTGGTCTTATATTGCTGACTAACCCTGAAATGAGAATGATACACACAGCGTGAATTAAAACCAGTATGCAATCGACTAGAAATATTCTCATCACGCTCTAACTGCAGGCATCATTACTAAACAATCTCAAGATTTTTGCTCCTTTCCTCCAGCAATCCATTAAAACAATTGTGCTGGAATACTTTATGCAATTATGCAGAAGAAAATTCAGAAACCGTGCTGTTTCCAGATTTGGATAGTTAACTAATATAAATCTGATTAAGTTTTAATCAAGAAAGAAATTCAACATTCCACCAGCATTTTGAACTGACAATAATAAACAAACTGAAACAAGTTATTCACTTATCTGAATTCATTATTGCAATAGTATTACAAAAAAAACCCAAAAACAAACATCCAAAGAATAACAAACCATCCTGTTACCAAATTTATCACCTACAAGTAAATGCCTCCTCAGAAAAAACAAAATGCTTTTCAGAGTAATAGGCTACAAAGAGCCTGGATATTTTGTTTTCTAAAATATTCTGCATTCTAAACCAACATCACAATTTTATCAAGAAGTAATTACTGAGAGATACATTAAAAAGCATGTGTTAATACATCTGAAAAACACCTAAGATACGCGTTCAGCTGGCAACATGCATTTTCTATATTACAGTACACATCACAAAGGCAATAGACCTACAATTGTCCTGTAGAAATAGAAAATAAAACTTCAGAAATTTGTCAGTTACAATTTTGATGATTAACAAGAGCAGCCCACAAGAAATTCTGACAGCTGGCTGTAGCCCATAGATTCAAAAGCTGTGAAAGTCATAGTAAACACTAGAATTAACACTATAAGAAAATATTTCCACTCATTTACAATGCATGTATCCTGGTAACTATAAAGCATAAAAAATAGTGTGAAGGTATACAAATACTGCCTCTCAATCTGTTTTGAGTAAGTTTGGTCGAAAGGACATTTGGATACTATTTCTGAATGGCAGTAACATGCATAATCTCTTTGCTAAAAAATTACATTTTAAATTAATTTACAGATAAAAGAATAAATGTAAGCTACATTTTGCTTAGCATTATTATTAACATGCTGTATCTCCACAATCATTACACCCAATAAATGAAGCAATGGGAACCTATGGCTAGAGGTCAGAATAAACAGAAAGGCATTGCACCTCATCCCCAACAACAGCTCACTATCAGATTAAACAAAATCAACAATCAACTGTATACCCTCCTGTGCTTCAACTTTACCTTTGTACTTTCTAAGAGTAAGCAAAACCCTACCAAACCTCTATGCTAACTCCTACCAAACTTTCCCAAACTACTTCAGAATCCTCTTCTAAGTGCTCAGCAAATGCTCATTTACCTTCTATGTTCACTCAAAATGAAAAATGACGAGTATCTCTCCTGATCTTGCCCACTTCCTCCACTGCCAAGTCTGAGGAAATTCAGACTGTAAACCCACTCTGATCAGACTTCAAAAGCTGTACACTGGTGCTTTCCCAGACTTCAGAAGTATATTATGCCATATTAGTCCTTATGTATAAAGGATCTTGTCACCAAAAAACGTGCATAAAACACAACCAGTATCAAAAAAGCCAATTTCAATCCAATACTATCCTGTTTTAAAAGCTCACTTCTGCTTACAGTTAATCAACCACAATTACCTGAAATGCTCAGAGAGGTGCTTATAACACTAATGAAAAATTCATCTCACTGTTGCCATTTACTGAATTCTTATGCTTACTGGTCTCATACGATGTGGACAATACTTACATTTTTTTGTTTCAATAACCAGGTCTTGTGCTTGTGGACACACCAAAATATTATCAATCAACCATTACTAACTATACAACAATAGCACACATTTTAGTGTAATGACATAGGATGTAAAAACAAAGCATCTAAAACATTAGCTTGTGATGAGAGCTCTTTCATCATGTAGAAGACTGCTTTACCTCATTAAATGAGCAATTCATTTGGCAAACAACATTTCCATTTTAATTATATACCAGCAGTAATTTACCACAAATTAATCTCTTAAAAATAAATACAGACTGTCAAGAGTTTAGCTGCAAGTAGCCTTTAAGATCCTGTACACAGCTGTATCCACCTCTTTCTATATATGCAATTGCTTACATTGAAGCAGATTTCTTGCTGAATGGAATGCAACTACCTGACACTGCAAATGAGACAAAAAATGACAGCCTTTCTTTAAGAAAAGATCATGTTGTTACTAGCAACCTGTAATGTAAATCACCAATTAATAGAGTGGACCAGACCAGAAAGTAAAGGCCAGCATACATCACTTATGTTCTCCAGTGAATTCCATGATTAATATGTTTCATTTGTTTGTAGATATGCATGCATTAGAACCTATTCAGGGATTTTTAAAATTATGTTTAGCGCTTTTACTTGCAGCAATCCAGGTACTTGACATTGTACATTCAGCTGTGCTACGCAAATAGGTGACCAGATGAAGACTTTTGACAATTCCAAGACTGCCATTCTTCCACAAAAATTTTTATCAGGTTGATTAAGAATTAACAAAACATTTCAGGTAACTAATAACCAAGTCAAGTCTGACACATTTAGTTTTACTTTAGATACTTGCAAGCACATCATGAAGTTCTCTAATATGGGTATTTGTTCATTGATATGGTTTAATCTAATTTAGGGCTGAATTTGTATTGGACAAGACTACAATGGAAAAATTGATCCATTTCCCTGAAAAGGAAAATGGATGACTTTATAAACGTTAAGCAAGTTGTATATGTGATGGAGAGAAGTGTAAAAGTAGGCACCTAAATTCTAAAATCTTACACATTCCATGAAAAAGGACTCCTTCCAAACTGCAACAGACTACCCACACTCTCCCTGTTGACTAAGTAGGGAAGTTAAAGGTTCTTATTTCTACCTCCATAATACAAGCACAGTTAGATCATGACAAATACCTGCAGAAACACAAACACACAGAGAGTAGTCCAGAACAATTATATGTCATGAAAAGCTTACATATGCGTGTATACACAAAACTGCCTGGCTGAAAAGTAACAGCGCAGAGAGAGAGAGGAAAAAGTCCTGATGGACAACAAACTGAGCATGAGTCAGCCAGGTGACCCTGTGGCAAAGAAGGCCAACAGCACCCAAGGCTGCATTAGGAGTGCTGCCAGCAGATCTAGGGAGGTGATCTTTCCCCTCCGCTCAGCACTGCAAAGGCCGTATCTGGAGTCTGGGATCCAGCTCTGGACTCTCCAGCACAACAGACATATAAACATACTACTGGAGTGAGCCCAATGAAGGGACAAAGAAGATCACTAAGAGATCCAAGATTCCTCAAATGAGGAAAAGCCAAGAATGTTAATACTGCTTAGCCTGGATAAGGCCAGGGAAAGTCTTATCATTGGTTTTAAGTATCTGATAGGAGGATGTAAAGATGATGAATTGAGACTCTTTGGAGTGGTATTCAGCATAGGACAAAAGGCAGCAGGCACAAATATCCACAGGAAATTCTCTTAGCATATGAAAACACTTCTTTACTGTGAGGGTGACTGAGCACTGAACAAGTTGTTCTGAGAAATTGGAGTCTCACTTCCCGGAGATACTGAAAACCAAACTGGACACCATCCTGGGCAATCTGTTGTAATTGACTCTGTCAAAGCAATGGTGTTGAACAAAACAATCTCCAAAGATCAATCTCTCCCTGAACCTCAACAACAATACTGTTTATCTCATTCTGTGGATTCCAGAGAATAATTTCATAAGAAGCACAAGTAAGCTAGTCTTTTTCTCTCTTTTTTTATGACAATATTGTATATGTAAAGGCTCAGATTATGATGTGATATACATCCATTAATAAATACTATTTTAGTAAATATGGAAATAACTTTTAAAGACAAAAACACTAAATTTTTATGCAAGAGGCAAAATTTAAGAAGAAAATGTAACCAAGTTACTGTTACTTACAGATTTGTTCTACGTTTTACTATTCAGCACAAGGTTTGGGCTCTATATTTTAGATTTTGATATTTTGGCAGGAGGGGGACAGGGGGAAGAGGCCAAATGACTCAAATTCCTTAAAAGCTAGATTAGTCTGTAATTTTAATGGCTATTATTTCCTGGGGGGGGGTGGGGGTGTCTGTAATAGTTGTAATTAGGTACGCTGTTATTATTAGGTGCAGTTATTCTTTCAAGCTTTTTTTATGTAGAGCAATCATTCTTATAGCTTTATAGTAGCAATGATGCCAGATAAATATATCAGTAAAATGTGAGAAACAAATCTACAAGGCTTTAATAATCAACTGTAACTCCTAATTTATTTTTCCACATTTTCAATTCTAGTAGATATTTCATTGTTAAAAACACAATCTTTTTTGCAATTATTACAACTTAAATGAAATTGAAAAATACTAAACCTGTTTAGATGTGTTATTATGTATCTGAAGACATCATAGTTCACTGGGTGGAATTTCTTCACAATTTCTTTTAACTCGTGTAGCCGTTCTGTCTTATCCACGATTTCTATAGAAATAAGTGACATTTTCTGACACATCTAGAAAGACATACTGAACAAAGTGTTGCTAAGTCTTTTCCCTAGTATAACAGTACAGATAAGATACCCACAGAGAAATATCAAGTGAGAAAATATTTAATAAAATTCCTATTTCCACAGAGTAACTTTTTTATGATAGAGTTTAACTAAGCACAAAAATATTTTTCTGAATTTAAGCAGAATTATTTATGTGTTCAGCAAGTAACTGAACTTGACTAGCTTACTGCTGGCCTGTAGAATAACAATGTGACAGGGTCATTTCTTGTTAAGAGTTCCCTCTGCTTGCAAAACATTATGACAGAAAGACATTCACATGAGCTTAGAGTATCTTAAACTTCACAGTTACTCAAATAAGAAAATAATTACTAATAGGGCTAGTGCAGCTATTTTAAATATACTGTTTAAAGAAGAGCAGAGATTTTTCACAGGACCAAAGGACATTATTCATGTTTCAAACAGGAAATAACCAACATGTAGGAAAGGAATATGAAATAAAGTAACAATTTTATTTTTAAAAACCCAGCAACTAATGCTGTGGACCCATACATTCTGCAGAATACACTTCTCATCAATGATGATTCATATCATAAAAAGGAATACAAGGTCGCATTGCTAAAAAGAAATTTGATCTATCCTAATGTCATAGAAAAAATGTTAAATACGGTCCAGTATATCCCAAATATAAATTTAAAGCAGTATTAATGGGATTTTAAAACAGTAATTCCACTTATATTCTAAGCTACTTTATGCTTTGACTGGAATTTAACTGCTATACTTTTAAGAAAAAATAAAACTAAGGTAATTACATTAAACAAGCAATATGCCTGAAATGTACAGTAAAAACACCAGAAACAGGTATCTACAGATATCATCAAAAAATACAAAATTTCTAATGGGCTATATATGACTCAAGCCCAGGCCCCAGCCTTAGGCTTATACTAGTGTTTCCATGTTTTGAACAAAAAATACTTTGGAATACTGTATGTCACAGTTGTATTCTGTAAAAAGTGTGGTGGTCATGTTGTGGAACAGCCTGCTGCCAACACAAGACATTAACTTCAAAGATAGGAATACTATGAAATGTCTGAAAAATGTTTGCAAGGCAAACAAAACTAAGCATCTTTTATAAGAGCTCAAAAAAGAATTTGAAAAAAATCTAAGAGAATTAGAGAATTACCATAATATCCCATAGATGTGTCTGATTTTTAAAGCCTACTCTGAATGTAGGACTTCATGAATTCAAGAGGTTTTTCCTGTTAAGAACTGCAAAGCCGCTCCAAGAGCTTTCATCATTTTCATCACTTAACAAAAAACGGAAAAAAGTAGATTTCTCCCAATTAAATTTTCTAGGAAAAGGAGAAATAAGCCAAATTCATTCTGAAGAAAAAATGTATTACATTCATCTCATCATATAGTTCTTCTAAGTTTAAAGAATATTAAAAAATGCACATATCTAAGCAATTTAAAAAATATTCAGTGCAGATAGTCCTTTCAACTTACAATGAAGTAAAAATAGCAATAAGGGCAATGGAAATAACACAAATAAAGAAAAGGCTGTTTAGTACTTACTTGATGTTTCTAACAACTCTTGATGCAAAGAGTAAGGAACTAATGGATCTGGCAGATCTGCAAAAAAAGCTTTAAGAGCCCCAGCCACGGCATTCACTGTTACTCCCATTGACTCTAGACTGATATTATGATCTGCAAAACAAAATTTGAAAAATTAAATAGCAGTGTAAGTAAAACCTACTGTTATCATTCCTTATAATACTTTATGAAAACAAGAATTTATTCAAAACACTGAAAACTAAAATTTTGCCAAATGGTTATTAAATAAGGCATGAAAAGGCAAATATATTGATAAGTTGCTATCACACCGACCAACAAGGAATCAAATATGACAAACTCTGACAGTATTACAAAACAGTAGAAGATCAGAAAAATAAAGTTGTCTAATTCTCAATGAAGACTTGAATGATTCTGTATTTGTCATTTAACTGGCTTCCGATTAATCAATTTTGCCCAGTAAGGAGTTATAAATTCTATTTCCCAAATGCTGCTAAACAGCAAAGCAAGGCATTAAGAAATAGTACATTTATTTTCTTTAACATCTAGGAGATATTTTACTATTTTTCACAGGCTCAACTTCATTATTAACATCCAAGAATTTTTAATAAGAGTTATCATTTTAAAAAACAAATACACCAAAGTGAACAGCCTAATCCACCAATCACATTTCACTATATTCTACAGTGACAAAGGCTGTGTTAGAAATTATCCAGACTTAATTGTTAATGTGTATTATTCAAGAGACCTTTCACTCCAGTAAATATCAAGAATTACTATCTTTGGGGCGTAAGAAGCAGAAGTGAATGCCTTAATGCCTTAGGACTGATGAACTGCTAACACAAGGAGCAGCTACGACTGCACTTAAACTCTTTAAAACCTTCAAATACCACTTAGATAATATTTTAATAGCACTTAATCCAGCTGCAACAAGATTCCCTTCCCATCCTTGGAGTTTCACTGGTAATAACCTGGACTATACCAATACAACCCACCAGAGCGTGAAGTACTCAGTGCTATGGAAGTTGATTTGAAAGTGCAATCCTTTTATATTGCACTGTGATAAATCCATGGAGAATTCATGTTCTGTTTTGGCTTTAAATAATAAAATCTCTGATTACCTTGATCAAACTGTTTTTGAATGTTGTCTTGATCTGTTTTATTCCCACTAACACGGTACAGGCCTTCAGTACACAATCCTTAGAAGAGGAAGAAAAATAAATAATTAAAAGCAAGTTTATATACTATAGAGCAAAGCAGAACCAGTTATAACTACTAATTCAGAAACCAAAAGTAGGAATACAATTCTTAAGTGCCTAAAAAGTTAACACATTAACCGTTACAGGGATATAGGACTACCAAAACACAAAATGTCAGTTGTCTAGAGTCCACTATTCCATTTAATATGAATCAGAGGAAATGACATTGTAGGATAACAAAACTCTGATGGCAGATATTTGTTCAATAATGTACCCAAAATTATTCTCTCACTGATCTCTATTAGACTGTTGTTATTTATACAGTTTTTTAAATAATAATCAAAAACCTAAATTCTGTGGTACCCACAACATTTATGGTTTTAAAAACTGTCTTCACAGTTTAGGCTTAACAACTTACTGTGGTAAGCAACAACACACTAAAAATACTCTGCAGGGAGAAAAAAAAATAAATAAATAAAAATTAAGCCTTTGTAACTGAATCCTGATCTTTTAATTTCATGGTGTAACACACTCCTGTATATGATAAGAACTTAATCTTCCAACATTCTTTCCCTTTTAACATTTATATTTTATAAACTTTGAATCCATTTCCCCTCACTTCTTATCTAAGGTAAATTACCACATCACTTACAAGTCTTTCTTTAAGGGGTGGGGGAAAAGGGAAAAAGAGGAAAGGACTTAGGAAGCAGAGGTTCCCCAAGCTTCTCATTATTACTTTGTTTTACCACACATTACAGAGTCATCATAATTCCATCAGCCTTTCATGGTAAACATTGAACAGTACACCTTAATTATGCACACACACACTTGCACACTCCACTCCAGTGATTATGCTTCCTATCATATCGTTATCTTTTTTTGCCCACAGCTACTCACTGAATGAAAGAGTCCATCCTGATATTCACACCATTACCCGAGGTATTTTTCTAATTTAGAAACTATTAGGGAATTTAAACAACTTATAGGTCCATAACTCTGCAAGTTACCTGTATGGGTGCAAAATTCTCTGTATGCTAGATCTCCATAACACTACATAGTTGTATTAAAAAATTCACAGGTTTCACAGCTTTATGGAATCTCTTGGCCTTTTGCCATCACAGGTCAAAAACTGAATGCATTTTAGATCATCAGATCAATACTTAACTGCTCTGACACACCACAATCCACCAAGTGTTCCTTTTAAGTTACCAACAACAATTAAGAACCCTATTACAATGTTCAAAGTACAAGAAGCACTTGACTGGTTCATACAGCTGGGAAATTTTTAATGATTTCATATGACTCTTCTAACTCATTTCCTTCTTAATGCCTCAACAACTCATGTGTCTCTTTACTGGCTGCATCAAGGCTATTTTAGTAAGCAATTCTTCAATAAACTTTCATGTCTACCTTTTAGCTTTCCAATTTCATAGCCAGGAGTTCTCCTATTGTAGCCAGACACCAGAACAGTCCTTTCAAAAAACCTGAGCCTTGTTCACTGATATCCTTGAACACCACCAGAAGGTATAATCTGGTGGCACAGGGCAAAAAGTGGTTTCAATGACTCAATCCATCTGAAAGGGTTTTCAAACCTGCCTTCAAAAGAATGCCCCAAATGTGCTATATGTGATCAAAGCCAGAAACACTTTGCATTCTTCTTCCAGAAGCTGTAAATAAACACAAAAGACCACTGGTAGATAAGAACAAGCTATGATCAAGATTCTCTTTGTCTAGTATGGGAGAATTCTCAATTGGAGACCCTACAGCCCCAGGATATTCTTTGTCTTATCCAATTACAATTCAATTTCTTTCTGCAAAAAAAAAAAAACCTGAATGTGCTGCAAATAGCAGTTTCTGACCCAGCCACTGTTTAGTGTATAGACCCTGAATACTTCAACTGGCTCTGGACATAAATGCTCTAGTGTGGTATCTGGGCTACAGCTCTAAGAAACATAGAAAAACAACTTATAGTACTTCAGAAAATTTTCAGGTTAAACACAGAGATGCCTACTGAATTTAGGCATCTTCCAAAAATAGTGAAGTGCTGCAATTCTGGATTAAGCTAACTAAATTTGTCTTCTTCCTCAAGGAAAAACTTTTTCTTGCTTGTGTATATTCTAGAAAGTCACACTTCATGAAACAGTTGGTCAATTGCCATTACACTTTTTCTAAGTTTAAGCTGTTTGTGAGTATACACACAGCTAGAAGTCTGAAAGTATTCTTTAAGTACTGCTCCAATTCTCTGTTGCTTTCTATCATGCAACCAGGTCTCTCCAACACTTCTTACATCAGGACCTTCAGCAAGTACCAGACACTCTAGTTCACAAGTTTTAGCTTTTAAACTTCTTGTATATCTATAATGTATATCTATAATAAAAGAGGGAGAGACAGAGAGCACTCAACATTTCTTTTTTCTGGCACCCTTTTAAAAATTCGGTTCCTTCATCTGCAAGCCTCTTGGTTTTTCAGAATTTTTTTCTATGTTCTTACCCTGCTTGCATTCTGGTCCAGTCGTAATTTTCAATATACCCTTACTGAACACAACTGCTACTGTAATATTATACATCAGAATCATATGATTTATTTGCTTCTCTGTCCTGCTAGCTTTACAACACCACTAGGTTTAAAAACTTAGATTCTCCTTACTTCACATCACAATAACCTATATATATTTAACAATCATATCCCCTTTGCCTAGACTACTCTTTTCTCAAAGTTTTCTAGAGCCTAATAAACTTCTTTTGTGCTGCCAGTTGTGACCAGGGCTCCATCCCATCTAACTGGAATTTCGCCACATGGGGTTCAAAGCATTTCAGAGAAAATGAGCAAGGTGGACCTGCACCTATATGCATAATCAGTTTGTAGGACACTTCCATTCTTAGGCTTCAATATATTTTCACAATTCTTGGTTCCTCCATAGAATGAATTAACTACAGCACAAGAGAAGACCGAAGTCAACCTGGTACAATATCTACTTTCCATCCCATATACTACACTAAGTAGTAGGTGCTTGAGGAGAAACGTAGAAAGGACAGGAGAGGAAAAAAACCAAAACCTACCAGCAATCTTTCTGTGGTATATCCTGTCAGCTTCCTGCAGATGGTGGCTTACACAGGCTTTTGCATAAGGCGTTGTAATAGCCACCTGGGGATTTATCCATCACTAATTCACCCAAACCCCTTCTAGTCTTGTGGTCTTTACATCATGGTGAACGCAGCTTTGTCATTCCAGAATGTACATTATGAAAGCACACTGAGTTTATGCTCAGTATTTGAAGTTTGCATAGTTTTTATTCTTAACAAGAAGTACTAACTTCTCTACATTTTCCCAGCACGTTTTTTAAATTTATGTAATTTCTCTTCCTCAGAAATGTTCTAAGCTAATCCATTCAGTTCATCTTTATCCAAGAATTACTTTTACTGCCATATGTATTATCTTTTCCAATTCTTTTCTATTCTGAGAAAGGCTGAACCAAATTGCAACCAGTATCCAAATTGTACATATACATGGCATTATGTAATAGCATGATTTTTCTTCCTCCATAACACTCTATTTTTTTTGGTTTTTGCTTGCTTGATAGCAAGTATGGAGAGTTTAAGTTTTCAGAGAGCTGTCTGTGATGATTTCCAAAGCCTTTTCCAAAGTGACAACAGCTACACTAACATTTAGACTGCTGGAAAGTCATGGAGTGTCTGCTAAGAACATCCACAGCCAGATTCTGCTATGTTCTGTCTGTGTTTCTGAATACATGCCACAATCACAGCAAGCCTGTCTCTCCCCAGTTCAATTCCTTCCTCTACAGTGCCCAATGGTACTTTAAGGACTCCTTCTTCATTACAATAGCTAAGACTATCATTCCCACACTTATCTTTATAAATTTGGTGATCTATATATTTCTCTAATTTTATTCCATGGATTGATTCCACGGATCTGCTGTACCTCTTTTCAACCCCTATGCTACAACACAAGACTAAAGGAACCACCAATTTACTGATCCAAAACATTAATTTCTATGTACACCTAGAATGCATGTAATTACCAAGCAAAAAAGTCAAACTCTAAGTAAGAATCTAGCACTAACTTTACTTACATAAAACACACTTAATGTGTCCTTTTCAACACTGACATTTAAAGACATATGATATTCAATTCACACACTGAAAACCAGAACCACAAATAAGTTTCTAACTGCTTCTTGAAATAAAATAATTTATAGCATATTGAAATGTTCAATAAACAATAAGCAGTGTAAGGAAGTAAGCAGTACTTTTAGAAAGACTCTTATAATAGGAAGCTCTCCAAAGCTGAATTAACATTTCTACAATTTACACTAACTGATTATTAAACAAGGCCTCAATCATTTATGAAGTGCCCCTCAAGCCCATATTTTATGGCCTGTTCATTTTGAAAAAAAGAACAAGAGACTACAATTAATATGACATTACAAACATGCCTAGGAAAAGGTAGGTGCATTCTTTGCTTCATTAAAAATGGGTGACAACTGAAGCATTGTAGTTTTCCAGGCATATAGTACAGCTGTTTAGTCACTTTGGGTCTGGAGAATGCAGATGGAGTAAGTGGAGCAGCGTAACTATCGTACATACCCTGGCATCTTGGTCCTACCTGCATTGTTTAGGAATTCTTTTTATAACTCCCATGATGTTTCCTTTGAAGAGACAACTCATTAGCCATACAACCCAAGTGCACAACATGTGTTTTATGAGTATTTCAAAACATATTTGTTTACAGTTTTCAGTGATTCTCTCTACTACTACTATTTCTCTACACTACTAACTAAATGCATCTGCTCCTCCCCTGTTTGGTAGTCAGTCTTCCATTAGGAGAAATGACTGATGCCTGTTTTACCCTCTTGAGTTTGTTTCCTCCCTGTTGATTAATTTCAAAGTTACAAAACACAAACCGGTGTACAGTCTCCTAACTACTGAAACCAATTCTATGCCAGTTTTGAAGTGATCACAGAAGGAATTCTCAGGAGATCATCTAGTGCAACCTCTTGCTCAAACAACAGTCAACATAGAATTTAGATTCGGATGCTTGTCTAAACTTCCCTTGAATGTCTCCAAGATACCCCACAACCTCTCTGGTTAACCTGAACCAGTGCTTTAATAACCTTCAGAGCAAAAGTACTGCCTTTCTTTTTAATCAGAACCTCCTATATTAGTGACACTGCTCTTCAGTTCTTTCGCCTGGCTACACCTTATCAGTAACCTCCTCATAGGTATGGGAAGCCGCTTCTGGGGGCCTCCTCAGCCTCTCTCTCCAACCTGAATAAACCCACATATTAGGAACTCCAGCCTCTGACCTCTTTTTGCCAGACTCAAGTTTGTCAACGCCTTTCTTTCAGTATTTCAGATGATGTCCAACAAGTGCAGAGCAAAGCTTAGTAACCACTTCTGCTCTGTAGTGCCTGCCCTTCTACTGGGACAGTCCAATACAGAAGGCATGATCAGCCTATTATCCACCATGACTGCAAGATTCTTTTCATTAGCACTGATACGGCGCCAGTCAAGTCCTCAGCGTGTACTATTGCAGGTGTTTAGTCCTTGCAATTCTAGTTGAAGGCATTTGTCCTCAATGAATTCCTTCAGGTTCCTACTATCCCATTCCTCCAGCTGGGATATGTTCCCTTGAGCAGAAGCCCTGGTCTTAAATACATTAACCACACCACCCACTCTAGAATCACTCGCCAACTTGATGAGGGTACAAAATGTGTTGTATAACTATTTAAATCTATTGTTACTGTACCTATCCAGAAACAAAAGTAGCAGAGGCATGGCCCATGTGTGTTTTTTGCTAAACATAAAGCTTCATGGGCAGTTGGGTCAACTTAACTGAACAATACGACTGAAAAAGATGGTCTAACTCCCTGCCTCATCAATCACTGTTTCTGTCCTTCCCTTGCTCCTGCTCCCTGCCTTGCACTTGTTTTGGCACATATTTGACCCGTAACTTACCAGCTGTAATACTACACAGCAGGACTTTAATCATTTTTGCTGATACAGCTTTTCAAAACAGCGAACGCCACTGATTCAGAGACATCTGACAAGTACCCAAAGTAAAAAGTGGCAGAAGCATACAGCAGGAGAGCATCTTTCTGGCTATTATACTATTTCTTATGAAATTACGCTGAGAATGCCAGCTCTCATACACCAGGCCAGGGGGATGTCCGGTTCTGTTCTCTCTGTCCAAAACACCAAGCTCCTAAAACCCTCTAGCTCTCCCAAGCCCCTTGAATAAAAGGTAAGGTAAACAACCTTGGATTTCCGGATTTTCCAGCCACTAGGAATATATTTCAATGATTTACCTGACATTTTTACCACAAGCAGCACTGCTGATTCATTTTCTTCACCTATTTCTATCAAACCTCATTCTCTGGAGACAAACTTTGCCTTATCTATACTGTCAGTGTAAAAATCTGGCCTCACTGCAGATACAGCATAAAAGACCTTGGTGTAACCTAGGTTTGAAGGAATCACAGAAGGCAATATTTTTTTACTTGAATTACCTCCAAAACTGAATTTAGCAGCATTACAAAAATGGTCTCAATATCAAAAGCAGTAATTATTGTACATATACCAAGTACACAATTTTTAATTTCTCTTATAGCTCTCCATAGAAACCATGTGAGATATTGACATTTAACTCTGTCAAATTCCTTCTTCCATCTTTATTCCATTCCTTGTCTCATATTAATTGAGTAACTAAATTATTAAACCACAAATTATTCTAGTAAGCCTCTCTTTGCTAAATTATTTCATGTACAATTAACAATCTATTAATATTATCAGTTTTCTATGAAGTACGGAATTTAAAACTTATAATCTGCTCAATGAAGTACATGGATAGCAATATTCTACAAAAAAATTTAAAACATTCGAAAGCTCAGAGAAAAAAAACTTTAAAATACTGATATTAAAGTTGAATATCTTCAAGAGCTATATGTACTAAATGGCAAAACTGCTAGTATTTGTAATGTTAATTTGCTGTCTCCTTCCTTGGTAAACATAATGAAATGTGATCTATACCAAACTTTCCACCAATGCCTGAACAAATACAAAAAGTAAACCCAAAAAAATACTGAAATATTAGAAAACCCCTCATACGCTAATAGTATCAGTTAGCATAAGTCATCTTGCCTGAATTATTTTAAGTTTGGGAAAAGTTAAAAATCAACAACAGTAGGTGCTGAACAGTACACAAACAGTACATGGAATAGTTCATCACTAAATTCAGGGTGTGTATAACAGCATAAAAATGTTACTAACAAAACACTCAAGCTACAAAGTTGGCATAAACATGTACACTCTTTACACTTACAATCGAACATTCAGTAAATATTTTTCCATTACACTGCAATACAAAATTCAAACCATATTAACATTTTGTTGAAGACATTGAATTAGCCTTCAGAAATCTGCTCCTCTCTCTCAAAAAAAATTATCAGCGTATCAGAATATCTACCTTATTCTCTCCATGATAATTATTAGAGAAACACAGAATTCATGCAATTCATACAGCTAAACAGTTTAGTTTCAAAAAGTATCTCAATTCTGCTGCCTATATTTCAAAAAAATGAATTGCCCTAAAAAAGGTAATGGTCTACATTGGACTTTTTTTTTTTTTTAAAGAGCAGGTAATCTTTTTTCTAGTATGTCTTAGCATAGCACCATTACTTCTACACAAAAACAGCCACTACAATTTTCTTAAAAATTAAAACTCTAGTTTCCCTGCTAAATACATTTTCATAAACCTAGTTTGCAGAAAACTAATATACTTTAGAAGTTCATTTCAAATGATGCAACAAAATTAAGTTCTCTTGAGTCCATCAGGAGAAAGCAAAAAACAGACCAGAACAACTGTATCATCAAAATACTCTTTTGGAAGCCCATAATCAAAAATGGCTACCAATGACAAAGAGTCAATTGAAATAGCTGCCCTCATAGGCAAGTTACAAACTGATTTGCAAAGGTTGTGACAGAGGTAAAAGCATACAAATATCATACATGTCACTAGTGACAGAAAAGTGTTCATATAGTCTGTAAAAGGTTACAGATAAGATCACAGGATCTTTACAAAAAAATCAGTTTTCCTGAAAACATTATACATTTATACTAAGATGTTTAGTGGAAAACTTCGTAATTCACCATTGGCAAGTCACTTACCTGAAAAAAAAAAATCTTTTGATCATCTTCAGTGAACCAAGAAAGAGCTCTGACAACCAAACAAAATATTACTCATCCTGCTATAATTACAATGAATTCAAAAATTAAAGGCTTGGATAGAAAAAAGGTTTTCCTGTAATCATGGACAATGCAGAAACACAGAAGCAAAGTTTGTTTACAATACTTAGCAAATTTTTCCTTCCTTCTTATCCAGAAGTGCCAGTGGTATAAAATTTAAGATGTTCACACATGATATTGTGCTATTTTTTTTTTTAAATCAATAGATTCCAACAAGACCATTATGTGCTATTGCTGCTTCATACCCCCAGTACCAGTGACAGTGCAGACTGCTCTGAAATGGAGGTTCTGACATATATTTACAGCTTACCAGCTTTAGATCTACTCAGGTATTAACCACTTTGCCCCCCAGTTTCTGCTTCCAGTACTATCAGAAGATTACAAGGGGATTCAAACTCTGTATTATATTTCAAAAACTAACTGGTCGGCTCCATAAAGCTAAACCAATTTAGAAGAAAGCTTTTTGTTGAAACACACTAAAGAGGAACACAGAGACAATAACCTTCACCTGCAGGCACAGACTTAGGATCCCTGATCTTTACCAGATCACCCTTTACATTGACAGGAACAATACGGCTTCTTCAGAAGAAAAAAATCTGTTTATTTACAAAAGGCTAGAACTTTTAAGTTCCTGAATTTACTTTAGTTTTTCCAAACTGTCCCTCTTCTACTGACAAACACTTTTTTTTGTGAGGCTATTCCAGAATATTATGGTAAAACAAAAATCTGATAGTATTTTCTGCATGTGCTCGATTCTTTAAGGTTTATGGTGGAGCAAGAATCTTCAAAGACACTTTAAGGTGCTATTGTCTCATCTAGGCATCTGAAATACAGAAAACTTTTTCACACTGTGTACTTTCTAGCCTCGGCCAAAATTTAGTCTCGGTACAAAGCATTGCCTTGCATAATTTCATGAGACAGAAAGAGGGAACATTAAAAATTAAGATAAGCCCTTCAAACAGAGATTAATCACAGCTTCACAAATTCAGCCACAATCTAAATTACATAGGAAGAAGCTGAACTCCATGAAAGTACCTGAAAAGGAAATGCTAAACAATTATATCCTCTGTAAGAGAAAGATACAGATTAGCCAAACTGGAAAAGACTGCACTTCTTGATTAAAAAGACCATGATAATAAACACTGGTAATTCAGTGCAGTTCAAATTGACAGCAGGCTGACTTGCTAATAGACAGAGGAGTACTGAATAACTCCCCAGGGCCAAGCAGCTTTATCATAAAGGAACGGTACCATTCTGAACTCCAGCCTGGAGACAGTAGGTCCTGACTTGTCTTGTGCAGACTGATAAATCTTCAAAACTGTATTTGTGGAATTTTCTCACAGTCACAAAGTCAATGATGTGAATCTATCTCAGTACAGGATTTGAAGGCAATGCAAGTGAACATTCTCCTCTCTCAAAGGTAACAAATACATTCTATCAGAACCCTGCTTGAACCTCAAATGCCTACAGCATATTAATTCAGTATAAAAATAATACACCAAAAATAAAACTCCCACAGCCAACTATGGAAGCTGAAAACAACACCAAAACTACTTACACAGAATCCAGAGTAAGAGAAAGAAAATTGTAATACAGATCAAAAGTAGAGGTTTTGTTCTAAGTGCTTAAACAAAACTAGCAAGACAACTACTGTCTTCACAGTCACTAAGTATGCAGATGGCACAATGTTTGTCCAGCTTACATTTATGGCCAGAATTAAAATTCTCCAGCAGTATAGCAGCATCCCAGGATGAACTAACATATATGCACCTAACAGTGAAGTTGTGCCTTCTGAGTCACCACTTTTGAGGAGACCCTACATTTTGAACACACAGCAGCTAAACCAAACATTTTCCCAAGACAGACCACCAGAAAAGATGTCCTGAATCTTTCAGCTGGTCGCACGGTTTGACAATCATGAAGAAAAAAAAAAGACAACAAATAATGTTTCCACACTCTTATAGTTCTCTCTCTCACCCCACAAGCTGGTGAAAATTCTTCAGGACAAACACCTTTTTTTAGAAAGTTTACCACAAAGACAACAATATTTTTAAGCAAATAAAACCCTTAGAACTGGATTTGTAATTTTGTTGTTTGAAAGTATTCTTAAAAAGTGAAACATGCTCAGATTAAGTTATTGCTAGATTCTACAAACTCTTGAAATTGGTCTTCAATACCTGTTAATACCTGTTTCATATAGCTACACATAGTAGCTGTATGTACCCACTTTTAAAGAACACCAATTCCAACAGTGACTCACCCATAATTTATGCTGGTTTGTTTTGGGTTGGGGTTTTTTTTTGCTACAGAAAACAGCAAACACAACATATATATATATGTTAAACTGCCTATGCTACTCTACTACTCCTTGCCCTTCTTCCTCCTTTCCCATTTTTAACTGGGTGAAAAAAAAAAAGCAAAAAGCAAGAGGGAAGAAAATACAGCTCTTACCTTTAATCCATAGAAAGTAAAGGTTAAAGACAGACCTATACAAGTATCTCTGACTCTGAAGTGCCTGAGGTTTAGGTCACCTAATTTTTTTATTGCAATAATGCAGTATGTAAGTCTTTAAAAACAGCTATTAGGCTTACCAGCTGTGGTAATTCTTTTGGAAACACTATTCTTACAGATGGCAGTAAAACTGAATTTTATTATAAGAAAAAAAACCTTTCAGCTTTACTCTGGCTAAAACTGCTACTGTCATCTTACAGCCAAAATTGTATTAGAGATCTAAGCAAATTAGAAAAAAGATGCTGTTTTACTTTACACTAAACAACATCCAATTGCAGACACACATCAAAAGATGGTCCTGCATGTTTCAGCTGTCACACTGTCATCTACTTTAAATACAGCAATATAGCATTTATAAAACTTCAGAGCAAGCAGGATCTACACACTAACTGAAAAACAGTGCTCACAAAAACAAACAAACCAAAAAAAATCCCCCCAAAACCCCAAACAAAACCCAACCACAGGTCATTCCCAAACCTCAAAACAAATCCCCACTCCTAACTGTAGTCTTCTGTTGGACCAGCAAAATCATCCTACTTGCCTCATGGTCACACAGTAAATAGGCTGAAAGCAGGGACAAACACACAACCAGGAAGCCAGGGAAAAAGGAGAGAGAGAAAACCATACTGTGAAATTACATCTTAAATAGATTAACATTTTTCATGGAGAATTACACAGTGTTTAGAAAATAATGTTTCTGTCTCTGTGACAAGTTAGAATGCAAAACTAGGTTCACCTTCAAAATCAAGAAAGCAAGCTGACTAATCAAACCAAGTCAGAAGCCATTTCAAGTCCCTGTTTTCTATAATTGGAAAAGGCGGATTTCAGAGCTTTTAAATATATGAAAGAAAATGCAGTGGCAATAGTAAGACATGTAAGACTGGACTGCCATTGGGTTAAACGTCATTTGGCATTAGACAGTGATACAAGTTTTTTAAATTACAGGGAACATGTTAAACTTCAGACATTTGTCAAAAAGTAATTAAGTATTTGTATAAATTAAGTCAAAAAAAAAATCACATATTAAGCACACAATTTAGAAAACATTCTTTCTAAATGTGCCTAACTCCATGTATTTATTTATAGTAAAAAATTCTGTAAGTACTTTATAACAGAAAACGAGAGGCTTTACTTGTTATGCAAAATGGGCAAGTCTTTCCTCTAACAGTCCTCCTATCTTACCTGTATCTTCAATGAATTGCACACATTTTTCAACAAACAGAGGTATTGGTTTCTCGGGTGTAACCAAATCCTGTAGGGGCATCCCAAAGTAATTACTTTCCCAGTTTCTACGGATTGGAGGATTGAATGTCTTAGTTTTCTTTTTCGGCTACAACAAAACAGAGTTATTTAAGTAATATTCAAGTAAAATTTTAACCAACTCATATTTCAATCATTCAGTAAACACAACCAGATCATATATCTATCAGACATTAAAATTCCTCTACAGCAAACTGAATGAATAAAAATTAAATGCACTTTTAAAATGATAAATTTATAAATACTTAATTATAAAGTAATAATACATTAGATACAAAGCACTCAACTTCTAAAAGTTTTGATCCGTTTTGTATTACACTAGGAACAGGATGACCCAATATATCAGTAACTGAAAGACCACAGGAACAGAAGTAAAGACACCACTTGTTTAGAGTGCTGTGACAAGTCTTTCAGCACAGCTCACAGGAATCACATCCGAACCACACCTCCTTATAAATTGTCAGGATAAAACTCCGGTGTCATATCACCAAAACAAGGCTGGTGTCTTATGCATATATTTAAAGATACTAAACAATCTTTATATTGCGACTATACAAGAAACATGACAATGGAGAATGACTAACAATCAGTCTTGAAGTTAAAGTTGCAGGCACTCCTATTATGCATGGATGCTTTGTTACAGGCATAGGATTTTAGCCAAAAGGAGGTTTGCACACAATCAAATCTAAGATGGAGAGTTTCATACGGAATTTTCCTGTTTTTATTTTTTTTTTTTCCACTGAGAAGGACTTGTATCAGTGGAACTGATAAACCAGCCTTGGATGATTACAAGAGTTATATTGTATCAGATACCATAATGCATTCTGAATATTGATGAAAATATAAAGTACATCAAAAATATTTATTTAGGCAGCATCCAGCTCAGATGAGCAACAGCTGAAAGGGCCAAGCTGAAGCTAAACAATGTATAAAACTCACTGAAAACATTTTTGTCAAATGTTAAACAAAAGATCATTTTAGATACATATATTAAGGCGGTAAAGAAAGGAGAAACAACTCAATTTTTTTTCCCAGGGTGTTCACTGCACATCTTCACCATCACAGAATAAATGAAGCAACACTCAAGACTGTGTATTTAAGATCAACAAGATAGAAAAAGACTCTGTGTGTCTCTTGGAAAGCAGTCAGGCAAATGGAATAATAAACTAGGACTCCACAGAAATTTTATGAAAATTATGAATATTATCTGTGTAGAATACCTGGACATAGTATGAAATACCAGACACAGCTACAAAATCGGACTAAATAGTGCTCTTTTCCAATAATTGTCCTGCTTTTAGAAGAAAGGTTGCAAGGGACTGTGATATCACGTTTGACATTATGCACACACAAATGCAAAAAGATTTCTTAGATGAACTCTTTACTTGAAAACAGTTTAATCCCCAGTTTGGAAAGTGAAAATTTGTCTAAAGAACTTAATGAAGCATAAAGAATAAAACAATAAAGAGAAAAAGGAGAGAACCCTGAAGTCCTTTTGCAAACTGGTCTAAAGGCAGAGTACAAGATATGATCACTGCAAGACTATTCCATAAACATGAAATTACAATTTCACAAGGCCGCTACAACAATAAGTTTATCAGCTGTTTCTCATTATGTATCATTATGTATTTTGTACCTCTCCTGGCCAGTATTTATTAAAATATCTCCCTCATTATTTTCCTTTCTTTTGGGGTATATGAGTGCATAAACTCTCCACTGACAGCATAAATCAAATCCTCCTGCAAATAACACTATCTACATGATCTTTACAAAAAATACTTCTGTAAATTAAAAACAAAACTTTAAGGCATTAAGAAAAACCAACATGCTACTTCCTGATTTTAGACTTCCACACCTTCCTGAAGTTGTTGGTCTAGATTTCTTAAGTGGAGAACTTGTTCTGAACAAAAAGGTGTACTGTGCAAAAGACCTAATCTTTGCCAAAAGACCAATCGGCTTCAGGGAAAAAAATATGGGTCTTATTTCTAACAAAATTAAGTCTTAGTGAAAGCCTTTCTTTAAGCCCTGTTCCCCACTCTGAGAAAACACCTTTTTTTTCTGATCTATCAGACATAGAATGGAACTTTCAGATTTTCTAGTCAAGATAGTAACTACCATTTAATTTTACGCAGAAAAAATTCTTTTAAAATATCTCTAATGAAACAATAAACAGAAACTGTTAAACATTAAATTATTCATTTAGTTAAACAGCACCTGAGTAAGGTGAACCATAATTCCTAGATTTTGGCAAAGAGATTATGATTTTGCCCCAGGTATTTTTAGTTCAATCATCCTCCCAAAACACCTACGCCCGACAATGCAGCAGTCACGTAATACTGCATGCAGCAAGTACTAATCTAGGCACAGCCAAAACCAATTTTGTATGCTTCTCCTACATCATCATAAAAAAATAACTAATAGGCACCAAGTTAAAGAAGACAAGAACCAGCACAAAAGTTTTGTGACTTAAGCCTAGCAAAAAGCTCATTGTTTCACATACCACTGTTTTCCTGCTAGTAATTAAAATACAGGCCCAAGACCATGAAGTTGAAATCCTTCGTTTTCGTATAGATCTGTGGGGCTTTGTATAATTGATTGCTGCACTTACGTTGAGCTTTCAGCATGGGTTTCACCACTTGCTTCTTGCCAAAGACAACTTCTCGTCATACCCTAACAGATTAATGCCAAACTTTCAACTGATCCTTATATATTTTGGCAGGAAAGCATTATAACTCTGATAATTCCAAACTTGCCTTGCATTGCATTTACTTGCAATACTGCTTTATTTTGCAGTACTTCAATCACCAAGATACATGTTGCAAAAGATTAGCTAAAGTCCTCTTAACATAAGACAAGGTAAACACAAAAACAGTTTAGCATGGCACAGTATCCAATTCTTGATTTCAAAGAAATATTATTACAAAGAACATTAACTTTGAAAATATAGATGTAAAGAATACCCAAGCTTAACCTCTTGACTGCAGGTACTAGGGAACCAGCTAAGTAACACTCATCATCTAGAGAGAAACTAGGCTAAGACTTTAGCCGGTTGTGAGCCTTGAGGGTATAATGCACTTAAATACAACCTTTTAAAATTAACCTAGAAAACTAAAAACTGCCAAAATCCTATCAAGTCCCTTTATGGATGGGCTGCTTACTCTAGCAAGCCCTCTGTTCAAGACAGGCTTTTTTTTCCTCTCACTGCCATCCCACCAGAACTACCATCAATAATTTATTTATTAAGTACAAAATTCAACCACTTCTCTACCTCCAAAAGACTTCACTGCTACTTTTGATGCAAAGGAAATTTTCTGCCTGCATCATTTGCAGTCAGCCCTAGGGTCATGGAGGGCAAAGTCTGTATTTTCAGGACTTCATAAAACCACACACCATGAACAGCATTCACTTTATAGTGAATAAATATACTTAATAAAGTATTTGTAATCTCTAATTCACAGCCAGCTCTTCAGAAATTATATGATATATGAATAATGCAGATCACTGTCCCTAACATGCTCTTTCTTCACTTCATGCCTTCTGCCATTTTTAGAATTCCAGCTTGTTACACTGTTTTAAACTACAGTGGCTCAAGAAGGCATATGGCTCTCAATATGCATATTAAGAGTGTTAAATTTGAACAGATGAAACCTGAAAGTACAGATTCTAATATTTCCTATATTCCTCAGAACAAAAAAAAATTCACTGCACATTCCAGTCTGAAGTACAGTATTTTGCTAAATTAACCACTGAATTTACACAAGAACAGCTGAATAAAAATGTAAGTTGATCTGCCATTGCTCACATGTTTACCATAGTCTTATTAAAACTGAGATCAACACACATGGGCTCTACAGTTCCTCACACTATTTCTGTAATAGTTTTAACACAAAATTTCATATAGTTTTGAAATTATAATGGCAGCAAGCAAGTTCAAGCATAGAAAAATAGATGAGAAACGTACTGCTTATATCATGTTCTAAAAAGTCAAAAGTAAAATATGTGAGACTTCATCAAGATGCTAGTGGATTTTTCTTGCTGAAATAACTGAGGAAAGTGTTCAGATTCATTTAAAGTAAAAAGCATCTTACAATCAATCATCTTGGTATAAATGAAAATGGAAAGAAGTAATTCACAAACTTCTCTGGAAGCAACCAGTGTTGTTTGCAAACAGGATTACAAAGCAATGTTTTAAAACACTGTTTCTCAGATTTAGCAATACAGATGGAAACTCCATTCACCAAAAAAAAAAAAAACCCATCAGACATTGAATAACCAAACTACTGACCATTGGTCAAAGAACATATAGTGGAACTTTTTCAGATTTCAACAATGACATGCCAAAGAATTATCACCGAACAGGTAATTGATTGTATTGTTTACAAGATCTCTCTAGTCTCTGTGGTGGGTGGATTTGTTAGGATTTCTTTTCAGAAGTACTTAAAAAATTCAAGATAAGGCTTTTCCTTTCCCTTTGCAAAAATTTAGTCAGGATATTTGCTGTTCTTTATATGTTGTGGAGGACAAAAACCTAAACAACCATAATCTATAAGAGGAGAAAAAAAACAGCTTAAATTAGACACTGAACATATCTCAAAGTGTTCACAAAGATAAGAGCTCTAAAGCAGGTGGGTAAAGTTTTAATACACATCAATTCCATTGTAAAAACAAATAACAAGGTTATTAGTTGTCACTATATGGAATAGCTACCGGTTTCCACATCAGGCAGGCTTCCTGCTGAAGAGGGAATTACTAAATTAAGACAAGGATCAAAAACAACTGGCTATTATTTCATAGTAATAATAATAATAAAAAAAAAATCATTGATAATAATTGATGACTAGTTTTTTAAATATTTACACTGGGCTTGTTTACACAGTGAGAATGGAAAGGCAAGGACTACTGTGGTTTGGGCTTTCTATTAATGCATAAAATGCATCAGTTGCAGCTTTAAGGTTATTGCACACACATGAAACAGTTCTTCCTAAGATATTAGAAGGCTTCCTTCAGCAAGATCCTTTTCCTCTCTAGGAATGTTCATGCCCTTTCATGACCTGAAATTTTCTGTAGTTTGTTGTTTTGTATCTCCAAAGTAATTAAGTTAAACTATTTTTGTCTTCAGTTTATGATACAGCTTGCAAGGCTGCTGCTTTTCATGTGTACCAACACCAATAATGTTTATACTAGACCTTAATGTTAAAAATTCTAATTGAGATGAGCATCTACTTGTAATTCCCACTTCCAGTTTCTGATAAAGACATGGAGATGAGTGAGCATACATCACAGCTGGAGAGGTCTAACTTGGCAAAGAAGAAACAGCACAAAGCTACATTTTAACATTTTAGTCTGTGCTTAGATCCTTTAAAGTTTGTGAACACCATGATGGAAATAAACAATCAAACATAGAAAGCATGACAATATAGAGGAGAATTTACTCCACAAAATGCATTTTTTTGCTATTTTGTTTAGCAACAACAGAAAGGACAAGATGCTTTTCTCATAAGAGAAACTTTACAGAAGAAGTTCTGTAGGTGAAGAAACAGGCCACTACAGCTTAACAAATACTAGCACACAGCATGCACTTCAAATATTGAACAACATGCACTTGAAGTATTTCAAGCTCAGTGTGCACACACAACTCCACATGAACGTGGCTAAAAAGTCCTGTGATTGAAGCCAGTCTGCTTGCTTTCTTCACCACGTCCTCACTTCTCTTCATATTTATCCCCACCAGAAAAAGTTCAATGGTCAACTTGTTAATAGCACATGCAAGGCCATATAATGGATTTTTCAGAACATTTAGACACACGCTAATAAAATAAAATAGGATAAAGGTGGGTGTATCACAGATTAGACTATACTGATTCAACCTTTTCCACTTTTCTAGAGGCAAAGATAGAACTACCATCTCTTTGTTGGTCGTACCAATCTGAACTTTAGTAAGGCACTTGGTGATGGCATATAGGAAACTACAGTGACAACTGGAGGAGCAGAAAAAAGATGATACTCAACAACAAAAAGGACAAAGTCGTAGAGTAATGGAAAAATCATGCACTGGAATGCGCAACTAGTAACAGTTATGCGCTGTAATGTGCCTGTAGCACGTGCTCTAATGTACGGATACTGTGTGTATATACTATACAGGTGTGTATGTACAATAAACCACCTGTACTATACAGTGTGAAGTCATTACCTGGAAATTATCAAGGACAAGAGCAGGCCAAAGGTACCTAAAGTGACAGCAACTGCAGCTAAGCAAAGGTTGGGTACAATCACACAACTGTGTCGGGTAGTAATTTCTAGTAGACATCAGCAAACATTAATATTATATGACGCACTGTTATGACATTCCTTGCAATACTATGCACAGTTTCAGTCACCCTCATTCAAAAACACAGGTTCAGAGGACAATTCCAATTTCTCTTTAAATCTTCTAAAACTCAGGTCAAGAAGCAGCCATTTTTTCTTTACCAGTTTGGAGGTGACCAGACAGAGAAAAAAACATTCCAGGAGAGAGGTTACCACATGGAAAGGTGAAAACTAGGAATTGCAAGATTGCTCACCAATACAGAGGAAACAGAAGCTCTGGATGAGTTTTTCAGAGTAAATGAGTAATGAGGGGATAAAAGTTTTCAGAGGAATTGTATTGCTGTGATAATTTAAAGAAGAGCTCAAGGACAATTCTCTTCCAGTTCTGACTACCAGTATACTGAAAGAAGACCTAAGAACACTAGCACAGTGTTATGGACAAAAATAATGGGCAAATAATTCAGACCAAAGCACACTTGCTTAACTGGCCTGAATTTTAAATTGTTTCTTTTGGTAGTAAAAAACGTTAGATGACCTTGCAAGTAATGTTACCTGCTTTCCACAGATTTGTCATTGCTATTACTTTCCACAGTAAAACATTTTAATTTATGCTTCCAAATAGCAACAAGTAGCACAATTCTGACTATTTACTTCTGCCTTTAATAACATGTGTTCACAATAGATTTTCAAAGTTTGATACGTAAGTGTTAGCCAAACTACAGCTGTTCATTTTCCCACTCTACTGTTCGTCAGATCTTGACTCCTCCTTCCTACCCACCCAACTCTTGCCTTTTTGCCTTCAGTTTTTTTACCTGAACCCTACAATCACTCTACATCCATTTTCTGCCTCCCTATAAATGTCCTAGTGCCCATATTTTTACGTGATTTTATCTTGTGAGTTGGGAGACCGGGGTCCTGAAAGCATCAGGGCAGAATGAGCATCCTGCAGCACAGTTATGTCTCTCCTGAGACACCTTACAAGAAACCCACCCAGAAACACATCACATCTCAAACAAAAATGCAAGGAGTATCAAGAGTGTTACACCCTATTCAGGCTTAAAATAAAACAATCAATCTCTGAAAAAGACAACTAGGACTTCAGACTTCAAAGTTCAAGTTTTTCCAAACAAATTAATTTTGTTCATAGGATTTCTGTATTTCAGAACCACTGTAATTAAAGCAAGAATAGTTACACATGTATCCTATGTTCCCTTTACAAAGAGCTGAACAATTCAGAAAAAGTATCAGCAAGAGATTTAAGAAATAGTCAGAAAGAAAGTACACAAGTTCTATTTATCTCTTTCACATTCAAGCAGTCAAAATTCTCAAAAAAACTCGGCAAGTAATCTGTAAATAGTGGTGCACTAACATCTCTCACATGGACCAAAGAACACTTGACAAGGAAAATATAATTTGAATAATTTTTTGTTTCTGTAATAAAAGACTGCTAGTTCCTCATCCAAAACAACACAGGAAAACATGTGGAAAAAGTTCCAAAATTAATAAAACTGCATCTCTTCTGAAATAAAATTAAGCATTAAAAAACCCAAAGGAACAGGTAATGAACTAGAATGACTCACTTGAACTGGAACTGCTCTCACTTCAACTTCATTCAAGTCAACACAGAAGTCACTACTTATCAAAAGCACTGAGCACTCAAAATAGCACTCAAGATACTTTAAAAACTTGCAAACATTTGAGCTATCAAGTTAAATTTGTTTTCTCAATCATTACAATAATTTCCACGATTATTAAAAGTTTTCTCTAATAGTAGCAGCTTTGCTACTTGCGAGTAAAAAAAAAAACAAAACACATACAACCCCTTCCCAAAAAAAACCCCCAGATAACCAACAAATCACAAACCAAAGCAAAACCAACCAACCAAAACTTAAAACAATTCTACTCTTCAAGAAACTTACCCACTACAAAAATTAAAACAGCCTGAAACTTGCAACTCAGGCTTCTTCTCAACAGGCTAAAGCCAAAAGTGGAGGCTTTGGTAGAGGCATCAGCAGGTTTCCTGACACAATTATAGGAAGAGAAGACCCCACTCTACTAGATCTACTCAGTTTAAAACATAAATATTCAACACAGAATAACTCTGTGTCAACTCAACACAGCTGGGACAGCAGGAAGATTATGAAACTACATTTCAATTTCTATGTAACAAGATTATTTCAAGCAAAAGGAGTCCAGAAGTTGGACTTGATTATCTTTGTGGGTTCCTTCCAACTCAGGATATTCAACGATCCTATGAAAAGTATATAAATTATTGGGGTTTTTTTAAATCGAAGTTTCTCCACAAGGATAACTTCAAGGTATTTTTAACCATATGATTTTATGCCCACAAGACATCATTATCCATGCTTATGAGTAAGCCCTAAGAAAATTTAGTGCCCTTTAAATCAGTCATGTGTAATTCAAATCACAGCTGCACACCAGGAAAAATTTTATCTACTAGTAAAATGTAACTATGCTCTACTTTAACAAAACTTATTTCTACCTGGTTTTCAAGTACCATCAGATTTAAGCTAAAAAAGTGACATTTTGAAAATGCTACAAAAGATAATATTAAAAAGGTCAGATTATTTTTAGACAAGACAGAAAGTATCTAACTGATCAGGAACAGTCTTGATTTCATGTCAAAACTATACCCAACACAATGACTGCTGGCCTAAAATTAAAATCTAAACTATAAAGAATGTACATATAGAACCCACACCACAACACTACCTTGGATGATAAAACTTCTCAGACAGTAAGTCAAAAAATAAGTAACTCTCAGGCATAAAGATGAAAATGAAACATTTTTCAAGTAAACTGCAACATTGTTATTTTCCTTTTATTTCCCTATTTTGTTCCTTTTACTCTGCTTGAATAGAGAACCTTACAAGTGGTATAACTTTCAACTTGATCAGCTGTTTGCTCACACTAGGAAAATGCAGCAGTCAGTAGAACTACTATACAAAGTTTCCTTTTCATGCACTTGTTCTAGAGTTCCAGGTAGACAACCAAGACTTAAAAAGAAATCACTCCTTTCATTCACCAGCCCTAAACCTCATTCCAACAGCAAAAACTGCAAGAATTGAAAGAACCGGTTCTACTCAAGAAGTCATAAAGCATCTTTTTCCTTAAAAAAACCCCCACCACCTCACTTAAAAGAAAGGAAGCCTCCACATGTAAGTACAGAGATGAAAACAACTGAAATTTATTAAACAGCTGATAAGGTGACAAACCATCTCATTCCCTAAGGTTTGCTAGTTCCAAGCAACTTAACAGGAACTTAAGACAAAAAAAATCTAACAAATATTGATTGGAAATTTTAAAGCACCTGTTTCAAAACAGGGTGCAACTCTTTCATATTTTGTGTCTTCCCTTTTTACAACGCACCAGAAGTTGTAAATAAAATTTAAATTAACTGACTTACCTTTTTATCTTCTTTTACTTTGTGGGGTTTCTTTTTCATTTTTTTATCATCCAATTCTTGATCCGATGTAATAGCAGGATTATCTATGCCACCCTTCCATGTTTCAACAGGTGAAAGAAGTGGGTCTTCTTCACTTCCACGATGTCTTCCTTTTCTTTTAGGTTTAGAGGTGGTAAAAGCCTCATCATCACTTGCATCTGAATGTGTTCTCCTATAGTAAGACTTGGCTTTGCTGAACAGTGTCTTAGACTTGTATTTGTATTTTGAAGGCCTTCTTTCCCCATGACTTTTGGCTACTCTATCAGAAAACCCATTTTCTTCCTCACCTTGGGTATTTATAACAATTGAGTTTCGAACTTTAATAATACGATTCTGACTATCCTCTGGAACTGCATAGATATCATCTGCAAAGCCTTTGTGTTTGTAAACCATGTCAATAGGTTCAGCATAGTTGTCAGATTGGTCTGTATCTTCTGGTGGTGCTGCAGGCACTCGAGAAGGCTGTTTCCTGGGGTTTTTGCCAATACCTGCCTCAATTGTTTTCAGGAGGTTAGGATCCAGTTTTTTCACATTTGTTCTTGGAACAAGTGGTTTCGGTTTTATTGGAGGAGGCACTTTATGGTTGCGTTCATGGTCATGACAATTGATTGGCGTACTGTGAATAGGATACTCATTTCCTTCCAAATCCAGTCGGTACTTCGAACGATCACTAGGTGCTGGGAGTAACCTTACATCATCACCAATCGGACTGTAAGGCGGTGGTCCTTCGGCATCATCCTCTGAATCTGGGTAATTATAGTCAAGGGAACTTCCTCTCGGCGATCTTGGAAAAACATCTTCACTTGTATGCGTTGATTCCCTTGTGCTGTCTGACATGTAGGAACTTTCAATCATGTTTTTCTTCTCTAATACATCACTGAAGAACAATGTGAAAACCTCAGTTTGACGATGATATTGAGATAATGAATATAAAGCTGTAAACTTCGCAGTAATTTCTGTTGCTATGTGTTCTCCTTCAGTCATGAGTTCCTTGATTGCTTCATTCTCAAAGAAGTCCGCCTGGCTATCAGTAACAGCCACTAACTGGACAGGAATCGTATCCTGAACTTCAGAAAGAAATGCCCGAAGCATTCCCATGGATGCCTTTCGCTTCGCAGAATAGACCAGTATATATCCATGAACAAGTTCATCTTTCCTTACACCAATTGAAGAATGGTATGATAATATAGTTATCTGTATTCGACGTCTCTTTTCACCTATTATTTTATCAAGCATCAAAGAATTATTCTGGCCAGCCTGAGCAGCACTACAGGAGTGAGAATCAAGGAAAGGTGAAAGAATAAGATCCACACTGAATGGATCACCACACATGGCACACATGACAATCCTTAAGTCAGCTTCTGACAGATCTTTAATAGTGGGAACTGGACTTACAACATCAAAATTGTGTTTAACTGCTTCCAGTACTCCCCTTAGAGCTTGTTTTATTTGGGCCTCATTAAATTTGCGTGGGTATGTACCAGCAGGCACATCTACAAAAGGACACTGTAACTTGTTAGCCAATTGCTGTCCCTGATGTCTCAGAATAGGTAGATTCTTGCTAACACTGTCCCTCTGGTTAGCCAATATTAATGTAAATGAAAGATTAGCCATATACTTGTCTCTCCTTATCTGAGATGCTTCAGCCCTTATTTTTGCAATGCACTCCCCAATAAAAGTCAGTGATTCAATAGAGTTAAACACGCAGAAACAACCATGTGGTTTGAAGGCTGAGGTCCACAACTGAGTCAGCAGGTATGGGGATTTGGCATCAACAGGCCTAAGATCTAGTTCATATATTTTTCCATCTAATGCATATTCATCATCAGTGGATTGTGTCCGAATTTCATTTGCCAATTCTTGTGCAAGGCCATCTTTGCCCAAAATGAAAAGATTAATTTTATCAATGTTGGCACTATCATGGTATAAATTTGAGCGTCCATGGTCTAGTTGCAGAAGACTGTTGGCAAGCAACTCTTCTACTTTTATGTCCATGCAGTTTTGGCCACTAAGACAAGTTTCTTTAGTTGGGTGATATACAAATCCTATGTGTTTGAGCAGAAGAGATTCTCTATCAGGTGCAAGTTTCTGTAAAGCTTTGTATCTAGGTTCTTCACTCAGAACTGCATGAATTTCACTCATTTTATCTGTACTTGGTGTTGCATTAAGATCCAGATCATAAAATAGCTCTGAATGTTCAAAAAGCATTTCCTGAAACTCCTCTTTGGCTTTTTCAACAATCTCCCTCTGATGCCTACCATACACTTCCTTACTATCTGCATCAGTGATGTATTTGAATGCTTCGTCATCCACCACAAAACATATAACTTCTTCCCACGGCTGCCCGGGTGAAATGAATTGGATTTTCTCAAGAGTTTTTTTGAATTTCTCTTTCATTTCAACCCTCCTTTTTTCGGATATAAGATGCTGCACATGGTTTTGATAAACTTTTTCTGCCTCTAGGGTAGTGAGAAGGTCAAATGGAATCCTTCTGTCATTCACTTTATCTATGTGGTCAGTTTCATCCCAGGGTGTTTTTTCAAGCACTACAAAACAGGACTGGAAGTCAGGCCTTTTCTCCATTACCTTCAAGGCTTCTGACCAGCTCAAAAGTTCAATCTCATCTAGATTTGACAGAAGAGTATTAAGAGCTCTTGGCAATGCATTAATGTACTCCTCTTTTCTCTTTCTAATATGTTCCTGTTTAAGTTGCTCTATGTGTTTTGAAAATGTGGTTTTGGCCTTTTTTGTTCCTTCCAAATTTATGTACTCTTCATAATCAGGGTGGTTTTTCAGCTTGTTACTAACGGTTTTCCAAGTTGCATGATAGTCTCTCACAGTTTGGACAAGTTTTTCAAACTTATCTGTTGCCGTAACAACTAACTGTCTTTGAGTTTTATAGGCATCCAGATAGGGGATTATTTTAGGTTTACCACGAGTTTTATCCATCATTTGTACCAGTGCAGTAAAACATGTTTCAACATTGACATTGAATCTTGCCGATGTTTCCACGACCACAAGGTTCTTCTTATTTGAAGCAAAGGCCTGAACCTCTCGCAGATAATGATCCACACATTCATCACATTTTGTTGCTGCTATTATTATGGGTTTTTTAGACTTTGAGAGCTGGATATAAAGATTATTCACAAATTTAAGTTGATCATCAAACTTCCTATTGCATCCTTGGCTTACATCAATGCACAATAAAAACCCATCTATGTTTAATTTCCCTTCAGGCATTTGTTTTTGCTCAAAGTCTTGCTCCAAGCCTAGCTGATCTGTGCAAATGTACATTAGTTTTTCTGCGGACTGCAGTTTGGAGGCAGCTGCACGTTTTATGTACGGTTGTAAATTTGTACTCCGATGAGGCAAGAAAGTCTGATCATCAATGAACTCAGTCTGTTCAATTACATGAATTCTGCACTCAATTCCATCCTCACCACTTTGTGTTACGTCACCCCAGTACAAAAAGTGATCATTGTTAACAACTCTTCCTCCAAAGTCAATTGTGCTAAGCACAGAGGTATGCTCAGGATAATATTCATCTGCTTTTGATCGAACGAATCTATTGCACAAACATGACTTTCCGACTCCACAATTACCTTTATCCTTTTCAGTTCCAGACAGTCCAACAACACTAACAGCATAAGATGGGGGGCGTGGCTCTTTGTTTTTTGCCATCATAACTTTCCTCTCATCCTTTTGCAATTATCAAGGTAACTGTATGCAGTTTTCATTCTGGAAAAGGTTCCTACAAATTTAAATTGTATATCCAGGGTTCCAAAAATCGCTTTCAGTCATTCCTGCTTCAGCTTGTGATTAAGACAAACTCAGACAACCATGACAAGGAGGATCATCTTCCTAAAAAATACAGAGAAAAAAAGATTGTTCAAGATTGCAGGTATTTCTTTAAAATATTCATTAAAAAAGGAGATTTTAAGAAGCACTTTTACTTGATCACCCTGATTTTCTGTGTATATGAAAATTCTTCAACTTCTTTGAACAAGGTTTTAAATTCACAGTTCAGTATGAACTATAGTTAATGCTATTTATACGACAAATTTAAAAATAAACAGATTTTAGGCACAGTTTAGTAGTAGTTTGTCAGCTGTTTTGATAGCTGATCAGCATTACTTCTAAAAAAAGAAAACCCACACCCAAATCCCCAAATTACTCTTTTCCTCCTTAACTTATGAATACTGGGCACTAAAAAGCAAAAATACAACATAAAACCTCTAAACCCAACCCAATATTCATGTACTTCTACTCACACTCACATTTTCACTAGGTATGCTCATCTGCATGAATAACACTACTTTTATGTGCATTTGTAGTTTTGAGCTTAGGTTGCAGTAAAGAAAACTTCAAAATAAGTAGTTGTAAAAGCAGGCAGTTGGCCGCATGGCTCAGCTGCTACCTATCTGCCAAAGTAGACTACTTTATTTGTACACTAACAGCAAACTGCTTTTAAGGTGATGTTTCAAACCTGAATACTACAGGAAAACACAAATATCATAAAAATACTAAGAGTAGGACTTATGTATAGATTTTAAGAATACAGTGTTGTCACTTCTTCTGTTTCTATTAAAAAAAACCAGACTTTTATTAACTGGAAACAAAAAAACTACTATATCTACATTCAGATGTTAACAGAATTACTACAAGGTTCCAGTGGCCTTATTGAAGCTGTCATCAAGTATAACAATTAAGACTACGTCTCAATTATTAATCAGAAGACTTTGCTTGCATGCATACTGCAAATGGAAATGTATTTGTTGGTTTTGAATCAATTACATTATGAGGAAGAAAGAAAAAACTGAATACCCAAATAACTGGTCCCAGTAGATTGTGACAAGTGGCATGAAATCTAGTTGGGGGCCAGTAACTAGAAGTGCACTCCATAGGCCAGTACTGGGTCCAACACTGTTCAGTATCTTCATTAATTACCTGGATGACAGGGGAGAATGTATCCTCAGCAAGTTTGCTGATGACAAAATTAGGAGGCGCGGGTGATACAGGCCTGCATGCAGGGAGGAATAACTCCATGTACCAGTATATGCTGGGAGCCACCTGCCTGAAGAGCAGCTGGACAGAAGGGGACCTGGGGATCCCAGTGGACGTGAACCCCAGCGGTGTGCACTTGTGGCAAACAAGGCTAAGAGTCCCCTGGGCAGCACTAGACAATTTACTGCCAGCAGGTCAAGGCAGGTGAACCTTCCCCTCTTTGCAGCACTGGTAAGGCCACACCTGATGCACTGCGCCCAGTTCTACAGTACAGGAGAGATACAGAACTATTGGAGAATGCAGCAGGGGGTTAAAGCACCACCAGCATCTCTCATTCAAGGAAAGGCTAGGAGGGCTAGGACTGTTTAACCTGGCAAAGAGAAGACTCAGGGAAGATCTCAGGGGAACATCAATGTGTACAAGTATTGGGAGGAAAGGTGCAAGGAAGGCAGAGCCAGACTCTTTTCAGTTGTGCCCCGGAAGAGGACAGGAGGCAATGGGCACAGACTAAAATACACAAGATGCCAAATGAACATCAGAAAATACTTTTTTTATTGTGAGGGTGACTGAGCACTGGTCTGGTTTGCCCAGAGAGGTTGCAAAGGCTCCTGCACCAAAGATATTCAAAAGAAACCTGGACACAGACCTGGGAAATCTGCCCTAGGTGACTGTTCTATACTCTGTGAAAATATTTTGATTAAAATACTTCTCATTTTCTTGGTAAGAAGACAACTATTACATGGCACTGTAAATGAAAGGTAGATACCACGGTACTTAACATATTTGTAAATGCTTTTACATTTGTAGAGTACAAAGTAACAACATAAAGGTACTTAAAACAAACATGCAAACAGCCCTTATAAGAACACAAATATAACAAGCATAGGTACTGAAATTTTAGTGTTACATACTTTGCCCTTCTTAGCATCAATTAACTAACCAAAATATAAAATACAAACTACATACATAAAACCAGCTATTAGTTATAGAAATTACAGAAAAAGGAAAGTACTTTTTTTAGGAAAAAAGTATCAACTTCATTACAAAATGAAGAGGAACACCTAATTTTCATACTTGAGAGCTCTTCTATTGCAAAAACTGAAACTTTTATGCCAGATTTTAGAATTATTTTTTGTTTAAATCAGATTACTCAAAGACACATTCAGAAAGACAACTTGTATTTGGAATTTTGCTTTTCACTGTTTCCACTGTGTTTATTATATTCTTAAAACACAGAATTTGGAGCTAACAGAAAATGGCTCCAGGAATAAAAATACTTAGCAAAAGTAACATCCTTTACAAGCAGTATTTATATTACTACAAATAAACCCAGTGTTTTCTTTCTAAAGCAAAGCTTATCATAGTAGCATCATTCAAACTGTTAGAATGAGAAATTTAGTCAGCACTTTCACTATAAAATGTTTTCTGTTTGCCACAGCACAATACAGATTTCATGTGGACTAAACTAGAACACAAAAATCTTCATCCACAGGATTACTTCATTTCATCAGGAAGACACTGTCAATTTGCAATTAGTTTATAAGAAACAATTAATACTTTCAGCTACTCTACATCATCAGTAACAAAGGTTGTTCCTCCTCCATCTATGAAATGTTTTGTTAAATTGATACATTTTTAAGCAAGTAAGTACAAGGAGTAAGATGAAAGGGGACACTGACAAAGGGAGAACAAACACATCAGTCTATCATTAAAGTTCTGACATGGAAGATTTTAACCATAGCAGAAGCTGAATCACTAAAGAGATTTAAAATCAGTGTGGGTTTGGTTTTTTTTTAAATACAGTTCCTACTTTGCACTGATTGTACAAAGTCACAAAATGAAATCTATTTTAATTAAGTAATACGACTGGTAAAAATCTGACATTATAATGGCTTCACATTTAATATGTAATCATCATTAAATTGCTCTCCAAATGGAAGATTTTTCATTTCACTATACCACGAATGTAAAGATACTTTTATAGTTTTGTACTGTTTTAAAGCACGTACACTGGAAATTAATTGTAAATTAGTTCCATTATCTTAGTTCAATCTGCCTAATTCAATTATAACAAATTGTAAATACTACGATTCACCCAACCCTCCCCCCCACCTTTGTTACAGATTCAAACAAGGGGTTGTTTGATTTCCCCAATTAATTTCAATCTTAGGATTGAAAATAATACATCTATGATATACAGAAAATTCTGAGGCACTCAGAAGATACAAAGTGTCTGACATCACCACAGGAATAATCTCTAACCATCTACAGATGCACTGTAGGACCTTGTCTCTACAGATTTTTAGATTTCCAAGTGTAGTTATAAAGAAATTAAGGTAGCATCTTGTACTTATTTACCCACCTTCCCCCTTAAACATAATAAAGGCCTAAAGCCCAAACTTACCCTTAGGAAAACGAGGTGCAAAGCAAGATGACTATCCTGCTGTGATCCTCCTGCAGTAATGTCACACATTTAAACAGTGCCCTTCAGTAAGTCCTTCCCTGAGGGATCTGAAAACAAAAAATAAGAACCATTAAAACTTTCAAGTTTATGAAGGAAGAAGCAGCAATCAGAGAAGGTACAACACTTCAGCTATGCATGAGGATTGTTTTCCTTATTTTAAACCCATAAACAAAACTCAAGATCTCAAGCTGGTACTTATCTAAGTTTAGAAGTTTTAAATCCTGTAAGTACACCTGTTAAAGGGGAGAGTTCTTACATGACTGTGATTTGAATTTCAACTTGATATTTCAACAATACCTAGTTTGCAGAAGGCTGTTCTGAAAAAAATTAATGCAGTTTCTCAGATAACATATAAAATGTGAGCTACAAAAATCACTAATCACTTGTAGAGTAATTTGGAATTCTAAAGTATTTAGAACACAGCTTTGTCAGATGAAGTTGGTATAGTCATAAGCACAAAATATATTAAACAAATGTATGTCTATGTACATATATTTTATTACTAGGAAAAAAAGTACAGTCTACCTCAAAACCTTTTTACTTGTAATACACCACTTCTAAATTAAAAGGCCTCCTGAACTGTGACAAATTAGAAATTGAAAGTATAATTATATTTGAAGATTTTGAATTCTCAACTAGGGTACAAGTTATTAATATAACCCTCTTAAGTGCTGATCTCACTGCAGGGATGCTACTATAAAGTAACAAAAAACTGAACTCTCTTCCACTGTTCTTCCCTTTGCATTCACACAAAACCCAGACTTTGCCAGGCCAGTGATCCATACATTATGATGCAGAAAAGGAAAGGAACTTGAGTCACCTGCACTGGAATATTATGTAAGCCATTCTGAACTAAGGAAAGGTGTCATTGTTAGGCAAGATGCAGCACCACACTATATATGCTAAATACTATATCAAAACAGCAGAGCTTTTTTTTGTTTTGCCACTTACAATTATATTCTTAGTAATTTCACTCGGCATTGGGAATAATGCAGGTAACTGAAAGAGTCTAAGCTTTAGCAAAATTTTCTTTTGGACAAAAACGGTTTGGCTATACTGATAAACAATATACCAATATCACAACAGTAACTAATCTGGTGGTACCAAACAACACCTGAATTAATAGGCAGCAGTCTATCAGTCCTGCATTAAGCCTGGCTGAGCTTCAGTGCTAAATTCTATCACTTGAACAAGAAGACAGGCGGTAAGTGCTGTTCCCTGCCCTTATCTCCAAGCTGTGGCACTCCTCTACATCCACAGCTACCTGAGCAGAGCAGATAGTTGCTCATGAGGAAAAAGACAATGGGACTCTGAAGAACTCAGGAATATGTGGAAGAGCTGAGAGAAAAGTGTCTCTGCTTGCAAGATGGCATCTGAGGTTTGACGGACACGGCCACAAGAGAAAGCTCAAAAACAGGCCCCCACAACATCAGTCAGAAACGTTACGAGGCCAGAGAAATCTCTATTTACAAATACATGTTTCCCAAAATCTTCTGAGCTGAATTCTAAACACTAGAGTAGAATGACATATTATTAGCAAGTAATAAATACTTGAAGAGTTAATCACCTATCATTATTTAGTAATTGTGGCTGCACAGGAACTTGTAGATGAGTTCACAGTCAAGAAAATCACTTACAGATAAATACTCCTGAGTATTTCTCAATACCCTCCTGTTTTCTGAACCTAAAAATGTTTTAGACCTAACATGGCTGAAGTAAAAATGTTGTCTGAAAGAGTCTACAGAATTGCTTATGACTGTCAACTATTTAAGCAGCTGCCAATGGGAAAAATAAAGAGTTTTTTCCCCAAGTCCTTTACTCACTCTGTAGTGTTGTATAGACCCAATCGTTTATGGATTAGTATTTTCTGGGGTTAGTTTCAATTAGCATAGTCTTGCAAGTCTGTTTGTAAATCACCTGGAGAAGCAAAGAAAAGCATACGTGAACAGCCTAGTCTGCTTTACCAGGTACACGAATACACCAACAGAAACTTACTGTAACCTCTACAGCAGATCACAAAGTAAATTCAAACACAGTAGGTATCACTGAAATGGTCTGGAGGATGAGTTTGAAAGTGTTGCGCACTCAAAATATCACTGACCATGATTCCAAGAAAGTTACAGCTCCAGATTCAAGTTACTACTGACACCAAGTTTTTATATTGAGTCATTCCTCACTTGATACTTTTTGAGAACCAAAACTTGGCATTGGAAAACATTTACTACAGTACCCAATGCCCAAGATCTATCAGCACAACAATAACTATAGCCCTACTCAAAACAGAGTAAGAATTCAACTGTGTTCCCTTCTACAACCAGTAAAAAAAAAAAGTTGATGTACCCTAATGTAATGTTGTCATTTCTTGTTCAGTATTTACCAGGAGTTACCTTTTTCACTCAAGCAAGCATAAGAAATCTTCCCTTCAAGTGAAAATCCTTTTTAGAAATGAAACCAGAGTATACTGATGTCACCTTATCAACAATTTCAAATCACCTAAGTCTGTTGAGGTCCTAACACTTAATGTGTCCTGTCCACTTCACAAGCATACCAATATTCTTGCCTGCACAAGTGCTGGTAACCTTAATTAATCACACTTGAAATCTTACTTATAAATAATGATAAATACAACAATTACCCAAGTATCAGCCAACATGAGAAAAAACACTATACAGACATTATCACATTATCACAAAGTAAGCTCAATCAAGCAACATCCAGACTGTAAAGGACAGTATCTTGCAATGCCCTCAAGAGTGATCCTCTGGCTGAAAAGGAATATGGTGTAACTGGTATGCTGATTAATCATGCCAGGGAAATGAAGGATGAGAATGGGTGACTACAATCACCGTTCATTTCAGATTTGGTTAGTATGATGGCCAACTACCATCCCTACAGTAGTTCTGTAGCCTAGATTATTCTTTCCATACAAAAGCAAAGTAACCAATGTATTTAAAAAAAAAAAAAAAAAAAAGAGAGAGAGACAACTTCATATTACAAAGCAATGAAAAACTGTGTTTAAAAACAGAAGTTCAAAGCTCTTCATTCCTGCTAAGTTCAATAAATGTCTTCTATTAATAATAATACACTGAAGACTGTGTATTACCCAAATTAAATCAGAGCCTAAATATTATTTCTGAATTCTAAACAAAACATTATTTTTTAGGTGGAATCTAGCAGTCCCAGGGCACCTATTATCATCATTGCTCTCCACAAAGAAAAAAACCAAACAAACAAGAGAAAAACCAAACCAACCTAAATAAATTAAACCAAGGTACAATAAACAGGTAAATTGCAAAGGTTCAAATTACCAGCACCGCAGTATTCTGAACTTAGGCCTCTCAAGTTACCTATCTTCAGATTTTTGAAAATCTGAAAGCATTCAGTATAGTTTCAAAGCCTGTACTTCCACAGGGAAGGAAAGTGCAAGTTTACAGAAATAATAAATTCTTAATTCTTTATGCATAGGATAAGCTCCAACCGAAAACATGGAGAGTGGTCAGAGAAGTTTCTCAGGGCAAGTCTCCAATCAGGCTTATTTACAGAGGTACTCAGGAAGAACACAAAAGAACTAATGGAGAAATCGGAAAAAGGGGATCCATCAAAAAACTTATAAAAATAGAAGAAAGAAAAAGAAGCAGACAAAGAAGGAAGGATCAAAGTAAGGACAGAAAAAGAGGTAAAATGCATTGCCTGGAAGAAAAAAAACAAGAACATTTACATCCTGTATCAGCAACTACAGCTAATTTCACTGATCCCCAGATCTGGATCGTTTCAGATTATTTTGCTTCATGAGCAACTGCAGTATAGAATCCAGGACTCGACACCATAAAGCTTAGTTTGTTGTTTGACCTTGTACAAGCAATATATGTCATATCTACCTGTGTAAAACAACACTGGTTATCCCCTTCTTAAAATTACGAAACGAGAAAGAGAAATGGCATATATAAGCAGCAAATAATATTCTGCGTAAAAATTAGCCAACTTTAATAAATGCCAAAATGCAACAATATACACTTTTCCAAAAACTGCGCATGCAGGTATTGGTTTTGCTTTTTTAAATGCAAACATTCTTCTGTCATGTTTGAATGTCAACTGATGCAGAACTGCAAAAATGTGTGGGAATTTTAACTCAAAGCCAAAAAACCTCTTTATTTACCACAAAATGTAATGGGCAGAACTAGCCAAAGATTAATTATTTTGTTTTCCAATAGATGTTAGTGACTAGAAAGACACAGTTAACATGCAAATGCAAAATAACTTCACAATTGTTTCAGATTTTCTTGTGAGGAACTATGAACTTGCTTTTCTTTAAATATTTCACCAAATCTATAAACATAAGGAAGTGATGAGATAGTTCAAACAATAATCTGTAAAATGCAATACTCTTCCAGCTCACTTACACTGACCTTTAGGCTAAAAATTCTCAAGAGTGAAAAAGAACCAAACAACCAAACAAAGAGTGATTAAAGAGCGATTAAGTATTTTGTGTGCCCATTAGGTGAGACGTAACACAGATACAGGGGAGGAAAAAGCACCGGGAGCGCTAGTCCTGACCTCCCAGCGTGACCGCGACCCCCCTAAACTGCGCTGAGCTCCCCGCCGGGCCCTGCGGGGGCCTTGAGGGCAGCGGGGGCGCGGGCACCGCGCCGGACAGCCCCGCGCCCGCCAGCGCCGCGCGCACAAAGCCCTCTGGCGGCGCGAGCCCTCCCTGGCCGCGGGACGCAGGCCCCTCTGGAAAGCATTCCTTCCTTATCACCGAGCAGGAATGCACCACGGGCTCGCTCGCACAGCTACGTCATGGCCACGAATCGGGCTGTTTTCAGTCCGCCCGACGTAACCGTGCCAGCAGAACTCAGCCGTGGGTATCTGCCTTCCAAAGTGCCACTCTCTCGGAGGTCAGGGAGTGTCACCCCCCAAGAACGCCCTCTGCACAGAATCCTAAGGACACACCGCGGAGCAGTCTACTACACGGAGTGATGTGCAGTGCTTTGTGAAGTTTTATGCGACATACTCCTGAAGGATGCCAGTACATGGGATTTATCTTGTGTCAAGAAAGTACTTTTGGAAGCCTAAAGATAGCGTCAGCATCCTTTTAATATCTTTATTAAACATAAAGGAATTATTTTTCCACCATCTCCTCAAATAACAAGTCCCAACAGGGAAACTTACACAGAACAATCTATTATTATAATCAGTGCTTTTCTTTTCTACAAAGTCTGCACACCGAAAGAACACCTACAGCTTTAGGAAAGCACATAGCTGGAAAAACATGTGGAGCATTTGGTTCTGTTAGTGCTAAATATAGCATTTTAAAACAATTTAGTCTGACCCTAAAGTATTTAATCAGATTATGTTACACATGCAACACCTTAGCTAAAGTAAAGTCCAATACCAGGGAGTGGTAGGCATTTGGTTGCAATTATTTACAATTTTACAACAATGGCAGCTGCTTTAGATAGCGATACTTTAGAAAAAAATGCAATTTCAGTTCAGTATGTTCCATGCCTAAAGCAACTTATACTAAAACAAGTCAGTGATAACAAATGCTTCAACAACTTCCCATACTTTAAGTACTATAGACTTTAAAAAAACCCCTACATTTGCATCATACTTCTTAAGATCTAGTAATACTGAGTTTTAGTAGAGTACTATAAATATAATTTTAAGATTTTTAGCACTTCTTAAAAATAGTTTTCAAAGCAACACAAAAATGATAGTAAACCCTTACAAAAATGCACCTGGATGAATATTTGTAATACTCTTTACTTTAGATTTGTACTATAAATAAGTACGGGTTTTATCAGAAGGCAGCCAACTCTGGTCACTGATGTCACTGCTGAAAACAACTGTCATGCAGAAGACCCTTCAGAAGGTAAGACAGCACAACTGACAAAAAAGCCACCTATTGACTCCTCATTCTTGATGAAATAAGTATACAGGCATCAGTGCTGCAACTGGCTTCAATGCACAGGTTTAAAATGGACGTCCAATTGACCAGCAAACGCTGTTCTCTCTCTACTGCTTTTACTCTGCAGTGTAGAGTTTTCAAATTTCTGTCAAGGATTTTATTAAGAAAAAAAATCCTCCAGTTTATCTGCATGACACGAAACTAAAGAATACACACATACTCCCACAGGCCTATTTTGGTCTAGATTAAAAACGTTCCCCTGCTACTTATTAAGGAAATATTCCACGCTGATATCAAAAGCGATACTGTAGAGAGCAAAAGAGGGGGATACAGAGGGGTGGGGTGTATAATGGGGAGAAGGTGACAAGTATGTCTTCCTTTTATAACTACACAGTCCTGCTTCTTTTTTTAATTAAAGCAGTGTTTCATATTCCTTATGTCTTATAGCTACAACACCATGGCATTACATCTGTATGTCTCTGGTGATTCCCTTGGGTGGAGAGAGTCTAAAGGTTATGCTGCTTGAAGGGATTCAAAATGCTTCAAAGCTGCAACACTGCAACTGGCTACCCTATTCCAAAGCCTTAAAATCCACCTGGTGGAAAAACAGAAATGCACACACATCATTAGGAGAGTGAAGTTTTCTGAAATTTAATATCGAGCAATATTTGAAGGTGAAAGGAAGGAGGAGGGGAATGGACAACTGTTCAAATTTAGTAGAGGAGGAAAAGAACAGAGAAGGCGTGAATGAGTATTAGGGGGTAATGAGGAGGAAAATAAGTACAGAGAAAGGAGAAAAGGGAGGAAAGGCAGTGGGAATGGAAGAAGGGAGGAAGCTAAAGGAGTAGGCAGAAGAAGGGAATGAGGAAGGAAGAAGAGAGGAGCAGGGAAGCTCCCCTTCCTGCCTTCCTCCCTCCCTAGAGAGCCGTGACCAGCTGGCAGCCTCGCAGAGCAGGCTCAGACCCTCCCATTGCTCAGGCCTTCATCACCTGTCTGGGACCAGGCACTCCGCTCCCTGCCCTTCCCGCCCGCCCTCCGTGGCGCGGAGGGGCCGAGGGGGCCGGGCGGGGGGCGCGGGGCCGGTGCCCGCTCCCCACGCGGCCCCAGCCCTCCGAACTGGTTACAGCCAGCGGCCGCCGCGCCGGCTCGCCGGGCTGCAGCCGCCTCCTCCCCCCGCTCCCCTTCCGCCTGCCGGGCCGGCCGCCCCGCTCCAGGCCGGGCTGGCTCCCACGGGACCGCATTCCTCCCCTCACCTCGCGCCGTCGGGATCCGGCTCCTCGGCGGCGGCGGGAGCGGCAGCATTCCCGGGACGCTCTCTCCACGCCGGCGCCCCCGGCGGCTTCTCCTCCCCGCGGGGCTCTCTCCGCTCTCCGGCCCGCAGCTCCCGAGCGCTCCCGGCCGCCGCAGCCCCGTCCCGCCTCTCCGCTCTCTCCCCGGCGCTCAGTAATGGCGGCCGCCGAGCCTCCCCGGCTCTCGCTTCGCTGACGGAGTCTCTCTCTCCCCCTAACTTTACCTCAGCAGCTTCCCTCCCCTCCCCCCTCCCTCCCGCCGCCGCGGCTCAGCGCGCGCCCGCCCGGACAGCTGCGCGTGCGCGGGAAAGAGCCTCTTCCTGCTGCCGCTGGATTCCCTGGGAAGCCTGGGAGGGCGCGCGCGGCCGGCACCCAGCTGCGCGCGCACGCGCGCCGCCCCGCCTCCCGCCCCCTCCCCGGCCCGTGCGGGGGCGCGCGCGGCGCGCACCCGCTCGTGCTCTGGTGGCCGCGCGGTTAGCGCGGGGAGTCGGGAGTCGCAGGGCCTGGAGTTCGAGTCCCGCCTCGGGCAGCGGCGCAGGCCGGGACGCCGCGACGCCCCTTCGCGAGAGTGGCTCCGAGGTGTGCAGGTGGCCACGGGCTTGATCCCGGGCCACCGGCTCTGGCGGGTGGGGGCCAGCCTAAGCTGGGGCCTACCCTAAACCTACAGCCAGCAGCGCTGCCTCCCGGGGAAGAAACTGGCGGATGACTGGGATGAAATTAAAAGATGCCAAAATGCTGTATTGGTCAATCCTGTGCCCCCAGGTCCTCTCCTGCCTGGCCACCTGTAAATTTCACAATATTTCCTAGATTCAGCCGGTGTAACAGAGTACTTCTTTGGTTTGTCAGTCATTAAAAAGAGAAAGAGCACTGCAGTGGGGCCTCTCGCAGCCGGCAGGTGTGACACCCGCCTTTGTGGGACAAGGCGCAGGACATTCCTTCACAGGGGATACCAGGCCCTGGATAGCTTGGGAATCACTGTAGGACATTCCTTCGCAGGGCCTACCAGGCACTGGACAGCCTGGAAGTCGGGTTAAAGCAACCCAAGGCAGCACAGGCACTCGGAGGGGTGCCCACATGGCTTGCAGGAGATGAAATCCCCCTCCCACTCTCAGAGCCCTCCAGGGTTGTACGTAAACCCACAGGGATAGAGTTGAGGAGCTTTGTGCTCCTGCCCCTGGGGCTGGGTTTCCTCAAGCAGTGGCAGGTGAGGCATGGCACATATAAAAGAGCTAGTAAGTAGGTGCTAATCTATTCTATCCACCTTAGGGAACAGGACATCTCTAGTCATCATGCACATACACCTTATTTCTGTGCACACAGAAATGCATATTCTGTGCATGATTTATTACTAAAAATAGTTTATATGTATGCATACAAAGGAACAAATTAATATTTTGCTAGCAACCTCATTCTTGGCACAGTCCAAGTTTTGAGTGTTATATTTGTAATCATAATATTTAATAACAATATGGTTCATTCTGTGCAATTTTACATACTGCGTGCACATCTGTGCATATGTCACCCCAAGACAACATCTTAAATATTACATCTGAAAATTAGGAAATTAAAAGTTTTACAAAATTAGATCTTTTCTAAAGACACATTGCCTGTAAACTCGAATTTTTGAGAAAATTCGAACTAGCTAAAACTGTTTGTGTTATATTTGGCTGAACAACCTAGTATGGACACTGCCTTATACGAGGATATTTCCAGAAATACTTACCTTAGGTAGGTCCACATTAAAGAAATGTAAAATTATTTGGCATTGTAATCACAGCATTTGCGCAAGAGTTTTTGCAGTCACATCCCAGTTTAAAAAAAAAAAAAAAAAAGGACCAAAAGGCAAGCTAAACAAGCATATAACCAAAACTGAATTTTAATTTGAATTGCCTGATTTTGAGGTTGTTTTTTTTTTTTGGGGGGGGGGGGGAGTTGAAAATAAATACCTTGGAGTATTAAAGTCCCATTTTGCATTAGCAGAATTAAAAGCTTGTATTCATATGATGAAAATCTTTTGAGATTTCTTAGCTTAACACAAACTTAAAGGAATCTTTAAATTAAATTTGAATCTGTATCCTTCTGAAAGTCTGCTTAGTTATTAATTACCATAAGCGTTAATATTAGAGAATTTTCATAAAGGTCCATCACATATAAGATCTCTCATGTAGGAATTGATTGTATAAATTACTTTGATCCTGATTTTAGTTTAAAAAAAACTCAGTAAGGTAAATAGGCTTGGGAATAGCAGGAAGTTTTTCCCAGCAAGCTCAAACCTGAAGCGTGCAAAGCCAGCAAGGAGTGCCTCAGCTGGAAACAGCTGGCAGCACCATTGGCTGCAGGGAGTGTGGAGGTACCCTCTTCACAAGAATGCACAGCAGCCAGACAAAAGGCAACAGGCACCAGTAGTTTCCTGTGATGTTACCCTGGTAAGAGACACCATCAGCTCCAAAAGCACTCCTTGTTGAAAGAAAACAAAACAGGTTTTCAGGCAGAATTAGATCAGCTAATTCTTCTTCCTCTGATCCTAAATAGTCGTCCAAAAATTAATGTAACACAGGAAGACTGTAAAGCCAGAAAATTGATTTTCATATAGATTTCCTCACATCAGATCACCAGAATCAGAGGAAACTGATGTGCAGAAACTTACTTTGCTTGTGGCCTTCCAGGAAGCATGCAAAACTTCTGTCAGGCTGCAGTAGGCAGCTTGCTATGGTATTGCACAACATATTAAACCCCTTGATTTTGCATAAAGCTACAAAAAGTCAATAATTATGTCCAATGAATCAACAAGGAGGGTTCTAAGCAGACTTGTGACACAGTGTTTTTCCTAGACTCTATGAAATTTATAACTTTGCAGTTTAATGTTAACTATTGGATAGGGATATATCCATGGACTGTTTCAGATGCATATTAAAAAGACATGCAAGGTTTATAAAGTTTCAAAGGGAAAGTGGTGAGAAAACTGCAAATCCATGAGAGAACAGGTAGTTTTATGCCCTTATGAGAGCAAAATATTTAGATTTCTAGGGCTACTTTAAGATTTTATGTCACTAATGAAGTAAGATAAATGAAAGCAACTCTGTCAAGGCATTTTCATATAAAATTTTATTAAAATAGATCGGAAATATTTGTGAATGTTTGTCAGAAGAAATCTTTCAAAAAGCCTTTTCAATGACTGAGTAGAATACAGGGAGCACAGTAACTCAGAGAAGGCATAAAAATAAACTATAATAATGAAAGCTGATTAATAATTTAAGTAGGTTAGTGTTTTGTAAATTATACAGAAAGGCACTTCAAAGAAACATCTTAGTAAACCTTGAGAAACTCAGAAGAAAGTCATTACATTAATGATTTGCAACATTTGTTATTTATAATGACTATTGTTACTTGAGCCTTTTCCTGTAGCAGATTTCCCCTTAGAAATATCCTCATAGTTCAAGGGCTGATTATAAACACAAAGTAAGCACTTGGTATATCTCTAGAAGCCTGAATATCAATTTCATCTGATTCTGGTGATCTGAAGCCAAATGAGAGGCAAGTGCATATCTCCCCATGCTTCTGGAATTGGTGGATTTCAAACCACAAATCAGATGAGCAGTGCACGTACTTCTCATGGGTACAGCATTTTCTTAATTGCCCTCGCTCCTCCATCACTGCTTTCATTGCAGCACTTGGAAGTGCAAAACAAGCAATCTTACCAGTGTACTGAACTAAAAATCAATGTGCTATTGGTGGTTGCAGGACATGAAATCTGCACATATGATTTTACTACAAGCTGCCTTTCAGACCTCTTCCCCAACATCCCTAACTAAACAGGAGAACTCCCAGGTCTGTCTCACTTCAAGGGAAAGGCACTGTTTTGCATAAAGTTTAAGAATCAATGTTACAACACCTTCTTTGTGAGAAAATCTTCACATACTTTGAAATTGTTCTGCTATTTATGCTCACGTTAATTCATTGCGCTCCATGTAAAAACATTTGTATACAGGAAGAGACGGCAAAATAGAAGCATAAATACTTACACCATCATATCAAATTATTGAAGACTTTTTGGTTTCTAATAGGAATAATTTAGATAAATGCACTTACTTGCCAAGAGACCCACATCACTGCATAATCCCATGGCATTGAGGGGAAAGCTCACCAACATTATTGGTTTTCTGATCATCAGTACACCTGACGAAACAAAGAGCAGGTAGTAAACTTTACCTTTCTCCTACTCCACCCTTGGGGATTCAGGTTTTGGGGTTGTGTTTTTGTAACAAATATTTTATTCATTTTTTTAAATTAAATACTACATTGATCACCATTTTTGATAATTTTGATCATCTACCATTTCAAAAGAAACATCAAGAGTATGACCAGTGATTGCAGTGAACCTGGCTTATGCAAAATCAAGCATTCACATAATTCACACATTCAGCATTTTGTGTTATGAAGCCGTGCCTTTTTCTAAGCCTTGCTATGTTCTACTCTGCTGGTATGAACCCCATGACTCCCAGGGACTGGAAAATCCCAAATGAGTGCAGAAAGATCTAACAGAGCATGAGAGGGAGACTGAGAAAAATTATGGAATCCATAATCCTTTTAAAAATTAACTGGAAAAGAAAACTAGCCAGACACCGTACATGTATTAATTAGTTCAGAAAAAGGGGAAAAAAAAACCCAAACCTTCCAGAGTACGTTTACCACTTACTATATATATCTATATCTATATCTGTATCTGTATCTATACTAATGAAACCTAAATACTGAGGAGTGATTGCCTAGCTCAACACAGAGAACATAGAGAAGGAAATAGAGGATTGTTTCAGTTTGTTATTTCACTTATAATGAGCCACTTTTAACTCCTGTCCCAAGCCCCTGGCTGCTCTAGCCCAGCCTTACAGAAGCCTTGGCCACAGCAGAGCACCGAGCCACCCACAGCACCCTGCAGCCTTTGCTGGAGCCTCCCAACAGGCCTGCCCGCAGCATCCTCTCCAGCCCACAGAGGATACTGCTGTGAGGCTGGGTGCCAGTCCTGCGCAGGCGTGGGTGCCAGTTCTTATGGACTTACTGATGATAGCTCATTTCAGTACAGGCATCGGCCTGATGAAGGGAGAGGATAGATTTGTATGAACAACACCTCTTCTGTTGCTTGCTTGCTTGTTGAAATCAGTGAGTTGAAGCATTGGGAGCTGCTGAGAAGAGATTACACTTATCACAGGTGAACCAGGAGAGGGCTGTGAGAAGAAGATACCACAAAAGACTCATGGGGTCAAGGTCATAAAGGAGGCTTGCTTTCGCTATCACCATGTCTCCCTGTGTGCTTTCAGACAGCTCAGGCTTTTCTTTTAGAGGCACATTGGTTATAGGAGTACAGGGAGAAGAGAGATTTGAAAGTGAGAAGGTTTTCTTGATTGCTTTCTGCTAAGTAATTGGTATTGATATGTTTTTGTTTCAGATGCCTCAGGGATAATAGAGCTTTAGGAAATGGGTGGGTTTCAGTTGCCTGTTTTTTTTACAGCTATAATTGAGAATTTCTTTTTCTAAAAAGGGGGAAAAAAAAAGGTGATAAATGTGCCTCGGGAGAGGTGATGGAAAATATTATGACACTAGTCAAGATGATTGCAAACACGGTGAGGCTGAAATGTGTTCAGCTGACCTAACTAAGCATGAATAGTACATTGCTTCATTTGACTACAATATTTCTGGTCAAATTCTGAACATAACAAGGTGATTTCAATAACCAAGTTATTGTGCTATCAAATAGTAACAGTTTAGGTGTTACGAGAAAAATATGCTAAAATACTGCATTTCTAAAGAAACAGTACTAAGCATTGTGCTTTAAAGCAGTCTTTCTTATAGGGAAAGCACCTTTCCTTCTCTAATAAAATGTTGTCAGAGACTGTAGGTTTTTTAATATCACAGGAAGAGAAGATTCCTCCAAATTGCAAACATCGCAGGAGATTTAAAGGCAACAAATGCCAAGGGAAGGAGCAGGAAAGACATTCATTTTAGCAACAGATTACTATTACAAAGTGATCACACCAGTGATCATGCTGACTTCTACTATTGCAACTATCCTTGTGAAGGTACTTTACTTATATAGAAATTATCTTAAATAGCTAATCTAATACACATAAAGAATATTCACCAACTACCAAGCTGGAATATTTTCAAGACAAATTACAATTATAGGACTGTATGTTCTTGTGTCTTCCCTCCCCAGATATAAAGGCAGAGCTGGGAAAAAAGTGTGCTGGGAAGAGTAGCTGAATCTTGCCTTAAAGGTTGGAGAGGCAGAATACGCTTTTCTTTTGTATATCTATCAGAATCCTGGACAAAGGCAAACAAATACCTCTTCTGGAAATCTACTGTTTGTGCATTTGTGCTCTGGTTTTTTCACCAAAATTGTATGTGGCTCTTTTTTTTTTTTTTTTTTCCCCAGTGTGAAGAACACAGAACAGCCATTATTTTCCTCATAGGTCCTAATTGCCTTCAACAGAAACAGATCTCTATTCTTTTGCTCAGTGTTATAAATCCAGTATTTAGTCAGGTGAGACTACATTAGGAGAGTTCAGACTGAGCTCATAGTAAGTTAATAAAACAGTAAACATTTACTTCTAAAACTTGGATTCTAAGCTATGACTCTGAAATGGGGTCTACATGCCTATGATAAATACTTTACATCATGCATTAAAACATATATGCATGAAAATAGTCAGTTGAGCAAACATGTCTTAAGACGTGATGCCAAATAAAAGCCCAAGTTATTATCCACCTAAAATAAACAGGAAAAAAGATCTTTTGTTGTCATTGTAAGATGAGTTAATGGATTCATATGAACACATTTAAATGCAAATCAAAATTTATTCATGTAATAGGATTTTTGACATTATGGTATACACATCTCTTTTTTTAAGATAATTTCTGCCCAACTTTTGAAGAAAAAAATGCAAAACCTTTGGATTTAGGTCCTTGGTGTGGAGAATGTGCTTTGGAGTCCTGGACAACAGCAAAGAAATACAACTATGGAATATATCCTCTAGAAACCTATTGTTCTGCACACGTGTTCTATTTTTTCATCAAAAGTGTATATGGCTCTTTAGCCTGTGTGAAGAATGCAGAACAGCCATGTCTTCATAATGGATGATAATTGCCTTGAATAGATATGCAGTTCTCTCCTTTTGCCCTTTTTTGGTATCAATTCAGGATAACAGACCTATTCTTCCCATTCTTCATCGTAGATTTTACAGACTGCAGTCAAGAGAAGTACTCTACGGACTAGAAACAACTTGAGTGCATATACATTTATGGGAACTATCCCAATAAACAACAACATAGACATTTTTCTCATTTGGTGTCTGAAAAGCATGAAAGTGGTTCTTTCATATGTAAAATCTTAAAATACCTCCCACTTATAAAAGTTACATATTTACCTAGTTAACATGACAATCAGTGCATCCACTGTAAGCTTTTTTCCTGCATTCCTGCCTTTCCAGTTACGTACACGTGCGCACGCTCTCACAAGCACCACATCAAATGGTCCAGCAACTGGCTGAAAGGCTCTGCTAGGAAGGTTTTGTTGCTAAACAGCTGCTCTCCTCCTTTAGTGTATTCATGAGCCTGCCAACTCCTTCCTTGTCTGACAGTGAATCTGTTGTGCTCATGAAAGAGGTGTGGCACTCTTCTCTATCTCTGAAGACACCAATAAGAGAAAATACGGTGTTTATTAAACACTAGGTATCATTATTGCCATTTTGTTTTTTTATAATCTAATCCTTCATTACCAAGTTTCACCTTAATAAGACTGAAATGAAAATAATCATGTCAACTAATAGATAGATTTGTGAACTTTACACCTTAATTCATCAAACAACCAATATGGAACCACATTACTTCTGCAATTAGGGGAATTTTTCTTTTTAGTAAAACAGAAACACATTTCAATCATTCTGGGTACTATAAGATACATCAAGAATTTAAACTGTATTCATAACTTTAATATAGACTTACCTATGTAAATAATTTTAATTAGAGAAGCTATGATGACGATATCCTGTTAAAAAAGCAAAATGTTTTTTAAAAAATCAGTTACTCTTCAACATTCACGTGTCTGAAATTTTGTGCACTGTAGCTATAAGGAAAAAAGTACATTCCTTGAATTCCTGCTCACAAAAGTCATCTCTTCTCCTAGGAAGCTCCTTGAACTTCTATTTTGCCTGGCAAACAAATCAGATTTTTTAACAAAAAGAGTAAAATCATGCAAGAAGTGGTTTACAGGATCAAAAATTTTAATAAATATTATTTGCTTATAAAAGTATATGGAAGGAATTTCAAAACTGCTAAATGTAATTTAATACAGTCCAGAAGTGAAGTGATTAATATTTTATAGAAATGTCTGTATTTCGAGACACATTAATCACACAGATTGCATTCAGAAAACTGACTCGTTGGTTTTGCTCTTTGCTTTAAAAAAGAACATTTAGTCTCACCTTTCTAGAAGTATCATTTTAGCTTTGTCTGAAAAATAAAAGTAACAGTTCATTTCTATTTCAAGTTAAATGCATTACCTGAAGGACAACCTGAAGAGTTGGTGGGACAGCTAATGGTTGGCTTGTTTCAGAAGCTTAGCAGCAGCAGGGCAGGCCATTTTTGCTGAGAAACACCCTACAGGAATCCATTAGTGTCCTTAGTCTTCACTGGGTTCATCTAAGTCTGCTGTTTAGTCAGTGGGATGTTTGCCAACATCTCCACTAGGATCCAAATTTCTCCCATGATGCCTGTATATGATTCATTAGTATAATAAGATGCAAGCAGTGTGTGGCAAATAATCCCCAGCAGAGCTAAGCCAAACCTACATCTAGAATACAAATAGAGGAAGAACTCTTTCCCAGGTACTTACAAGGTTTCCCCACCTTACATTAGGGTGTGCAACCCATTGTGGCCAACAAAGGAAAAAAAATGACTCTTTTTCCGCTGTCAAAAACCCATTCTCCGCCAGGAGAGGTAACCAGATTCTCTGGTATTTGCACATTTGTACATCACACAAATTGCTGAGTCTGCCTCAGGCTTTTAAAATTCCTTTCAAAAGTGCTCTGCAGGAGTTACAGTTTCTGGTCATGGAATGGAAGCATGGATTAGTTTTGCTGTTAAATTGCTATGTGGAATCAACAATTGCTTAGGGCCAGATTCAAAAAATATGAGGACATATACAAAGCAGGACACAAACACATGCAGAAAACCCTTCCCAACCGACTGTTGTCAGATCACTCTGTGTTGTATTGGCCAGGGAATTTCCTTAGGAGTAAGGAATCCTGGCCCACTGCTTCAGTGCTGTAAACTATTTCAGTCCTTATATTTTTCTCTAGCAACTGTCTAACATAGGATGGATAGGAGGACAGTGTTTCAGCATCCTCCAATACAGCTAGTGTTCCAACTACAGTGTCAGGCTCTTCTTAACTCTTAGTAATCATGTGAATCTTTCCTTCCATTCTGCCCAGTGGCACAGCTTCAATGGAAATATTTTCCTCCTGTCTATGGTTTGGTCTTTCCATGGTAATTAGAGAAGTTTGAATTTTCACCATCTGAAGAGAAAAGGTAAAGACCACATTGAACACATCCACTTCTCTGTTTCCCTAGGTGACTTTCCACAGCACTCAGGTCTTCGAACTAAGAGGCACAGTCACCTCCAAGGTGGCTTCCCAAACTTCCTTTGGGCATCTTTACATCCCTTTCCATTCACCAGATGGTGCTTTGAATAGCAAAGGTGCCATGAATTGCTAAGGGGAGCCTGAGCATCTAGCCTGGTTTTGAATCCCATTCTTAGCACCAGGTGCCTTATACTTAAAAGTTGTACACCTAATTTATAGGTACTTCTGCCTTTCACTATAAATACTTCTTCATTTTTACAGCTCAGATTTTCTGCTCAGATCCACAAACAAATTGTAATGCAATCTCTCAGGTTATTGTTAGGCTTCATAATTTCAGATCTGTAAAAGGCCTAGGAACCACCAGAAAAATGCATAGTACTCTTGCTGTCATTGTTTTTCTGTAAGATAATGGGTCTGAACATCCCTATATGTTAACTTTCTACATGTTAGTTAGTCTTTTGAGCCAAGTTCAATATGCGAAGTTTGAACATTTGGAGCATATATTTCAGTGACTACAGGGCCACAGTTTGTCCCCATGTGATGAATAAGAGAAAATGACATTAAAAGAAACAACATCCGTCATTATTTTTCTGAGCTTTTATTTTTCTGACATGCACTTTAATTCCAGGTAGACACTTACTGATTTAGTAGGTAGAGAATGTGACTTTATTAGGATATGCCATATGTAGAAGAATGTTTTAGGTTTCTGTTTGTACATGAAGTCTATAGTAAACAATACATAGAGGCCCCTAAAATACAACAAGTTGTACTTTCTGGTTCCATTTTCTAACAAAGGAAGATACCTATCTTGTGATGTGACCTAATTTCAATTTGGTAGCTATGAACTATAGATTGCATAGTGAATTTATTTAACAATTTGAAATGGACAACCTGAATAAAGAAAAGCTACTAATGAATTTGCTCTAAAATAATTTGCAGTAGTTTTCAAAAAATTGAGGACATACTTTTTAGCAGGGTCTGTCTGGTAGGACAAGGGTTAATGGTTTTAAACCAAAAGAAGATAGATTCAGAGTAGATACAAGGAAGAAATATTTACAATTAGGGTGGTGAAACACTGGAACAGGGTACCCAGAGTGGTATTGGATGTCTCATCCCTGGAAACCTTCAAGATCAGGTTGAATGGGACTCCAAGCAACCTGGTCTAGTTAAAAATGGCCCTCCTTATTGCGTGGTTTTGGACTAGAACACCTTCAAAGGTCCCTTCCAACCTGCATTATGATATGATTCTATGAAATTTATAAATGCTTTTCTTTGGGGGATTATAGGAAAATTTATTCCCTGGCATATAGATTTACCATTGGTTAGTATTCTTTTTGGTTGTTGGTGGGGTTTTTTTGGTTGCTTGGTTTTTTGTGTGGTTTTGTTTGTTTGTTTGTTTGTTTGAGTGGTTTCTATATTTCCTTTTGTTTGCTCTTATAATTGATATTGCAATTTTCAGAAATCTTAGAAAAATTGTGTGTCTAATATAGCAATCATGCTTCTGAGTAAATCAATAAGAAAATCACCACAAATTATTTTAATTTCCGAAGTTACAAGATTCAACAGTAACTTGAGACGTTAAGTCAGTAATATTCTAGTTTATCCATCATTTAAATAAATGTAATCTGTCAAGCCAGTCAAAGGAGGTAATTGTTCCTCTCTGCTCTGCACTGGTGCAGCCTCACCTTGAATATTGTGGGCAATTTTGGTCACTGCAATATGAGAAAGACACTGAGCTGTTAGAGAGCATCCAAAGGAGGGCAGTGAAGATGGTGAAGGGCCTGGAGGGGAAGCCATAGGAGGAGCAGCTGAGGTCACTTGGTCTGTTCAGCCTGGAGAAGAGGAGACTGAGGGGAGACCTCACTGCAGTTACAACTTCCTTGTGGGGAAGAGGAGGGGCAGGCACTGATCTCTCCTCTGTGGGGACCAGTGACAGGACCCAAGGGAATGGCCTGAAGCTGTGCCAGGTTCAGGTTTAGGTTGGATATTAGGGAAAGGTTCTTCACCCAAAGGATGTTTGGGCACTTGAACAGGTGCCCCAGGGCAGTGGTCACAGCACCAGCCTGACAGAGTTCAAGAAGCATTTGGACAATGTTCTCACGCACATGGAATGACTCTTGGGGTGTCCTGTGCAGGGATAAGAGTTGGACTTGATGATCATTGTGGCTCCCTTCCTACTCAGCATATTCTGTGATTCTGTGAAGTGTTTGCTGTATGTTCTCCTGTGTCAGGCAAGGTTTCTCCTTGGTTCTTGTTAGTTTCCAAAAATACCATAGTCATCTTCTTAATTCTTCTTTTAAAATTGCATTTTTAATAAATCTTCCAGCATAATGTAAATCTGTGGTGTGTTTTGAAGCACAATGATCTTAGGGCGTTTCAGTAATGCATATACTGTTCTTATAGTCTTTTACATTTTGATCTAAATATCTGTAATTTAATTCAGTTCAGACTAATTGTTTATTTTTATGCTATGATCTAACTGAGCATTTTCACTCTGTTTCTTCTCATTCAGATTCCTTGACTCTTCATACTACAAATAGAGCACTACCTTGGTACAGCTATCCAATTTTCATTTTATTTCTTTGAAACACAAGCTTTTTAACTCTCTTCCCTATTTTCTGATTAAAATTCTCCAATACATACTTCCTGAGATTGAAGAATTAGGTCCAGGCCTGGCATTAGAAGGTGTAAGCCCAGATCTAGACACAGCCAGCCTGGGAATTGCTGCAAAAACTCACTAGCACTTTCTCAGGACTTGAAACAGTGCATAACTCTGATCAGTAAGCCATTCTGATAGTGGCACAAGTAACACTGTAAATTATTCAGAGATAAGGCAAGGCATTAATTTATAAGACTATTTCTTGTTGCTGGGATTTTAAAGTGAGGTAGTTTAGCTGTTCAAAATCTCTTGCTTCTCTCCACAATTAAGATTTTTAAGTGAGTTGATGTCACTTTCTATATACCTTGAAAATAATAAGGGGTCTTTTTATATGGTACATTTTAGAATTAAATTAATGGACAGGTAAGAGAAATATAATCCTGAAGAACTGCTTGACTGTAAAGGTTTCCTCAGTTCATCCCCATACACTCAGGGTCCTCTGACTGCTTGCCACTCTTGCCCTTTAATATGTTGGCAGAGTCAGCAGAAATTGCAGAAGTTGTACTAGGGAAAGTCAGCACAAAGTAATGTAAAGAAACCTGCTTTTGCTGTAAATTAAACTTCCGTATTCCTGAAAATGAGTACAGTAGCTGCACTGATCACAACATAGACCAAAACCCTCTGATTGTAATCCAGGTCTTAGGACCAGAAATATTAAATTCATGGATAAATCCATATATTACAAAGGAGCAATGACTTAAAGCTACTAAAGTATTTTAACAGTGCCATCAGACATCAGCTTGTAAATGACCATGAGACCATCCCTGTCATAACATTTACTCAATTTGAACAAAATTAACATTTCATTTTAGAAGATCAGACATTACTGTGGATGGGTAAAGTAAGGCTATGTTCCAAAGTTCTCCAAACAAATTTTTAAAGATTTTTCAACAAGTACTTCTTCTAAAACACTAATAAAATCAGGTTTCCAGTGGGACTGCTGAAGTCCTTCAAGGGTCTATGCTGAACAAAGAAAACCCGTATTTATAAAGAATTAACATATCACAAAAGGAATTTTTATTTTATCATGTCCAAAAATTATACAAGCCTGTAAAACCACATTCTGATACCATCACTTCTAGCAGGTTTTACCCAGTATTTGACATTGACATAGTTTCCACAACTTTGTTTTCAAAAATAGAAATAGTGAATGTCTCAAAAAAGGAAAAAAAAAAAAAAAACTGGCTCAAGCATAACCTGCTGAAGACAGCAGCACAGAAGTACACAGGAAAGAGTAAAACACTTAACTGAAACCTTCTTTGAACTCTAAGTAGGACAATGTCCTTTTATGTGTCAAAAACGTGGTTAGCACAGGAACTTACTATCTCCTCCTGATAATCTGCCAGGTAAATAGTAAGAAACATTTTCTGTCTTCAGATTCCTAGAAGAATGTGCATATTCCTTTTGTATAAGGGCTTTTCAGCCATGATATAGAAATGTGACCTTTTTTGCCCCTACTTATGGTTTTTATCCAAGAATTGTTAAAGCCTACTAGCAGTACAAAATGCTCAGTTGCTGCTTTAGAGAGCATTTCACCTGGGATTTAGGTAACTGGGTATTTTTAAGTTCAAAGAATTTCTTCATGCAGCCACGTAGCCTGGCAGTAGGGCTCTGTCCATGACCTACTGTCACAGCAATATTTGTCATATTGAATTCTTCAGTCTACTAAGCCTGGATTGAAGGGGATCTCAAGGCGCACAATTGACTAGGCTAAGGAGACTTTCTGGCCTTGTTCCAGGCACTCCCTGGAAGGCAGCAACCACTCCCTGGAAGGCAGCAACCAATGGCTTCCCCTTCTTCCTGAAACTACCTGAGGTCAAAGCAGGCCCCAACACAAGCTAGAATTCTTCCACAAAAGCAGGAAAGACTACAGATCTTGCAACTGATCATGGAGTGAATGACACTCCTGGTTTACTCTTCCATCCCCAAAGTAATCTTGACAAGTCACCCTGGCAAGGGTAGCAAAGAGAAGTACAAAGTTGCCTTTGGGGTACCTCAGGATTCCTTCATGCCAACGGTACCCTTAACAGCACATTTAGAAATGCATTGGAGATATTTTATGCCGTTTTAACATGCACTGAGAATCTGTCAGGAAGATGTGGAGATTGCATCCGAAAGGTCAACAGATCTAAACCGTTCTTCTTTAAGTCAGGACTTCCTTACCTGTCAAGAGGTGACTTAGAAAAAGGATCAAGGTTCATGGCAAATAATGTCTGAATACAAGTTCCAGTGCACTGTTTAAAGTAATCTTTGTACAGGCTGGGAATTACCCTCAATTATCCACTCTAGGTGACCCTGCTTTAAGCAGGACATTGTTCCAGACAAGGTCTAGACATCCCTTCCAAACTACATGATACTCCAATTTTACAAATACACATCAGTATAATAACATTGCTAGCACATCTGAACTCATGTTTGTAATGAAAGTACTAGAAAATCTATATACCTGTTCAGAATTTGCATTTTAAATCAGAAAGACTTTGGAAATGCATTGCAAGCTTGGACAAAAGTTTGAAAAGCCTGTCTTGCCCTATACTTTTTATTTCTCCATCAGAATAAGAGCTGTCTTGTTTATGCTCTCTATTTGTTTGCAACGGAGAAGACTTGCATAGTAAAGGACCCCTTAGTTTAGTAATTAAGAGAATTCTCAAGTAATCAAGGGAATAGTGATTACAGGTTGCTGATGTTTTTATTTTAATAATAAATTCATTTGATGTGGTGTCTGTGCTATGAAAGGAGCTGAAACTAAATAATACTGTTCTCTGATCTTAAAAAAATCAATGAATTCGGCCAATACAATTCAATATCTAAAGATTCTCAGTAATCAGCCACAAGTGCTGAATCAGTTGTTGTACGAGACTAGAGCAAGTGTTTCTCTGTTGATTTTTACTTCCAAAGTTCACACTGTCAGAATCATATCTCAAGCTTTCATTTCCAGAAAAGAATGAAAATGGAACACAGTGCAGATAGGAAATCACACAGAAGAATAAGAGGTTTATTTTGTGACTAAGCGTTAAATTAGTAATAATGAATATTTACAACAGACTAGTCCTGCAAAGACTTGACAGTCCATGCCAGCTGGAGACTTTGCTTCACAGCAGAGTTATGGAATTTCACACTCTACTTCAATTTATTCATGCAAAAATGACTAACATTACCATTGCACCACAGGACTTCACTGTATTTTACTGCAGATATTTATATTCATTTAGCTTTGTTCATTATTGTGACAGTGTAATGTATACTTTTGAATATATTAATTACAGCTATAATGGGACATAAAGGAAAGATAATATGTTCCTGTAATAATGTATTGGAAGTTTAATTTCGATTTTAATATGCTCTAAAATCAGACTAATTATAGATACAAAGAAGTTAATTAAACTGATTACTCTGGCTATGCCCATTCTATCTCTTTTAACAGCACACAGATGCACAAATCATTTGCCAGACCCAGTCCAGTGCCCTGGCCTTGGCAAATGCCATAATGATGTCCATCTCATGCTTTGGAAGGAGCACTGTGAACTATCCCACAGGTCTTTGCAATCTCCAAACACCAGCTTTTATACTGTGCAAGATTCAGTAAACTCTGCTGCCACAGACATTTTTGTGTTAAGAGTAAGGATAATGTTTCTTTTGCGTTAAGAGGAAGATCTGACAGAAAATAAACCTCCTTGCATTCCAGCTGGTCCTCAGATGTCAGGTGGCTGGGGGTCACTGGGCTTAGATTCTGAGTGATAGCCAATTCAACACTAAGCAACAGAAATGCAGAGCCAGCGTGGCACTGTAAGTCTGGTCATGTTCAATAAGAACTACCATGATTATGGATTCACAAATAATGCGATCCACTCTAAGCCTGGTTGCGCCCAAAGAACTCTCACAGCCAGACTAAAAGTCCAGTCACATTCAATATCTCTCATGGTCAGGTGCAAAATAGTGTCGTTTATTGAGAAACAGAAATGCAAGTTCTTACTTGTTGTGGTGATATACTGTCCTCAGAAGTGGGCATGAATACATGAAATACAAATAATACAGCCAGTGAAAAATACATTAAATTGCAAGATGACTATATAGCACTGCAAGTTTAACCACAAACACAAGCTTGCTTTCTGAATTTCCTGAAGAAGCACTTGGCACAGCCAAGTGTTCAGGTCCTAGCCAATAGCCATAGGAGTCCTTATGGGAAAGGAGATAACTACAGCCCATCGACTGTCCCAGGATACAAAGGTGGAGCCCCCTCTGATCCCCTTCCCCACTGAAGCTATATTTATATTGTTTCCTTTGAGGGAGGAGAAAACATAAAGTTACAATTGATGTCATTTCATGTTTAGGTGAAATTTCAGTGATTTTAGTAGCACATAAAAAGCATGTGCAAGTTTTTACTTCATTAGCATATGCAGGGCATGAAAAGTAACATGTATTTCTGTGTTATTGAAGCAAAGTTCAGCTCTTGGTCATTCCTTTGATGCCATTATCTGCATTGTTTTAAACAGAGTATGACTGCAACACCTCCATGCTGATCCACCCTTTATTTCATGCCTCTTTCAGAGTGGCACACCAAGCTCCTTCAGTGTTCCTCCTCCTAAGGTGTGCAGACAGTTTGTCCCTAGCAAACTATAGCCAACACGTGCACTCCTTCTTGCCAAACTTTGTTATTTGGTATTTTCCTGACAGATATCTCCTGCGATCACCCCAGTGTGCTTTATATAATCTAGATCTCTTCTTTTGCTGTCCTTCAGGCTCCATCCTGAAACTGGGGGGCAGCAAACCCACTTTAGGGCCATTCTCCATCTCCATCAGATGTCTAGGCAAAGGGGAGGGATCTAGCATGCCCTACCGGATCCATACCCACACACAGGAGAAGAGCAGACCTGCCTCTCTGTATACCAGGCTTCAGGTATAGACCAAAATAGTCTCACCTTTGCAGAGGGCCAGGCATGAACAAAAAAAGATAGCACCAACCACACAGCACTCCAGCCTTGCCAGAGCCAGAAGTCTTTTTTAGCTAGTGCTGAGCCTGGACAAGGGTTAAATTTTGTCTCTGCAGAAAAACTGAGGAACATACTTTACATTTTACCACTTTAAAAGGTACACCTACAAGTTAGCAAGCCAGTATAGGATATCTGCCCAGGGTGCTTCAGTGTTTTCTCACTCTCAAGTGGCTCAAGTGCCATGAGCAGCTATACTAATCAAGTTCACCTTCTCCTGTCCAGGTATTCTGCTCCTTTTCACCACACATAAGGTAACACTCCTTTCATGACAGCAGAGAGACATTCCTGATTGCAAGTTACCTGCTTGCCCTGCAGATAGAACAATTCTTGGACTATGGACCATATCACCCTAACTAGTCAGTCAGGGTCCACACACCAAGTTACCAACTACACTGCCTTCCCAAGCTTCCTTATTCTCAGAGGATACATATTTGTGTACTAATGGAGTGCTTTACCAAGGACCTGGCAGCTCGAGGAGTGGGTGGGACATAGCCCTTATCTAAGCCTGGCACATAACCCTACTGTTGTCCCTTTGCCTAAGATCCATTCCACAGAAAGAATGCAGCAGTTGCCAATTTGTCCTGCTTTCCCAATGGGTGGCAGGAAAACCCTTTTTCCTTCCTAGAGTTATTTGATATTGCTCTGAGCCATACCTTGTTTAACTATCAAGCTGTCAGTGCAGAGGAGAAGTGACCAGGATGCGACAAAGATCATGAGTAGAAAATCCTCAGGGGGAATGATACTGACTTGTGCCTCAACAAGCCCATGAGTCGAGCCAAAGCCAGAAGAAGGGGGAGGTGCCTGAGAGATTGTCTACTTAGGGTGGGGAGGGCCTCATCAGAACCAGATCACGCCATGTAATCATAACAGAGTCCTGCCAGGTAATTGTTTACCAATCTGAATGGTGTGTTTGCTTTCAGCAGTTGTGTAGAACAACTTGAACATGCTGCCATGGCAGCTAATCTAGGCTGGTATAGAAAGGGGAAGGAAGGCTGTGTGTACAAGTCACTTGCAGATGCCTGGGAAGGTCTGTGTAACTTGAGAAATAAAGGCCTTCCAACACTGTCTTCATAAACTAACTGGACACAGGACTCAAAAGTATGCTAAGTTTGCTGATGACACAAAGTTAGGAGGAGCTGTTGACTACCTCAGAGGCAGGGGGTCTCTGCAGTGAGATCTAAACAAATCAGAGGGCTGGGAAATCACCCACCATATGAAATTTAACAAGGGCAAATGCTGGGTTCTGCACCTGGGATGGGGCAATCCTGGAAGTACACACAGACTGGGAAATGAGAGGCTCCGTGGAAAGGTATCTGGGGGGTCCTGGTCAATGGCAAGTTGAACATGAGTCAGCAGTGCCCCGGCAGCCAGGAGGGCCAAGCATGTCCCAGGGGGCATCAGGCACAGCATTGCCAGCCAGGTGAGGGGGGATTGTTCCACTCTGCTCTGCACTGGGGCGGCCTCACCTTGAATACTGTGTCCAGTTTTGGGTGCCACAGTATAAGAAGGACATTAGCTAGGATAGGATAAGAAGGATATTAAAGAGCATCTAAATGAGGGGTACAAAGATAGTGAAGAGTCTAGAGAGGAAGCATACAAGGAGCATCACTGAGGTCATTTGGAAAAATGAAAAAAATATTTCTGCTAAACATGTAGCACCATGATTGCAAAAAAAGTCTGACCACAAACTTCAGGTCAGACTTGTCTATCTCTTGCCATATGCCTGCTGATACCTGTTCAAACCGCACTTTAGGTTCTGGATGCCAGCTGGACAGTGGGAAGAGAGCACGTCTGATGCTGAGAAAGGACAGATTATTTTCCTTTTCCACTCTCATTCCTCGTCATGGGAATGATTTGTATTTGCCAGAAAGAACTGGCAAAGGTAATGAAATGTTAGCTTGAAGTGAAATAACACGGGAACCTGTAGCAGAATGTTCAGTCACAACTGGAACCAGAAAGACCTTCAGAATAATTGTATTTTGTTTGAAGAAAGCCATGTTAATTTCTTGTCTACATGATAGGCAGAGCTGTAGCAGAGCTCCAGATAAAAACAAATTTCTAGTCTCTGCTGGTGCTATATATACAAGGTAACAAAAACACAAGACCAAGGAAATCATGGTATTATGTGAAACCAATCCATATAAATCTTTTATATTGTATATATCCTCCCTGGGATGAGTACAGAGGATATGTTTAATGTATCGCTGAATTGAATATTCTTTTACATTTATTCACTAGCAGACAGGTAGAGCATACTGAATTTACAACTGAAGTTTGCTTTTCAGGCTTGTGAGCTCATAATATGTGTGTAAGATATGGTCACTGTAAAGATAATGGAAACAAACTTGTAACATGTCTTACAAGCATGGCTTTGAAGTTAAGAGAAGTATGGAACAAAATTATGTATTTTTCAAGTTCATCATTATTCATTTTCACCAACATTTTTTAAAAAAAGGATATGAATAATTTTCTGGACATTCCAAAGACTGATATGGCTCAGCTGTATGACATTCCTGTAACAGTTATGGTTGGGGGAGTTGGTTCTTCAGATACAGTTATAATCAGGTAACATATTTTTAACAGTGTTAAGTAGTACTTTTTGTAGGCTAGCTCTAAATAGCTGGCAATTGACACAGTAAACTCCTGAAGATGATCTTGACATTTCCTTGAAGTTGGCTGTATCAGAGAGAAAAAAATTTGACAGATAGAGAGGGTTCAGAGAGGGGCTAGAGATCAGAAACTAAATAAAAGATGAGCAATGGTTGGTGCAGGAATTCACCAGAAAAGTTAAATGCTGGATTCACTGACCTGCTTCTCTGCTTGATTCCTACATTTTCCCTGAAAAGCTCTTGAGTTTTCTCATGTTTTCTGTTGCAAAGACAGAAACCCCCTTAGCTTCTGCTTGCAGACTTTTCCTTAGTAACATCATTCTGATTGCCTTTGCAGTACTTTTGTTGTAATACAAGGCAGCCTGAAAATGAAATGCAGAGGAGAGACCAACCCTTTGGACAGTGTGTTGTAGATTTGGGGCATTAATTTTTGTTCTAAGGAAAGCATTTTGTTTTTCAGATATGGCATTTGATTCTTTTCTACTGAAATAAACTCTCACAAATTTAAATATTAAAGCAACATTGAACTTAGGGCCATACTGTCTGTTACAGGATATTTTTTCTCTACCACATGCTTAATTTTATCATTATGTTCACTGTTACTGGTTGGATTTAAATCTTTGGTCATATTAGAAAGTTTGATACAAAGTATTTTCAATTTAAATGGATTTCTATGACATTATAAAAAAAATTGTTTCAAGTGTTGATTGTAAAAGTCATAGATATTTCCCTTGGGAAACTTTTAGTACCATTCCAAATAATCCATCAATAGGATGTTCTTAATAAACACGATAGTTTATTCTCTTCTAGGGATTTCTTCCTAAGCTCTTCATTCAAGATGTTTCCAGAAGAGGAAGAAAGCTTTTAAAGCATCTACTCCCCCAGCACAACACTTATTATGACTAATATGCATCTCATGCTCTGAATGATAAAGAAGCAACTGCGCAGTGATTTGCTTTTCTCTTCTAAAAATATTTTTCGTATTTTATTTCTAGTTACCTCTCTCTTTGGGTAATACTCAGACTAATGACAATGGTAACCAAGTACCTCCACTGACTTCTACCAGATATTTTTCTAGTGATGATAAAAATTATGTGTTTTTCCAGTTCCCTAACTTCATATACATTTTTAGTCTCTTTACTGTATAACCACAACAATTCTTTTATTCATATGAACACTTTTTGTTATTGGAGATTGGAGTTGTTATTAGATTCTAATGCCCCCCCCCCCATATAGAGTGCCACTGTATTTACATTCCAAAATATATGTAAATTTACATGCAGAAGATACATAGAATACATATCCCAGAGACTTCAGAGGATTCTATAAAAATGAACTTTTCTTCATTCCAGGGGAAAAAAACCCATAAAAATAAAATCATTAAAAGGTCCTTCAGGCAGATAAGTGTCTTCTAATTACATTAATATACATATTTGCATTGTTTTACTCAAATGCAATCTATTTACATTGGATTAAATTCCTCAGTTAAAATAAAGGTCTGTGAAAGATTGTATGTATCTCTTCAGTCCTATTTTACACATTTTCTTTCACAGAAAGAAAACACAAACTAGAACAGTTTGTTTCTGTCACCACATTGTAGACAGGACAGATGCCCAGAGCTTGGATCTCTGGTGAGAAGGATGCTCCCTCCCTTGCTGCCAAGGGTTACCCACCACAGGCTGCGTGACAGCGCTGAGCTCTGCCACCTGTGCTGGCCAGCCCCTTGTGGTGTGGTGCTACAGCTGGGCAGTCTGGCCTCACAAAATGGCTGCAGATTCTGGAGTTCAGACTATGACAATATCATCACACAGGATTAAGCCAAAGCTCTGTTACTGCTCCCATCCTGGCTTGCCAAGAGGGACGACTCAGGCACGGGTGGGGAAGATTCCAAGCTCAAAACCAGTGCAACGCACTCCTGCTGCTACAGGCAGTGTAGACGCAGCTGGCACAAGCACCATGGAGCAGTGGACTTTGGCTCAGACATAGCTAATATCAGGAGTAAAGAACAGTCACTGAGACTACTTATTTTGTGTCACACCTTATCTGTGTGGTCTGTCCCTCATTACTTACATTCAGCCCACTAGCTCAGTGGCTGTAGGGTGAGTTGGGCCAGCTCACTGCTTTAGCAGATGTCTGACTCAACTAAAGCAAGAGCCAAGCACAAAACTACAAAAGTACTGGCAAACCAGTGAATTGAATTAAGTCAATTTTCAGCCTAGATTTCATATGAAGGATGGAGTGGAAACATATGGGGCAGAGGGACAAAACAGGACTGTTGTTTCTAGCACCTGACTGTAGGTGAAGCACATGGTGCGTAGCAGGCAGCCGTGCTGCACACTGAAGGGGGCCAGTAGCAAATTGCACACATCATGTTTTCAAAGCACAGTTCTACAAAACCTCATCCCCCCCAAAACAAAATCCTCTAAGTTCAAAATGACCAGAAGTGAAATAGCAGAAATTTAGAAAAGCTATTAGGTTGAAAAATAACAGAAATGTATTTACACAGCAATAAAAGCAGAATCAGAATAATTCAATGGAGGCTTGCATTAAATAAATGAAGTGTATTTAAAGCCAAATTCTCACCCTTGGACAAAGCTGAAGGAGACCTAATAAATAATCTGGTAAACAGCATCTTCCAACTAAGCTGAAGTTTTCACAATCTCTTGCAACCTAGAGAGTGAACCAGTGAATTTGCATATATTTATTTATACAAATCATATTTTTACCTGATTCTAATGTCTGTGAATCAATTTTAAAAGGAATAACAAAAAACAGCAATAAATGGCCTGTATGAGTACAGTTTCTTTCAACATGGCAGCACCTACACATAGTACTCATAGTGCAAGGTGCTCCTGTCTCAAGGTCCTCCATTAAATAGGTAAGCTTTCAATCCCCAATACACACTTTTGGGTCACATGTATCCCACCATATTACTCAGAGCTTTGATGAAACACCTCAGTTTAGCAATAAATGTCTGGTCACAGCCCTGGAGAAGAAAGCAAAGTTCCATTTTAAAAATAGACCTGGTAGAAGGTTGTTCTCTAGCTACTTTTTTTTCTACCTTTTGGTTATTCAGAATATTTCTTGTAGAAGCAAAGAGTTGTTACAGAAAGGGGCTCATAATAATTCAGAAGATTTCAAAAAAGGAGGAAGTGCCTTTCTTCTAAAACCAACAAATTTGGATCATGCAACCTTTTAGCATTTGATGCTATCCTTCAGAGCAGTCTTTGTTCTGGAGAAAATATTCCATGAACACTGAATATTTTAAGATACTTCTAAAACAAAATACAAATAAGTAACCATAGAGATTTGATACAAGCTCCAGAGCCATAGAAAAACAAACAAAAACATTCAATTCGTATTTATATCCCTTCAGTGGCAGGATAAAGAAACTCTCTTAAACAGGTATGGTTTGCCTTTTATTTCTGAAAAAAGAAATCTTTAGATCCCAAAAATTACACCCCTTCAAAGATGTCCTGGTAATTTTTCACCACAGAGGCTACCCACTAAGATTGTCAACAACACCAGAGCCTGAGCCAGGCTAGACCCAGGAAAGCACTCCTGGCAGAAGGTCCTTGACTCATCTCCCGTAGAAAGACAGAGGTGACCTTAATCCATGAGTTCCCCTGTAGATGACTGCTCTTTGGGACCCTTCCATCAACTTTTACTTGGGCAAATCTCCCACAGATTTCCAGCGGACAGTGTTTTCTCTGCATAAGCACTTCAGGCCCAGGATTTGAGTACCAGTATAATGCTTCACAGTGAACAGTGACCAGTCATCCATTCACGAGTTCCCAGTGTGTCTTTCATTATGATGTCTAGTCAGCAAGTCCAAGATCAATAAAGGTATTTGCTTGCCATTCAGTTTTACTACTATCATCCTATGAAATATTTACTCTAGTTCCACTAACCAAACACATCTTGAAGAAAAATTGTGTCTAGTAAAAACTTTGCTGACATAAAGGATCAATTTATAGGCATAGTTAAAGTTTTAGTTAGTCACCAGAGCATGCAGCAAGGGTTTATGACTTTGGGGGAGATTTGATCCCAGGAAAAGTGCATGAGTGCATTAGTGTGCTTTTGGGAATTACAATCCCAACCTCTTCAGCTTTATTCTGCAAGGCCAGGTGATGTGAGTGGAAATGATACTGTGATTCAGAACTGCATAATGAATCTTGGGGTCTGTAAGAAAGCATTGCAGACTCTTTCTGTGACAGCCTTCTGCTGTCCTGGTTTGGAGTTAGGCTGCCAAACAGTTCCCTGCAGGTGTCCATACAGCTATGTGCTACCATTGATACAATGATGAATGTCAGTTCTTTGGTATTTCGAGCCCTCATCTTACTGCCTCCCTTTTGTCCCCTACTCTTTTTGAGCCATGAGCTTTGCATTTCTGTATCATGAATACACTAAACATATAAAAGATTGCAAATAGTCTGAGAGCTTTTTAAAGTTCAAATATAATTAAGACTGGGGTAAGGAATACCCAAAGTTTATTGGTGCAGACTACATTGTTAAATGAGTTCCATTTCTAAAAAGAGTGACTATGCACACTCATATTTGCTATATGCATCATAATTTTTAAATCTGCAATATTTGTGAGTAATTCCTTGATGATTAGAACCATTGAAAAACAGAACGGGGTGGGGCACTATCATAAGCCCAGATGGCACTTCCCTTGTGACTGTGAGTGTAGGCTCTAAGGACAAAGTTTGGAGCCTCCTGAGAGGTGTGGCACCTCCTGTTGTGTGAAACCCCCACCAGGGAGAAACTGGATATACTTTGTAGTGTTAGGTGTGCAGTAGCATTGGAAACAAAAGTCACTACGGTTTTACAAAATGCCTTTATGCCTGCTTCCCAGTAAAATAACAGTACCAGACATGCAAATGCTTTAAAAACTATAATGGCACACTCCACAATAAACTATTTAAGCCTTAAGTACCTGTAAAAGCTGTGCCTTCCTGCCCAATAATGTTTACAAAACCTTTCGGCTACAGAGATGGGTTTGATTCTATGTTGTAGCTGTCAGACTAGGGCTCATATTCCAGCCATATTGCAGCAAATTTTCCCTAGTGTTAGTCTTCATACTGACACTTTGATAAACTCGAACTCCAGCTCTGATGAGAAGTGGTGTGATTGTAATCTCTGGCAAACATTCACAAATGAAAAAGAGATTTAGGAACACTGCTGTTCTGTGTTGCTTCCCAGCATTAGATAGAGCTCCTGCTAGAGACAGCTGGGCAGTTCATCGCACTCCTGTCTTCTCTCTCCTTCGCAGTCTCTTCTCAAACACACTTTTAATTTTGGGAATCAGAAATGTAATGAGATGCAACCCATAATTTAGCATTGCATTAAAACAGGAAGTCTGAAATCAATGGTATACCTCATTCTTTGGCATAAATCAAGAGTATAAAGCTGGGAAATCAGACCCTATAATCACAATGAACCAGAAACACTGAGCATGATCAAATCAAACCATCTAAGTTGAAATTCATCTTATCAGTAATTCACTTGATTTATTTTATTTTATTTGTCTCTTATAATGGCTCTTCTTGTCAAATCACCTTCACTACTTATGCAGGATTTTTATTGAACCTACAGAACAGAGAACCATATCTGAAGTTATTTTTTTGGTTTTTATTTAGAAAAACTTTTAGCTGTCCTTTCCTCAACGTGTGATGCAATCAAGTTTCTCGGGTTGCTTATAGCTCTTAGCATGCTGTTAATTACAGCAGGTGACAATGGTGACAGACACACTCCCAAATGACTTCCTGTCTAGTGATGCACACAGTTGAGGTACTCTGTCTGAATAACTGTACATTTTGTGTGCTTGTTCCTTCTACTGCACCTTGTAAAAGACAAGAATAAACCCCATGTACAGATGATACAAGAACGAGTGTTTGTGGGACATAAGGCTTATATTCTGACATATTTAGACTAATTTATGTATTGATGCATTCATTAAATTAGTTTCTAACTGATAGAAGCTAAACATCAAAACCATGAAAAATGGCCGCAGAGTAAAACTTTATGAAAACATCTGAAAATTGACTCAGAGCTGAATTTCCAGCTCTCAGATATTTAAAAAAAGTTTAAACATAACTGAAGATGCATGAAGGCCCCTCTACTGAGCTTTTAACTATCTACATCTGTTGAGCATTTTTAAGTGTTCCACTAGGGTCCAGGCTTCCAAAAGGACCACAAGTATACAATTTCTAACAGAGGAGAAGCCCTCCAAAGAAGATGTGTTAGTCTGTACATGTGTGCATTCTTAGATGAAGGAATTCTGGAACTGATGATGTCTTTTAAAGTGTATAAAGAAAATGTAGGCTAGTTGCAACAAATCTTGATCTACAAATGAAAGATTCATCATAACTAACTTCACTTAGCCTGATATTTTATCGAAGTAAGTTTTAACCATTCATCACTAGAACAATAAATGACATAAGAAAAATTACTTAAAAGGTAAGAAACATTTCATACTTTCCTCCTGTTTCAAAAGAAAATAGTATTAAAATAAGTCAAATCTCTTCTATAATTTTTACATAATCTTGCTCCATCTCTTCCTCGGTAGGAAAAAAATAGGGGCCTTTATTAATACAACTCAGAAGAAATAAGACATCAAGATCTAAGCTGCGTGTCTCTCAAATTTGTTGCAAAATAGTTGTTTTTCCCTGTTGAACCTCAGTTTGGAGTAAAAGCAGGATTCCCAGCTCCTGTGTCTCCAGCTTTCAGAAGGAATTGTGAAGATGCCAAAGGAGGAAAATACAAAGAAAAGCTGAGTGTTTCTTCTATGCCTACTCTTGTTCAGCTGTTCCATCTCTTGTCAGAGATGTAGAGCTGGATTCTGATTTTAGTGACGATTCAATTAGGTAAAAGTAAGTTCACAATAACTTCACTGAAGGGCATGGAGAGTTCTTCTGGATTGAGAATCTGACACAGAATGTGTCTCCTTCCTGGCTGAAGGGAAGGGAAATAAATGTTTGCATGGCACTAAGAGGGAGAAATGGGAATGCACCTGTGTAAGTGTCTTTTTGTTAGTGCAGCAACTCCTTGAGTTTCTGCTTCCCTCTGAAACTGAGACAGAGAAGCACAAGATAGAAATAGAATAGAAAGGAAAACATTTAAAGTGTCTCCTGTTTTATCTTTAATTGAGCGGTGAAGTCCATTTTCTAATTTTCATTATCTGTGTATTTCACTAATACAGGCTAGTGAAGAATTTGAAGAATAAATGTACAAAATTATTACATTTAATTACTCACCAGCTTTCATTAACATTTTAAATGCATAATTTTTATTATTTCTGAATAAATATAGGACTACGTTTTTTCTTATTTTAATGTTCTCATTGTAAAAAGCTAACAGGAATGCTTTTATTACTTAAAAAAAAATTATTAAAAGATTTTTACTATTTAAAAAGTACCAAAATAACAAATTACATTAATTAAAAACACATAGGAGAAATGTGTTGTATTAGTTATCATTTACCTGTGTGCTGGTCTACTGTCCAGTCTTCATACTATGAAACACTACTGGTGATGATGCAGACTGTGAAAAGAGCTGTGATGATTACTATTCCCACCTAGCCTTTGTGGCACAAAGCATCAATTCTTTTAGTCTATTTTCCAACAAATATGATCTTATTCATATTATTCTCCAAATCTGAAAATATCTCTTTTATCTCATCTTTCAATTTTTGGGTAACACTTTATGTTCTGAACATAATTTGCTGTAAAGGGACAAGGTGAAAATTATAAAGAATTTATGTCCATATTTGTGCTGTGAGAGGATCTTTAATTGCTAAAATAGAAACAAAATCTTCCCTGCCTCATTCAGAAGCACAAGAGTCTTCTAGCACTGAGATATAGTTATTAAAAAATTATCAACTTACAAGAATAAAGCATAATAAAAACATTTATATTCTTTTTATGGTTGGGAAAGTCCTCTTAGCAGTCTATCCATTTACATAAGTTTAATAACTTCCAATTTAAACTACTTCTTCACTTGTCTTTACATTCCAATAGGTAGATCTGATGACAGTGAAATAAATTTTTCAAATTCTGAGCCTGCTACAAGGAAGAACTCCACCTCACACTGCACCAGCTCCATGAAGGCTGCATGCTTGAGTAGCATCTTGCTGCAGTGCATTGCAGTCCATCAAAAGTCTCTCCCAGTCCTGCTGATATGTTAGCCTGGGAGAGACTGAAAAAAATTATGAGAAATACAGCAACTGTTCAGTTGTGTGTATCCTAAGCCTTCTCTGAGTAATTTACCACCTCTGGAAAGCCCCCACCTTTTAAGTCCCTGAGCTAACCCCACGCAAAGAGCGGCGCTGTGTTGTTCAAAGGCTGCCAGATGTTGCTGTTAGGTGTGGGTGGTTCGCCTTCAGGAGGGTCATTCCTTGACACCAAAACCTATACCCACTAAGTGCATCTACACCTGCAGATGCACTTAAGAGCAGTGCAGAATCAGTGTCCTGTCACAGGAAGGAGAATCTTCCTTAACAGGCATCAGGCAGAGATCATTCAGAGCTGGGGTCTGACCAGCATGTGGGAGAAGAGCTCTAACAGGAAGAACCATCAGGTGAAGAGGTGGACATGCAGATGCATGCCTCTGATCACTATGCCCTCTTCCAAAATATCCATCCAGTACATGAGTTTTCTGCAGATTTAAGAGAGGCCCAGATTCAGAGATTATTTTATTTCCAACCTCTTCCTTGACCTGTAGACTTCGTGCAGTGTTTTAAATGCAGAAGTGTGGGAATAGGGAATGAGCTGGATTTTCCCTTCATGAGTACCCAGGATCCATCAGAAGGCCTTGCTGCATCAGTCAAATTAAATAGGTATGCAGTTCTCCCTAATATCTTATTAACAGCCATTGTATTTTTGAAATGTAAAAGAATCAGACTAGTGAAACATACTTTCTATCCCTTTTGAAATTTTACTTAATCCTCCTTAAATTAAATTAATCATGTTTAAATGCTGATGTAAAAGCCACAAAAGGAGCCCCCAAATGCATTTTTATATCATAGCAATTACTTGGAGAAAAATTATAATAATCCTTATTCCTTTTATCATCATGCTAGCAATTTATTATTGCTTTGCTCAAAAGGATTTTAATACAACATACAGAAAGGGCCCTTCACTTCTACTAAAAACATATTTACTAAATCCACCAGTTATTTTCTCAATTTTATTTAATAGGTTGCATTTTTCTTCTCCCAGTTTCAGAGTCCTATTTGTACATGTACTGTACATTGACATAAAATAGGAAAACAACAACTGACAGGCACTGTAGGATTGCAGTAATTATTTTAAAATAAGGCTGATTTGTTCTACTGCTTCTTTCCCTGAGGCCAATAACTGGAGGCTAGTTACACTGAAATTCAACAAGCCAGAGGAAAAACACCTGTTGCATGTGATTATTCTCTATTAAAATACAATGAATAATTCAACGTGGATATTTTAAAAAGCAGCATTGTTATCATACCTCTCTGTTCTTAAGAAAGTGTCTGTAGAGGGAGAGGTCAGGTTAACCCAAAATATTGGCTGTGTTCTATCAGGTATATTAGTCCACCCACTTTCTTACACTTACCAACCACATAATTGTGCTTTTCCTGATCATTGAGATAGCAATGATACAGCTTCATCAGAATCATAGAATGGTTTGGGTTGGAAGGGAGCTTAAAGATCAGCTAGACCCACCCCTCTGTAAAGAGCAGAGAGGTCTTCAGCTAGGTCAGGTTGCTCAGAACCCCATCCAAGCTGACCTTGAATGCTCCCCAGGATAGCATTCTGCTTATTTTCTACATTGTATTATTATATATATAGATGTAAGTGAGCTGAAAATACCCAGCTGCGCATGGTGATGGATTTGTGCAGTGGTCATTCCAAATAAGCAATTCCAAAAATAAGGCAGAGTAATTAAGGTGAATTTTATAGTGATATGATTAGTGTTTCATCTGAAATAATTTCCTATGTCACTAAAGGCAACAGGTAAGTTCTTATAAATAATAATAGATATTATATAGCAGGTGAGTGATTCAGCATGTTTTCCAAAAATTCCTGCTAAAATTTCATGAAAGACAAGGTAAGTCTTGTACATTGGCACCACTTTGGGATTACTAAAAGCTCAAAAGGTTTTAAAGAACTCAAGTATGCCAACTGACTAATAAAAAATATGAGCATCTGCCTTAAATGTATATCAAGAATGCTTAGCAGGTTGCAGCACTGGGCTTTCATTAAATAAGAGAAAATTTCTTACCAGTACAAATATATATTTCTTACCAGTAAATATACATGCTTATTTCTTCTCACACAGCATGTGAGGCAAGTTGCATGTTTTCAGCCACAAGGATCTACACAAAGAGAGGCAGAGAAGTTCTATTCATTATTAGCAGCAACCATAATAATAATTGTTTTACATCCTGTGACTCCTTGAGCACAAGCTAAGCCATCCAGCCTCTGTCCTCATTCAATTTTACCAAGCATCCTCCTGAAATTCAAACTCAGCTGCTGTAAATATAAATCACCAGAACTTCCATTTCTAAAAGCTCATTCACTCAGAATATGACTTACAGGGACAAGTTATAATATTCTTTCTATAGCTCTACACATTTACTGGAAAGACAATCAATAGTGCTCATGATTCAGACAGGGAAATAACACTTTTGTTCAGATCCTGCCTACTGGCAGATCAGGCAATGAACTCAGTAATATTTTCAATGATTTTTAATATCTTTTCACAAACCAATCATTAAAGTCATAGCCTCAGAGAATGCTCAAATCCTGATTAGGCCTGTACAAAAATGCTTGTACTAGGGGGAAACAGACACGTTGTAGCACTGGGAGTGGTATTTCCAATGGTTTCTATGTTTTGCAGTACATAAAAAAAATACTGTAAGGAACAAATTTATTTCTGCAAATCAACATTTGTTCTCAATACTGTACAAAAAACTTTCTGCCTTTACAATTAGGTAGAAAAGATGTTATCAAAGTTCTCACTGTGGATCAGTAAGGAAGCTCCTCACCCCATAACTTCTTTACTCTTTTTCTACAAAATGCTCACCACCTCTTAGTTTGCAGGCTGTGTCACAGCACTCCTAAAGTGTTGTAGCAGGCTTTGCAATCATAGTAACTTTACACCAGCTACAGATAGCATCTCTGGAAATGGAGAGTTCTGCTCTTTTTTACATTTAGGACTTAAAAAGTTTTCACACATTTCAATTGGGCTGGTGAGAAAGATTGTTGATGGTCTCTATTTTAATTTTCACAGTTTTCTCTAAGCCATTCTGAGCAATATTTTATGCTCATGAACACTGTTAGCATGGTTCTTTCAGCAACTACAATTTTCATGTTGCCAGCCTTCTCTCCACCTGAGAAATCCATATCAGGTCAGAGTAAAGTCAAGCTGAATGACCTTTACCTAGGTCACGAATAGAAGGAGTTCCTATGCTAGATGTTAAGAAGATTCCTTATTTTTCATAGATTATTCCAACCTTTTTCTGGATAAGACAATACCTTCACTTCTACAGCTGAACTTGCACAATTGAACAACTTCCGCTGGTTTGTTTTAAAACCTTATTTCATCGGGATCCCCTTTATACTGACTCACATATTCACTAAGTATTTCCCATTTTCTTCTCCCATTTCATCGATGAAATTGTGGGCATCTATCCTCTCCCAAAATTTGTCCCGCTCTAGCCTCACTCAGAAGGTATGCAGAATACATGGTTTTATAGTCCTGTTCAGTTCTTCTTTTCTAATTCTTCTGTATTCATTTAGAGATTAAATCACCAAACTTAAAGCAATAATCAAGATGTGGGAATATTACAGGTCCACAATGTGCTATAATAATATTTTTGTTTTGCTCTCAAGCCCTTTTCTAAATTTAATTAAATTCTCTTTGCATTGTTGTGTTGTTTTCACAGATAACCCAGCAAATGTTTCAAAGTATTCTCCTGTGGCACTGCAATTCTGTGCTTAGATGTCTCTTAGCAGCCTGTTTTGGCATCCAGCATCCAAGTTCTCCTCATCACCCCAGCATCTGCATTTCTGGTGAAGAAAAGCCACATAACATCATCTTGCTTCCCAGTTGTAATATCTTCCTCTGTAGAGATGTCCTCCATGTCTGATTAGTTGTTTTCACCATATGAGTTGATAGGAATATCACCATAATTACGTATGGAACTGTTAGCACCCCACCTTTTTCCATAATGTCATATGCTGAGTGTCCACCCAGAGCTTGTAATGACATACACAGCCAGGCTGCCAATGATGTCTCTTAGGATGGTTACTCTTACATAAAGGAAATTATTACTCACGAAGAATTTTTAATTTTGTTATTTTAAACACTAAGAAATCATACTCTAAGTTTATGTCTAAAAATTTTATCCTTAGAAGTTCAATGTGTTTGAACTGCTTATTTGTAGTAAGGATAGTGGGTTTCAGCTGTCATCTGAATCACAAGTTATTTCCATGACATACAGATGAGATCAACCTATTTCTAATACCATTATTTTTTGTAAAGAGTTTGACTGGCAAAATACTGCTGCAAGCTGCAAGCTACAAACATGTGAGGAATAAGAAATACACCACATCATTCTGTACTTGTTTTACCCTTCCTATATCGGTTTGTATTTTTATTGCACCCTTTGCAATTAAATTACTTAAGAAACAAACAAGCATCAAAAAACCCCAGCATTCTATCAGAAGCCAGCACCATTATGCAATAGTACCAAATTAAAAATCATTTTGCCTTAAATCAGTTTATTTGGGAAAAAAATACTGGATTATATAAAATAATGCTTTACACTGAACATTGAAAAAAATGTGGAAGTAGAATTTACCTCCCTAGCATCTGTGAGGTTTACCTTAACCTCCTAGTCACAAAATTATATCACCTTCAGTGTTCTTCCTCCTCAGTGAAATATTTAATCTCTTTTCTGTTCCTCTTTGGTTCCCCCCATGCAGAATATGCCATACATTGAGAACACTATCTAATTTCCTCATGTGATCAAAAGGAAAGGACCGATCTGGGTTCTCCTAGGGTACCTCAGGGCCCCAAGCTAGAAGAAATGGCATGTGCTTCCTCTTATGCCTTACAAGAAGACAGTGGCTACCACTAATTTATTTTTAGAGGGGTCAGTAGTATTAAGTGCATTCTAGAAATACCTACAGCCTCAAGCCCTTGAGAAGGAAAGTGTCTACTCTCCAGTTGGTGATTTTGATTACATCTGATCACAGAACTGAGACAGCTTGGAGCTTGTACAAAAAAAAATGCCTGGAAAGCTTTAGATCAAAAGATAAGAATTCTGGTATCTTCAAGATCAGCTGGCAAATCAAGCAAAGGTTTTAAGCACTAAAATGTTGGATATAGGCATCTAAATTCCACCTGAAGTGCCTAGAAGTCCTTTCTTGGGTCTGGCTCCAAATTCCTTTAATTATATGAACAGGAAGGAAGAAAATCAAAACTTCAGGTGCAAATGTAGCTGGAAATAGAGTTAATCCATCACATGCACATTACGTCATACTGAAACAATATAAGAGCTCTTCTCTTACTTTGAAGAAATCCCAGCTGCAACATTTTAGCTCTACTTTGCAGGCTTTTATCACAGTTTTAATCAAGTATAGTTGGTTTTGAAGTAAAAGTCTGTAGGTTTTCATTAAAAGAATGAGATTCTTGTCTTGCACCGCCTGATCAGCTTTAAAATAGGACTTACTTCTCATTATCCTCTGAACAATATATTTTACAGAAATTAATTGTAGTGATACATTTTAACCTGATGTCACGACAGGCTCATTATCAAGGGTAGCATGCTAGCAGGCAAAGATGGATTATCCAAAAAACAGGCTCATTGGGAAGGAAGTTTAAAAGATTAGGCTGTCTCCTGGGTAAAGGGTCTCTTTACCAAAGTCAAGAGCCTTTGGAAATGCTCTACATTCACTTTTTAATAGAAAAGATGCCTTTCAGTTCTACAGAAGAGGCTGTAAATACCACTAGTGTAACTTCTTAGATTATTATTTATTGGTAGGAGGTAAGCAAAGATCTAAATAGAAGGCAACTCAGTTGGTAACTCCTGCCTTCTGTGGCCCCAGCACTCTAGCAAGGACCATGCTCTCAAAGTGGGAAGAGGTCAGTATCTCCCTTGAAAATTTCACACTTTGATGAGATACATGGAAGACATTGGGAGAAGATAAAGAGAAAATAATTAGACTTTGCTGCCCTTGGTTAGAGCTCTACCACTTCCAGATGTCAGCCTACAGAATTCTTAACAATTCAGTTTGTACCAAATCCCGTCCTGCTACATTTGGCAGTTGTGTTGGCTATTGCATCCTGCTTCCTGCCTTTGGCACTTTGTGGCAGAGCTTTTACAAAGGACGTCTCCTGCAGTTGAGATGATCCCCTGGGGATTCTGAGCCCATCCCTCAAGCAGGAGAATGCCTGCCCACCCTGTGCCCATCTGCCAAAGCAGTAGAGAGTGCCAACAAAAGACTTGAAATGGTTATTCCTTAGAGAAAAAGGCTACACTACCCACTGCCATCAGTGTCTGTGAGCACAAATACCCGTGTTTTATACAGTTCCACCACCCTCAGACAACCTTCATCTGAAAAGTCATAATCAGATTGAAGGCTGTGAATAGAGTTATTCATGGCTGGTGAGGGAAAAATTGATACCTCACAATACTGAGCAGGCAGCCCTGCAGCCTCTAGCAGCAGTGCATCTCTAGAGGGAAATAGGGAGATTCTTTAATAGGAAAATACAGTATTTGCTTTAAACAATCTTAACAGAGGAAGAGTTACTGATGCAGCCTAGTGGCTTGACTAAATTGGAAATGGAACAGGCTTGAGAAAAATCTGTTTCGGGCAGTTTTTCAGAGACAGAAAAGAGCATGTCAATATTTTTGCAATCTCTCCAGCACTGTGAAACACTAGGAACCAGAAGACTGCTCTTATAAAGGTGAAAGTGCAGGTAAATCTAAGAACTAAACTTTAATAACACAGGGATTGTTAAATTCCAAAGCAATTAAAGTCTTCAAGGAGACAAAAAACCAAGAGAGGATATTTAAAACTTTTTAAAGTACTATTGAATATGTACAGTTTTCATAGGAAAAGAAAATAAATAAATTTAAAAACCAAGCCACAGGAGAAGAAAGATACTTTAGAGGAAGAATCTGAAGAATCCAAACTGTCTTACAGGAGAGAGACATGAAATGTCTTCTCTACAGAAGATTTATATAACAGGGGAAACTCCCAGCAGGAGACCACCTCTATGATTAAAACCAGAAAAAATAGTATCAACAAATTCCGCTAGTTGCCAAATGTTTCTCATTACTTCCGCAGTGGAGGCTTCTGCCTTGAACTATGAAAAATGCTTTGACAAATAGCTTCCAAAAACTCAGCTTGAGGAAGCTACAAAGATGTTTCATTCATAAGTAGAGACTACAAATTACTGGCAAAAAATGTGGCTTCCCAGCTGCAAGACAAAACACCCCAAAATAGTGCACTCAATTAGGTGGGGTTTTTGAAGGAGTGGTTGCTGCCTAGCAAAAATAAGGGAGCTGATTAACATAATATATCAGGCAAAGCACACTGAAGAGCCAGCTGCAGATTTCGTAACAGAAAGAGGCAACAAATTTGAAAGGATCTCACTCTTTGAGATTATAAACCATTGAAATATTTTATTGATGGTAGTGGTTAAACCTCTCTACAAGCTCCTTGAACACTTGTGACTTCTGTAGAAAATATTTTATCAGCAATCAAAGCAGAGATTTCTCAACTTTCTGTCTCCCTTTTCTCCTTCTTTTCTTTTGCCTTTCCCTGTATACACATGAAGAGAAAAAAGGAATAAAAAATACGGATATGTAGGTAAATGCCCAAGCACGCATGTAAATAGCTTGTATTAACTTTGAAGGACACTGCTCAAAAAGAAACAGTTTTATGGAGATTTAGATTTTCTGAATGATATTTTTCCATTGGCATTTGTAATCAAATCTTGATTTAAAATGAAAATGCATTAGGGTGAATGTTGAACTGTAATTTTTAGCTTCTTTCAGAAAGAGTAATAAAAAGTACTAAAATTCTCATAGGTATTGAAGTGAAATTAGAATGAACATAAATTGTTGTGTTTTACAGTTAATATACTCAGTTACTTTTAATATTCTGAAGTTTTTTTAAACAGAATGACATGAGATCCACTATCTTTTCTAAAACTTACCCGCGGACTGTCTGTGAATTTAGGCACAGTCACTCCTAAATAGAGTAATAAAATGTGGAATATTTATTCTACATGAATATGCAAGGAGAATTTCTATGTTTGTGCTTTGAATTTTCTCCAGTTTTGCTTCCAGGCACCAATTTTCCACCCTTTCAGCAGAAATTTTGAGAATACAAAATAAATAAATAAATAGCAAACCAAATTCCATAAATAAAGCATGACTTCCTCAAGTTACTCATTTTTTTATCAGATTTTCATTGACGGGATGTCAGTAGAGAAACAGTGCATAGGAACAAGAATGTGGTTTACTCTGCGACCTTGAGAGAATTCTCCCTGACTTTCTTTCCTACACTTCAACTCAGGAATACTTAAGAGCACATCCCTGAAATGCGTCTCTACTACAACTCAATAACAATTGCTCCTCACTTGCCTGCAGATGCTGCTACAGCCAGCATCTCTGCCAGATATACAGAGAAGTGTTGCAAAGACTTGTTGCCAGGTAGGAGGATACAAAAGTAAATTTGCTCATTAGGGTCAGGGTTGATGCTACACAAAGAGATAACGGTAGGATGCCAAACTGCAGCAGAAAGTCCATCAAAGAAATTGCCATCTATTGTTTTCTTTTGGATCTAGAACAAAGGATGTAACTTCCACCACAGAAGAATGAAGATATTTAAGAGCAAACATACCCAATTATTCAGATAGTAGAAAAAACGGCAGCTAAAACAGAGACTATTGCTAAGGAACAAGTGACAAAATGAGGTCTAGTCAAAACCACTTTTCCTCTGACCAAGAATTACTTAGAGGAAATTCTGTGTACATAAAGAGAAATTTGTGGCTTTGGAAGGAGACAAATTGTAAGTGACATTAGCTTCCCAAGCAAAATGATTGAGAGAAATGCCACTAATAATTCAGAGGCCTGCTATTCCCCAGTACAATAACCAACTGATATTTTTACCAAATAACTCTTAAAACAACTGGACAGAATTCTATTTGAAGCTTGGTTTTGTTAGTAGTGAGAACATTAATAACAGAATTTGGTCACAGGAACACGTGAATTGAATAGTCTGAAGCTGATGCCATTTAAATGGAATGGAAGAACAAACAGAAGCTGTAACTCAGTAAACTGTAATAAACTGGGGCATTAGCAGAGGTTGAAATAAAGCAGCCTGGAGCTCAGGGCAGGCTGCAAAACCTACCTAAGAAATTGAGTAAGTTAGTCTAAGCAAAACTAACTGCTGCAGTTAGAGCAGTGCATGAGTAACCTAAATCAAAGCTGCCACGGATGTTTACACTACACTTTTATTACTGCAAGGGTTGCAATGCTCATAATAGTGAAAGCTCCAGACTTAGAAGGACAAACTTTAAGGAAGTGAGGGGACTAGTGAAGTCAGCCAGGCAAAACACCTCTGTCTTCAGGAAGGCGGGAATGTCATTAAGTCAAAGGTGCCAATCTTATCTGGAATTCATACACTAAGGCAAAGGTTTGTAGGAAGAGTCTCAAAAACATTACTGAAGATAAGGAAATCACAAAAAAACACCAACAGTCAGCCAAGAAACAAACATTTTGCTAGTCAGGAGGTGTAAGAATAAAGTCAATATATTCAATACTCACAGGAAATTAAAACAATGCCCTTTAGTCATAAAACTGAAAAGCAGGGAAAGATAACATTAAGCTCATTATACATGAAGGGAGACTTATTAAAGGACACATAGGTACATTCCTAAAATTAAGCAAGGACAGGTTAGAAAAAGGGTATGGAACTTGTCTTGGAAGCCAATGTCCACATGTGAAGGGCTCGATCATCTCTTTAACTGAATCTCAAAAGGAGGGACACAGAAAATTCCAGATCTGATACCAAATATTAGGAATAAATTTATTCAATTGAATGCTACTAAGTAACCAGAAAATTATGTCTGTGATAGGTGCATATGAAGTAGAAGAAGAAAGAAAGGAAGAAGAAAAAGGAGCGGTTGGGACCATGGCAGGCCCATTAGACTGATCCAAACAAAATGCAAAGCTGTAGAAAGAGTTTTGAAGGGGAAGACAATAAGACCTGAAGGTGCAATGAAAATGGAATGGAATATAACATGAGCTTACTTAATAGCTAAATACTAACAAAATCTTATCTTCCTTTTCCAAGATAACCAACTCTCCAGGCAAAGGTAGTGCAGTACACCTATGCTGATTAGAGGTCAGTAAAGCATTTGAATCAAAAAATCAAATGAGAAATGGCTAGTGGTGCTAGAGAAAATGTTTCTTTTAATGAAACTAGTACTGCTGATAATGATGTGTAGCAATGTCATGTATGCCATAGTTATTATCCTGGCAAGAACTAAGGAAAGACTGAGAGTTTATTTTCTCTGCCCAATAGTAAGAATTTCATTTATATTGTTTAATGTTTTCAATATGCTTACCAATCCTGGAGCAATGTTTTGTCCCTTAGATGAGAAAGATACTGAGAAAATGGAAGATCAGCTCATATTTCATGGCAAAGTAGAAAATTATGTTGAAAGCAATGCTCAGCCTGAATTTTCACCATCTTGCTACCTGAATTCCTAGACAGAGAGCAGTTGTCTTTAGCTAAGGCAGTATTTGTTGCTGTTTGCATATTTGTATATGACCACATAAGACAAAAGAGGAGAAACCAGACTATTGTGCCAATTATAACAGAGGTACTGTTGATTTGACTTCTCCTTCCTTTTCCCATTGTTACCAGAATGCTGTTGAGGAAACTAGAATTTACTGCCAGTTGCTCCAGCTGTTTATTTTCTGTCAAACACTTCAGGGGAAATACTTACCCTTTTGTTAGCACACTTGTTTGATGCTCTACCCAGAGGTACATGATGGCACAGCCTGGCAAAGGTGGTTACCATGCCCAGGATTTCTCCAGCTGAGGAAGCTGGCTCTTTGCCATGCCTTTTAGCCCCCCTGGTGCTGCCAGTCAACGAGGGGAGTTACGGATAACTCGGGCTGCCATCCACATTTAGCAGAACACAGACCTGTCTCTCACTGAGCTCCCTTTCTAAATGTCATTTATTTATTTACCATTTTGGAGGAGTAATGGAGTGAACTGTGAGAAAACCCTTCTGGGGACTAGCAAAATGTCACTCTCACCCTTGTATATATCTGTTTGACGTAACTTCTATGTGAGAGCCACAAATAATGACCAATCCACCAGTCTGGGCACCTTAACACATTACCAGGCAGAGGACTTGATGTGCATCCAGCTGCCATGGAGCAGCATATCACTCCCGTAGGGATTTATGACATCACATGACTCACTGGAATTTTTGATATGGAAAATCAGCTGGGATTTTCTTCTTAAGAGAGAAGAACATAGCCCTTCTGCAAAGAAAATAATGCATAAATGCTTGGCTAGGTTTTACTTACAGAGTTTCGCCTTTGTTGTACTACGAGTCTTACCAAGTACATACTTTTACAGTTACACATGAGTTACAATAGCACTCACAAGGGGGCCATGCATACTGACATTGAGTAATGCAGCCACTGCCAGCATGAATAAACCTAATAAGTAAAAGAAATTGCAGATACTAACAAAAATGTCTTTTTTTTTTTTCCCCCCCCAAAGAAAACCAGAACATAAAATAATACTGTGAAAACCTGGAAGCAGAATATCTCTAAGACAGGAAAATTCTCCTGAAAGCCAACTTCCCATGCAAGCTAACTCTAAATTCAGAAATAACCCCCCTAAAAGCAGGGGAATTTAAATTAAAGCCGATGTAAGATAGAACCCTCTGGGATATATTGTCAAAGTGACTCATGAGGTTTAAAGTCAATAGAAGTTGACAAGTGAGACCAAAATTCTGTGTAGTACTTTAAAAATATACCCTAAGGTACCAAGCAAAGAAATCAAGAGCTAATCTCTGCATACAAATACCATGCTGCAAACTTTACTTATGTTTTTTTTTTAAAAAAAGGTCACAAGGATTAGATTTTTCTGCCTGTCCTAGAGGGCACAAAGTATTTGGAAAGAAGTCTGCCCTGCAGAGAGAGGCATCCCAAATCTGATAGTTTAAGTGAAGTCTTGGTGGTATCCAGCTCTCCTTTTATTCCTCTTCAGATTATGACAACCATTACCACTGCTATGGTTAGCTGTAAAGCACATGCACACCTGCTGTGTATGCACTTTCAACCTCTCGACAGGTCGAGGATGGCTTTTCTTCTCACTTCTCCCTTCCCTTTTTGTCTTCAATTTCTACAATTCCACCAAAGCAGGGACATGTAATAAAATCAGCTGAAATCTTTCTGAAATCAGGACACTTGATTGTTAAACATATGCAAAAAATTATTTGGTTTACAACTAATTTTTTAAGTATTTACTTTGTTGATTGTGGTACAATCAACAGGGAACAGAATGAAATTTCAAGTAATAAAAACCCCAGAACGCATGCAAGCATCTAACAAAACCTATTCGATTGTTCTTCTGAGTCATGCTGCAATTGGGAATGAGGCAGAGACAGAAAGATGACCTTTCTATTTACTGAACTCAGTGCTGCTGGTGCTTAATGGAATTTGTATCCTTTCAGTAACCATTTTACTTTAGTATCATTTTCTATGCTTAATTTCTCACACTTTTTATTTAACATGGACAGCAGTACGAAAATGGGATGCTTCCTTGTGGGCAACTTCACCTGTTTCAGTTCAAATTTCTCATCTGGACTGGGAGGACACTGATTTTTGGCACAGGAATGGCTTCCAGGGCTGTGTTTAGCCCAGGCTGAGATCCCCTGTGCAATAACTGAGCACAACCCTGAACAATGGCTGGCTGCCTCTGCTGGGTGGGACACACAAGTGGGCTCCCTCTTCCCTGCTGAGAGATCCTGACTTGTTTCTCTCCAAGAATGTACTGTGTGTTTATAGAGCAATTGTTGCAGTGGATAAATAAATAACCACATGCTGTAGACTTTTGGGCAGCAACAGCATAAATGGTCACTTCCTCAGTTACTTCCTATGAGCATGGCCATGTTATCCTCATCATAAGGACTACAGGCAATAATAAACTACACTGCTATTCCAAAAAGCAAGAAAACTTCATTCATCTTCCTAAAATTCAGGATCATGTCTTTAAACTTTGCCTAGCTACTTTAGCTGCAAATTACTGCTTAAGAAATTGTTCCAGCATGAGGAGTCTCTAGTAGGCTGCTGCAGTGATAGTCTGGTTTTAAAAAGCAACATTTGAAGGATGAAGCCAAACCAAATTACAGCAGGACAGCACTCCTCTAATGGCAACATTTCCATTTCTCAACCTGCAAAGGCACTTCTTGAACTGGACAGGCACTGAGAGGTTTTCCAAAGGAATATTTCTAGACAATATTTCTAGCAGTGCTTTAGAATAATGTTTTCTCATAAAGGAAAAGTTTCAGTTATTGTTTTTGTCCAAATTCCACTCAGCTGAGCAGCAGATGAAGCTATTAAGACAATGTCCTTGATTTAGGTTTATGAGACTGTGGCAATAAAGTCACAAAGAAGCTTCTCTGACATGTAACACTGGCATAATAGCCATCAGAGTGGAAATTAGTGAGAGTAACAGAGTATGCAGTTCTGCCCCAGCTCCTGTCCGACCTACTGGCACATGGACATCCAGCCTCTCTGCTCTGTCCCAGAGGGTCCCTGGCACAGGTGCTGCCTCCACTGAGGGAATGGTTCCTGCCAAACACTTTGAACACAGTCCATCTACTTGGTCCCTCTGGAGAGCCACTAAGAGCTGGACTGGGCAGCTCGTGCAGCATCGAGCACTTTCATGGGAGCGGTAAGGACCAGCCATGGGAATAAGCACGCGCCAGCCGGGGCGGAGCCGCGCAGCTCAGTTCCCGGGGGATGGTCTAACTGAGGACCAGCAGATGGTAAGCGACAGGAGGCAGCAGTTGCTACAGTTAATGGAGTCCAAGCAGGCTTTAACAAACAAGTACTCTTAAGATCATTTTTATGCATGGCTCTCTTTCAGGCATGACTTTGTTTTCCCCATGAGCAACGCTAAGTGTTGCACAGGAGATTCTGCATAATGCCCCCAAAAATCTATTAGGTAAATTAAAACATTTTTCTACTACTAATCCAATTCACAAAATACCGTTCCCCCCAGAAATAAAAGGTGTCTGTAAATTGATTTCACCATATACACTGCTCCTACTTCAGCCTCAGTGAGGCTAATCTGCTCTCCCTGACAAATCCTGTGTCTCGTTTCACTGGAACATGTGTAGCAAACACAGTAAGGGGAATCAGAGGTTGTTATTTGTACAGTAAAAGCTCTGCCCCAGCTGACAGACCGATGCCATGGAGTTCAGGCCTGGATGTGAACTCTGCAAGGCTCTGGGGAAGCAGGTTCACAGAGCCAGGGTCCCAGACACACTGTTAAACTGGAGCACAGAGGCAGTTCCCTGTGTAAAGCAAAGCCTAGCCTTGAACATCTAGAAAGCCTGTTTGTTGCGTCACTGATTAAACGGTGATTGCTGCAGACATGAACTTACAGAAACCTGGAACTGACACAGTGAATGTTGTTGCCTGGAATTAATGGTGAGATTCCTGATAGAAAAAAAATATCTATTTTTAGTCCATTTCCCAATCCATTATTTCATTTCAAGTACTTTATCTTTCTACTTCATTACCTATTATTAGTGACCCTTCTTCTTTCTGCTCCATTCAAAATGAAAAAATGTTTACACTGATTAACTTCTGCCTGCAAAAAGTTTGCATACAGGTAGTACTTGAGGCCAGCTTTCACTTATCACTTCAGCAGAGCTTTTTCTCCTACATTCAGGCAGATGTTCAGCCTTTCCATACTACCATTATGAATACTGCAATCGTAAATATGTATGTCTACATACACATACATAACTTTTGTTTTACATGTAAAATGACTGAACGGAATTTTATTTTTAAACAACAATGTTAGCTTTCATTTGCAGTGAGGCCTACTACCACACCTGGTACATATGAAAGGGAAAGAAAAGGAGACTTACAGAACAATCTGCAATACATGCAAAGCTGCAATAGATTACTCTATGTTAATGGATGTGCTGTGTGTATAGAGCTATATATATTTATATTCTCATATAATGTATATGTATTAGAATATATAAATATATTAGAATAAATAAGTTTACAAATGCTAAATAGTCTCCAAGTTTTTACTTAGATATGCATGATTATGATTAGAACCTTTAAATAACATTTATGACAATTAACTGCCTAATTATATGAATTAAGGTCTCTTTTCTCATCTATAAGTGAATAGCAGCTTTGTTTTCAGCTATCTTACACTTAAATTACACATTTCAAAAGTAGTTTTGTATACCTTTGTATTTATTTACTTCATGCATTTAAGACTCTAGCTCTTCCCCTGCATTTGAAATGCAAAGACTTTAGCGGCAGTCAAATATTATTGTGATGTTGTGATTAAAAATTGACATTAATTTTCCCACAGACCGTTCACCTCTAGGAAAAAAGTTCACACAGTCGGTTTTTTCTTCCCTGCACAGTGATGCTCTTATTTTATCTGACATTCACTAAAAATAAATGTGAGTGAATGAAGGATTTAGGTCACCTAGTGACATTACCGGTGCTGGAAGAATATTCAAGAAAAAAAAGTTTATACTGGTGCACACCGAGTAGTGGAGGTTCGTGCCGTGAAATGACAGGAGGGGCACAGCGCTTGGCTGCAGAGCGGGAGCGCAGCGAGGGGTGCCGTGGTTACGGGCGCGGCTCCGCTCCGGGCGCGGCTCCGCTCCGGGCGCAGCCGGGCGGGGCTCGCTGCCCTGGGGCTGCGGTGGCCCGGGGCACTCCGGGAGGGTCCCTCGCTCCCAGCAGCTTTCTGCCGCCAGCTGCCCGGGCCCCTGCTGCTGGATACGCGGCACCCCACTGACGGCAGGGCAGGGGGACGTGAGCCCTCACCCCACTGCACACGCAGGGGATCTGGGCCCTATCAGAGCCTGGAAATCCCTTTGTACTGCCCCAGCTGCTTCACCTGGTGAGAGGAACGAGCCAAACTGTGAGCAGACATGGAGACAGCAGTAACAGTACACTTGGTTCTGTCACGCCGCCTCACTCCCCAGGTTTTCAGCCAGCTCCATTCTCAGCTTTAGAGCTTCCTGTGGAGCCAGGAGCTGCGCAAATCTGCACATCTTATTTCCAATAGACAACGTGGTATGGACAGTTTTATTTATTTGGGGAAGCAAAGACTTCATCATAAAGAACAACAAACTGTTAGCTGTGACACTGACTCCAGACGGGGGAATACTGATGAGCCTTGACCTTCATATCTACGATGACTGAGCAGTGTGTAAAGAAGAGGAGGCCTGCTCCCAAAATGCAATGTATTCTCTTTATTAACCTTTGCCTCCTTACTCAACTGGTCTTTTATCATGACAACCTTCCCTGTGTTTGAGAAGCATCATTATGTTTGGTGTTCCTGTCCTGCACCTCCGACTCCAAAAGTGCAGTGTTCTTGCTAAAAGACCCAATATGTTCTCTGTGTAAAACTCGCACAAGCTCTTCTCAGTTAGGGAACAAGTTCAGCATCCAAATCTGGTTTCCTGTACATACTCCCCTGCCACTGCTTTGGGGAAAACCCTTCCCAGTTGTCATGCTTGCAATGCTTTTATAGACATCTCATGATTTATACCATCACGTTCACCAAAGCTGCTGCACACTGAGTTTGTAGGTGTGGTGGTAAAACAGCATACACTAATATCTCACATTGCTAGAGCTGTCACACCAGCCACAATCAGCCCAGCTCATACGACACATTATACTGCCACAAAACAATCAGAGTGACCCAGAAAAACCACATGTACAGTAATCTTTATATAGCCATTACACCGGATCTGAATTCAGCCCCGCGCCTGCTTGATAAATGATGAGCTCTATATTACAGTGTTTGATTCACGGGGATGAGAGTCGTGTGCTGAAAACCTCTCTGAGTCAAGAATCTTTCAGTGCAGTGAGGAAGCACATCAATAATGAAAGAGCAAGGACAGGTCACTTGTAACAGCAGTGTGGGACTTCACAAACTGCAGCCAGGATGCAGTGCTTTTGCCGTGGCGTAGAAGGAGCAGGGATCCTGTGTCTGTCTACTGTTTTGTACTGGTTCAGTAGTGTGAGACCACATTTTCTTTAGGTATGGAACAAAAATGACTCGTGAGAAACTGGGAAGGGCAGACATTCAGCAAGGAGTTTTCTGTTTTCTACCTTTCACACTGTAGAAATCCAAGAAGGAATTAAATCCACTCGCCATGGGAATTGTTTGTAGCTCTATACCAACCAAATTACTGTGAGCAAGGCAAGCGAAAGCTACACATGCAGATCTGCTTACCTAGACCTATCCAGTGGGCAAAGGTGAAGAAGCCTCCTCATATCAGGGCTTTCCAGGTCCCTTCCTCTTGAAAGCAGCAAATTTCACTGAATATACACCAACAGGTTTGGTCCTCCAACACCCTTCTCAGCAATTTTACCAATGGAATGCAAAAGCAACCCCAGAGAATGCCTCAAGGACAACTTAAATCCACCTAAGTCTTTCCCCCTTGTTCCTGTTTGTGTGTTCCTAGCCTTGCTTGACCAGAAAGCTGATCTAACCATGAACTAATGCCTTTTCCTGTAGGATGAGTTTTCATCACTTCTCTGGAACAATTTGTTCTGCAACCACATGAGCACCAGGGCAAACACAGGGTCAGAAGTGAGGACAGGGTCTCAGCAGGTTCAGTCTATTGCCTGAGATGTTCTGGATGGGCTTATTCAGTATCTTCAGTTTCCTAACTTTGTAAGGCAAAGTCATAATCCATCTCAAAGAAATTTTTCTCACTTGTTACAATACACAGTTCATCAGATAACTGATCAGTGCTCATACACATTAATTATTCTGAGACTGTTATCAAAAAGTGAGTGTATTTATGAGCTAGTTGTCTAACGAAACTTTCACCAAATTAATAAAAATGCAAAATGTATACTCATCACAAAGTTGACTTACTTTTGCAGAAGAATCTAATTTCTTTGGCCATAGCAAACTTAACATGTTTCCCAGCCAACTTTATTTGTGCCTCAGCTCTATGCACAGTGATCTTTTCATAGCACAGCAGCTGCCATGCTGACACGTGCAATACCCTGACCACCAAAATGACTGTCTGTCCTACTAAAGCGCTCTCACTGCCTGTGAACGGTTCATTGAATTTTGATGACACAAGATTTTATTACGATCCTGATGGACTGTGTGGGGTGGTTTTTTTGCACAGAGGTGAAATCTAAAACAGAAATTCTATTCTGAACCTCAGATAATAGCAAAGGATCTGTAGTAAGATGTTATTTCACAAAACTGAAGGCTGTAAAAATGAGGCTTTAGAATCCTTCTCTCAGGCATATAAATTCCTGCCTGCAGTTTTGTTTTCATTTTAGTGATCCAAACAGTTTCCAAAATAAGGAGAAAGCTGCCAACAGAGTGCTTCTGTTTAATACTGTAGGACTTTCTTTAGGCAGCTGCTAAAACAATGGCAAATATCCCTGTACATGAAGATAAGGTTTCTGGACCTAACACTGCTTTAACTATCAGTACTTCAACCATGAAAGTATTTGGTATGAGTGGAGAAAAGAGGAGAGACAGAGGGCACAAGGCCTTTCAGAGAAGAGGCATTATACATTTTAATGTAACCTGGCTAAGGAAGGGAAAGCTTCTCTGAGTGACAAAAATTTTTACGAAGTTCAGCCTTTTGGAAGTAAATTACTACTGTGCTTCACTTTAAATGACTGTATAAAGTTTACAAGGGTGTTTTAAGGTACCTTGTTCTTTATTTCCTGTGGCTGTAAATGCCACTTCAAGAACCAGAGAGTAAAAAAAAAAAAATTCTTGGTAATTTTGCCTAAGGAAACACTGTTTCTTATCCAGCACACCACTAGAGATGAGTTCAGTCTTTTCTACTGTACTTTAATAGTACACAGGCAAGGATACAGCTGTGAGGGTTTTTTAAAGCCAGTCTATACATTTAAAACTAGATTTGCTAAAACTCTTCAAATGCAGATATCTAAATGAAAACACTGACTGTCACATGGACATGAAAATCCTTGACAGGTCCAGCTAAAAGGACATAGCCTTCTCACTATTCAGCAGTGCTCTGCAAAAAAAAACCCCACAAAAACCCAGGGCCTAACAGAGCATCTACCTTGTGGCTAAGAAACTATGGCACCACAGCCCCTCAGCCAATGTGCTGGTGTTGAGCACAAGCGCTTCTCACTTCCATATTCAGTGCATTTCTGAAACTCCCCTGCTAAAATAAGCCACCATTTCTCTGTCCAGGGTAAGAATTTGTGTTGCATGTAACCCACTTTATTCTCTTCTCGTTTGTATGTGTCTGAAGCAAGGCCAGGCAAGTGGAAAGAAAAAGTATGCTTCTCCTTACCGAATCCATTTACAGCACCAGAAGAAGCAGAAAGCAGTTTAGCATCCAAACATTTTTCCAAACCCTGAAGAAGGATTTCTGTGTTGGAGGCCCTGTTTGCTTTCTTTATGCTCTTAGCCTGCCATAGCTACAACAGCAGCATTACTACAGCAGAGCAGATATATCATGTACAACATAAACACAGCACACACACAGAACGACTAACTGCATGGAAAGGAGGCAGTCCATTAGGTATCCATTAGGTCTAGATACCTCCCAATAATATTAATTATATTCAATATACTCAATTAAATTCAATAATAATATTAATACAGTTCTTCAAGGCCTGTGTGGAGCAAAGTAATTCTAGAAACTCAGAAACCTGAACATCTAATATCAGGTATGTGTGGTCATATTTACTTACAGGTTTGTTAAGATTTCTTGCAAGTTTGGAGGGCCTGCAAGGACAAAGCTGCACAAGTGGCTAAGCAGCCTCACTGCAGAGCAGAAAAGGGAAGAGGCCTTCCCATGCAGACCACAAAGCCACAAGACAGCTCCTGCACCCTGCTCTGACCTGCCTTTCTTCCCTTTTCAGCAGAGGAGGAGCTCTGCCCCTGTGCACAGGAAAGGGGCTGCTTTCCAGAAGCAGAGGGTCTTGGCAGCATGGCCAACCCCTGCTGAAAGGGACCAGAGGGCACGAGGGGAGTTTTGTGTCACCGCTCAGGTGCAGTGTTGTGTCCAAGTTGCTGCCTCCAGCTCTCAGATACACACGGCATGGCTTTCACGTCTTTAATCTGTCTTTTATGAGATGGGTTGAGTACAACTGGAAAATGTTGGGGTTTGCATTGAGGCTAATATAGATTTCAGCTTCTGAGAAGTCAAGAGGAAGAGAGATTTAATCTGTATCCATATGATTCATACACGAGCACATACAGATATGATATAGCATGGTGACACCAAATGTCAACATTTAGCTATTCCATTCATAAAGAAAAGTAAACCTCTTTCAAACACACAAAAGATATTCTTTACAAGCTTTTCTTTTTCTTTTTTATGATTCAATTAAAGAAGTGATAAAATACATTTTCTTTCCTTACTCTCTTCCTTCTCAAGTACTGTTCTTATTACCAGTATTTCTCATTATCAGAGCAGATATGAAGGAAGCACTGTGAATAAACAGAAGGGAATTTGGACTTCAGGACACACTTTACTGCAGGCTTTTATCATCCAATATAGTTTGCTAGAAGGCATCTTTTATGCCACTCTTCTTTCCCCAAAGACATTCCTCATTACTGAATGCTACATGTTGCCCTGTTGGTCTGGAAGAAGCATTTCATTAGCTACAATATCACTATAGATTGCATCTAGTTGCCATAGAAACTTTAGAGCAGAAGCTTGGGTTTAACCCTTGGAATAGACTGAATTTTTCATTCTTATAGCATTATAACTTAAAAAGATACCATGTCTTTTATTGGCCTATATTTTTCAGTATAAAAACTGACAGCTGCTGATAATTCATATAGGGTTGATGCCTGTGAAATATTTTTATTACAATATCTACTACTTAACTGGGACAATGCACTGAGGGACCCAATTGCTGTTGACTTCTCTGCATCTGTGATTTCAACCTCAACCACTCAAAGTCGAAGGCAGCTGTAAAACTGACATAGAAAACTCCTTTTACTGGTATGTTCTGGGGTCAGAGAGAGTGAGCTGGCAAATGTGGGTGCTGGGCATGGCTTTGCCACAACTTCTGTTGGTCACAATTTCTTTGTCAAATGGGTATAAGAGCACTGCCTATTTCTGAGGTGCTTAGAGATCCTCAGGTGGAAGGTGACTGCTTATGGACATTAGTTTGTTTTCTTCATATAATAGAAGACACCTAAAGAGATTTTTTTGTTTTGCAAGTAAAAACAGCCCTTTAGTCCAAAACTACAGATTAATCCATGCATCAGGCTTTGCAGCTCCCTAAGCAGCAGCACTGCTACGAAAATGGTGCTTTTTTTTAAGCAAGACTCCTTCCCAGTGTGCATGAAGAGACTAAACTTCACACTAGAGCAATGCACTGCTGTGCTCCAGATCACACCACTTGATGTGATAGCTAAATAGCTTGCTCAGTGGAGAAACATCAGCTCTCTCTGAAACTGGAGCCACAATCCCATATCTGTCTGCACTTCAGACTTGAGCAACAAAGCATTTTTTCTTTACTGGTTTCACTCCTGTAAAACGAAAAGCCTGAAGATTATGGCACTATCCCGTTCACATTAGCGTACGGGTAAATTGTGCAGTGTATGCTATTATCACTCAACAGAGTTCCTTCTGCCTTACCAGGCTACATAAAAATGTGAAAAGCCTAGTCTCCAAAAGGTCTCAAGTTCTCCATCTCCCTTTTCTTGTGTTCTCGTTTCCTCTCTTATTAGAAATACATCAACATCAACAAATGATAGTTTAAGGTTACAGCAGTGGAAGGGCCTGGCTTCCTCTCCTGCCAACATTCTTTGCAGGGTGGCTTCTGCACACTAGCACTTTTGTTCTTTTTGCTACAAGCTCCTTTCAATTTGTAAAACTCAGACTCTAGTTACAGCTGGTTTTGTTCTGAAAGAAAAACTGGAGGGGGATGTGTGTGTATGTGCGGGGATGGGGGAGCTTGTGTCCATGCAGTTTTGTGCCTACTCTGTGGCAGGGTTGGGGTGGGGGTTATATTTAGCTTGGTAACAGAGGTTCTGTTATTAAGATCCTTTTAACTACATTGCACAACACACCAACTCATGTTGGTGGAACAAGTACTATCACTGAAGTCAATGGGCCTGTGGTGCTTTATTATTTCAAATCACATAAAGATCACTGAAATAGGAATGATCATAATGAAACACTTTCCTCATGAAGTCAGTGGGTCTATTTGTACAAATGTTCACAAGCATGAATGAGAATTGCACAATTTAGGCCAATACATACTATTTTCTGACAAGTTCAGTATCTTTTCTTGATAAAAACTCCATGAATAGCACTGTCTCACATGTGCAAACTACACAATGAACCTGGTTCTGCTTGGAATATCTAATTTGTCTCAGTGGCATTGCTTCAGAGGAATGTATTTAACTCTTTGGAGCCACTACTGGATTAGGGCAAATCTGATGCTTTTAGCTGATTGACTAGGGATGATTCAAAATAAAGGATTTTCTGTCCTTGAGAAGCACTGGCTTTAAATAGCACTATGTCATTTGCAATGTCTTGCAGCTGAAGTATGAAATGGTGCACCTGTGGAAATTCACTTGAAGGAAGTAAGATCCAGTATGAGAATTCCTATTAGAAGACAATTACATAGCTTGAAATAATGAGGTACCACAGTGAAAACTGGCCAGTGACTACAGAACTCATTTGCAAGTAGCTTTCTATTTAATTAGCATTCAGTGTTTTGAGGTAGGAAGACAGCTTTCTACCCAGTTGTACATGCAACTTTAGAATACAAACACCAGCAAACCTAGTAAGCACATCAATTCTGCAGGGAGCTCCATTGAAGGTAGTCCCAGCAGCATGAATAGGTAATTTGGCTGTGACAGCAGAACTGTGAACAGAGAGCTGCTTATCAAACATCCTACTCTGGATGAGGCGGATTCTTAGGTTGTGACAGACATGCACCGTATTTTTCCAACAGCACTTCCCACTACACATTGGATAATTCAATGTTGTATTTTCTTTCTCCTTTTCTACCAGCAGCTAGACCTCATTCCCATCTTTTTTACTTTCTCCTAAAATGACACAGCTTGAACAGAAACTCATAGTTGCAAAAGGGAAGGACGAATGATTGCAACAGGCTTCATGTTTTGAGCAAACAACCATCTGAAAGGGACTGAGGCAGTGTCACACCTGGCCTGGCTGGAATGGGAATGCATGACCCAGAGGACTGAGACTACAGAGGAGAAAGCCCTTCCACACAAAAGGAGATTCCTTCTTTTGCTGGAATGTGGGATACCGTGGCCCTGTTTGCTTTGGAAGGGTAGCAGCTTCAGTCCATACAAGAAAAACATGGCATTATTTCTCATCTCTGACTACAGGAAGTCCATGTAAAAAGGTTCAAAAAGCATGAGGAAACCACATTGTTTCTTTCACAGAGCGAGCCACAGTCTAACTCCTGTCTGGCTGTGGTATGTCTGAGTTACTCTGGACATGCTTGGATGTAAGAGGAGGACTTAGGTTATTTTTCTGGATATGCTGGTTGGAGCAGATAAGAACTAAACATGATCAGGTTGACTCTAAATGACTCTAAATGTACGCACAGTAAGTGTGACATATCCAGAAGCTGGATTTATGACACATGAATGACATAGTGTACGCTCACAAAAGTTTCCTTGTTGGAATCCTGGACAGAAATATGAGGGCCCCTCATTTTGGAAAGAGGCATATTCTGTAGGGTGAAACTTGTAGTATCTGGAAAATTGAAAATATTCCAATGGTCAGCAGATACCAAAGATAACCAGTTCGGTATTGGTTGATACTCTCTGATTCAAACACAAAAGTATTCTCTGAACTAATGGAAGCTCATCCCATTATCTCACTGTGTCATCCTAGTAGGACAGAGCAGTGAGGATAAGCCCTGTTGTGACCTTTCCCATGCTCATCCATCCCTACAAACTCACCAACAACCCTGGAGTGAGTAGTCTCACAGCCAGGCAATTTTAAGTGTCTCTAATACTGCTCCCTCTGGCTCAGGAGTTATCCATTTTGTCTTTGACTTGAGTCTCCTAGAAAACTGTTTAGATTCTCAAGAACTAAATGTTAAGTTAATGATTGGATTAATCTGTCCTTGTACTTTCAAGATGCAGCAGAAACATCTAAGAGAAAAATCTGACCTGCGAAGTCCCTAAATTCTCATACCCGGTAGGAAGTACCTTTAATATCAGTCAGGATTTGTGAGCTTACAAATCTTGTTGTCTGCCACAACTCTAAAACTTAGTGCACCTAAATTATCTAACAGATGTATTTCTACAGCAATTCTACCTGCAGACATCCTGCCACAGAGAGACCAGATGTCAGTTCAACATCAGAAGGAACATCTCTGAGCCCCAGAAGAGCAAATAGCTCTTATACAAAAAAGGAAGAACATCTGTCTAAACAATCTTATAAAAACACTACAGCATTCTGGAAACAGTAGCCCAAAAGCATGTAGCAATTACAGAATTCTACTACAGAATATTATAGGCTATTATTTTCAAGTTACTACTGTTTGAGCTTTCTAAAACCTGCACCTTTTAAAATATACTGAAGCATCTTTTCATAGAGTCCATGCTAATATCCATTAAAGCCTGGCACCCCAAACTGGTATCAACCAAAATCAAGCCATTTGTGAAAATCAATTGCTTCTAGTATTGTTTTTTCTTCAGGATAAGATTATTTTTATGTACTTTTGTATTTAATTTTAATAATAAATTGATAGCTACCTCTAAGATATGACAGAAGAGCTTGTATATGGATGATATTTTAATTGAATTTAATTTAAGAACAATATATACACCAGTAACACTGAACAGGGTAGTCCAATATCTGTTAGATGGTGGGGGTCCTGACTTTGTATAGATTTGCAGGTGTGCCTGCTGTACAGAAGAAGGCACTCAGATCTGTGCTCCCATTTCCCATGCAAAATGGGGTGAAGTTTAAGTAGGCATGCTCACTAAAGTGCATGAATGAGAGTATACAGATTAAAACCTTCCATAGAAATGAAGTACTTTAGAACTAGAATTGTATTCGTGATGTTACATTGAATTAGTGAAGTTTTTTCACTCAAGATATCCCCAAGTATGGAATAGGTATTTTTGTCTCACCCCACCTTTAGACTTGGACTCTGACAGCTACACAAAGCAAGTATCTCAAAAAGGAAAATTAAGAACTTGGTAATAAATTCTGAAGTATGTAAATTCCACAAAAATGGGTATTTATGTGTATTTTCTTAGAAATTGAAAAACAAATAGTTAAAATTGAATCCTTCTTCATTTGCCTTTTGTTACATTCTCCTCCTTTTGACTAATTTGCACAGCATAGACAACCAACTGTTGTTTGTAAATAAATGGTTAAAGGATTAGAAACATACAGCAGTCACCCTGCCAGATTTATTGATGAGTCCTCAAACACACGAGCCCTTGTAGAAGGATTTAAGCAAACAAAAAGCATTATGTATCTATAGAGACTGAGACAAGAGCTAATTGCACTTGCCAGATTGCGAACTGTACCATACAGAGGAAATAAAAAGGCACTTAATTTCTAAAGGTGAATTGGTTTCAACATCTTAACCATCCTGCTGCCTAGTGGGTCCTGGTCCTAAGGCCACTGTTTCATGTTTCATAGAGAGAAATAAGTGCTAAAAAGTAGGGTTCACAGACATCAGCTAACAGTCCAAGCAACAACCTCAGCTTTCCAGCAAGAAACACTGCAAAGGCTGGAGCTTGAGACCTTGAGTGCTCATGGACTTTCTAAGCCGCCATAAAAACTCACATTTAGATCCTCTTCTAGACATCAGCATCCATGTCACATCACTCTGTCTTGCAACACAACATAAAACTGGTCAGGCCTTGTGATATTTCACAGCGTGGCTGAGCTCAGGTGAGCAGTCAGCAATCCAGAAGGAGCAACCAGGGCAAGGGCAAGGGCTCTCCCTTGCTTTTCCATCTTCCTTCCACCACACACTCTTCATATCAAGCTCTGCCCAAACAGCAGACTGAGAAGGGAACAAAGAGCAGATGGGAAAAAAAAAAAATATAAAGTAGGAGTAGCTTCCACCTACTTTTGCTACTACCTACACTAACTACCTTCTTCCTTCTCAAAGCCTTCCCCGGCTGTTTAGCAAACCTGTTTCCTGCTGCTAGAAGAGATTGAATGAAACAGTCTGGATAAAGCACTTAAATATTCAGTGACACAAAGAGCTTAAAAAAACAGTCTAATAGCCTTAGTAAAGACACATCCTGGGAAAAAATATGCTTCAGTTTCTCCTCCAATAGGGATATTTTTATGTAGAAAAGCAATGTTCAAAGGAAAGTTCAACAGGTCTGTCTTGGACTACAGACATACGGACAATTTACACTCACTCCATGCCTCTTCACAAGCCAAAAGAAACCACAAAAATTAATGAACAGATTAAGCAACATCTTCAAGTTTTCCACGTGCAAAAAGATTATACTGAAACCCTGTCAGAGATGTACAGTATCCATCAGCAATCCCTTTGGAGCTTTTCCCTGCAGTGAGAACAGTTCACCCTAACGGCACCCACAGACTGTCCTGTCATGACAGAGGTTGTTTTCCAGGGACATCCTTGTTCTCACAGTCCTTGCTCTAAGCAGCACAGTGCCTTGCTCAGCTAGCAGGGGAGTGTCATACCCTGAGTGATGGTGAGCAGCATCCTGCAGAAGAGCTCAGTGAGAGCCCACAGTGCTCACCAGATGAGCCACCCTTTCCTTGGTGGGGGGAGAGGAAAGGCTTCTTTGTTACTCTTTCTTTATGACTAGCTTGAAATTATCCAGTAAAATATGTGCAAAGGTGAACCTTGATTCACCAGAGGGGCAAAGATATATTCACAGTGTTAGATTTTGTTCCATGCTTCTCCCGTCGTCATAGAGCAAAGAACTATTACCAGTCTTGCTAAATGATGGAATTTCCTGTTCTGGTTAGTACTACAGTTAAGGCTTTAAATTAACCCTCAACTGAATGTTTTCCTGGTTTAATTGCCAGGCTTTGGAAAGAGGCCTAGCACCCAGGCCCTGACAGGAGTGCAGCTATGCAATATCCAGCTGGCTGCTCTCCCAAAGCAGTTAGAGCAGCCACTGAGGACAGAGATTTACACCCCTGTGGGATAAAATACTCGTAACTTCTCTTGCAGAGCTCTACCATCCCCTGCTACTGTAACCCACACTTTCCAAGTGACCGGCTTTTTTTGTAAGTCTTGCCAAGCCTTGGGAGAGCTGGATGGGCAGCTGGCTGCTGTGTTGGTCTGCAAATGCTGCTAGAGGGCTGGATAATGCTGGGATCTGCCCTACATGCAGCCTTGCCTCATGCTGGCTGAAAAATCTTTGCAGCTGAGTTTCTTCATAGGAAGGGTGCTAGAAAACAACAGTTTCTGATTTTCTTTGGTTTAGACAAAGTATTTCCACTACTACTAATGCATAGGGTTCACTCATTAATCTACATCCAGAAAAAAAGAATTCACTTCTTATTAACATCAATGTGATGGCTAATGTGCATTCACTCAACTTCATTCATTATGATGATGGTATAAAGCCTCTGTTACTCTTTTCAGATTTTTGTTTTTTAGGCACACGGGTTAGTTCTGTCCCCAGCTCATTTGATTACTGTTATTTTACTCTTAAGATGAGACTGAGGTAATTATTAGCCACCATCTTTTATTTTTGAAAAATGCTCAGTAATAGCAGTCTCCTCTGGATTTTTTTGCTTCTCCCTGGGTTAGAAGAGGTGACAGACAGAATCAATTACTCACATGCAAAGGCTGCAGCAGGCTCAGATATTCCTCTGTAGTGCATCCAGGGCTGTTGTGCCAATGTTACCCATGTCCTCCTGGCTATGATTGTACTGCCCCATTTCCTGAGCACTTTCCAGTAGAGTTTTCAGTGAGCTACTGGCAAAAATCTCCTGTGCAAACGATGCTGAGTACAGATCCCAGGTATAAGTTCCTAGTGATGTACACTCACTCCCAACCACCCCATTGGTTTATGAGCAGACCTCTGCAAGGTTACAGCAGCAATTCGTCAGGTACAGCAATGGTCACAGTTGTTCTGGGGGCCAGTTCCATAATTTTCCTGGTGCTTGCACAGACTGTGACTATTTCTCAGAGATGGTTTTACCAAACAAGCTGCTTGAATTTTATCACAGTGATAGGGCAAGAAGAGTTAATGTCAAGTGAGTAAAGCCAGAAGTAACTCTGGCCTGCACATCGGTATTTAGGACCTGGGACTGAGACTAGATTCTCACAACACTGCACCTGTTGTTCAGCCATGCAGCTACGCCAGGATGCCTTTTCTCCAATGGCTAAGGAAGTCTCTTAGCCCTCAGAGGGCTAGAGGCCCTTTTTAAGAGAATCTGACCTTCTCTTCAAAGGCAGTAGGAATGGAAAAGTACAGGGGTGTCAGTGCCAAGCTCCTCAGTTTGCTTGGGAAACAGCTGTAGCAGTTCAAGAAGAAAATATGTCACAGCTGCTCCAGACAGTAAATTCCTGGTGTTCAAAGTGATGAGAAGCAGAAGATGAATGCAGGAAAACACTTTAATATACTTCACTACAAAGTTTAACCACTACCAAAATGACTTAACCTAATCTGTCTGATTTGGCATTGGAAGGGGCCAGGAGGACTAACCCAGTCAACCCAAAATGCTCCTCAGCTGAAGGCCAGGAACCAGTAGCTGAGAGTTCAAGGACACAGCAATGAGGTAACTGCAGTCTATTCAATATACCCTGAAGATTTTGAAATAGAAGCGTGGCCCGGGCTGGGATTGTTCTTTTAACCATATATTGCTCAGACAGTGTGTTTCAAAGGATGATGGGAATGGATGCAGGGCGTTAAAAAGCTCAGTATGCCACAGCCCTAATCCCACACCTATAGACATAATAATGTCTTTAGGTGTTCCAGATCAATGTCTTTTAAAGACCCTTATCCAGGTTTTTAATTAGCCTACAAGGTTAAAATATATTACAACTGAAGGTTAGGCTTTTAAAAGAAACATATTGGGTTAGGCATTTCAATTGTATTGAACCTAACATCTTGGGCTTTATTAAACTAATTATCCGACATCCAGGCAACATATGGACATGACTGAAGTATGTCCAGGCTTATGGCTATCTGCTGTTTGCTGCATATGTTTTTTCTTATGAAAAGAGACAACTAGAGATTTCTTCAAGAACATGGAGTGTGAATAAAATAGAGGAGATCTTGTTCACCTCAAGTTGCCTTAATTGCTGAAGATGCTTCTGGTGAATGTTGTCAAAGAAGATGGCACAGAAGATTACACTGAGACACAAGATGTCCCAGAGAAAATACTGACAGATGGGAACTCAAAGTTTTAGAGAGAGCAGAAGCAAGGCAGAGGAGCGTGACTTGCTATTTGTGCATTACTGATTTTGAAAAGCAACTTACTTTTTTTTGCAGGCCACATTGTTGCAGGCTGTTACCCTGGCCCTCGGAAAACCGGGTAACTCAATGAAATGCCACTGCAAATTGTATTTTTGTCAGCTCTCAAGAACATTGCATTCTTAAAACAGGAACTGGCAGAGTTCAACGTGCAGTTAGTGTGGGGGAGGGCAGAAGCAGTGTCCAGAAGGGAAGTGTCTTGAGGCACTGGTTCCAGGGAATCATAGAGTGTAAGAATAGAAAGCAAAACAAAGTGCACCCGAAGAGTAAAGCTCTAGGCAACACCTGCCAGGAGACAGACCTCTATTGCTGAAATACAGGCTTTTTGCACCACTGAAGGAACATGCTCTTCATTTTATCCCCTGGCTGCTCTTTCAGAGAAGTAGCAATAGATAAAAAAACATACATGCATAGGAAGGAGAAACTTGGATTCCACCTTGGAATATTTCTCCTTCAGCTTTGATGCAAAGTCTTATATTTGGCAACAACATAACCGTGGTGCAGTACTTAAATCCATTGAGAAAGGAAAACCTCTGGACAAAGTAACAATTTCAGAGAAATTTTACCCCTCTTGGCTGAGTTTACTGTCCCTCATCAACATATTATAGGAACAAACAGTGTTCTACATTTTGCTTAGGTGGATTTAAAATGTGCAATAGAGTGAATATACCCCATATGTTCATTCCTACTTCAGTATTACCACCGCTTGCAGCTGTGGGTCAAATAACTATTGGCTGAATTACTTGGGCTCCATCAGGAAAACAAAGGAAGGACAGAAGATGAAGCTTAGAGAAAGGTCTGTGCCTGAGGCAGTGACCAAAACCCAACTGCATACAGAAAACACACTAAGGAAAATTTAAAGATATACAGCTTTGGGCAAGGATGGGATGGGAGAAGTATCATCGCAGATGGGGAGTGGGGATCCTTTTCTGAAATTGCTTGGCTTTCATAGAGAACAGTGATCAAAGATGTACGGTCAGGGAATCTTGTTTCTCCCAGGTAAACAAGGTGATTAAGTATAATTAATATACCCATTAAGAACAAACACAGCTGACTATACTGAGAAGTTATGAAAAGTAGGAGTGAATCAGGCAGCAACTAGAAGGCCGTTAATCTCATCCTTGCACAAGCCAAAATACATGATAAATGAGCCTCCATGAAAGGGAAGCAGCTGAGCAATATGTAGTGCAATACAGACTCTAATGTTCAGTGATAAGAAAGCACAAGCATGCGGGATATACACAACTCGTGGGGAATGTCTGTGATATGATAATAAGTTTGGCAGCTCTGCACATCACTGAGAAAAGAAGTTTCTCTTGTTTCTATTACAGCTTGTGCAGTTAACACATTCCAGGACTGATAGTGGGCAATTCATTAGGGAAATTGATACTATTTGCACACAGCCTTTGTGCCTCATCACTTTTGTTATTTATTTAACTCTGATCATTTCTGAAGTAGTTGGCCAAAAGTCTCCAGAAAGGCAGTTCCCAGTGACCCTACTGATTTGTGTGCTCACATCCTCATTCCCTCATAGTGAAAAATATTTCTTGCTGTGACTTTTTGCTCTCCCTGTTACATCTAACGCAAATGAGGTCCAGAAGCTTGTACTATTAATGCAGCTCACCAAATCAGATCAATCAAGTTAACACAACCTTGCTGTGATGTGTGCAGTCAATGCTTTGGCACCAAGGCTGTTGCATCCCTGTTATAATTGAAATATGACTGGACACAGGCCATGTGCACACATTTACCAGTCACAGGCTGTAATATTTCACATTGTTCTTTCCCTTGCCTGCTATAAGCAGTACAAGAATGCAAAAAGAAAAAGGGGCATGTAAAGCATTGCTCCAGAGGCAATCTGCACTAGAGGTTTGGCTTTAACTTTGTTATCTTTGCCCTTAACTTAAAGACAAGGTTTTATCTAGGAGATGGTTCTGAAGACGATTAAGAAAAGTCTCTGTTAGCTCTGTGACTACTTCATTATTATATACCGTTCTCATTACATATTATTATAAAACACAAAGTTTAAACCAGAATGTAAGTATTTGTATAAACAGGTTGATATCTACAAAGAAAAACCATTAGAGTCTTTCCTATTCAGTGGCATCTACAATCATTGTCTGTAGGAAAACAGTCTTGTGTTCATTTCACAAATCATTTCACATTTATACAAGTTACGCCTGCCTCAAGTTAGAAAAACAATTATGAGAATATATATTGGGCAAATGTATTGACCTTTAAAAATGTATTTATACTATGCATTTCTAATCTTTAGTCAAAGTATATCTGTGTTTCTCCTGAATTAAAAGGTTTTAAAATTTTTTATTCAAAATCTATGAAAAAATAATTTCTGTTTAATACTTTTTATTATTTATGACAATGGAGAACATTCTCTGCTCAGCTTCCCCAGATATCAAATGGTTGACAATTATGTTCTTGCAATGAACATAAAGTCTGCCAGCTTTGATGCTGACGTCACTGGGGGCAGGATAACATGTTTGAGCCTGTTTCCATGAAAGACAGTAGAGAAAACTTCCCTGAACTTTCATGGCACAGAATGAAGACTTTTGAGGATGATCTATACTGCGTGGGTGGTAGATCTTTACTCAGAAGTCTCCGAGAGTTTGAAATAGACTGATTTGCTTGGCTTGAATCAATCCATTAGCATGTTTTCCAGTCAGAAGTATATACCCATAGGCTTTTTAAGATAGGATATCCACTAGGATAATTGACATCTTGAAGGAGGCCAACTTTTTCCAGTGACCAACTAATGGTTAACACTGCAAATATAATGCTTTAAAAATCACATGACACAAACATCTCATAAAGAATACAGTGTGTGTAGCAGCTTTCTCATTTAGATCTTCTAATGGCAGCACATTATGGGGTTGTTTGCTTCAGGTTTTGTGGTTTTTTTCTAATTGCTGATGCAGATACTAAGTCCTGCTACTGGGAGAGTGTTTGAAGAATTGGTGTGTCCAAGGGGAGAGAAATTTCAGATGAAAGAACAATAGATGCAGGCCATTTGGATTCATGTTGTATTATTTTAGTGAATTCCAGTCTTACAACCCAGGTGACATCACCTAATGATTGGAGGTGGAAAGCAGATAGGGAGTTTAACTGCAATTACTACAGGCAACATTTGTAAAAGTACAAACATTAACGTCACTTGTGGAACTTAACCCACACTCTATTTATCTGGTATCAACACTTATTCCTGTTGATATGACAAAGGAAAATCTCTTATTAAAATAATGAAAGCAAAAGTGGAAGCTTGGCATTGCCCATACCCATTAATATCATCTGTGGCTCAGAAGGGGATTTTTCTGCTTATCCAGCAAAGGAATAATCAAAAAGATTTTTACTGATAAAATTGGAGATGGTAGTAAAGTGGAAGTAGTGCAACTGTACCAGAGAAACAACCCCTGTCACACACTAGTTCCTTGATTATGCAAAAACCAAGAATAAGTGAAATATACTCATAGGCACCTTAAAACATCTGCTCATAGACAGCTAATCAAAAGCAGATAGTTTAAGTAATCACAGCAACCAACCTAAAGAAATACAAGATACAAGGGAAGCTGTAAGAACATACAACAGTTGTGAGCCTTGGCAAACTCAGTAGAATCAGCTATTGACAGTAATTCATGATAAGGTAAAGAAAGCATCGATCCCCATGAGGAAGAAAATCTCTGTATTCCCTACTGGCTCTGAGCTTGCTGATTATGGGTTGGCAGATCCTTACGGACAGGCCAGGAGAAGCAAGTACAGATGACAACTTTGAAGTGGAGTAGTTGTTTAGGTTATTGTATGTCTCTCTAAATGCAATCCAGTGTTTGTTTTCATCAAGTGAACTTCTCACTATCATCTCTACGGGTTTGTAACTTGTCTAGTATATAAAAAGTGCTGCCATAAATAATCACAGAAAAGCAATTTTAATCCATACTCTTACTCATTCCTAAAATCCCAGCTTATGCAAATTTTTACTGAATTTAATACGACTTTCCCCTAGGTAAAGGCTGAAAGCACAAAGAGATCATATATCTGCTTAATATCAAGCCATTATTCTTCTGGCTTTAATTGAATGCCCATACACCTGCAGAAGCTGGATAAAGAAATGTGCTTGACATGCCACAGACACAAAACTCCTGTACTGCTCCGTGGGGTTCAGGTGTCTGCAGCTCAAACCCTGCCAACACACATCTCACAACACCTCAGGGTGCAGCTGGGCCCAGGGGCAGAAGCTGCAGAACTACCATGAAACTGGGCAGTTGGCTTCTGCTGTATTGGGGTACCTTCTGAGGTGCTCTGGCTGCAGCTGCACAAACAGATTCCCAGAAGTGACCTGAAGGACCATGCCCTGACTCGAGTGAAAAACCTTCTTCTTTTTGCAACTGTTTTTGTCTGCCCTCTCTACAGAGAGGAAACCAAAGAGACTTCCTGCACAGAACTGCCATCTTCTTCAGGTGAAAAGACAGTGTCAGCAGGAACATGGTATTGCAGTGTAACTGCTAGCCAGGGTGGTAGCAGTCCTGTTCTACCAGGGGGAAAAAAGAAGAAAGCTTTTTTTCTGGCTCTCTCCAGAAGTCGTGTTTGAAATACTAATTATACCAGCATTGTACTTTTCTGTATTGCTTCTCATCGGCTTCCAAGGTGGTCCTTTTTCCCCCCTTTCCAGGCATTACTGAAATTTTGTAGTATTCAAATAGTGTTCACAAAGGGGTTTTTTTCCTCTGTGCATGTACTAACTTTCTGTTTGGGAACCTTGCTTATCATTTCAGAAGTCCTAGAGGTTCTCCTCAGTTGCCACATCTCTGATGTCCACTATCAGCCCTCTACCCTGGCCTCTTCTGGCAGAACAAAATATGTTGAGGGTCCCTTAGGTGACTCAGAACTGAGCATCAGCCACTGAGAACAGCCACTCCTGAGCAAAGAAGGGCCCCATAGAAGGGAAACATAGAATTTTCAAGGTTCTTGCAAACCTCCCAGGTTGGTGATACTGCATAATATGATGCACTACATTTCCATTTACTGATGGCCAGGTTTGGGTGAACCAAGGGCCGTGCGCTATTCCTTCTACACTGGGAATGGCTGGAAATAGTCTCTTCTCTTGTCCTGAATCCTTTATGTTTTCACCTTACAAGAACGTGAGAATGAAGACTCCAGACATGACAGTGGAAACAGAAACTGAGAAAAACAATAGTAGTGAAGAGAAACCTATCCAAACCAGGGGGTTTGCACATGTTAGCTTTAATGCAGAAGCCTAGAGCCATGAGAACACGTTGCATTGCCTCCTTCCTCTCTCAGTTTGTTCTTGGTTTGTTATTTTTCCTGTTGCTGCATCAAAGCACCCACAGTGAAAAGGGCCTGGCATGACATGTCAGGAACAAGATTATGCTCAGGCATGAGGCTTTGATCCTGAAGAGTCTTCAGCTGTGTACAGTGCACAAAGGTGCAGCCTTGGTACAAACTAGCAGAGGGTAGTTTTGCCTGGTGAGTGAAGAGTTAGTGCAGGTCAGTAGTAAAGGCTGTGTGAGCAGTTTTTTTGTTGCTGATGCAGTTTTAAAACACTGAGCATATGCAGAGGAAGTCTTCACATGGTGGTAAGTTGCTGCATGCAGACTTTTTTTTTTATCTATGTATTTTTAGATATGTACAAGAAATTAAATCTTCAACCAGCAGGATATGTGAAAAGAACTTTCATTGCAATATGTTTGTAAACCAAATACGTAGAGAGAAAAATAGATAAGAGGTAAAGAAAAACGTTCATTTTTTTTCAGACTCTTCCACATGTATTAATATCCAACTCACACTGAGGAAATTTTCTCTACTCACTGTTTCGGCATTCTGTGCTTTCAATACTTCTTTGATCTCTTGACTTACAGCCATGGGGATGAAAACCAAACAAATACTTTTCCTTTGTTTTCTTGAACGCCCAGGTTTGTTCCATTATAAAAACCAACCTGACAAACTTTTATATCACAGAGATAAAAAACGAGATACAGAATGTACTTTGTGAACTGTGAACTTCTGTAAAGATAGGTGATACCTCTGTGAAGTAAACAAGCACACATCCCCCAGGGAGGTGCAGTATACTTATGAAAGGCTGGAACCTCACAGAGAATTTTTCAGTAGCATGAGTGTGATGCTATCTGTGAGCAAAATCTGGCGTACATAATCTTTTTTTCTTCTGCTTTTTGTCTTTTGATCAAGGATGGACAGAACCTCAACAGGTGTTTTTTAGATCATCATCACGAAACCAAACTAAAACAATAGCTACAAATGTCAGTGTGCACATCACATCAGTGTTTTTGTCAAAAGCAGATGCTTAAAGAGAACAATATAAGTTAAGCTTACAGCATGAGAAATTTGACCCAGTAAACTTAACTCCATAAAGGCCACTACACGTATCTTAAGACTCAGAATAAGATTTTAAAAGGTAAGACATCATTCTACTTTTGCATTGGACAACTTCCACCTTTACAATTACAGCTGTATGGTGACACTTTTTCTAGATTAGAAAACATTTTACAAGTTTGAAAAAAAAGTGAGTATAGCTGGCAGAAGTGACAGTGTGTTAATGTCGACATCTGATGAATACAAAATGCAGGGGGAATAGCTTGTTGCTGAAATACATTAGATCACAGCAGCAGCAAAATGTAGCAGTGAGACGCCACCATCATCATTTCAACGTCTGTTCCATATAATTGCAGAGTGACTGCAAGCTAGCAGGGAAAGCTATCTGTCTTTGGGAGTCTTGTAAATGACATGCTATTTAAAATAAAACATCAAGACTGAAAAAAACATTCAGAGGCTCTTCGACATCTATTGAATTGTGTGCAGTCTTCGTGGAACATCATAAATGCAGCTCTCAGAGGAAGTAAATGGTTGTCTGAAGACACATTGCTACCAATGCCATTAACACAACTCATCAGCTAACAAGAGCATACTCATCTGTCTAGACACAGATGATATTAGAAGAGTAATCACTATAGATCACACTCATGTCCCAGTCCTGAAGGAGCTCTGTATGGTTTCATTCTGTCCCTGCCCTGGCCCACAGTCCAAAGGCAACATCCTCGCTCACAGGCAGTGTTAGCTACCCAAGCTCTGCATGAGCAGCAGAGTTCCTGCTGTCCAGACCTGATGAAGTATCTGTCTGGTGCAGATAGAGAGCTCATTGCCAAACCAAAGCTTTAAAATGCTAAGGAAATAGCTCCTTGTCTCTCCTTCTCCCCTGACACCACACACAATGTTTAGAAGATTAGCTCAGATTAAATACACAGCTTTTTGAGAGGTAAAGAAAAAGGACATGATTTTCATTCAAGCTGTTAAAACTCTGGTCAAATACAGGAACACAAACATTTGGGTTTATATATAATGCTTTGTTACCATAATGCTCTGTCAATCAGCCTTGTATTCAAGCACTATATTCCGCTTGAAATTCATTTATATGTTTAATCCCCTTCTTAAATTTTTTTTGCCTAATTCTGCACTTGGAAATTATTTTGGTTATGAGTCCCAAAACCATATCGCACCTTGGTGAAAAAGTATTTGTTTCCATCTGTTATTTTGCCACTTTTTCCCCTTTCATCTGTGCTCTCTTGTGAATGTGCTTTCTATCTAGTGGTCTTCGGGATAGCACGAAAACAATTTTGGCCAGTTTTCTTACTTTTGTTATGCAAGGATATCATCTATCCAGAGCACATTTGTCCTGCCTTGCTACATAATGTAGCAGACGCAGAAGTGGAAATAGTCCAGGTGTCCTCTTGAAATTGAATCTCTAATAAGGGCAGTAGGGCACTATCTTTGTTTCTATCAAATGCACATTATAGAAACAGCAAAGACTCAGAAATTAATTCAAATTTATTGAGGAACAAACTCATCAAATTTTTTATGACCGCAAGCTTAGCCTAAGGACAGCACCCTTGGAAGATTTAAAAGCAAAAACCTAGAGATAGAAATTATGGTACTCAAGCAACTTCGTGGAACCAGCAAGTTGAATGAAGACTTCAATTTCTTTTGCTCTAAAAAGAGAAACAATTGTCTCAGTATCTGAGTAATGGGTTTGGGATACTCAGTCTGTGAAATGTCTGTGACAAAGGCTGGTAAGACACACGTTCATCCCATTACAGATTAGAAAAATACATTATATCATGTCTGTACACCTTCAAACATTGTGCCAGATATGTCAAAATGTAATAATGGTTCTGGTGATTATTTGTTTGAGCATAGCTTTGTACAACAGCAGACTGAGGTAATGCCATGTGAATATAAAACGCGTACACAAGTAGTGCCTTTTCCATTGCCAAGTCTTACACTGTCCATGAATAGCTATGTGATGGTCAGAGTACGTTTCATAACAGTCTCCTGTCAGTTTTGGTTTGAAAAGAACAAATACCGTCTTATGTATCTGAAATTTATTTAGCCTTTCTTTTTTGTTAGGATTCACCTTTTTTTTTTTTTTTCCCCCAGAAGTTATTTCAGTAGTATTTTGAGAGGTAAAATATTTACAGTTGAAAGACTCATTTTCACTTAAATCATGTAGCTTTGTAAATAGAATGACACAATTTAGTAACACTTCCATAACAGGGCTGGAGCACAAGCAGAAGATGATTTTGACACCTACATTTTTAACATCTGCAGAGTGAATATTTCAAGTGAGTTACTGTAGAGAACAGTAGAGGGTAATAGAAGTTTCTAAACAAATTATGTTTGTTTATTCCAACTGTGGAAAGATAACCATACAGTTTAAACACACCACAGTGTTTGGGGTGATTTTGTGTCTACCGAGTCTCTCTGCAAGAGAAAGAAAATAAAATGTCTGGAGAACAGCAGACTGGCTCCTCAGAAAACTTCTTCATGCACAGCTGCTGATGGGTTAACTCTATTTTGCTCTCAACTGAAACTCAGAAAGATGTATGGAAAAAATGTACTCTTAAAAGCCACATTGTACAAAAGAGAGGAGAAAAAGGTTACTATAGATGACTAAACAAATCCAAATTAAATTAAAATGTGTTAAATAACTTTTTCACTGGGACAATCCAAAAACAATTTTCAAAATGCACCATTGCTGTGTTATCCAGACCACAGCACCCCATTCAGAAGGAGGTAAGCCAAGGTACCCAGTCCCATATGGAAGTCTGAGATCCGGGAGCAGGACTAATAAAAGTTTTAACTACAGAGTGTACCCTCCATGTATCTGTCATCACATGAAGCAGTCTGTGAGTCACACAGCCAAAGGACTCTGCCTTAGGTAGGGAAGGAGAAACGAGACCCAGGAGAGTCCTTCAGCTCGGCACCAGTGCAGGGTCAATAGGGCACTGCACAGCTCTATTTAAGACCTCAGTAAAATACCAGTGCTATGACTCTTTCAGGATGTTCTCTCCAGCTCCATTCAGAACAGGAAAAAGTACCAGAGCTCTTGTGAGGACAGAAAGTTTAAAGGAATCAAACGTTGAATGCCACCGATACATTTCATATTCTTCCTAAAAGTGAACTTCACGTGTTCTTACTGTTAGTTACTAAACTTGTGTCATTTTAGGATATTATTCTTTTAATATCTGCATTACTACCTCAGAAAGAGCCTGCACCTGTTCCCAGATCTGAACTTAACATATCACACAGATTTGTCCCTCTCCTGCATTTAAGAGTCCAGGCAATTATGTATATACTCACCACCCAGAACAGTATCATCTTAAATCACATGGATTTTTCCCTAACAGGGGAGAGGAATTAACAATAAAAATATATATATATATAAAAAAAAAAAAGGTTCCGGGTTCCAGGCAGTCAGACGTTGAGTACTGCAGAAATCTTTTATTGCTAGATAGCACAAAACATCACGCACTAAATTTGAGAGTGAGCATGGAGTCTGCCCCCAATGGCATTGATCTCATTAGCTAACACACAAAGCTGCTCCTGGTTCAGAGGCAGCACAAGCTGCACAACATGTGCCCAAAGTTATTTAGTACACCACAGATCAGAGAACAGACAAAGACAGACAATGCTGTACTCATCAAACACCAGATTTCAGGCATCCCAGGTGAAACCAGCTTCATTACAGATCATTTATTTCAAAGTAGCATTAGTATATCCACAGGTAAAGAAACTGATTCTTTTGGCAGTGTTGGTAAAGAGACCACAGGTTCTTACCTTCAGAGATTTCAAGTAAACAGAAGCAACTGAGCTGCCAAAGCTCCTCTCCTCATTTGTGTCCCTAAAATCAGTATAGGCATACAACATTCAGGCACTACATGATAGTCCTGCTGTGCTCCTGATATCACACAAAATGCCAAGGAGGACCTCACAGCAAACCTCATCACTGAGGCAGCTTCCAGCCCTCTGGTAATAAGAATTCCAGTGCCACCAATGATTCCAGTTCCACCACAATAACCTCATAGGCAGTGGCTCACTCTCAGCCTACCAAAAGACACTGCAGCTGAGAGCACCTGCTGCCTTCCGGACACTTTCTACATTTGCCTGTGACATGCTGGGCTTTCCCAGCTTCCACGTGAATCTTCACAGTTTTCTGACATCTCAAGACAGAGAAGAAAAGTGAAATGTGAGAAAGAGAAGAATGACAGAGAGAAATGAAGACCGATGCAAACAATCTGGAAGATAAAAGATGCCTCCAAGTTTATCCTGCAGCTTTCCTGCACAGTGAGTTTTCTGTTCTGTAGTGTTGCTGCCTGATCTCAGTTCCTAGAAATCTCTTTTGAAATTATAAATCACATCATCAGTCCCAAGAAACAACATGCAGCAAAGCTGGACTTTAACTGCTGCACAAAAAAGACCACTACACTGTAGCGGTTACATGTAACTCAGGAAAATTTTCTCTAACTCTGGTTCTGCTGAACCAGTGTCCACTTGTGCATCTGAATTCCTGCGTAGCTGTACATTCATGCATCTCACATACCTGTGATCTCATACATTTATTCAGAATACTTAAGTATAAAGTGGTGCTTATCTCTTCATCTCTCTGTATCGTAAGCTCTTCATTGTGCTCAAGACACGAAGGAAACATACTCTAAAGTGTAAAGCTAGGGCACAGAAGAATGGATCTAAAATAGAGGTGGGGAAAAACCAGAGAAGGGTTGTGGAGGGGTTTCTGCCACTGGGAGCTGGCAGAAGGGGGTTTTACCCCTCACGTGCCAACACAAAGAAGCCCGGAGGTCAACGCTGAAACCCCTCTGGAAGGCGGCACTCAGTGCCCAGCACACAATGAAACGGGGCAGAGCTCCTCACCCAAAAGGGGCTGTATCCTTCTGTGGCTGTCAGGCAGGCACGCAGCCGAAGGCAAAGAAGCAAAGACAGGGGACTCTCTGTATGTGTTCCACACAGGATTATCCCTGTGAAAAGACAGGGACAAAGAGGCCAACTGGCAGCAGGGTCCAGGGATCTTATACTGGGTACAGAATAGGTGGGGAAAGGGATCTCAGCCAGTGGGATAGAGACAAGCAGGGGGGATTGACAGGAAAGGAACCAATGGGAACAACACATAGGAGGGACTCAGGGAAGGATCCAATGGGGCGTCGAGGAACAAAGAACGTTCTAGAACTAATACATATTAAAGAAGGAAAATGAATATCTATAACTTCATACATAAAACAAGAAGACAAAATATTAACCAATCAGGGGAAAACATTCAAAAGACAAAACAGGGGAATCATGGGTTCTCACCATGACTGAAGTTACGTGCTAAACTTGGGTCACTAACCACCAGAACCGGTTGTCTGAGTTCTTTTCAGGAGAAAGAATAGCTGCAGCCGCTTGCAGCTGCTTGCACTGCTACAGGGCTGGATGAGATACAATTAGGAAGAAACGCCCCAGGCAAGGAGAGTATATTTCTATAAAGAGGTATTTAGTAAAAGGAAGACCAAGAGAAGAGTTGGTTTGCTGCTCATACAGAAGAAAGCTGTCAGTAGATATATAAGAGGCCAAATAATTGAATTCATGTAATCAGTTTGCTAACACTAGTAGTACCAACAACAGATGGGTTAATATAGCTGCCTGGAAGAGCAAAAAAGACATTAGAGAGTAGCTGGATGTTTTCAGTTCAGCTGGTCCGGCTGATTTCATCATGGGATACTTGAAGGGATAGATGAAACAGTGTCATGAGCATTAGCAGTTCTCTCTCAGAGCTCATAAATATCAAAGCATGAGGTCTAGGAAAAGGCAAAAAGAGCAATATCATGCTCTTATTTAGAAGAGGTGAATGGGGGGCTAGGGAATTTCTGACAAATCTGTGTAAATACTGAGCAGCAGCACAGTTTCGTAGCTTAGACAGTGTAGAGATACACAGCAGAAAGGGTTGATATGGAGACATAATGAATTCTATAAAGATAAATGACGTAATATATTAAAAAAACCTCAGAGATGGTTTCAGGAGTAAAAACCTTTTTAAAGCAGTCAGGAAAAGTAGCAAATAAACAAACTACTTCAAAGACCTTAGAAGAAGAGGGAGAGAGAGAGATGAGTAAAAGCCAATAATGGATTTGCCAAGAACAAGTCATGTCAAGGTATTGTAATTTCCTTCTTTGTCAAAGAAGCAGATGTGGCAATAGAAAAGAATAAGTGCACATTATATATCTTGACTTATTAAGGCTTTTGACACTGTCTCTCATGACTTTCCCTAGCACAAGTAGGCTAGGGAAATACAGTCTACATGAAACTATCGGAAGATGGGTACAGAACTAGTTGGGAAAAAACCTACACATTCAAACCCAGCAGAATGTCACTGACAAAGTGAAGGATGGAGAGACTGGGTAGTGAGATCTGCAACAATCTGGTCTCACCTTGGGTCTGCTCCTGCTGAATAATTTCCTGGGCAGCCTGAACATGGGAATGTGAATTTATTGCACCCACAGGTGACAGAACTCTAACAGGGCACAAACAGTTTGGGCAACAGAATTCAACAGACCCAAACCACAACCAGCCCACCTTGCTAGTATGTCTTAGCCATCACTTCAAATGCCAGTGTCTTCAAGGTCTGCCTTGAAGGGTTTAACAAGGTCCTCTGAGAAAAAGTTGGGGAGGAATGGGGGAAAAACAGAGTGGATTTATGTGTTTGAGGTTACTCTAGGTTCAAAGAAAACTATAAAACATTCAGAATCCATTTCAGAAAGGTAAACGTAGAGAAAAGAAAAAGAGATGGGAAAAGAAAAAGAAAATGGAAAAATCAACCAAACTGTATTTATAGTGGTCACTTTTCCTGTTCTATCCCAGCCAAGAGGTATGATGGAACTCTTCATTAGAAACTGAATAGCAAAGAATACACTGCAAATTAACAGTTTATTTGCTCTTACATACGAAAAATCATAAAGCCATTATTTTAAAAATATTTTTATTCATCTGGTAAAACAAAACCTATCCTCTGTTTATCCAGCAAGTGAGCTTTGCTCACCAATAGTTCAGCTGAATTTTAGAAGTGAAACAACATAGAAAGAATTTACGTCCACTTAAACTTGTGCAGGAACGCTTATCTTTAAAGTACACATTATTTTATTATGATCATTGAACTGGTGCTTTATCTGCAGCATTTACTACCCAGAAGCCACTGCTTCCCACAAAAGAACAGTAAACATTAGTAACTTGGACATGTGCATTTTGCACTAGATTTGGTGAAGCAAATGAAGGAAGCTAATCAAGTCTCCTGCCTCAAGATTGCTTTTACTGTTCACATCCAGCTGAGTTTACAGCGCAGCAGCAAGCAAAGGGTACAACAAAAGACTTTCACATAGGCAATTTGAAAATGTAATTGGTTTAAGTCATCGTCAATGCCAACAGGGGCACAAGTTTATGGCACAATTGGTAACAGAACACAAATATTACTTGTGTGAAAACTACTGTGCGTTTAACTACATGGAAATTAGCGTGTAGTGGCAGGCTGACAACACAGTGAGCACCATATCATTACAAGATTATAGCCTTCCCAACCACAAGGCAAGAATACAGGTTATATGCTAATTAGTTTTGGATCTACTAAAGGTAATTACATGGTAATCTTCACATAGTTACATGGTGTTTAATAGGAAACCCTATTAACTAATCATATAATTAAAGAGTAATTGCAAGATACTCCTTCCTTGCGACATGCATGGTGGCCAGATAAATTAAAAGCGATAGAACTTCACAGCCTAACCTGTTCCTGTTACCAGACTTCAGTGCAGTATTATGCCTCTAAAGACATTGAAGTAGATGGGAAAATGTACCAAAAGTCAGGGTGTTTATCATTCCCTCAATACACAGAAAACAGCACTTCATCCCCAGAGCCACTGTTTGTTTGCACAAAATTACAAGGAAGAGAACCTCACCATGTTCTTTGGTTTTTGCCTTACTTGATTTTCCTTTTTCTCCCTACTTTTGTCCATAATTTCAGTTTCTGTAGCTTCCCAGTCACAGCCATCCTGTCTTTTCTCTCAGCATGTTTAAGACACATGGAGTCAACTCTTGCTCCATTATGTTCACTTTTTTCCCCTTTTCTTCCTCTAACAAACTTTTCAGTAATTTAGTACTATTTTTTTTTACGTGAAAACTCCATCAACTTTCCCTTCTTTTTTCTTTTCCCTCTTCTGCTTTCTTTTCCTAGGACTCTCATTGTTTCCTGTCCTTTTTGCAGAGGACACTGCCATGCAAATGATAAATAAAGTTATTGAAACTCTCCCCTCAGACTTTCCAAAGCCAGGACTGCAGCTAGCGAGGCTCCTCCATCTTTGTTCCACTATCCACACATCCTTTCTGCCTGGCTTCAGCAGAAGTTGCTCACTGCTGCCACAGTCTTTTCTCCAGACTGATACTTAGACAACCTTTCTAGTTCTTCCTGACAGGTCACACCACCGACCACAGCAAAAGCTGCACAGCACAGCCAGCTGGAAAGAGGTGGACAAGCAGTGCAGACCAGCACACAGTGCTGGCCAATTTCAAAATGTCTCTCATGTGAACTACTGAAGTTGCAAAAATGGCTTCATTCCAGAGCGGACTGAAAAATTGAAACTTCCCACAAAAGAGCATTAAAAATCCAGTAAATCAAAACATTTCATTCTTGTTTTCACCCTTCTTCATTATTCTGCCTCTTATTTTGTACCAACTAAAATCACAGTTATATAATAGCAACATCTACAGCAAAATATAAGTGCAAAAAAAAATCAAAATCCATGTCCCCAGCACCACTCAGTTTCAATGAACAAGCATTTTTCCAAAGAAAAACGTCTGCCCACAAGTTTCCAACCATATGCAATACTAAGCCTGTTTCCAGGACTTCCCCAGCCTATTGGGGATGCAGAAATCGCCATTCAAAAATGTGAAAGCAAGTGAAACATTAGACTAATAAACTGCTAAGAGCACAATGTGCAATCATCCATGACTGTGAAAGGACTATGGACTCTGCTTAGTTTTAAAATACCAAGTCCCATTCACTGCTCTAATGAAGCCCAAGCCTCAAAATGTTGCCGAGCCCCCCAGTAAGGAAAGAAATGCTCCCACCCTTTTCTTTTTTCCTTTTTCTTTTTTGACAGATCTCATTCTGCCTAACCAGAGCACAGCACCAGCAGTGGATGCTGCTCCATACTCACAATGGGGAACAAAATAAAGATGGGTATGAATTCCAAAGGGAAGGACAGCTCCTGCAAGCTTCACCATGGTAAAACCCCACACTAAGGTAAGAAAACTGTGGGTGAGTACAATGTTACAGGAACACTGAGACAGAATTAAAATTCTGTCCGCAAAAACAGAGTAGACAAAAGAGAGCAAAAGTGATGATCAGTGGTGTGATTCAACACAACACAAGAAGTAAGTATTCTCACCTTTCATTTTTTTATTTCACATTTGTTCACTGCTTTTTATACAGGTCTAGAGCTGAATTTACGCAACAATAACCAAGGACCCTGGGGAGTCTGCTGTTATCCTAGAACTGCCCACTGCAGCCAGAAGAGTGAGCTGTGCTGAGAGGGAAGAGAGACCAGGTAAGTGCACAGAAAATACATCAGTTTGGTCTTTCTGCTATGCTGACCTTCTCTGACACCTTGGTGGGAAGATACAGCTGCTTCTGTCCTCCCACCAGAGGGGGTTTGAGAAACATGACAGACCAGATCAAGTCCATTGTGCCAGTGAACCAGTGATGCTAGGAAGTACCATTCTGTTCAGTAAACTTTGCCCACAACCTCTAGGTGTGCAGCTCCTAGCAGGGAAAATGCAATGCCTGTAAAGTTTAAAGGTAGAGGTACCATCTCTTGTTAGAGCAACTGGTAAAGCTGGAAAGGCTGGACAAGCTTTTGGGTTTCTTCATTACTACAACAACATCAGAATGCTGAGTTTATACTTGAGCTTCTGTTTCTTGAATGGCTTTCTGTTTCTTGATCAGTTTTTCCAGCTCTCCCAGCTGATACCCTGAGATATTCCCTCCACCTGCAAACTTCACATTGCTTATATCGTTGGTCTGCCACAACTGCAACAAAGTACAGTCTCAAGCAGAGGCAGCCTCATGTTGCGCTGCCATCACTCACAGTCTGAGACAGCTAGATGTGCAGGTTGGTACCCACTCAGGCCCAGTTAAACCCCTCGGTTACACCCCACTGTGAATTCCAGGTCACAGGGCAAGGGGCTGGATTTTGTGTAAGGATGTCACATTCATGGCATTGCACTGTTGGCATGCCAAATTACACCATCTGCCTGAAGTAAAGAATTTGGGGGTTTTGCATTTCTTTTTCAGCTAAATTTAATCTATATTTCAGTCCTATGTCTCCTAGTATAATCCTCCAAAATACAGGTTCAGAGGACATTGTGAAGCTAAAGAGAAGAGGAGGAAAGTGGGAAAATAACTGCTTCAATGGCCACTGCTACCTTGGCATTGGCAGGGAAGGGAGGCAGTGGGCAAACTGTACAAAGCCCTCCCAAGTCTCACAGCAGGTTTTACTTCCCAATCTCTGAGCACCTCATGGTTGTTCAGAAAGAAGAAAACAAAAGCCTGTGTCAGGAGAGTTCCCTGAAAGTGAATGTAACACTGAAAAATTATGTCTGATTGTGAGGCATTTTGGCACTGGAACAAGTGTGCTGGGCCAGCATATTCACAGCACACAGCCATTCCCCCGTGTTCAGCATTACATGGGCAGCTTGCTAACTAACAGTCCCCTCAGAGCAGGGGAATGTATTAGCATATGGACTTGGCATCCAGGTTAGTCAGTGCTGACTCCAATGTCTGCACAACTAAGTAAAGCTAAGCAGGAAGCACGAGTAGCTCACAGTATTACTTCAATTTGGAGATAACAAAGACTTATTAATTAAGAACAGCAATTACTAGAGTAAAAGAGGTTATGAACTCTTTTTTTCACTGTGAAAGTCTGTATACAAGTCTGCGTACTGTGCTGACACTGACACTTTTCAGAAAGGCAATTCCATTTTATTAGCATACAGAAATAAGCTTCCAAATTGGATTGTGGCTTAGTAAAAGACACTGGAGTGCAGAGATTATTCTCTCTATCATTGCTTCTCTTTCCACCACCACTGGGAGCATTATGACCCAGTCTCACAACACCCACTTCAGCCCCAAAGTCATGACATTGGTGCCTTCTTTCTCCTCACCCTGTGCAGCTCTGGGTCACTGCTTTGGCAGCTGTGGAGCTGTTGGAAAGCACTGCAGGCTATTTTTCCAGATGCAACCTGGGAGGGAGCTGAGGAGAGGAGCAGCACTGCTCCTCACAGGCACAGAGCAAGTCATTCTCTGAGCTCCCAAAACAACTTTTACTTACCGATCTGATTAATTTCAAATATCCATTATCTCACACTTTATTAAATAGTTACAAAATCTCCAGAAACCCTGGGGATACTGTGACTAAGGAGCAGCCAGCAGCTGGTGAAATGTAACAAGTAAGGTTAGAACCAGGTGCATGAAAGTCAAATGGAAACCTGCTGGAGATTTGGAAAACTGCTGCTTTCCTCGTCTGTGTGAAAAGTCAGGCACCCTGGGATCTCGGGCTGGAAGGGACATACATCTGAAGGGTACAAGAACCTGATGATGAACTGTAAGAACTGTCACTTGCCACACACAGTGATTTTGGACCATACCTCTAAATTTATATGGAAAACACACTGCCTCGGTTGGCAACTATGATCAAGACATTTTAACTGGCCAGAAACACCAGCCTTTATGTGCTTAGTAGGTACCAGGTGTTAATGCTCATGCTGGGAATATACTTCCTTGTGTGTTCTTTTCTTCTCTCCCTTTATCTTGGTGGGAATATCTCACCTCTTTGCCCTTCACCACATACACACAGGCTGTTGTTACTGAGATCTTTGTGCTGCCACTCTTTCATCAGACCAAGGAAGAACAAACCGAGAGGACATACAAATATGAAAGCAGTACATATGAAGAAAAAACCTAAAAGAAAGTCAAAAAAATAAATTCATATTGATCATTCACCCCTTCACCTCTCTGGTTGTTTACGCACATTTGAGACTAGGCCTGAATCTGAGGACATTAGGCACACTGTCATGATGAAGGATTCTAAGAGAACATAAGAAGCTCAGCAGAAATTATGAATATATACAGTAAAACTTAATTTTTAAAAAATTTAAAATATTTACAAGCCTAGCAGAAGCAGAGCCCAGGACTGGGGAAACAAAGGCAGAAAGCCTGTTTGTATATATTCTCAATTTAAAAAATTAATTAGACAAAGAGTAAAAAAAAAACGCAGGCAGAGGTTGCGTGTAAGCCATGTAAAAGAAATCCTTCATCTCCAGGTAGGTTTTACTTCGTGGATCCCTGAACACCTGATGCCAGTCTGTCAAGAAGCACAACTAGGACTAAGACCTGCTATAGGCATGGGAAGATTGCAGCATTGACCACTGGCAGAACAAAAGGTAGGAAGGAGGGGAGAACAGGACCTAGGGAGAGAAGGAGGAGAAACAGAAATTAATATATGAACACTTGGGTTCATTCAGTCACCACTTATTGATGAAACACTATTTTCCAGAAGTTCCCCAAGCAGCTGACCTGGTGCATCAGGGATACAGCTTATTTCAGTCTCAGTATTGTATGTACTGACCTGCTTGATACAAAAGAGAAGCAATCAGAGCAATTATGTTCTTGCACGGAGCTCTTGCCAGGCCTTTCATTTATGTAGGAAGTCAGGTGCAGTGCTGAGAACCATCACCCACCCTGCCCCTGCCTGGGACTCCTACCACCCACCCCACCAAGGCAGGCTTGGGCCTCCTGAAAGAGGAAATACTTGCAGTAGGGGGTGGTATCCCAGGAGGGCAATTTTCTGTGTTTGTCTAATGACAGAGGGCACGAGGACATTTGCATCCAGCAAAGTCACTCATACCTTTCCCTCTGGTCCATCTAATGCAGGAGCTAAGTCAGCCCCTCCAAAGAGGCATTCTGTCTGAGACCCTCATTCACTTACTAGTTATAGTTGGTCACATTGCACCCACTGTCTGCCACAGGATTTCCTTTCCTTGATTAGCCCTATCTACAACTTTATTCATCCAATGGCCACAGCAGCTGCATTAAAATGGGGCTACAGAAAACTAATCCTTTCTTTAAGTTCCTAAGCAATAATTTAACAGTAATAGGGTTTTGCCCTGTATCTCCACAACTTGCAATTTTGCCAACTTTCATTAATTTTAATAAAATACTCCTATTAAAATACTATTTTTTTACCTTTATACTGCAGCTCTGTGAGTTTATCATGTTGACTTCCACTAAAACAAACTAGTACAGTTCCAGTTATCACAGTTGCAGAAACCTGTAAACACAGTTTTAAATAGAGTCTCAAAAACAATAGGCAAATAAAAAGGGGGTTTTGTTTGGTTGGTTGTCTGCCTTACAGTTTTCCAGTTCTCCTTAAGCAGAGCATGAGTTTTATGCAGCCTGATGGTTTGCAATTCAGCTTTGGCAGTACTGAACTGAAGATCACTCTGAGTCAATATTAGCTCTTGATTTTTTGCTCTCACCTTCATTTTCATTTGCTTAGAGAGGTAGTCACATTAAGAAATACGTGTTTTAAAATATTCACCTTTTTGAGACACATACTGGCTGCATTTTAGCCACTCTGACCTCTTTCTCCCCTAGAAATGAAACCAAAAAAGGCCAGCAATGACTGAATGCTCTCTTTATAGCATCAGCTGGTGCCAGCTGAAGTCTATGAGAGCTGTTTGAAAGGTGTCACAGGAGAGGAACCTTATGGTGTCTGAAGGCACCTGTTTTCAAGATGTATGAAAGTTTTTGCACTTCACAGTCATTTCTCTATTCCTGCTTAGCTTTAATTATCCCAAAATGTGCAAATACACCAAGAACTCACATGGTCAGTTCCTTTGACACTCACTCAAATCCTTATTTTGATAATGCTCCCTCTGCAATGCTGTGTAAAGCAGCAGGTAAGAGATTTCAGGATTTAAAATTTTCCATTAATTCACATTGTGCAGAAGAATCAACACTCAGCAAGTGTCCAGGTGTCCTGAGAGGCCATACACAGACTGTGCCAACCTGATAATTATAATTTCTTTAGTAGAGATGCCATGCATATAAGGAAGTATAACATGCATAAAAGCATATTGGAAACAGAGAGGCTGTAATTTTCTCATCAAAGCTCCAAGTCACAAAGAAGTAACTGTGAAACACAAATCCAGGAGGTAAAAATGTAAGCTCTAAGAAATCACATCTCAGCCTGGAAAAGAAAAAAAATTGGTAACAGACATCAGAAAAATCTGGATGACTGCAGGCTAAGGCCATCATTCTATTGCAAAATCATAAAGCAAATCTGGGTACTGGTTTTGACTCTTTAAATTATTCACAGTCAATGGTGACCTTCCAGGATTGGATTCCCTGTTCAGTATTTCACTGTCTCATTGTATTGTAAAGATACTTTCCCTGACCTTTGCAAAGTTTTGTTCACTACCTGGTGTCTTGACAGAAAATATACATATCTACAGCAGATAGAAAGGGAAAAAAAAGTCAAACTCAAAGGTATTTTCTCCCTCGTCTGAAAAGAAAAAAAAAAAACTCAAACATAAATTCTTTTTTTTTTAATTATGTATTAAACAGTATGTGCTTATTAATAAATTACAAGGCAAGCAGATGTAGAAGTCACCTTCAGTGTGTTGTTGAAGGTGTTTATGTCAATGAGACAAGCAGAAGAATTTTTAGATGATTGTTTGCACGAGATAAATACTAAAATAAGAGCATACTAAGCAACTTTGAAATAGAAGTGATGGATTGTTCCCTATTGTTCTTAAAGAACATCTGGCAGTATTTGTTCATACATACTTATGGTGACCTTTCCTCGTTAGAAGTGATTTCCACTCCCCAGTTTCCAAACCATTTCTCGACAGCCCCCTATTCTACAAAAATTATGACTCATACCTAGATAGCTGAATCAATATCAACAATATCATTTTAATAGAGTATCTTAATTGTTCTATGAAAACTATTAAATCACAAACTTAGTTCTTCTTTTACTATCTCTTGCATATCAGAAAGAGTAACTGAGCATTCAACCCACAGGAGCTTGCTGTTGTAATGGTGGCGAGAAGAACAGAATCCAAAGGAATAGGAAAATAGAACTCTTCAAAAGTGGTGCGTTTTGGCCTTGATTTAGTTATTTCAGCTGAAGAAGGCATCTCTGATCTTACAGCTATTTTAGAAGTACATTTTGTTCCCCAAGACAAACTCAGGGTTGCCAAGGGGGGGGGTGAGGGACAGCAGAAACTTGTTCCACATGCGGGGGTGCAGGCAATGACACCAGCGATGCCCACGTGTGGGCAGTTCGCAGGGATGCACAGTCAGGCCTGTATGCAAAGTAAGTATGACAGCACAGAGACTGCAGGTGGAGCATTACTAGGCACATACATAAATGAATTTACCTAGTAATGTGTCCTTACACAAAAGCAGCTGCACAAACGCCTTATGCTCTATGTATGCTGGAATTACAGGCACAGAAGAGATCCAGGCTGAAAAATCTTCCAGTTTTGGTAGCACGGTTTGCATCCCTTCTTACAGACAGGTTTACATCTCTTCACAGGCATTCAGTTAGTTCAGACCTGTTCATTCCCTGGAGCAGAGATTCTTTTGTACGCCAAATTTGAGTACATGGGTATTTCCGGTAGAAACACTATACCTCCAAGATATGCAGGCATCAGGTATTCAGGATGCAAACGGAGATTACATCTTTGTACAAACTGTATTCAAGGCAGTTGTACTGGAGACCAAGATAAATCCAGCCCTTTCATGTATTGTTTTTCTTAACATTATAAAATTGGGCTAAAGCCCAATTCTTCTCCTCTGAATAACAATTACCTAAGCCAAGCCGTGATCTGCACCATCTCCTTGTGTTTCATTTTAGCAATATAACAGAGAGGATTTCTCAGGCCGAAGTTTCCTTGCCTCTGCTGCTAACATTTGTGACAAACCTATTTGTTTTGTAGATCTTGGAGGCAGACCCCAGGAGCATCTGATCAAGCCATCTCCAAACTGGACAAAAAGAACAAGGCAGATCTTTAGTCAGTACCTTACCAAGCCACACCAGGTGTACTTTACAGAAGGGGAGGAGGATTACTCTCTTCTCCTTTTCAAAATCACACTATTAATATAAGCTGGGTGAAAATAATGTTATAGATGTACATGGTAGCATTTCCTGAAATGTAAATTGCACGCTTGTAGAAGAGAATGTTAGAAAAATATAGTCACAATCAATTAGTTGGATTTAGAAGCAACTGTATATGGTATAGATCCTGTCATTATAGGATATATACCATATCTTAGAAAAAGATCTGAGTTAATTGCACATCTATTTATTTTTGTCATAGGATTTTAAATGAATGCACATAATTTTAACAATGGCCTGGTATACAATATACCAAAATTTAGAATAAAAATCCTTAAAAAATAAGGTGCAATTTAGTCCAGTTTGAAAATCAAAGCCTTCTTATTACCAATTCTGTTTTGAAAATGTAAAGAAAATGTACATATATTTTAAAAGAACACAAATGTCTAGAAAAAAGCTTATTTTAACATACTGTATGGGTAGGCATATAAATATGAAATTACCAAGGCACATAAGTTTCTTGGCATCTGTCATGCAGATAAAGCCAAGAAAAAAAAAGGTATTTTCTGGTAAAGAACTAAATTAATGGAATCTACCTCAAATGACTGTACTGCTTGGGTTGGTACACTCTGAAAGTCTTCACCCAAATGGTGCTGCCAGCTCCAATGCCTCCTGTTATTTAGAACTTAAGACCTAGCTCAATGTTCTCTGTTCAATAACTGAGTCATTTAAAGAAAGCAGAAAAAGTAAGAACCAGGGAGGTTGTGTTGGCTGTTTCTGTTTTGGTGGGGTTTTTCTTTACATAATGAAAGGCAAAAGAAAAGTCAATACAAAGAAAGCCACAGACTTTTTGAGGGGCAATTTTTTAATAAATACAAGTGTTCATGTCGCATATATCTGCCTCTCTGTGAATGCAGTTTACACGTTTTATGTGGTTACCTACAAAAAACACTCCAGCAAATTTCTAAAAAATATAATCTGATTTTTATAAATCCTATTCCTACCAAAGATAATCAAGAGATAAACAGCTGTTTTACTTCATTCTGTTACAGCCACTTAAAGAAACAATCTCATTGACGGAGCAGAAGAACCAGGCAATAGTAGTCACCCCTCCATAAAACTGCTTGTGCTGAAAAGTTTAGCACTGTGACTTTACTCTGCTAAAAAGGTGATTCTTAACTCTGATTTCTAAGGTGCTTCCAGTGCAGAATGAACCTTACAAGTAAAAAACCTGCCCCCAAGCCAATTACTATCTTTTATTTTAGTAAAGGCTGTTATTTCATCCCCTAATGGACTAGTGAGATTAAAGTTATGAAAGGAAATGTCTCGTTTTGGGAAGTTATGTCAAGAAGGGTGATTCTCACAGTCACTGTGAGAAAAAAAGTCATGTTTCTTTTTGAAAGGGAGTAACTAGGTCAGATTTCTAACTCAGAGAATTATTGCACTAGTTACGTGTCTGAGAGCTTCCCTGTACAACCACGACTTTGCACTCTTGCTTTCCCTCTTCCTTGCCTCCTAATAAAAACCACACAGCTATTGGGACATTTTTCTTTAAATAAAACCTGCAGTTAGTTTGCAAAGACACAGACTTCTGTGTATCTCTATATTTCTGCATACTCCCAGTACTCAGCTTTGCATGCAGAACTTCATTCCCTGTTGAAATTGTCACCACCTTCCCCTTCCATCAAGTGTGGCACCCAAACAGACATTACCTGACACATACATCTTGCACCAGTTCCAAGGAAGGGGCAGGAAGTGCTTGGCAGGACACCAAAGGGATCTGTAACACCTGGATTTGATTTATAACCTCCAGAGAATTAAGTAATGAAACTCATCTGGAAGCAGCAGGGCTGGGCCATGCCCTCACCATGGGCTCTGGGAGATGAGCCTTGCTCAGCCTGCCACTGAGCGCCAGGGCTGTGCCCCATTCCCAGAGTCTGATGTTTCCCAGGGGGTCACTTGGCTGGGAAAACTTCTCAACCATGAAATGCTAGGAAAAGCACCTCCATTTTATAGCTCTCGCAGTGAATTAAGGAGGCTGATTTTCCCCTTTCAAGAGGAAGTTCTGTGTTTTGAGCCTCTGTAACGCAAGGAAAGGGGTTGGTCGAGGGTGTATATGACAAACACCAACATGCACACAATGTCTTGCAGTCCATATGACCCTTTAGCAGGACCACACCAATCCCTGCCCCCAGCTGTGAGGAGCCAGCAGGGGCCCATGGCGGAGCAGCGCTGCCCACACGCACTTTGCATGGAGCTAGCCAAGCCAAGGGCACTGTGCAGCTGGAATGGTGGAACTGGGCCAGCATCCCGACTGGTCTGCAGAGGGGGTGTCCCCCACAAAGAGATGCTAGGCTGCATATGATAGCTGACTGCTAGAAACACACTACAACTGCATCTGACCCTCTGAAAGCAGTGTGATCTTCTGCTGTTGTCAGATCACTTGACATTGCTTACACCAAACCAACAGCTGAAAAAAACAAAATGACAAACACTGGTAATGAGCAGTTAATACAAGCTCCTGGATGAAGAAGCTTTGACAGTATTTCTGCTCTTGTGGAACCTCTGCTTCACAAGACTATCTTCCAATGCAGCTCATTAAAAGAGCACAAATGCTCAAAACTCCCTTTGGGGAAGCAAGGCTTGAAGTGAGCCAGGCAGAGGTTTCCTGGGCAAGATGGGCAATGCATGCCTCCCCCACGTACACACAGAGCTGTGCACCTCAGGCTGGAGGTCAGTCAACGATTTTTGGACCATGTGCCAAAGTAAATTCTTAGGTGTCTTGTGGGAAAAAATTCCTGTGGGTTAAAATTCAGCAGTTTCAAGGGCTGAATGAAATAGTTTATGTACAGTCATAATAAAAAATTGATCTTCATCAAAATGAAATAATCCTCTTGAAGAGTTTGGCATTTATTGCTAGGAAACTTCACTGCTGCTGTCTTGTCAAGCTGTTAACTGGCCCTATACAGAGATAGAGTGATCTGGCTCTCCCCAACACATCACAGGAGTGAAATTCTGTTTTACAACTAGGGATTAGTAATCACTGTATTTCTAATTTGAAGAGAGATCATTACTCAGAGCTTGGGTCTGAGATACAGGCAATTTACCTTGTCTATGCTACTATGCAAACAACAAATCTACCTCTTTGCAATTATTTGACCCTTTCTGCTCCATGGATGCCAGGCTATATTATTTCACATCCTACTGGAACTAAGAGAGCACAGGTTATAGAAAATATGCATTTCATATGCCCCATCAGAAACTACAAAACTGTGTCATAAACTATTTTCTGAGTTTTTTCTTAGTTGAACATATTAAGCACTGCTACTTTTTAAAAGTTCTTTTAAAGATTATGAACAACACACTTTCAAAATAACTTGAAGACCAATAAAAGTGTTAGAAACATCTTCACAGTTTGCTCCAAGTCATGCTTGACAAGTGCACATTAGAATAGTAAAGGTTTATTCAAAACTTAGAGTTACTTAAACAGACATCAATAAAATGTGTACTCCTTCTATTTTTGCAGTTGAACCCCACTGGAAATCAGCAGAGGTACTGACTCCAAGATGGACCTGCTTCTGGCCATTGCCAAGCTGTCAGCAACAGTGGTAGCATCTCTGGGATAATGTATTTAAGAAGGGGAAAAAAGAGTTACTGGGTGGAAGCAAACTGCAGCCAGAGAAGAAAGGAGGATATGTGAGAGGAGCAACTCTGAAGACACCAAGGTCAGTGAAGAAGGAGGGGCAGGAGATGCTCCAGGTACCACAGCAGAGTTTCCCCTGCAGCCCATGGTGAAGACCGTGGTGAGGCAGCTGTGCCCCAGCAGCCCATGGACATCCAGGGTGGAGCAGAGAGCCACCTGCAACCCATGGAGGACCCCATGAAGGAGCAGGTGACCCTATGGGAAGCCCATGCTGGAGGAAGCTCCTGGCAGGACCTGTGGTGCCCTGGGGGACCCACACTGGAGCAGTCTGTTCCTGATGGACTACACCATATGGAAGGGACCCCTACTGGAGGAGTTCATGGAAAGTTGCAGCTTGTGGGAAGGATTCACTTTGGAGAAGTTTGTGGATTACTATCTCCTGCTGAAGCAGGTGAAGAGTGTGCGCAATCCTCCCCCTTACGAGGAAAGAGCAACAGAGACAACGTGATGAACTGACTGGAGCTCCCATTCCCAGTCATCCTGTGCTGCTGCTGGGGATAAGGTAAAGAATTCAGGAGGGAAGTTTGACCCCAGGTGGAAAGGATGGATGAATGAAAAGTGTTTTAAGATCTGGGTGTATTTCTCATCATCCTATGCTGATTTGATTGATACTAAATTAAACTAATTTCCCCAGGCTGAGTCTGTTTTGCCCATTACTGTAACCAGTGAGTGATCTCTCCCTGTCCTTTTCCTGAGTCACAAGCCTTCCATTATATTTTCTCTCCTGTTTCATGTTCGAATATAACATGGCAGGCTATTTCCTCATACCTTTTTGTTGACCCTTAGCTATCTCTGTGTCCCAACAGGCCCAAATAAGTCCTTAATTAGAGTGGACAGCTCTGCCACACTCTCCCAGCACCCATGCAGAGCTCCTTTCCAAAGCGGTAGAGACACAAGGGTTAAGGTGTCATTTCCAGAGGTCATTCTCAGTGCAGGATTTTACCTTGGGAACAGTAACACTTTACAATCACAGGGTCATGCTTTGCCTGCAAATAATGCAGCATTACTCAAATGCAAAGCAAATCAGAGCAGAGAGCAGAGCCTGTAACAACTGCAAGGTCTGCTCCAGGTGCAGAACATGAACACAGTTCCCAAGTATTACACAGAGCAACTGTCCTTTTACAAACAGAACAGCAGCAAATAACAAACACTGACCAGAGCCGGCCCTGGCAGGGACATCATACAGTCTGATGAGAAGCACCAACACACTATGGAGTAAATAGATCCCTGTTTTCCCAGGGAGAGTAGACAGCAATGCAAAGAACAAACACTTCAGTGAGTCACTTCCTGTGTTAGGGACATGCAAACCTACAGTCTAAAGGTTCAATGCTGACACAGTTCAGGGTGTGACTTTTCTCAACAGCAAATCACAGAATGAGTTTGGAGTTCACTTAAGAGGCAAAAACTGCTGTTTGAATCCTGCTGACTCTTCCAGGCCCAGCACAAGAACATGCTGCATCCAGAACCTGGGTTCAACAGGTCTATTTGCATGATCCTTAACCATGACCACTAACTCATGTGGTTTTCAATTTTAAGGAATGCGTTTTATCTGCTATAGTTCCTTATTTTTTCCATGCCAATGGCAGTAAGGTTAAATAAAGAAATTCATACCCACACAGAAAAAGAGATTCATGTTGCTTGTGGGTTTATATTCTCAAGGTATGATGAGCAACTTGTTAGAAGAGTTCCAATCTGACTATCCAAAATTATGTCCAATTGGTATCTTTCCTTCTGGTAACTGTAGTTCTTAAAAACTAAACACAAAATAAAGAACAACCCTATCACTGACCATTTTGTTTTAAAGAAGATGATATAATCTTATGCCAAAGAATGAAATTCCCTCGAGGAGCCCTTGTACATAATCTTTTTATCTTTATCTGAGGAACCAACAGTAGTAAAGTGCTGGAAATGGAAATGTGAAACCTCTCTTATAGAAAAAAAAATGACTGGAATAGAATGAAACTTTAAGTTACTGCATATTAAGCTCAGGTATAATAATTTCATAATTCAATAAATTTTCCTGACACTTGGTATTGCCCAAGTGTGAGGAGCACTTTGCAGAGATTATATATCTTTGTATTGCATTTAACTTCAGCTCCTGTGGTCAATGACAGCTAAAATGCTACCTTTGATAAAGGACCACCCTGGGATGGCATGTTATCTGATGTGAAACAGACTGACCAAGAACTGAGACATCCCGTTCCTCAAGGAACATTCTGTATCAGCTGTTTTCAACTATTCACTTGTAAATACATTTTTCAGTTGCTTCCCTAAATTGCAGAAATTGTGTCATAAATGAGGGCTCCTGATACTCTTCTGAGTCCTGTCACCTCTTTGAAGCACCAGGACCAACACATCCCCAGGGTGACAGGCACCCCAGGTCATATGGCTGTACTTTTCTGGCAGAAGTGGGAAAGATGCATTTCCCATTTTATTTCTGAGAGTATAATGTTTTATTTCCTTTCATATGCCAGTCACATTTATCAGCTATAAAAAATCCCCGCTTTGCCTGACCCATCTGCCTTCCCTAAAAAGGCAACTCTGCTTGTATTTTTGCTATGCCAAACAAATTTCTATTGCTTCCTGGCATGAGGTCATTCCAGGCAAACATTGGTACGTCATCTCTGTTCCCTCCTGTCACCTGCTACTGCAGATTCATACTCCGGATTCTGTAGACAGGCACTGATGGGGAATAATACATAACTTCTCTGAGTCATATTCTTTGTGAAAATGCAGACCTTTTCAGGCAGTGGAAAGCAATCCATATCAACAGCAAAGAGCTTGTTCAAACATCTTAAATATTATTACTTTCTTAGAAAAACATATTTCAAAGATCTATAAATTGAAATATTTTAGATAAATTACTCTAGGGTGTACTGTTTTCAGTGTTCAAGAGCTGCAACCTCTAAATAATTAACAGGCATTTCATCTGCAGTTTCATTTTGTTTTAATGTAGATGTATAGCCCATCAGGGTAACAAAATCAACAATTCACTGAGAGAGTGACTACAATTTCCTATATTAACCCTACAGCGAAGAAGGTATTCAGCATCAAACAGCCCTGTCGTTTCTTTCTCTAGAGGAATAACTTTTTGGATGCATTACCAATAGGCAAGGAAAACTGCTTTACAAAAAGAGGTTTATTTATAGTGTCAAGAAATTAAGCCAAAAGTGAAGTAGCACTGTGTGTGTTAATAAGAAATGCATTTATAAAAAAGTGCTAACAAGCCACAACTCACAGGCTTTCTAAAAGCTTAGGATATTAAGGCAATACAAAAGAGATGCTAGTAGTGCTGGCATCATGAACAAATCTGGGGTTGGTTTCAAAGCCTAGATGCTTATGAGGTGTATTTGCTCAGCCTTTTAACACTTGTTTTAAAAACTAACTCCTCCATTGGGCCCCATTATCCTGCAGGGGGAACCGCAGAGTGCAAACCCAAAACCTCCTGACTCTATCTGAAATGTAATTAATTACAGGCCTCAAGGTACCACAGACAAAAGCCCGTTTATATGGAAATTCCTCCTCTAAAAAGAGACATGTAGAAACTTCCCAATTCAGCAAGTAAGCCAATGTGGAAACTCATCCTTGCCTGTCTGACCAGCTACAGACTCGACTCACATCACCCTCAAATGCCTGCTGCTGAGCAGGAGAGAGTTCAGGCTCCTGAACTTCACTTAGCACTTTCCCTTAATCAGATAAAAAAATATTTGCAACATTTACACAGCAAACAAACACTCCAAAATTACATCTACAGAATGTGGGTTTGGCTAAATAAGATACTTTCTCACTCTGTTTATTCCTCCTAAATAGCAGTCAAACTGGGCTTTAAAAATACATTATAGCATTTCTTCCATATTCATTTGGGGGAAAAAAAATAGTCCCTAAAAGTAAAAAGTACTTATAAGAATCATTAGAAAGTCATAAGCTAACACTTTTCAGAAAAAGCAACCAGAAGTTTGTATTTTTAAAACAGACCTTGTTTAGGAACAGGCAGCATACATAGGTTAGGCAAGTGAGGGGAATCTCCTGCCTTTCTCTCAATGAAAACACAAATTTTAGAAAATCCCAGTGGTATGAGGGAAAACACTTCAAATAAACCTGTAAGCCCTCAAAACAATGTTAAGATGTTCTTCCCCCCCTCCCCCCCCAGCTTGTTCGAAGACTCACACACTCCCTAGGAAAAGTCCTTTATTTGCATTGATTAAAGTAGGTATTCAGATCCAGACTCATACAAATGGAGAAACTGAGACAAATAGGTGCGTAAGGAAGGACAGGCTGTGCCCATCCTCTTATTGCTGAAAAACATCCATCCTCTCTGAATACACAAAGATAATGGAAAAATACAGACCTTTGAATATACTTTTTCTTCAGACTTTAATATCTTTATAATGTAAAACAGAGCCTGCAAAAAAAAAATAAAAAGGCAAGTCTTAAATTTAGGCTGAAAACTACTTTGGGAATTAATTTTTTCTTTTGCTACGTTGTGATATGTGGCTGACATACCAGTGCCTTGGCTGAAATGCTGCCAGAGTAAAACATAATTATCACTGTAACTCCTGCCATTATAAGTCAATTCTGAAACTAAATCAGCAATTCAGATTCTTCTTATGGTCAACTACTCTTAAGCAGGAGGCTTTCCCCCAGCCATCTCCACCAGGAAGTATTTCTGTTAAATAAAAATGACAGCAACAATATAGGCCCAGATGTGGACATGAGAAAATAAACTGACGCACGGGTATCAAAATCCAAAAACAAAACCCCAGAGCTTTACCTCAAATCTGTAAGCAGCTAAAATGCCAGGCATTAGCTTAAGAATTAGCCTAATAATTTTATTCATAGCATCATCAGGTAAATGCCATCAGTAAGGGTGGGAACAAGAAGCAAAGCCCAGTCCAAGCCATTAAGCCAAAAAAAAAAAAAAAAATTAGCTGTGATTAAGTCTATGTTCTTTATTTCTTTCACAAGCGATACAGCTTTATCAGGAGTGATGAACATTCCATGATGGTCCTGAGCAAAGACTGTGCCAGGTGACTGAAGACCTCTCCAAAGTTTAGGAGCTATGGATTTGAATCTTCTTAACCAAAGCCAGGTGTAGAACAAGCTTCTTGCACCTTGGACAACTACTGCAAACAATGTAGAAAAATAAGCATCCTACCCCCACCAGTATCTGGAAGGACAGGAGCAGTTCCTGTGACTTGAGTAGTTGGGTACTGAGCTCATGTGTCAGTCTCAGGGCTGGGGATGCTCTGAAAGAAGCTTTGCACATAAGTACCAAAATGTAAATTGTCACATGGCACCTTCAGTGCTGTAACCTTTGCAAATCAATTCTGTAGCCCACAGAGCCTCTCACAGCTCTTTAATCTTTCACCTAAGCAACAGAAGTTTTTCTTTCTTGCTGCTCCTCTCCCAAGTACATTCCTGCACCCGCAAGCCCTGTAATGGCAGGTTCTCTGGAACCTGGAGATGTTCCCACTGGCATAAGATTCACCCCTTCTTTACTCCCTGTTTCACCCCCTTGATTGCAGCCTTTGGTTTACATTAGGGCGCCCATTAATAGCCTGAACACAGTTTACCAACAAAGCAGCATACAGCAGCTGCCTCAGATCAAAGCTTTTCTAATCAGCACCCACTGCATCCACCACAAGCAGGCAAAACCCAACAGGGGAGTTTGAGTTGGTCAAGGTGAAACCCACTCTTTCTATGGGAAAGATATTATAGGGGGTTTCACCTGCAGAACTGGATCCAAGTGAGTCCAACTGTTTGAAGTAAGTTCAGAATTACAAGAGGTGTTTTGTTAATACACTGAAACGACCTGCTCCTGCCATGTCTCCTATTAATTCATAACCATGATCACCAATCAGAGCAACTAAAATGGATTGTAGTTTGAACTCTAATTGAATTAGTAGGCAAAAACTGACCTGCAAACTACTTCTTTCTCATAACTTCAAATAACAATTTTTTTTGTTGTGAAGACTTTAGCATCTTAAGTATTGCACAAGCCATAGTCTCAAAGGTTGAACAATTCATTAGCTGAACATAGCAGTAAGAAGATCATAGCAAAATACTTCACTAGCATAAACAATTCTATACCTTCTTTCAGTTTCATTTTCATTAAAATCAAAAACTTCTGAAAGCCAAGGAATGTACTGTGTTAGGACACAGCCCATTGGCTCCTCACCCAAGAAACTGCAGGAATTACCTGCAAACACAAGAACTGTAGTCACTATACAAAGGGTCATGTTGTGAAAGCAAAGCTACATCTGACAGTAATGCAAAAGGATCTTGGGAGTCTTGCTGTTAACCTACACAGGAGGTAAACTGGGACTGAAAATTGCCTCTGTCCCCATTCCTGCCTGTTTGGTCCTGTGCCTCCCTAGCCCTCCTCTTTCTTTCTCTTTCCTCCTCTGTGGGATTTTTCAGTGCGTAACTGAACTCACAGTGCTACAAACTTTGGTAGTTCTGTTCTGGTAACCCACGAGCACAGTAATTCTGCAGTAAGCCTCCCTAGCTCCTGAGCAAAGAACATCTACTCGTACAGCTTGGGAAAGCCAGGCCCTCTTGTTAGGATTAGCATTTTTAGAACAAAAACATACTAGTACACTAGGAAATATCAATGAGATTAAAGTAAAATACTGAAGCTGAAAAGAGCAAACAGCACTGTGTGTCAAGCCTATAATCTATATTCATAAACTACAGTTAAATACCACCTTCTCCTGCTAAACCTCCACCTGATCCAACCAGCCCTCCCATCCAACAACTTACATCAACGATTTTATGAATACAACTTCAAATGTAGTATGTTGACTAGAATTCATTAATACGTATTTAACAGTGTAGTGTATAATAAAAAAATATTAATACGTGTTTCAGTAACATTAAGAAGCAATAACACTGTCAGTGCCCTTCATTTACTTTGCAGAAGGTCTGGGAAACAGTTTTTCACTCATAAGAATGAGGGAAATAAAGCAAATATGTTCTCAGCTTAAATTTGGGTTGACTGTTGGTATCCTTAAACACAGAAACGTCCTGCCAATTCTATACAATTACATATATATTTAAAATGACTGACAATTTGCAATCAAATCAAGTACATTGTGTAATCCTACCACAAAACTATTAACTAAACATGAATTTTCAGACTGGTGTAGAAACTATGCTTAACCATTATAACATTGTTTCTTGATAAAGGCATCAAAATAATTCTGCAGCTGAAAGATTCAACAGAGCAAAACCACAGTACTTAATTAAAAGGGGGGGAAAAGGTAAAAAGGAGCAAAAATAGAAGAACACTTGAAAGCAAATTTCATCCTTCAACTAACCCAAGAAATAATGAAACAAAAGGGAAGACAAACAACCGTCTATCTGCATACCGACTGTTCACCCAGTCTCAATAGGATCTGGATGTCAGAGATTCAAAAACTTTTTAAAAGAATGAAAATTACAAACACTAACATTCAGATTATATCACTGTCTTTTGCTAAAAACCAGCCAGAAATCCCAGTTTTTCTACTGAAATGTAAGATTATACTGTGCCAAAACTACCACAGGATTACTTACAGACATGTATATCAACAATTTTGCTATGTAAAGCAAAGCTAATAAATATGCAGAGACAAAACTTAATTTAAAAAAAAAGTTACCAATGAAGTATGAAAGGGCAGAACACTAAGCCAGCTTTAATTTTTGTAAAATATATCAGACAACTGAAAGGAAGTGAGTATTTTGTCAATTCTATAGACTACAATAATGCACTATTGAAAAAGTTGACCGCTGATATGAGATCTCATGGGGAAGGGTGCAGGGAAGGAGGTTCAGAGATTGACAAAGCAAAAAATCAACATTTTCAGACTATATAATTTACATATTTACAAAATCACCTAAGTTTGAAATTCAAATCATCACTTTTGTCTAGATTTTTCATGTAAACTCTGGGTACATATTATTTAAATATTTTTAATGTAAATGTATACCAATTTTTTATGTTGTATCACTTCAATAAGAAAAAACTACATCCAAAATTCTGATTAAGTACTTGGAATACAGGGAAAACCCTGGTCCCTCAGAGGTCAAGAGCAGAACTCCCTAGGATATCTAAATTCACTGTATGGTATTCACAGTGTATGTTTAAGATACCCATACTTGACTATGTAGATGGAAAAGCCTAAATGTCAACTCAAAGATCTAACTGTAAAAGAAAACTCATTCCCTAAAGGCATAATCTTTCACTTCCACACACTAACACAAAAATAAAGATCACAGGCAATGAAAAAACAAACCAGGCGGCCACAGTTTGAAGACCAAATATTTCTTTACTTCAAAAATACATCTTTATATTCAAATTCCAAGTTGCTGCAGTGTAGCAGGAATATGCAATCATAAATTTAATTTATCTTGAACATTTGCATTCCCTGGCAAACTGAGCGCAGGCAAAACATCTGGTTTTCAGTGAAGACGTCTGTTACCTTGTCTTCTGTCTGGGTTCATTATAATGTAAAACAGATGAGAAATAAGCCTTGGGGTCACGTAAGCCATTCTCCGCTAAACTGTGAATTGCCTTGCGATCGAACTTTATCCGATAATGAATGAATTTGCTCATCATCCATCACAAGAACTCTTCAGAGCATATGTGGAATTTTTAAATTTTCTTTTCAGGTGGACACACAAAAGTACAGCAGTTACACAACTGATTTTGCTTCTTAAAATCTTGCAGAACTTAAAGTCGGTTTGATAGTTAACCATGTAAAAAGCCAAACAAAAATTGAAAGTAATTAGACTATTGAAAATTTAATTTTTCAAGCAGGATTTATGCCTTGGCATACCTCTCATTGTTCTCCTTGCATGGAGAAGCTGTTTTTCATTCTTGACTTTAAAATAGGGCACATGAAAAAAATGTACTTCATCCCTTCTTGCTTGATGATGTTACAATTCAGCAGTCAAATACTGTCTATCATCATTTGTATACTTGAATCCATTTGGACATGGCCAAACAATAATGTGAAAAACAGTAACTATCACAATCATAATTTAACCTCTGGTAAATTAATTCCTAAAGAAGTTCTTAGAATTAACATATTGCCTCCACATAATTAGGTAGCAGGACTCTTCTGCATTGGCTGCATCAAAGATCACTTTTTTGGTAAGTTTCAGTGGCAAATGCTTCAAGCAGGAGCTACTGGTAGTCTTCTTACTATTTCCATAGCTATCTTTAGATAGGCTTTAGCCTGCAAAACAGAAACATATAGTGAGCACCTTCCATTTTCTACAAAAAGGAGTATTTCACAATCTATTAGGTATTTGTTCTTTTACACACAAAGAGAAAACCAAAGATGTTTAAATAAATGGGTTCAATTTAGCCTGCATTCAGGAAAAATAATGCATTAATACACACAATAAGCACAAGCATTGTATCAAATATTGGTGGGGAGGGAGTGTGTTAAATTTAACTTGGGTATTACTTTAAGAATAGAACTTGACTGAACAACTGGTCTTTAACAACAAGCAGAGTCAATAGTTTTCCGGAGAAGTGATGAGGAGGACATAGACTCTTTAGTCCCACAGGTACTATTAATTATAAACTTCCCTCATCCTGACAACCGAGATGCTCCGTGCACAGGATAGAGAATCAGAGAAAACAACAGCATTCCAAAAAAAGTTTTTTGAGACAATGTGTTACAGACTAGACTATCACTATGGAATTTCCTATTCAGACATTTAAAGTATTTTCAAAAAAAGACATCTTTCCAAAAGACTGAAGTGGGTATTGGAAAGAACTAATTCTGCAACACTAGAATCCAACAGGTGAACTCTTTCACACCAAACTGTGACATCTGGTCAGACACCTTGAGCTGGAGAGCACAATAGCACAGAACTGCAGGACTATGGAGAGCAACCCAAGTAAGCATACTTATGTTAACAACTCTAAAAACCGTGACACAGCTAGGACCATGATCAGTCCAACATCAAGTATTAACAAACCTAATGTCAAGGGACTTATATCAAAACACTGCATAAAGTCCAACACAGAACGAACCACAAAATTAAACCAAATTATTCCTGTACCAAGTTCAACAACCTGTCATCAAAATAGAACATCTTTTAAAAATCTCAAAGATTGATATAAGAATGTTTAATTAAAATAGTGGTTTTGTGTGTATGTATATACACACTGCACATTGTTCCAGACGTTGATTACTTCCATTGTTAAAAATGTACACCTTATCTGTAACTTGAATTTGTCATATTTCAGTTTCCAGCTGGTGCACCACATTCTGTGTCTGTCTAGTACACAGCAAAGTCCCCCAACTGCGCTTGCTCCTCTGCTCCTACTCTGTTCGATCGTAACCAACCTGCTCCATCTTCTCCAGTAAGTCTCCATACAAAGTCCACATTGACAACCTTCCCTGTTTTACTCAAACAAACCCCCACAATAATCCCTACTGCACCAATTTTTCCTCTCTCCTGCACGATGGCTCTAACAATTAATTAATCCTTGTATCCCTGATGAGCCTTTTAAAACAGCAAACAAACTGACACATGCCAGAGGCCGGAGCTTGAGGAGCAGGAAGAAAAGGTCTGTCACACCAGGGCCACCAGCACCCACTGTCACTGGTCTGAAAGAGGTGTCAGCCTTCTGCAGAGCCACGCACTGCTCAGGTCTTCTCTTTTTTAGGGATTGCTCCCAACTTGTAGGGTTTTATTTTCTGGCACTCCCGCCCTCTACACCTCATAGTCTCAGTGCTCACATCCCCTTAAAACTAAAGCCACAAAATTTTCTGAGTTTGTAAGGAATGCAGATACCAAGATCGAACTGCTTCCTCTCACATGCATGACTTTGTGGCAAGAACGATAGAATGAATTTAGAACTTAACTCACAAACATGAATTTCAAACTTCTATGGCTACAATTGCAGTGCACTTGGGTAACAGCCTGTGTGCAACACTCACTTCACTCAGCCATTAATGTCCTGCGTGGTCCCCAACTAACCACTTGCCTAGACAATATAATGTACTAACTTGAAATAAAGCGATTGACTGAAGTCAAGCTGCCTTTGCAGTCAAGTATTTGACTAATTGGTGTAGGACCGCTCCAGGTGGGAATTTCGAACTCTCTTGAACAGTCCCACCACAGGCAGCTCCCACTTTGCACAGATCAATTAATGCATTTTAATGAGTCAATTAACAACCTGCATACAAAACCTGGCCCCTTCTAAAGAGTGTCCAGGCTGTTTGCCTGCTCCAGAGTTGACCAAATTGTACACAGAATTATAAATTCACCATAAACAGACTTGACTGTATAAATGTTACCCTATGTCAAGGTCCCAATAAACTTATGATTTTTTTTTCCTGCAAAATGCTGTTAATGAGGGTCTGAGCAACAGTTTCCCAATGTACACTGACTCTCATTTGCCACGAAGCTGATCTGCCACTTTGCAACAGGAAGTTCCTGGTGCAGTTCTTTGTAGCCAGCATGCCAGCATTACCTAGACAGTTTTCTCAGCAACTGGTCTTGCCTGCTAAGCTTTGGGTTTTTTGTTTTCCTGGACAACTACTTTGTCCGTTGAACAGAGCAGTATCTCCCACATGTCCTTACAGAACTCGACCAGTCACCTGGCTTTGGCAAAAACCAACCGTTTCGAGCCTTGGATTCCTATCTTTGAACAAATCATTTAGCTATGAGCAAGGACCTATCAGCCAACATACCTGAAAGGTCTAAATGGAATCTTGGTAACTGTCAATATGCACTATATAAAAACAACCCTACACATATTGAATACTGTCTTGTACTCATCATCTTCTCAATATGGCATCTGTATACAGAGAGCACAGCTCAGTTCAGCTGTTTAATCCATCATTACTAAGCAAAAGAAGTTGGGTTGCAACTCAAAATCAACAGGGTTTACTATTTCTTTTCTGGGTGGAAAACCAGCAGAGGAAGAGTAAAGGATGAGTTCTTATTCATCACTCATATCCTTTTTCATTTTAATAGGATAAAAGCAAATTTCTCGGGTCAGTTATTCCCTTTATGTTTGAAAGCTCTAAACAAATGGTTTATAGACTTTCTGAAAACCAGTTTTTTGTTGATGGACTACTTTATATTTAAAACAACTACACATCAGTTTTCATTCTCCCCACTTCATGAGGATGAAGTGCACAGGAAGACAGAATGCCCTAAAATCAGACCAGACTTGTTTATTACAAACACTGCCTAGATGGAGTCTGAGAGCAGCACTGGGACAGGCAGAGGTAGAAGTTGAAGGTGATGTTCATAGAGTCAAAACAAAAGCTGGGAAACAGCCACATGAGAAACTGCTCACGTCTCCAACACTGGTACAAACAGTGCCAGAAAGGCACAGTTCTTAAGACCTCAAGGGCACAGCTGATGATGAAGTGACTGATGACAGTGGATGTGGTGGAGTAGGAAACAGAGAACCTGTAATGAAGTTCACCAGGAAATGGAGTGAAAAGTCCTGCTTAGCCTAAATAACCAGAACATTCATTACTCTGTAATGAATTTGTATTATCATGGGCTAATAGATGTGGGGTAGATTTAAACTGCAAGACTTTTTACTAGCTGATCTAATTAAGCCCTACAGGAATCCTAGGGAAATATGAGCCTTCAGTTACGGCATTTCATTCTCCCTAAAAATCTTACCCCTGAGGGAAGCATGCATCATTGCTAAGATTACTGCAGACTGTACAGGTCATGGCCAACTCTGCCCTGTTCTCGTGGATTGGATTGGTTTGGCCTGACCTGCTGGTTTGCTTTCCACTGAAGCACAGATCTTAGCCTGCCAACAGCTCACTACAGTGGTTGCCAGTATCTGGTGCAACAGCCACACAAAGAACACAACTTACAAGCAACAAAGTCAAAGCAGGTAGGAGCTGACATCACATCTTTCTTCACCCAAACCACTGCATACAAACAACTTCAGACCAGCAACTCAGAAACGCACACTAATCCCCTCACGCGGTTGTAGGCCTCATACACCATTGGATATAAATCCCAGTACTGATATGGTTTCTAATGTCTGTTTGTAATTACAAGACTCCAAGACTATTAAGATGCTTTATCCAGTCCAGCAATCCAAAGGAGAATCTGTGCAAGCCCAGACTGTCTGGAATATCAAATGCTGTGGATGCTAATATACCTGTAAAGAAGGAAAAAGAATTTAAATGTGCTCAGCTGACCTGTTAGGGCTTGTAATTTATTAATTGCTGAAGGAAACTAGCAACCATGAGCAACTGATCAAATAGTGACTATAACAAGGACAAATACTAGATGTAGCTACCATCTACATGAACATAATCATAGCCAGCCAGTCACTGATAACTTTTGTTCTTAGCACTCTCTGCTCAACCACATTCCATTTGCCAGTTCAATCAGATTTTTAAATAGCTTTAATTTCCATGGAAATTGCTTGTTACTTTGACACAACTCCAGCCTTCAGTGCATGACTGAAGCTGCGCTCCAGTATCTGTATTTTACTGTGGTCAACTCAGAAGAAAGTGTGATGATAAATGCAGCTTTAATTGAGTCTACTTCAGATAAAAGCTTCGTGTCAAACCAGAGAAATTCTTGGCTGCTACAAGAGGTCCAGAGCCTATCTCACTCTGTCCTCCTCTGGGCAGTTCTACCCTAAGAGTCTTCTTTGCATGTACTGGCAACTCTTGCCAAATTACAATGAAGTCTCAGGTCAGAAAGGGAAACTTAATGAGCCAATAAAAGTCAATCCATACATTGTAACATGAAATGGGGGAGATGGGTAAGTAAGCTGGATTTATGAAACTAAAATCTCAAAGAAAATTCCTTACTGCTCATGGGAAATTTCCTATCAATCCTGTATTTCAGCAGTTTTAACAGCCATTCTTGGAGGGAGCCCCAGCTGGGTAATACTGCTATCCCTAAGGTGCCATTACAGACATCTAAAAAGACATCCTGCCCAAAAAACATGGGTAAGTAGAACAGTGAAAATCAAATGCAGTATAGTAACATCCTTCAAACAGACTATCCTACACTCGTCATTTTCTTCAGCAGACAGAACCATAAATGAGGATCTGATGATGCACTGTACTATCTACACCCTGAATGAAGGATTTGAACCTGTATGTACTAAATGTCACTGTGATCATTCAAAGGAAGCCTTGATGAAAAAGACGTATTATAAATCATACCATGCAGCCTTCTTTGGGGTTTGCTTTTCTTTTAAAAATATCAACCCCTGGACTGACCACTCATTAAACAGAATTATTGACGACAACTAAACCACAAAATAGGATTCTATGACTATTTGATACCAGTACTTCTATTCTTCTCCAACTACTTCTTGCAATCTTTAAAAGACTGTATGTTTTTACCCTACTTAAATATCACCGTTTCATAAGAATTCTACAGAAAAAGTGGTTCTGAATACAAATCTGAGTTGTCTCTTCGCATGACACCACAGCAAGGTTTGTAATGTTCTGGTTTAATTTAAAAGGGATTATTAACCAGACTTACTTTGCTCTCTTCTATCAGACTGCTGATGCCTTGTGTCCCTGCTTTCCACCTGACTGGGCTTTTTCTCCTCCCTTATAGATCAGTGTGCAATTTACTGGACTCAAAATCCTTCACCTGTATATACAGGATGTGAATGGACACACTGACATAGCAAATGTATTTTGTACTTGTTTGAGCTGCTTCTTTGACCTTAAGACAGGTGGGAGTTTGGTGTTCAACAGTCACAGATAACCTGTCTGTTCTACCAAGGTATTAAAAAATCCAGTCTGCCATCCAGGCTGTGATATAACCAGAAGTTTCTAGCAGGAATTCCTCACAAGATAACCACCAACTGCTCCATAACTCTCTGGGCTTTACACTCACAGACGAAAGAGCTCTTAGGAACCTTTACTTATTTTTCTCCCAGTATGACAGAGAGTTCACTGGGCATTTAAGCAGCTCATTTGGTGGAAGAATAACTCCACTGCAATTAATCATGTTCTGTATCTCTTGCTGTGCTTCTAGTCTTCTTATCTGCAAGCTTCAGGATTCCTCTTCCAAACACCTGTTTTGCTGCTGGCTCCTTTCCCATGGTCCATAGGAAGTTCCAGTACATCTGAGCATGATCAATTTCACCTGGTTTCAGTGATTCCTCATTTGTTTTCCCTATTCTACCTTTTCCCCTACTTTTTTCCCCTATTCTACCATTTTAGCAGCATTCCTGATTTTTGTTTACCAGCTTTTGCTGTCCAGTGACTCTTGCATATGTTTGAGTGAGCAAAAAAATGGAGCCTTAGTCAGCTAATCCACCTCCACAGTGTGACAGAGAAGAAAAATGCTCAATTAATCTCCAGAAGGGTCTCACTCCAGAAGGTAAGCCCTCACTGTTGATTAAAGTAAGAAATTATTAGCTTCTTATATAGAATCTTGGGTCACTCCCAGTTGCTGCATTAAGCTGACATGCAAGTACAGCAATACTCCATTTCTACATCAGAAAGTTTTGTCAATGAAGAGTATTAAGAAAATGCCACAAAAAAGCCACAATTTGAACAACTAAGCTGACAGAAAACACTAACGTAGACAATGTTATACCAAGAGCAAAATCATTTTACCAGCACTGTTTATGTCTCCCAGGGGACTGCCTCCAAGCTTCACCAGAAGAGAACTCCAGCCATCAAACCATCATATCCTTTAGCTATATTGTCAGTACTTTCCATAAGCAGATTAGTCATGTGTATTCTGTGCCTTCACTAAGGAAGAACTTTCTAAGTTCACACATGCACCATTCTACAAATAATTTTCTTTTTTAGTTGTTAGTAATTTCCTTGTCATTTGTGAAAAGGAAACCCCTTTTCCACCAACTACATCTAAGCTTTAAAATAATAAATTTAGACAAGTTTGCTTAGACATTTTGAAATTCTAGTGTGAAGTCAGAGATATGCTTTTAGATATTTGCAAGGCAAGATGAACCCCATGGCAGATCTGTAAGCAATATTTTAGAAACACCCTTTTATTCTAGGCTTGACAGAGCTCAGAAGGTGTGATAGCATGCTGGGTTCCTAAGAAATCAATCACCAAGCCTATTCCCTACTGCTTGAATCTGCTAGGTATTATTTCTATGATTCTGTACTTGATTTGTAAGTGTGTTCTAACAAAATCAGCATAGAATTTTGTATGAAAATCCCCCGCACATTTTAGCAACAAGAGCAGAGAATTTCAGCAGACATTGTTCTCTATCCCAAAAGTTGGTCATGCATGAATAGCCACAATTTCAGTTTATTTGAGAAACACGGTGATGACTGTCACGTATTAAAGATTAGAATCTGACCTTATATGACCTCTCCCACCATCAGTTATGTGCTAAGAATTTAATTTTTCTTTGAAAATATAAGACAATAATGATTTTCTGCCTTTAAAATGAGAAGCAAACTAGGAATAAAAGGAAATTCTTTTTCATTCCGTAGAGATTAGTGACATTTAAAAAAACCACATTCTCCAAGGAGAATGATTATCTCTCAGACACAATGGCAGAGAAGGATATTAAGATTTTTCCCCAGAGTCACACATATTTGTCAGTCTTTATTCCTCTGCATATTTAACTTAATTGCCACAAATGGTGATTATAACCCATCTTTTTGCTATCAAGAACATAGTTCAAGGAGGAACAGATGGGAACACAACAGACTTTTTTGCCTTTTTTATTTTCAGAACTATCCCCTACATGTCTGAATTCTTAGGTCAATAGTCCAGCAGGCTACAGACGCTTGCTTATTACAGATTTCAGATACTGTGAGCTGTGAGACTTCCATCTTAGTTTCCCAGCTGTTGTACTTCAACTTTGACCAAAACCATGCATCCACTCAAACCTTCACACTGCTGATCAAACTTCCCAGAGAGAAACCACCATATGGATTATAGGGATTCCTTTTCAAATAGACCTGGACTCAAGATCACTACATTATTCCATACCACGGGCCTTGCCCAAATCTAGCAAAAATATGGCATTCAATTAGAAGTCAACACACCATAGTGCTGCCTCTTCTCTTTCAAAACAAAATTACAATTTTGAGACTGTCACTGTTCTTCCAGAATCCCGTTCAGTATGTTAGTAACACTGGATTAACAATGTTAATCCTCTCCTCCCTTTTTTTCCCGTCTAAAATACTGGGAAGGAAAAAACTAATTTCAGCGTGTGCCTAGCAATCATGGTATTAAAAAATCTACCAATATTTGAATGTTCCATAGGTACAGTCTACCTAACTGTGAATTTATTCTACCATCTGTTATCAGCATTAATCACTTTTTTCACTATACATCTTTACATCTAAGCAGCAGTCAAGAGTGGGGCTGCATTATGCCATATACTGTGCACAGCACCCTGCCCTACAGAGCCTGGCAGACAAACTCCAGCAAAGGAGAAAGAAAACAGCAGACAGGAAAATCTTACTCTATCAGCATTAACGAAATTCTATATGTACAACTACTTTTCTTTACAGAGTTGCATATTTGACTCTCACCATCTCATCAACTCACATTTTCCACTGACAATAAAATGTTATGGTAAATGCACTCAAGAATCCATTTCGTCTTGTTTGTAAATTGCTCCACTTCCTGCTGAAAACAATCCAGGTACTGACAATATGAAGTTTTGTTCCAACCATCTTTCGATAGGACCCTTTGACACTTTGCAGGCTCAGCTACCAAAGGCTTAACTGACAGTTTTAGAGGACCTACATTAGCTGCAAGGTCTCATGAGGCTTGACACTGACCTTCCTCCTCTTAGCATGCCAGGACGTGGATCAAATCTTCTCTATTCTGAATGATTCAGCCTAATTAAACAAAACCAAACTCACAGAAGCAGAACAGATGACCAGCATTTCAAAATCAAGGACCTGAGTTACTTACTGGTACTACCTTCTTTTGTATTTCCTTACTTCCATTCAGATACACATTTCTTTCCAAACAGCAACAAGAAGCAGCACTCTCCATTCACTTTTTTCAAAGGAGAGCTTTCTGTTGTTTTAAGTGCAGTGCACCAAACTTACAGCATCACTTTGAGGCTGAGAGATCACAACAGGCTGTCCTGAATCACACGTCTCCCGTATATTAACATGCAGTGGAATGTCTCCTGCATCAAAAATACCAAGATACACATATGTGAAGACCTAGTACTTCTAAAATGTTTCCTTAAAATAACCATACAAAAAGCATATAAACCATATAAAGCAGTTAAAGCAACTTAAATCAAATTCCCATTCAGTATATTCTTTGAATTGCTTTATCCCCAAAAATCAGCATTTAAAACGAAAATTGGCTGCAGTATAGTTTCCTTACATCCATAATGAATAATGCCAAACATATTTTGGATTTTTCTTTCGCTGAAAAGAAAGGACCATGCTTCAGTCATTTACTAGAGAAGGTAAGGCTTTTTGCCGCAAACACACAGAAAAATACAGGCTGAGATACAAATTATTTTGTGTACATGAAATAAATTGCCTGAGTGTCAGGCAACTGCTCATCATGCAACTTACTGTTCAGCCTATCTCCTCATTGTAAATTCTTTTCAGTGCTGTTTTAAGATTTTAATCACTGTTCAAAGACTTCTTTGAATACTAATTTCCAAATAATAGCATTTGTTATTGTCCTTATTAGGCCTTGGATCCAATTCAAAGGTGGACAACTATTCAGTTCATTCTTCTTTCCAACAGAAATCATCTTTATATTCTGCTTTTATAATGAGCAGGGAACTATCAGAGAGGAAAGGAACATTCTAAAGAAGACTCAATTAGCAGCCCTATTCTATTCTGAGACGTACTTTCTGAAACACAGATTTCACCACTGCAAGAAACTTGGAGATTCCTATGTTTAGTTCACTGCTACACAAGTAATTTTGAAGTGAACTGAAGACCAACTTTCTTTTACTGGAAGACACAGCTACATTTTACATTATGGTTTGATGCAGACAGAACAGCCTACCGCAGTTCAATCCTGACATATGAGAAACTGTATCAGCTTAATTCAAACACTTTAGCAACTTGATTTAACTCAAACCAAGGCCAGTGTCAATTACTGAGATTCAGTGTATTCAGAAAAAGAAACATTAAAAAAAACTGTATGAAAATTGACAAAGTTTAAGAGAGATAAAAACCAGAACCCAAAGCAAGCAGAATACAAACAAAAACAAACAAGTAGTAAACACAAAAGCTGTGGTTCCATGATTAGTGTGCTGAATCTTTGAAGAACCTTATTATTTATGATAATTATAGTCCATTTACTTCAAATTTATTTTTTTCTTATTTATTTCAGTCATGAATAAATTTAGGCATAATAATCTGTTTATGTATTCATTAAAAGAAAAAAAATCAGGGAGTCCTCTGAAAGTTTTCTAACCATAAACATTCTTAATGGAATAAAAGTAACTTCGTAAATCTTCCTGAAATTCACTTCCTACTCTTATTTCATGTAGAGACTAATCTTCTCTTTTTTCCTAAGGATGTTTTGCTAATGAAAAAATACTCCTTCACTATCAGCTTAAAAACAATCTCCAATAATTACAAAATGGCAGCCTCTTTCTTTTGCTCCTCAGACTTACAAAGGTGTGCTGGTACTACAGGAGCCTAACAGGACTTGTACGAACAGAAGTGCAGTCAGAAGATAAAGAAAAATGCATTCTTAATTTTAAATAAAATCAAAACTCTATAATTTAAGCAGAACACATTAGAACCACCTGCATAGCTGTTTGGGTGATAAGGGTTTGAGGAAGATAAAACTTTTGGACTATCCTTCACTACCCAATGTGATGGGAACTTGTCATTTGACATTTTTCTGATACTAACAATTACTGCTGACTGCAAAGAAAGAGAATAATTTAAATTTATTGTAGGAAGAAAAACCAAAGAATTTTAAAAATCTGACAGTCATTGCTGATGGTCAGGAACCAGACAGTCTTTAAAAAGTCAGAAATTGCAAAGGTCAGAATGGAACATACAGAAATTATTATCTCAGTATCATGTATACCAATGGCATAGCTTTGTGGTCATGGTTACCAGTCTCAAGCTTCAGGGACAAAAAATTCAGAGACAGGGAGAGAAAAATCAGCAGCATGAAGTCTCTCTCACAAACCTTGTCACACTTTCCTTTAGAGAACAGTAAAAATACAAGACAATCAGAAGTATATGAAATAATGAACTGCACTTGAAAGTCTCCTGGCAACTGTTAATTGTCTTCTGTCATAAACAAAAATAAGGTATTCAGTAAAACTAATGACAGCCAACTCTGAGCAAGCAGAAGGACAATAGTTTTCAATCAGATGTTACCTTGTTGGGTAACATCTGTTAGATGTCAGATGTTACCTTGTTGGGTTTCCAAGCAGGACTAGGTGCCTATCTAAACAAACAGAACAGCCATAGGTGTTGGAAAATATAGGCAAAATAAATTTAGAATTACTAATTCTAAATATATGCATTTTACAGATATATATGTAAAAAGATGTTCTCAAGGTTTTTGGGCAGAATTCAAGTAATACTGAGATAAAACTTCCATTTGGGATGTATAAACTTAAAATCTGTAAGCAGTAATTCTTACAATACCATAAGGTGTTATTATATAATGATCATCCCTGGAAGGAGGAGCGTACTAATCAGATCAAGTACTGTAATTCTAAATTTAATCCTTGTGGCTTTATTCGTAATCTTAGTCTGGTTTTGCATTGACAGTTTGAAGTTAAACTTCACTCTGCTGTATTTTGTACATCTCATCTATCCCCTGCTAAATCTGTATATCTCTCACATCACTCCTAATTAAATCCACTCACAATCAGTTCTGTACTCCTAGGAAATAACAAAAACCACCCATGGGACCAATGCCATGGCACATCATTTGTGCCTGTGTATCTAAATGCATGTTTGACTCAACTGCTTGCAGAGCGTTTGCATCCATCCACGTAACTCAGGGCTGTAGAAGTCCCCTTGGGCTCTGATCACAACTTATTATATATTCAGAAAACTAAAAGATAGCCCAAAAGCATGTCTTTAATTATGTGTTGCCTTGCTATATTAAGTCTATGTCAGACCTTGATGTTTCTGTGTTGATCTTTCTAAGTGAGCTTCCTGGTTCTTTTTAATGAATTAGCTATGGAAAATCATTGAGATAATTAGAGTAATACATGGAAACACATCATTAGCACATGCAATTACCCCATTTACCAACTTAATTACGCTGTGTTACATTCTTTACTTACAGCACAGGTTGAACCATGCCTTTTTAAATCAGTAATGTATACTTTAAAGATCCTTGTGTATTTTAGCCTACAGGCATGACAGATAGCTTAATCATAGCTAATCATAGAACGGTTTAAGTTGGAAGGGACCTTAAAAATCATTTAGTTCCAACCCCCCTTTCATGGACAGGGACACCTTCAAGTAGAGCAGGTGGCTCAGAGCCCCATCCAACCCGCCCTTGAGTATTTTCAAGGATGGAGCATTCATAACTCTGGATGACCCTCACCATCCTCACAGTAAAAAATTTCTTCCTAATATCTAATCTAAATCTACCCTCCTTCAGTTTAAAGTAATTCTCCATTGTTCTTTCATTGCCTGCCTTTGTAAAAAGCCTCCAGCTTTCTTTCAGGTACCAGAAGGATGCTTTAAGGCCTCTACTGAGTCAATATGTAACAACTCATTTCATTTAAATGAAATAAATGAGAAAAAAATTATTGATATTACTGGACAGAGTTTAGGACTGTCCTAAGACTAAATAGAATTCTTGGTCTTTTGTAAAAATTGCTGTATAATCAATCATATAGTGAATTTCAGGTAATATGGCACACTGATATCAAAGCAATTCATGTTCTGGACTGTTTGTAAATACAAAGATTTAAGATGCAATTCAAGAATTTTCATATGCAGTCAACATCACCATTACAAGACTGACAAGGAACAGAGCATACTACTTATAGTTCTATTATATCTGAAAACTGTCTGACTATAGAGCAATCTAAGATTATGCAGTTCCATAGTTCAGTTAATGCTTCATGCACACCAATAAATTTTTCTTCAAAAATAAAACCATTTCCATATTCTTACCCAGAATATCTAATCCAAGAGTTTTTGCCAGATCTCTTACGCCATCGGCTCCAAAAATATGCGTCTCATGCTTACATTTGGGACATTGGAAAACACTCATATTTTGAACCAGTCCTAAAACCTGTCAAAGGAAAGGAAAGGATGTTCAAACCAAGCACTGGTATTTCCATTATTCATCTCTGACAACACAGATTATTGACTAAGAATCAACACAGAGTGGTGATTTAAAATAGGAATCAGACTCGTTATTATCATTATCATCTCTTACTAGTCACCTCAGTGGCACCATCATCTGTGCATTATTTCAATTTTTTCACATTTATACCTCAAAGACTAATAGCCTTATTTGTAATAAAAGGTACCTCTTGCACAAACCTAACTTGCCAAGAACTCTCCCTGCCAGTATTTCATTTTCAGACTCTGAATACTGGAAGAATTTTCATGCTGTGTTTTACAGTTTTGTACTTCGCAGTTTCAGGAAAGACAAAATAAAAACATACCATTACAAGGAATTACACAATCAGACATGCTTTTAAGGTATTTTTTATAAGTTATCCTGTAGGAAAATGTTTTCAAAAAGAACCAGATTTGCTACTCTTCTGAAGAGCAGAAGTACATTTTAAAGACCAAACAAGAGAAATAATTATGTGAAACTAAGTGGCAAAACCCACAGCATAAAAATCTAATATACACATCCTGGGTACCTTACCAAATACGTCAAATAAAAATTTGCCAAGTCATTCACACAAAATATCTGCTTTCACAATGTGAAATAATGCTAATGATAGCATTGATCTCATTTTATTCACATAGTAAACAAAACTCTTCATTGAGGCAGAGCAAAATTTCCAGAAGTGATAAAAACAGTGTTCAAATGCTACAAGGTGGAAGTTTCTATCCACCTGCTAATAAACAGAACACCTGCTTTAAGAGATTCCATGTTATGTATTTCACTTTCAGATTTATAGGTTACTGAGATATGTCACATAAACTATAGCTGAGTTTTAAAAATGAATATATAATTTACATTGTTATTTGCTTTGTAGCATTTTGGACTTCTACATTTCCCCGAGCCTTCTAGTTTTGTGCTTGAACAAGGTAGTCTCTAGTTATTAGAGAAGAAACATATCCACTATGCTAATGAAGCATATCTAAGAGGAAATAGCAGTGTTCAATGCAACCAACTAATATAAAGTTATTTAATTAAAAGTGAATGTACAACTTCTAGCACTTGTATGTTATTTACAATATCGTAATAAAAGTTTCCTTAGCTATAAACTGAAATTTATCAAAAGATGGTCACCTGCTTTTTCCTAAACCACCACAAAGTATATTTGCTACATCTTCCTTTAATTATGTAAAACTCTCAGATGGTTTAAAGCAAGGAACATTTTAAGAAATAGTAATGTTAAAAGAAATTTAACCTATTTCCAATTTAACACCTCAAACTGACTTTCTGCCTTTTCTATTCTCTCCCAGAGACTGCCAGAGAAGCAAGAGGACCAAGTTTCTATTTACTGGCACATTATTACAGGTAATTTTATCATCCAATTCTTAAGTTAGGAGAGACATGAAATACTTCATGTTCAAGGGTACGAGGTGCAGGGAGGTCAAAAGGGATCTGTACGGCCACAGTCTCTACAGATGAACTCTAAGCAGTTATTCATCCTGATCTCCCCTAAAGTCAAGTCATGAAGTTTTTACTCTGTTGGTAAACTGGAGGACACTGGAAGGGGTATTACTTGACAAAACAAAAATATTTTCACCAGGATACAGGGAGGCCATTTTTGACAGTACAAGGGGAAAAAAAAAAAAAAAACAACGAAATTTACACTTTAGTTAATTCATTTTCAGGTATCTCAGGGTTCACATTTTCTGTCCTCTTCAAAGTACTTATACAACATCTATGATCCAGCAAATTTATCATCGAAGAAAAAGTTATGTAGTATACTGTTTTGTGAATTATTACAGCTGTTCTGTTAATATTTCAATAATCTATTAACAAGGAGTACTTCTGCCAATGTAAAAGCAAAGGCTGAGATACAGCTGTATCTCCAATGCTAGATCAGTTTTAGAGGCCTTATACATTGTCCTTTTTTGTTTCCGTTTCAACAAACCTTACTAAAAGCAAATGACATTTCAGCATTATACGATAATTTTAATTTTTCAGTGTTGGTCCTGTTTGTCAGCCAATGAGTAGTGCATATTTAATAATATATAATCTATTCTTCTGGAATATGAAGATGTCACTTAAAAATACTAAGTATAATACAGAATTTTTGCAAACACAGAACATTACTGCTGAACTGTATTTTTACCATGCATATTTCTGCACATCTATTTACAGAAGGGAGCTCCTTATGACCTTCTTTTAAAGGTCGTAAGCTTTTAAATCTACAAAGTAATAGGTCTTGCTAATGAAGTCAGTAATAACCCTCATTTCCCTGCTCAAATAATAGACTTGTAATAGCTTCAAAGCAGCTGTTACTGTCTACACAAGCTATCCCCTAAGTGTGTGTGAATACTATTCGAGTCCTTAGTGAGCTTGGCAAACTTGGCTCAGGAATGACATGAAAACTTGTATGCACCACATTACAGGAGCTAACCCATGGTAGCAGCATGGAGCTGTATTCCATTTAGACTAATCGTTATTTTAAACAGCAAAGAGACATCTGGCAAGAAATAACAGGAAATGAAGAACCCTTTCATTATGAGTTATCTGCACAGTTCCTGAATGTTTACATGTTTCTTCTGCTCAACTAACCTTTTGGTTACACAACAAATCATGCCTAAATCCAAACATACAACCTTTTAAGTTAAAGAAAATACAGTGATGAAATGAAAGCTCTCTGTATTTACATTAGAAGACAATTCCTGAGAAATCCACTTCAGTCATTCACTGTATTTGAGGATGGATGGTGCTGAGGTCTGACTTCAATCTGATGAGGAGTGAATTGACCAGGGTTACAGTTCCTCTGTCATCAACTTCCTGTGTAACCATCAGTCAGTCACTTCACATTGTATTGCTTCAGGTAAACATGCACAATATTTCTGCATTCCTACCTTTCATCTTATAATGAACAATTTTTGCCTTTAATATCTGCTCCCAACATGACGCCATCATCTCAGCTGGTTTTTCTTGATGCTTCAGAAACACCATTAAAAACATAGCCAAATAAGCAATTTTGGTACAACTCAGAAGGAAACACATAGCTGAGTTTAAGCAGTTTTTTGAAATCTGCAAAATCTACAGCATAATCTTCCAATTCAAGGAAACTTCCAGAAAAGTTGCAGGTTTAACTAAAATCCTGTCTTTTCTTTCAGGGATATGATTGATAAGATAAACTATAATGAACTGAACTCAGCCTCAGCAGGTGGAAATAGGCAGGTTTTTTCCCTAAATACTCAAAATTATTCACTTCGAGTCACCCTTGGGAATGCAAGAAAACACTGACCAAACTCACATAATAGACATGAATCTTGAAACTTGTTGTGATAGGAAGTCAGCTTCACTTTGCAAATTCCTTCTATAAGTGTAGCTCTGCTTCACTGCACAACAAATGTCACTCCTTTTTTAACTACTATGCCCTAAGACTGAAAATATGAATTTTGCCCTGTAATCCTGGTTTTAATGCTGACTCTCCTTGCCAGATTTTCATTAGTTCCTTCAGTCATTCTACTTCAATTTCAATAAAGGACAAACAACATTTACAATTGTGACTTTACCGTAGTAACACTACATGTGTCATCTGAGTCTTTGATAACTAATAACAGTGGGGGTGATGGGAAGATGGAATACGTAGGCCTGTATGTACATGGGAGAGAATGAAGTTCATTAAATATAAAAAAGCGCACTCAGAGTTCAGCAACCTATAGATTTCGCTCCTTTGAAAAGTCAGCTCTTCCCAAGCACTTTCTGAAAGATTAAAGACTTCAGAGATTAGAAATTTAAAGATCAGTTAATTACGTAATCAGGATATGTAATTTTAGCACAGACCCGCAGATTCCACCTCTTTGACATAAACCTCAGATCTGAAATTGTCCACAAAAAATTATGTCACTGCACTTTCTTTAGATCCTCATATTTAGTTGACATTTAGAAATACAGTACATGGGCAGATGCTGCTTTAAAACTCAAGTGAATGACACATTTGTACTCAGGTACATAGAGGGCAGAATAAAATGAAGCAGGGTAGAATAAAATGAAGCAGCATCATGAAAAAGGTAAGGCCTGATGGTTCATGCGCATTCAAACTCAACATGTGGTGTAACAGCTTCACTGTGACTTTTCACTTTATTTGACAAGATCTGATAATTCCAATGAACCCAAACAGATCATACTTAATGTCTTATCTTCCACTAGTCAAACTAGTATTAGCCAAGCCCATTCTAGAACGCATGATTTTCTTGGAGGCCATTTTCTTCAAAGGACATTGAACAAAACAGTTTTAGAAAGAAATCTTGGTAATTTCTCATTAAAACAGAAGGAAAATTCAGTGAAGTACTAACTCAAACACAACTTAAATTGAAGAAAATAATTTTACGTCATTTGAACAAACCCAAACATAAAATCAAAACAAAATGTTCCATATGTTATTCTTCTTGTTTTCCTCTGGCAGCAAATTATAAAAGCTACAATACTTTCATTTTGATGCAAATATGCTTAAAAAATAGTAATAAGGAATTCATCAAAGTATTTTGGTTTTATTTTTGTTAAGCTATCTTGTAAATTAAAAAAAGGGAAAGCATTCACTTCATCTTTCTGTTGAGTTTTTTAATTAGCAAAGCACTAGCTATGAAAGAAATTTCCTTTCTTAAGAAAGAGTAAAAGTAACCTTCACACAGGTAAGCAAGAAAACATCTTTTTTTCCTTACAGTTTATGATAAGGAAGCATTTCAATTTATATTTTTTCATCAACTGCCCATTTCAAAGTAAAAATTAATCTCTACATAAACATACTCTAGCATATAATATTCGGTTACTTAGCAACTTCTAGCACACAGAGAATATATCAAGCCAAGGATGTTAGCCTGTTTAATGTTTTCTCCTAATTGTGGACATTCTTAAATTTTGCATTCCTCAAACAAGTAAGCTAAGATATAAGCTATAAACCTAATGAAAAACAGTGATTAGACAGCCTTCTACTTGTCGTGATAGGTACGGAGCCCTTCAAATGGCAAAATAACTAGATATATGCATATTTCCACAAAAATTCAAGCTTGCTTCTTAAAAAGTATCAATAAATTATTTTTTTACATTTCATGAAATTTTAGATTTTAAGCCCCAACACAGACAGTGCTGAAGAGGACATATAATGAGGACACACAGTATAACTGAAAGGCATGCATTACTTTGTAAGATATTCTGTTTAGCAAGCTGATCCATTCCACATGATTAAACAAACAGATTTAAAACAAATCACCTATTATTATGGCCTCAGTCTGAGAAGATTCTCTCCTTTCAGTTAACTCAAGTTCCTGATACAGATATAAGATGGATTCTAAGCCTTTTAAGAAGAATTTATTAAATTCAAGTGATTTCTGAATGTTCACCTATTGCTGCATATGGAAATTTTTTTTACACTTTGGGGAAAAAAAAATCTACTGGTATTTTTCATGGAGAGTCTTACAGGTACATGGACTTTTCTAAACATTTCAGCTCCTTTGCGTGCATCCAATAAAGCCACGTCTTGTGGAGTGGAGACGATCACAGCTCCTGGGAAAAGATAACATGAAATCCCATTTAAATGTGTATTATGAATTATTCTGCTAAATATTTTGATTATTTAGTACATGCTACTAAATTCAAAGCAGTCACACATTTATATGCTTTTAAGGAAGTAAATGATGCCAGGTTTTATATTACATAAAGATCAAAATAACTGAGATATGATATGATATGAAGTGAAAAAATAATTTAGATACTTTCATCATAAATTTTCTATGCAGAAACCATTTATACTTTCTAAATGCGAAAAATTATCTAGTATCATACAACCATGGAGAGAAGACAATGGTCCACATGCTGACAGATTGCAGAGGTGGTACTCTGGGAATATCTACACAGTGACAGTCCCATGCCATAATTATATTTGAAAGCTTTTAATTTAACAATAAGCCTTGTTCTAAAATCAGGAGGCAGACGCTTGCAATCAGACTGCTGTTTTCTGGACCTGCTGCGCTTTCTTGAACCATGTCACACTAGACACCAGTGCATTTGTATGAATGATACCACAAAGGAAGAGGCCAACTCATGCATGCTTGCACTAGGTTTGAATAAAGTGTTGCTCACTGTTCAGACATGGCTCCAGGTTACCTGATAATTAGTACTCCTGAGAGTTATTAAGCATATAAAACAGCTAGAGCTCTTTGTCAAAGTTAGACTCTAAAGTAAAGTAAGCCTACAGGTTACTATCCTATACTGTTATTACTTCTTGATTAATACAGAATGCAAAACCAATACAGACATCAGAATATTCCACATCAAAAAGAGCATCTTCTTCCAAATGCTCAGGGGTTTCAAATATTATTTCCTCAAAACTTGAAACAAAAAACTGTTCATGCTTGTCCCTATTTTAGAAAAATGTAATGTACAAGGGAGCATTACTGGTCAATTGATTAGCTTTGGTTTCACACTGACCCTCTAGTATCAAAAGTCTCTGTTACAAAAAGATTTCTGTAGAGTCACATTATACCAACCATGCACAAGAAATTTATGTCAAATTTCACACTAATAGCAATTACAACCGACAATTCTAGATGCTTGGGACAGTTTCCTACTGGGCCTGCAGTTCTCAATCCTCGGTGGACACGGCAAAAGAAGAGGTGGGTAGATTTCCAGAGGCACACAGCCCTGGCATCACTGGCAGCGACCAGAGCACCAGAAGCCCTGGCATTCTGAGATCACTCCTGGCTCTGGCAGCACTGGGACAATGAGCCCTGCCCCTTACATCATCCACCTACTGCGGGCTGACAGCCAGCATTTTCCAAACACCACCTGACAGCATGTTTGAATGTTTTCAGCCAGCATTCTTAACCTCTAATTTGAGAAAGAAAAATACAATCTGGCACCTCGCTCCTGAAAAGCTGCCGATCTCTGCCTTACACAGTATTATACACAAGTCCAAAAACTGAAAGGCACATATAATGTACCAAGCAAATGCAATTTCCCTATTTGCTAAAACTCTGGCATCCAAATAATTTGCTGGTATTCCCAAACCAACCTGTTTCCAATGTCATCACAAAGAATAATGTGTAAGCCTTTCAGTTACACTGAAGTCACCTTAGCTCCTCATTTCACCAAATGCAGGGTTACACTTTACAGGCAGCACTGAAATGTAGGGTCAATTCCACAAAATGAATGCACCCTTCCCTAAAAGCACAGGCCACAAGAAAATAATTTAGATGCAGTGTCCTTGAGACTTTTGCATACTTGTAAAACAAAGATCTTTCAATACTTGAAAAAAATGCTTATTACTGCTTTCTTTCCAAACAAAATTGGAAATATGTGCCTTGTGTGTATACACACTTTTATTCACACTCTTCTCTGAAGATGCTGGCTCAGAATTCCCTGGATCTTCACACAGAAGCTAATATGAAATCAACAAGACTGAAGTCTACATTTTCTGGTTCACTATTAATTGTTTTAAGAATCTAATAATTGGCATGGCATGAAGGACAGACTATGCACAACAAAAACACCCACTAAAACCACAAGCAGCTTAACAGAGAGGTACTTTTTACTAACAAATTCTCATCCAAATGAAAAAAACTAAAAATGCTAAAAAGACCCAATGGCACATTACAGAGTTTGGGCTGCCACAAGCACCAACCCTGTGTACAAAAAACTTCTGGCTCCTGAAATAGATGAGTTAAAATTACGCTTGTGGACAATTTCCATGGCTTCTTCCACAGAATGAAAGCCAATATCCTCGAGAAGCTGCTGTTGAGGGTGTAATAGTTGTTTCTCTCCTATTTTCCTTTTTACTCTGAGCTAGTTACAGGCAAAATTTATTCACAGCCAGCTTGTACTGACTTACACCAACACCCTATAAAAAAAGTATCTTCTCTCTTTCTTTGGTACATCTGCTAATCCAACAAACCCAACCTGAAGTTCAAGAATTCAAATTATTTGCAGCATTATTTCCTTTGCTAGCAACCAAATATGGCAAATGAGACTTTTCATAGTGCTCCCCTCCCTGAATAAGTTTACATATGTTTAATTCAGAAAATTATTCAAATGATAAGCAAGAAATATTGCAGCCTACACTTTCCTTGCTATCTTGACTCTACACAATTAACAGGAATATCAAACAGTAAAGTTATTTTGATCAATAAAGTAATGAAATATGACGGAATTCATGCTCTTGAAGCAATACGTGCAATGTTTACACAAGTGTCTGAACGACAAACTGAGGCTGACAAATTGAATGAAGAAGCTGCAGAAACTTTATAATGCTATCACACTGCACATTGAAACGTACTAAAAATTCTGTGTCTGCAGCTGTGTGCAGAAAAAGTTTCTGTGCCTTGAGCATAGTACAGATATCTAAGTAGAGCACATTTATGTTTAACTGACTTATCTACTTATTCATGCATTCGATTTTTTTAATTAATTTCAATGTATTCCTGTTGACAAAAAGCTGATACACATTCACTGAGTCACACAGAATCTGTGAATGGGTCGGGTTGGAAGGGACCACTGGAAGTCACCTAGACCAATCTCCCTGCTCAAGCAGGGTCCAACAGAGCATGTTACTAAGGATTCTGTCCAGGTAACTTTTGAGTATCTTCAGTGATGGAGACTCCACAACCTCTCTGGGCAGCCCGTTCCAGTGTTTAATCACCTGCACATTAAAGAAGTTCCTACTTTTGTTCAGGTGGAATTTCCTGTACATCAGTTTCTGCCCACTGCCTCTCTTCCTACTGCTCAGCACCACCAAGAAGAGCCCAGCTTCTTCTTCCTCTCCTCCCTTCCAATACTTACATACATTGATAAGATCCCCTCTCAGCCTTCTCCAGGCTAAACAGCCCCAGGTCCCTCACAAGTGACATCCTGCCATCCCCTATTCTTCTTTGCCCTTTGCTGGTCTACCTACAGGAGCTCCATGACTCCTTTGTGCTGAGGGATCCAGAACTGGACTCAGCACTCCAGCTGAGATTGCATTAGTAAAAACTATGTTAACTGTATTTTTAATCCTTAGGACACATTATATAAAGAGACAGGACTAACAGTACCCTGTAGCACTGATGTTTGCCTTTCTATTTCAACCCCAGGTCCTTAATCCTCAGTAAAAGAAAGATGTGCCTACAATGCACATTGGTACCCTTCTGGTGGACTGGTGTTCAGGAAATTACAAGCGCTGAAACAGCCTATAATTTGTGTGTTACAATTTTGAGTTACAAAGCATAAGGTGAAATCTCACCAAACCTCTGCTATAGTCACTTTGTTCCCAAGCAAAGAACACAGAGGTCTAAAAAACAGCTGATCAGCAGCAGCATAGCAGGTCTACCTTAGGATGAAAAGGATCCCCCTAATATATTCTTTTTTTCCCTCCAGTGTCTTCACAGACAGATTTCAGAATCAGGCTACGTGTCTCTCATCCAAGACAGATGATTAAGGATCCCACCACACAACAGTATTAGACCATGTCTTATATCAGCCTCTTCGCAAACAGTGCCACCTCAAAAGCTGTGAAGTATAACTGACCAGGGAGACCGACTGAGTTCTGGAGGATAAAGAGACAGAATAATCATATCTGCTAGCTGACAGGCACTGAACGCTCTTAGCAAGGAACAATATTCAAGCCTCAGTACAGCTGTAGATGGCCTGACCTGACTACAGCACTCATGCACTTTTTCTAGTTTTTGCTACTTTTTCCACTGCATTAATTTCAAACTTCTAGGTGAGATCTTCCACTCATAAATAGCCTGGTTAACCCGACTCCTCTCTGCCACAGGTTTCTTCAGAGCCCCTCTGATCTTCTGTTAAATTTCTTGCCACTTCATAGATAAAGTGTGCCTGAAATTACAGATACACTTTGCACTTGAAGATGCAGAACAAGGTCTTGCAAGAACGAAGACTTCTGTCTTTGCTGTAATTTCAACTGGCAGTAATTGGAGATAAACCAACACTAGAAGATGGTTCATCTCCTTGGATAAACCATAAAAAGACGTTCCTTTAGCTTTTGTGTGTGGTGTCTCATTACAACCAGCAGCTTAAAAGAACCACTAGTGTGACTTTCCATTATAGGATCCTCACTTCAAACTCATAAAATAGCTCAGAACTGTCCCAAAGGCTGGATCCTGGCTGTGTCACACCTCCAGCCTGCTTGCTGCCTTCTCTTTGGAGGAGTCATTGAACAACTGCTCAGACAGGGGATGTTTCCAACAGCCACACATCCTCTTCTGCCCAAGAACTAGCAGGTAATAAGAGATCAGGACACTATTGACTAGCCCACATAAAAAGAGAATAGACATCTTAAAGCAAGATTCTTCCTCCTGCTCAGTGGAACTATCAGTGAAACAACTGGGCAGAGGAATATCACAAGCTGGATAAAGCTGTCACCCTAAAGCTAAACTGCCCTCATCTAAACTGATCAGTAAGTATTATAATATCCATTTCACACCAGATCACATGGAGAAAGATGTGGAAAGACAACTCTCACTGTGTAAAATGTTTGGTGTTGGACATGGCAAACTGAACACGTATGTCACACTAATGCAATTTACAATGGAGTATTTATTTAGTGAAGTGAAAACACTGAAAACATTAAAAATAACATCTGCACTATCTGCAAAGTACAGGCCTAGAACAAAAAGCTAATCCGTCACAGACACTGTCACTTTGCACTCTTTCTTAGCTATCTGAATTAGCATTTTTCTGCTCAACCCCATTCCGCCTCCTGCTTTCAAGGACATTTGCCAGTCATGTCCAGATTATTATGAGAATTGTACTAGGCAAGAGCAAAGCCCAAACAGTCTCTCTGACAAATGAGTACGACTTTTTTTTAAGTGAGAGGTCCTAATCCAGAGAGGAGAACTGGGTAAAAGAGTGATTTTACTACAGAAAAAGAAGACAACAACGAGATTACTTCAATCAGCTCCCCAAACCACTCTATTCTTTACCGTCATCCCCTAGACATGGGGATGATAAGGAGCAGATTTGAACATTTACTTTTTTCAAAAGAAATTGCTAGAGGAGAAAATGCAGTACCACTATTCATGTGAATTTCTCTCACCTTCAGCAACTGTCAGCTGAACGCTAGGGTAGTTTGTTCTTCCTATTCAGAATAACTGGTCTAAAAACCAACAAGGCAATTGCAGTTAATCTAGTACTTAGCATACACTTAGCCACTGTTGCCAGACCTCAGAGGGCCCAGTTTGCAAAGCCTCTATTCTTCACAATTTTTTTTCCTGAATACCTGGAAACTATTTTTCAGAAACAATAAAATTTAAAGAACTTGCACTGAATAAACTATCACACCAGCTTCAACAGGCAATGTGTGTTAATTCAATCTCCATGAGCCAAGAATTAAATTTAAATTTATATCGAAAGAGTGTGAAATATTAACGTGTAAACTCATACTATATTTTGGTCTCTAAATTAAGTTTACAGAGTCTACTGAGTCTGACAGTTCATAATGAAGCACCAGGAGTGTCCAAAGCTAAGATAACCCTGACAATAATTTGCATTTGTCAGTTAAATTTATTTTGACAACAGAAGCAGACCATTTCAGCATGCAAATCATATTTGGATGAATACAAAGAACTGTTTTAAAATCCCCACTGGTGTGACTAGGGTTTTTTTCTGTTTTTCAATCTATCCTAAACCCACATGCCTTTCCTTTCCTGCACCTATTTAAAACATCAAAATACAGCATGAAATGAAGAGTAAATCTACATCAAAATCTGATATTAAAAATATTCACCATTCAAAATTATATCAAGTAAAATTTACTATTACCCAAATAGCACCCATAAAACAGCTTCAAAACTTTACTGCAGAAAATAATTATGTACCTTCACCACAGAAGAAGCAAGCAAATTTTCTTAGAAATTGAGAAAAACATTGTATATTGCCATTAAACTAACAGGAAAGGTCAGATGCCTTGCCAACTGCAGTTTGCACCAGAGATGTGCAACAAGGGGCAAACAAACACTTACACAAAGAGCAATGACAGAACACAGATATGCTTCTTAAACTGTATGCTATACACAATTTGTAATGTAGCACTGGGCTTTTTTTCATCATTTCTCTTCAGGAAAGAAAAGAGAACAGCACCATACCTATTCAGCTTTCAATTTCAGGTAACTTAAAAAGTCACCCTTATAAAGTCACAATTCTTTTTCATGCTAAATCATGCATAGTTTTATAAAACATCAACAGTATTTTTTTTTAATGCTGATTTGAAATTCTCCTCTTACTGTTTTTAATGTTCATTTCTGAAGAGACAGTCTACTCACCCCCTGGAACTCCCTGTTCCTGTGTATTACTATAAATTGAGCCAAGATCTGGTTTTCTTCAGTACCACACACTGCTATAATGTAGCTGTGCACTAGGCTACACCCTGATCTGTGTGACACTGACATAAATATGAGTAAATAATTTGGTTTGGAAGCTTGGTGAGTCACATGACAAAGAATTTAAAACTTCCAAATGTCTTCAAGTTGGTGGCATCCCTTTATTTTTTCCTGTTCAATGTACATTGAATAGAAATAAGACTTTTAATGTTTAACCAGCAGAGACAAAAATATGGTTTTTGGTTTTATTTAAAACCATCTATCAAAACACTGCTATCAAAAAATATCCTTTTAATTACAATTCTTTGAAAATTCATATTTGAACTAACAAAAATTCCTTTAATAAATATTTCAGCCTTACCTGAAAAAGGTATTCAGGAGATAATTAAGACATAGATATTGCTGAAAGATGCAAACATCCAGAAAAATTATACCATTTATAGGATAAGGCAATACAAATATTGTAGGAACTCTGTGTTATGTTGATTTTAAATCTGAGAGGTGACGAATGTAATTTCCTGTATGACTAGCAACAGCAATGCTTCTGCTTTTATAGAACTTGAGAGAAAAAAAATAGTATTCACATTGCTTTCACTTTGCTTATCTTGACTAATTGTCTTTCTGATTCCTATTAACAACCTTTTTAGAGCTTATTATTATAAAGATTTTAATAATATGTGCTTTGTATGGGGAAAAAAGTTATTTCAGAAGGTGGGAAAATTAAGAACACTGAAATAAAATCTGAAGCCTTCTACATTTAGGTCTCCTCTACAAACACAGTTCAGTTCAATACTCATTACTGCAATTACTAAAAGATTGCTCAGTAAGATGTGAAACTATTTGTTAGTCCCAGTCAGCTTCCCACTGGGCAGATGTACACTTCTAATGGTTTTCACTGCTATGGCACCTTAATATCCAAAGAAAAGGGTGATATGACACACTTTAGCAAATGAAGCAATTCCAGTATTAACCTGGAGCTGGTTCTGCCAGCTGAGACAGCATCAGTCTCTAGAGCTGTCAAGCTGTCACACTTCACTAACACTGACTTCACTTTAATGTTAATGAGGAGGCAGCAGACAGCCTAATTTAATGGTCAGCCCCCACAATGCAGCTTGTCCACAAGGCAGAAACATTTGTGCAGGGCTCTGAGACTGCCTCTTGAACAGAGAGGCTCTTGCTGCTTCCCACGCAGCCCTTGCACTCTGAAGGGAGAGAATAATAAAGTTCTTTCCCAGTCTTTAGGGAGGCTAACTATCCATCTCCAATAATATTTATTACACTTATGTCTCTTTTAGATAAATGATCAAACAAATACACAGATTTCTCAATTTAGCAGCTAGGTAATGCAAAGGAATCATAAGCCTTATTTTTCGTAATATCATTAATTCACACATAACATCTGAAACCCCCTGTTTTTAAAATGTTTTAAAAGCTGCAAAATGGGTAAGGATGTTTCTAACTTTTCCAAGCACGCATGTTCAATACATGATAAAGAATCCACTTCGGAAGTTCTGCTCATGCAAAAGATGGAACAGAAGAATAAAGCAGAAGTAAAGAAGTAGAACTCAACACAAATTAACTAACAATGGACATGAACAAAGCCATTTTCTCCAGACTGACCCTGGATTTCTATTTGGAAAGCAAACTTGCATCTGAGGAAAGCAGCAGTGTTTATGCAGAAATATGTATCACATTTTCAAGCTATTAGAACATTCCTCATCTGCCAGTTTGTTGAAGAATGACTGCAGCATAAGCAAAGTTACAGATGATTAAAGAATAATATGCTAAATAAGATGTGTCTCCCTGTAAGGTGACTAAGACTAATAAAAATAAAACCAAAAGTCACAGTAGTTTCCTTTTCCACCTTCTTTTAAAGAAGGAAAAGTACCCACACAAACCTGCTGCTCCAGCCAAGATTGCGTGAAGCTGATAATCTCTTTAATGACTACTGGAACTGTAAGACACATCTTGTTGTGTTGCTTTTATACCCATTAGGTATTTTTCTAGTCTTCTTTTGACTCAAGAAAGCTATGGGACGTGTGATGCAGGAAAAAAACCCAGTCTTGTAAAATTAAAACCCAATACCATTTCACGTATCCTATCAATGTCTCTCTTATGCTCAGATGCTGCAAAGCTACAGTTTTTTATGCCCCATCTGGGCAAACCCGCCACAAACAAAACATCTTGACACCAGTGCTCTTTCTCGCACTCACAGAAAATTCTGTAAGTGGCTAGCAATAATGTGTGCGGGTTTTGTAAATTTGTTTAGAGGCAAAATAAAAATATTCTACACTGCTTATCCTGAGGAAGCCACAGATTAATAATGAAGGAACCATAATGCAAATACTGTATCTCACATATGCATGCACGCAAATCAAAGAACAACGTTCATGCAAATTAGATATTGCACTTCTAAATTTACTAAGATATATATGCTGTCTCTGAGGAAAAACAGAGAAATTATTCCACTAATACCATGACTGTTTAAGGCATCTTCAAAGGATAAAGAAAGAAAGCACAAGAAAACTGGAGAGGGAACAGAGTGGCACAACACTTTCTGTAACAAAGTAAAAGACAACGAAGGGCTTAGAAATACAAATTGCAAATGAAGATGGAGTCCCCAAAGCAACAGAATTCTGTAGAATGCTCCAAAGATCATCAAGACCTGTAACACTGTCTTCCACACCCTTGAAAGGAACCAAGCTGAAGAAAATAAAAGCATGCTAAATAATGCTATGGACTCTTAGAGAAAAGAGACAGAAAGCAAGTAAAAGAAGCATGCACAGTTCAAGCTGTAATACACAAAAATACATCCTTACAATGAGGGTGAAAAATAGCCACAATAAACAGGAGAGAAAATTCTTCCTAAATCACAAATTCATTAAGTCAGTAAGAACACAGGGAATTACATATCTTATTACTCCTTGTCTGCTGTGTTTGTCTTCATCAAAAGCAGAATACATTATTTTTTTAAACTGCAAGAGTCAACTTCAGCATGGTCAAGAAAACCAACTAATGGGAAAGACAAATGTAAAGTGATGCTACCACTCCTAATTTTATGAAGCTAGGATTGATGAAAAACTAAGCTGAACTCAACAACTGTAGGAACAACGTGAAGCCATTTCAGAATTCAAATAAAAATCAGACATCACCAAAATTTAGAAGAAATACAGGATTAAAGTAATTTCCATCACCTCTCTGTCCCAGAGGACGCAGTGCACCACCATAACCACTCACACTTCTGAAAGCAGTGCAGCATTCTGTGGGGAAAGGGCACAACAATCCCTTGAAAATCAAGAGTCTAAGGACCTTTCTTATGTTAAACCAGGACACTTAGGTGCGTTGTAGTAAACAGAAATTATCAATACCCATTGTACTTAAAAAAGCCCCTAATAAAGCCACAGCTTTTTAACTGCATAATTTTACTGCCCTGATGTACATGATTCAATTATCCGACCTTACAAAAAACTTCTGTGCCACGGTCATGTTTCACGTCATTGCTTAAAACCCTGGGAGTAAAAGGCCCTCCTGCTTTGCTACAGACACATGCAACCTACGAAGCACTGTATCTAAGAAAATTAGTATGAACAGTTTGCTTTTTATCACGTGCTCCAGGTCATTGATAAGGTGAGGCACTAGAAGCCTCCTCTTTTACTTCTTCTGGGAAAAAATCATTGTATTTTTCATTACGACTCTGTTGGTTTGCTCTCTTCCATCACTCAACGCAATCACAGGCAGCAGAAAGAACCTCCCATGATTATTAATAATTTCGGGGCAATAATGTTATGGCTGAGTTAGCATGTTTCTGAACATTTAAGTTTTATATGTCAAAACCTTTAAGTTTTTCTGAACTTGACATCATTGAAGATTATGAGATCTTCACACAGACTTGACATTAATTTGTCAAAAAATTTGTGTACTAAATATATATATCTAAATATATATATTTATATATAACTGTGATTATCATGTTCATCTGATTGAAGTTGAGACATGACTGTATTAAAGAAAATGCCTGATTTTGTTAAAGGGCTACTTTCAAATCTATAGTCATCACTGTCCTGCTAATGTTTCTGCTATGAAAGTAGGATGTATCCCAAAATCCGTTAGCTGTTGTCTTCTTATAGAGGGGCCCATCTCCTACCTATATCTTAAGGTAACTCTTTAATCCTGTCTTATGAAGTCTTAGAGATAAACAGTTCTTTATTAACTAAACTTACAGACAGTCTGGTAAGAGTTCTACATGTAAGTGAAACAGTTCTACGAATTTAATATTTAGTAGATTCACTTCAGTGTGTGACTGCCACTGAAGTGCAGAGACAAAGGAGTGCTGGAGGGAACCAGGGCCTGTGCACATGAATCAGTCTGCACTCAGAAAAGAGCAAGTGCAACACAAAATGCTACCATTTCAGGTTTGTATCAACATACCTGTCTGATCCCATTAAAACTGGAGCAAGCAGTCCTACTGACTCTTTCATAACTTGGACTCACAAAACTGTTAGTCAAAAAAGGTCTCTGGAGGTCTTCTGCTGGCAACATTAGGTAAGGCCAGGTAGGGATTTATCTAGTACGATCTGGACAACTACCAAGAATGGAGATCCCATGGACTCCCCTCCTGGTGAAGAGCCATAGCAATTATTAAATTGGTCCTGGGACTGTAAGGATTGCTTTTGCTCTTTCACCATTGAGTTCCTAACATTTTTTATGTTGGTTATTGACAATTGCTTCTGTTGAAGCATGTCAGACAGGTAATAAATCATTACAGCCTTTTAGACCTCGTGAGATGCTTGCGCATTCTTTCAGAAGCGGAATTTCTAAGTCTTGCTGAAAGCAATGAGATTAGAGGGCAGCCTGCATATGGCAAGATTGTTTCATCAAAGGCTAAATCCACTACAAAAAGTAAAATTGATAACACAAAAGGAAAAAGAATGCATTAGCATATGATCGTGCCAAATACTTTATCTAAATAAATGTTGTGAATTAACAGCATTTTCACTGTCTAACTAAAAAGCAATGAAATCAAACTATTTTATTGTATTAGCTTTACTATGTACAGACAAGAGAATTGTTTTCTACTACAAAACTTAGCAGTTTTTGGCAAGACTATATTTCCTTCAAGAGTTACAATTGACTTCTCAATCTTTTCCAAACTTAGATTAAAAGAAAAACACAACTGTAATGCTAACATATTAAAAATCACTGATAATGTTTCCAGCCCCATATAACTGATAAAGCAATTTCTTAGCATGCTGGAAAAAATTAAAATAATTTTGGACTGGTGTTTTAAAACAAGATTTTTCCAAAGCTACCAAACTTAATTAACTTCAAATCTCTGAAACAGTCAAGAAATACACATACCTGCAATTGGAATATTCTGTGATACTGACAGCTGTACATCTCCAGTCCCAGGTGGCATGTCAATTACTAAATAGTCCAGTTGACCCCAGTCAACCTAGAAGACAACAATATAAATGTATGTGGAGATTTATGTGTTTCTATTTAAGGCCCTTCATGTTTTAGTGCAATCCTTGTTTCTTATAATGCAAACAAGTGAACCAAGGACACCTAAAAGAATGATACTGAGATGTCCTCTCAGTCACACTTTCAGCATGGGATCAAGACATTATTTTCCTGAGACACAATCTTTGCTGATTATTGCAAACTAAGAGTGCAACTTTATCATTAACTTAACTGGCATAATTCTTATTTAATTATTTCCCCCCAAAAATTAGAAATAACTTAAGACTTTTACTTTGCAGCTGCTTAATCATGGCTTAGAAGCAAATATTAGGTAAAACTCAGGCTAAAAATCAGGGGTTTGTGCAGCAAATATCACTCAGGAGTTGCTTCTATTAATTTAAGACTACTTTTGCTTCCTTCTTACCACTTGTGAAACTACACAGTTTATTTACTAGCTTATTTGCTACATACAAATTTAGGCTTTTTTTCCCCTGTTTTGTTGTTATGAAGTTAGAGCTATCAGTCCTGGATTTTTCTCTATGAAAAAGAGGTGTTGGGAGAAAAGAAAAATAAAGAAACAGAACACCCTAGATTTGTTAAATTAAAATCACCAGGTATAATTATACAGACTTACAACATTCTTAACATCACAAAATAAAAAAATATTAAACTTTTGCTAGACATCAGATGAGAGCAACCATTAAAGATCTTAGACTCCAACATGAGAACACTGAGATTACTTACCCTTTTTTACTAGGACAGATTTCAAGGAAAGCCAAAAACTCTCCCTAGACCACGGTGCACAGAGAGAAATGTTCTCTTAATGAGAACAGAAATGATCCTAGGCCTACTCTATATAATGGACAGCCTACCTATACCTTATCTAAACATTTCGCAACAAATATACTGGAATTATATGGTATGTTTCTGATTGATACAACATATACAAGATACAGTTGTATGAGCCACTTTAAAACAGGAAAATGCCAAGCTAAAGCATTGTATTTTACACATTTCCTCAAGTGTCATTTTAACAGCAAAAAATAATCAACACTTTGCCAGTCCCCTAGTTACTGTCATACTAGACCCTGTCAAGGGAACACTCATCCATTTTCATTCAGTTCTTCTGTGGATGATGACCTTCAAGGGAAGCACATGCCATGCGAAATCCAGATCACTAATCCACTATGCACTCCAGCGAGAAATGGAATTTTTCTCTTTCCAAGGCAGACTAATGAAGAAGGAAGACTTCAGAGCACTTATGAGAGAACAGCGGTGGTAAAAGTTAGCTGAAAATTCTAACTTTACATGTCTAAATTAGGGACTTCCAAGCACGCCTCCCTTTTCTCATTTTCTATACAAAAGCTGCAGGACCACTAAAAGGTGCCTAAGACAGTCTAGCTAAACAAGAAATGCCACTTACATTAACCACAGAAAACACTGCACTTTTTCACATTTGATATTGATCTGTATCATCTGTAATATCTATATTTTGTCAACAAAATTGACATAAATCTAGCAGATTTCTAAAACCAGTTAGCATTCATAATCATATTGAGACTATATAACCCTGAAGAAAAACTACGTATCTGTGCAAAAATATACATACTGAAACAATTATGGGTAGGAAAGCCATTTTATCTGGAAAAAAGTCTGGTTTTTAGTTTGGTTTTCTTAACTAATCTTGCTTAGTTATTCACCAGATAAATGCCAGTGCTGATGAATGCCTCCTTGCCCAGTAAAAACTACTTTGCTCACATGAAGGCATGAACTTCAAATTTCTATGTTTCTTAATTAAAAATCAACCGTAATAAAAGTGACAGATTGAAATGATATAGATGTAGTAGTTTACAATATTAATAAAGCCACATTCCTTGAAGATTTGCAACTGAACACAGAGATCTTCCGTAAGTAACACGTATAAATCTCAATATGCAAAACCCGCATCTTTCATAATAATCACAACCATTCTGAAATGCTAGATAGGCATAGGCAGTTTTAGTTTTCAGAAAGGATTAATGGATTAATTCAAAACATCTCCCCCCTCCCAAGTCTTCATGAAGGCTGATTCTGGCATCTTTTGTTAAGTTCATATATATATATATGATATATAATATATAATACAATTATATATTTATATTTATATTATATATAATACAATTATATATAATACAATTCCAGTAATAATATTCTCCTTCCTTAAATGCTTCTACAGAATAGAATGAATAAACTGTTTTTTTGCTTTCTGCCTTGCAGCAAGATGCAGTCTGGAAACACATCTATGAGTGGCACAGCACTACTATCATTCTGATACAGTTTCTAATCACTTTGTCTGCCAAAAACTCTTGGTTCTTGGATATATTATTGGAAAAAACCCTTGGATATTTAGTGATTTTCAGCCGTTTTCTCCAGGAGCTCAAATTCAAGTCCTTCTAGGTACACCACTGCCTTATGGAGTAGTACAAAACAACCCAAATCCCACCCTTATCGGTAACTGGAATGAAAAATATTTTCTCCTCAAGCTAAAAACTGTCTGGTTTTCCATATAGTTGCCAGCGCTAACTATAAGCTAGCTCCTCCTGTGTACCAAAGTGACTTTCTGGGCTTGACCTAGAGCTTTTCTTTTCAGCCTTACCAGATGTTTTGCTCCTCCAACCTCTTCAAGCACTAGTCTCCTTCATCAAGTTCCATGTGATCGTCCAACATACCAAGCATAACAGTTGTGCAACGCTGCTGGAGGTGACTGCAAATGCCAGGGGCTCAAAGCCTTTCCTAGGCATTCAGATTTGTGGGGATACACAAATTTTTGCTCAAGAAGTTACTGTCGAAATTTACCCCATATAGTAGCAGGGAAAAAAGGGTACAGAAATCTGCCTCAAGCTTCCTGAGTAAGTGATCCCGTAACATCAAACATGCACTTTCTGGATGGTCCTATAAATAATGATTTTTAATGATTTCTTAATAAAGTTGTAAACCTTTAAAAAATGAAGCTAATAAAGGAATCTTAAGCACATGGTGAATCTCATGGTAAATCTCATTGCTAGGCAACAGAAAAAATACTCTGTTAACACATAGTGTAATTAAATTATAACGCTTTATTTAATTTAAGGTACTGTAAACATCTTATTTCACAAATTTTCTTCAAATTCACAGATTGAAAAGAAAAAGAAATGCGCTGTCTATCAAATTAAGTGTGCTCTGTTATAATACTTACAAATATGAGCACAGAAAAACGGAGAAGCTACACCATCCCAGCAGCAGTGGAGAGGACATCTTACCACTGTGTAGAATAGGAGGAAGACAGGCTTTTGTCCCACAAGTTCAGAAAAAGCCACAGCAAAGATGCCAAGGTCTGTAAGTACTGAATATATAAAGGAACTACCCTCCACAAACCTCTCTTGAGTCATGCCACTGCTGTGGTGCTGAACTGGTGAAAAGAAAGTCAGGTGGCAAACCATATTGGAAAACCACTCCTAATTAAAACCAACCTTGCTTTTAATTTTGAATGTAGTCAAGTAGTTATTGTCACGATTTCATTTTCCTCTTTTTCATTTGTAATTCAGGGCAAGAAGGGAGAGCTGCACCAAAATGATATAGCCATAATTTCTGGAAAGAACTGAGCTACAGTATTTGCCTAGTAGTGAGCAGTAGTGTCTAGACTACTATATAGGTTTGCTCAGACTTGGGCTGGGGAATGCTGCACGTAACCCCATTTCTCACTGTCCTCTTATTTGATTCTATTCTGCAAGGATTGGATGACGTTCAGTTCCTCCTCCATTACCATCCCACAGGAGTACAGCAGTATGAAAATCCTTTATTAAACACATTATTGAATGTAATTTGGATAATTTGTTATAGAAGTGTACACTTTATTTAATGGGAGAAGAAATTCCAAGTCTGTTACTAAATTTCAACACAGCAGAAAGAAAGAGAGGAAAGACATTTTTAATTAAATTTAGAACTGGAACATAAAATCAGGAGTGGCTTTTTGAAATCTACTATTGCCATTCATTCAACATTAATAAAATTGAACATATAATCAGGCTGTGATGTAACACACTAATTTGAATGCAAATCCTGTTTATATGCAACAATTTACCAAATCAGGACCACTGTCCTCATGTTCTCAATGAGTTCCAAGAAGTGTGTCTGTATGCAAATGCGGTTTCACACAAGAAAATGAGCTCAGAGAGTTCCCTTTGCAAGCAATAGGCAGACAGCAGCTACAAAAGCCTGCCTTGTAGCATCTGAAATCTGTCAGCACCTTTGCATGTACAGAGGTGTTAATGTCTTTGCCCCTCTAATGTATACAGTGTGTAAAACATTTCAAAGCATAGAAAGGTAATTGCATTTTCCTTAAGCACAGTATTCATCCTTTTTAAAAAAGGCTTAACTTGGCATTTATTGTTAAGCAATGTAATTAAGTGCCATGTGCTTCTGTGTATTTTCCCTTGCTCAGAAACACCAGGAATGCTTCTATGTAAATTATTTTAATCAATCATTCTGCTTATGTGACAATCCATAATCAAAATACCAGATACGAATTTTGAGTATGGGTTCTAAATAGCAAGTTAAACCCAAGGTAGAACACATAGATACAGATGACATTTCTGCTGAGGAATGAAGCCTCAGCATCCTCTGTGCATGAGGCAGAAATGATAGAGCATTAGAACAGATGAGGGATTGCTACTTATGACTTTGAAGTAATCCTCATGTTTGGTTGTTTGGTAAATAACAGAAGATATTATTTACTTGTTCTTATTAAGAGGAATACATGCAGAGTTACAATCAAGCATTATGCAGGTGCAGACTTGGCAGCAGCCAGCCAAACTCTGAACACCAGGATCAGAAAAACAGCAAGAGCTACACTGCAGGCAGAAGTCTATTCCTGCCAGATTCATCCTCCTCTCCTAAGTACTTTGTGTGTATATTAATGATTTAATCCAGGCAAGCAGCTGAACAAAGTAAAGGTGAGAAATTACGTTCTTAAATGAAGATTTATATACCTGTTCACATGTAGTTATGTGTTAAGATAAAACATGCATTTAAAATAAAAACCATGTATTTTAACATAAAACATGTACCGAAATAATACTTCATTGAAAAATTACTTACAAGATGCTGTTTAGACACACACAGACATTAAAAACCAGTAAGTAGTTTCACAGTGTACGAAAACAGATAACTTAGGAATAATACAATGAAACACAGCATTTTAATCAAAATTTTTAATGCATTTTCAGAAGTATTTGATAAAGAAAGAAGACATTCCCCAGACATAAACTGAAAGATTTTTAGCCCCTATGGAAACTTTCTCCTATTTAATATCATAACAGGATATGCCACAGTGCTTAACACAACTCGACACTTTCTGAATAAACACAACTGCCCCTTTAACTTGTCCTCTGATGCTTAACCAATCTCAAAGCCTTACAATGTAACACCATGAAAAACAGATGCACTGCAACACTTCAAATTCCCTCTAAGGTATTTCTGAGCAGTCTGTTCTGCCAAATTCAGAGAGAAATTGAGGTGAAGCATAAAAACAGTTTGCTACAAAGACATCCACAAGGAAAAGGAAATTCTCCTAGTCTTTCTCAATATAGGTTAAGAGTAACTTTTAGAAATAAGTGCCTAGGAAGAATGCCAGAGTCCTGTTCAATTCAACAACCAAAACAGAAACTGGCCTCCTCCTCTTCCTCCCTGACGGCTTTTAATAATGTTAAGAATTGAAGGCAAATACAGTAACCTGAAGTTTCTGTGACCTTCATTTGTACAACCAACAAAACTAAACACTTTCCAGAAGGCAGCAATAAAGAGGTTATTCTCTGTGGGGTGTTCCAGGAGATGGAGGGAAGGCACTCAACACCAAGCTTCTTCAGGAAGCCCAGTCAACATCGTGTCAGCTTGAATGGCAGATGGAACCCAGCTGTGGGGCAGTCTGGAATGTCCATAAGAGCCTGGAGATGATCTCTGCGGATGACTGAAAAGGAGTAATTCTGATGAAGACTATCAGCACTACCATGTATAAAAGGCTCTTCCTCCAGGTTCAAGCTGTTACTACAAAGAGCTTTTGTGAGCTGGGATTCCCATTTCCCAGGGATTTTTTCCCTAAAGGATGACAGTCTGGAAAGCAAACTTCTATTATGCAGTCTTGAAACTGATCATTGGTCTGCTGCTCTCTCTACCCTTGAACCACAAATTATGCAATACAAAATTTGCAGAAACTTTTCTTCAGAAATACACCATCTTTTTTTTTTCCAGGTTCTACAATACAGAACTGCCTGTAGTTCAGCTTCTGAATCATGACATCAGGAAAATAAATATGGAATAAGCAAGTGTCTATTCCTATGTCTTTCTGCAATAAAACTAAGCACAAAAGTTAGGTAACATAAAGGTAAACAAATCAGAAGAAACTGGGCTAGTGTCACATCTTCTAATTAAACTAATCACCACGTTGATACAGCTACGTTAAACACATCACCTAAACTACAAATTCTGAGTTCTCCTTACTCATACACAAAGGTAAAATCATTGTCTAGCTATCAAATCCAAAGCCAACACCACATTTTTAAGGCAGTATTATCAGGAGTCAACTTAAGCTCATAAAATTTATATAAGCTGTCTGAACCAGATTTCCCCTACAATAACAATAGAAGGAAATATTACAAGTGTTGGCAACAAATACCAAAAGGGAGAAGCTTAATAAGACCACTGCCCATATGTATTTCAGCCTACAATTCTGTAATTATGTTGAAAGCTGATATATAATTTAAGACTGAATGTTTAAGTTGTGCAATGGAAATGAATGTTTCTAAACTGCTTTGTAAGTTATTGAACTTCCTTAATGTTCAGTTCATTTTCTGGTACAAGAAAAAAAATTTATAAATTCCTTACTGAGGTACCGACAGACTATTATAGGTACCACTTCATGACCACCACTGAAACAATGATCTTAAATCAGCACTTAAACTAAAAATCATTAGATTAAAAATGTCAGAAAATTCTTTCTCAACTACAATGTATAATGCTTTTTTGTACAGAAAAGGGAACTTCTGCAGAAGCCAGTCTAAAGCCACCTAAAAAAGGATTACAGAAGAAAGTAACATCATAGGTGTTATTCAAGTCACTTAAAACTCTGCTGAAGAAAACCCTCCAATATCACCATAAACAGTGCAACATAAAAACTCAAATAGAATCAGTTAGATGTAGACAGCTGAACAGAGGCCAAAAGACAGTAAATCTCAATAAAGAACATAATTTTCTGTCTGGTGAGAGTTTAAAGTAACTAGCCTTGAGTTGAAACATGAATTTTAAATAATAAAATGCTGGTTTTCTTTTTTTTAAACAACCTGTTTTTCACAAATATGGATTAAAATTTGTCCTCCAAAATTTCTGTACTTAAATTCACAAATATATCTTCCTCAGCCACAGAATTCAAAAAATTCAGCCCTTGCAAATAAAACCAGTGTTGGAGAGTCTGCTTTAATTATCTCAAAGCAAAACAATCAATACTTCCAACAAGAGTTACAATAAGGCTGCACAAAATATAGAACCTTTCAACTCTTCAGGAAGACTGAAGAATATGAGAGTGTGAGAAAAGAATGTAAGGAAGGGTACATGTGAGAGTGAACAGAGCAGATTCATGACCATGGGACTGCGATTGCAAGTTGGTATATGTTCTCTGTCAAAAAAACTGCCTTTACATCAGAAAGGAGCAAGAAAAATTGCATATACATTGTCCTTACAAATAATAGAACACAGAAAGGACATTAAAGACACAGACGAGATGTAAAAATGAAAGCAAATTTTAAAACAATACACATTTTGCAGTCACACACATACCACAGCCACAATTTAAAGATGTGCTGAATGTCATATCCCTAGAATACTAAGAGCATTTACTATCAATCAGACAACAGATAATCTGTGAAAGAACCAATTATAGATTGCCAAAATAATTGCTGTGCCCACAGAACCATGCTTCTGCATTCACCAGTGTCCTCAGTTAGGAATCTACAACAAGAAAAGTGTTCCTTGTATTCTAAACCTAATTAAAATAATTTGCTGAAGGTGCTGATACTGTGAGTTTCAGGGACATCCAGTGATTACCATCAAGCAATGGAGAATCTTCGTATTTTTATTCACTTCCTAGCTTTTTCTTTAGCTTCAGTTCTTATTTAATGGTTTTTATACAGAATAAAAAATCTAGCAGAAAAAGAATTTTAAATGTCCACTTTAGTTGCATAGTAGGAACTGTATTCCAAAGGCAGCATTCTTCTAGGAGAACATAATTTTTCTTTTAAAAGATACTACTGAAAGAGCTAAACACACTAAGAAGTGAAACATCTTCTACAGCTTCATAAACAGTACAAAAAAGCAGCTTCTTCATTGTTAGGGAGGGGGAGGGGAAAAAAAAGCCACATGACACTAATCTCTGGTACCTTAAGCACAATTACTTTATGTTTGTGTCAATCACTTGGGATGTGAGAAATAATCACTTTCCACAAAGAATACTAGTACAAAACCTGCTGCTATTCTTGGATACCTGCAGTTATTTTCTGGGAGCAAAAGAGATATGGGAGGATGGTTTGAGTGAAGGATCAATCTGTCAGCTTCCAACAGACAGAATGCAAGCTGGATTATTAAAAAGAAAAGAAACAACTCTGTGCAATCAGTTTAACATATATTAATTCAATATTAATTTTTAAAAGCTGTTTATACAGTTACATTCAAAGTTGTTTAGTAAGTAAAATTAATGTGTGATGCTAAACAGTGTGTCAAAGTAGAATCAATATTCAGAGGTAGCAAGGTTCCACTTTTGTTTCGATCAAAAAGATGAAAAAGAAAGGCTGAAAAATGGGGGAAAAAAACCATGCTCAAAAAGCAGCTCTGTTGAGCTCCACCTACACATTCCACCAAAGATCTCGACTGTTTAGGAAAGGAAATAAAAAATCTCCATTGAGCATAAAATTTCAACCTGAAGCCCATTTGGGATCCATTAATTACACACACATTTGCGGAAAAAAAGCAAGTCTTACAAGCCCAATCTAGCAGGCACTCTCTAAATGCACCTGCCACTGGAAACACTGAACTCAACACAAAGCTGAGCATACGTGACCATTAAAAAAGAAAAGAATCAAACCAAAACCAAAATCTCAAAGCCTGTGGTTCTGCTCTTGTAATAGCAACTGCTTAATATCACAGTTAGACACATGAGAGAACATATCTATGAATGGGAAGATGTCAGTTTTAATTTCCCAGGCAGGTGGCATTTACCTGGATAAAACTATGTAAGCAAGAATGCAAAGGCCACAGAAACTACCATGACCCTATACAAGGCCAGCTGAGGTATTCACCTGGAAAGCTAAAGCTTCAGGTTAACTGAATTTCCTGCACAGATCTGGTCATGCTCCCCCTTCATGCGTCTAGTCCTGCCCTCAGGAATCTTGCATCTCTAGCTGTAGAGCAGAGGGTTATGACTGCTGTATGTGATTGCAGGGCACTCTCCTGGGTGAGTGAGCAGGTAATACAGCCCTAAATGCTAAACTGGTAACGTAACCAAACTTGCATCTCTCATGTTCAGGCTTCCAAGGCTCTTATTATGAACAGAGGATAAGCCTGTGGAGTTCAACTGAAAGAAGGATCTTAGCGCTTAACAGAAGATGCTCAGTTTTGGCTTTAAATCTTCACTCTACACAGCTGTCCAATAAGGTTACATTTAGGTGCTGAAATCCAGGACAGATACAGAAAGTGAGACAGCCCACAGGCTTTTCCTTATAGCCCTCTCGTTCAACATCTTCAGTACCACTTAATTCCACTTGGCAAACCTACTCCCACTGACTTACACCATTAATTTCCACTTATTCCACACCAAGCTCTAAACTTCAGCACTCCAAGATATATCACCTATTCTTCTAAGGCACTGCCGAAGAGTCTGAAGGTACCTTCAGGAGGGCAAAGTAACCCCTCACTACACAGAGAATGACAAGTGATGTATTCTCCAGGTATGCAGTGGCTCCAGGCGAAGCTTTGGTTTAACTCTCCATTCCTGCAGGCTGGACACCAGCCTCTTCGGCACAGCACAGCACAGCCCATGTCCCTTTCTGCATCTAACCTACAACAGCTAGAAACAAAGAACAAACCCTCTTACTAGCAGAGGAGAACAAAGAAAGTAGAAGAGTAGCATTAGGTGTCTCCTATTTTTTTGAAAAAGTTTACGTAAATAATGGAAGTTTCATTTAGGAAAGAAAACAAGCAGTGCCTTCTTTCCCTCGCTCCTTTACCACCAGTATTCCTGTTTAGCAAACACTTCAAATCATGCTTAAATCACTACCTCTTTCCAAGAATGATGCTGGATGCCATTTAGGCACAAAGTTCTGAACTTTGCTGCAGAGAAATCTTAAACCTCAGAACACTTTCCTTTAAAACCTTGAGTAAAAAAAAAAATCTAACCCCAGCACAGCCATTTTGAGACACCATGAACTCTCTGCCATTTCTTCCTGTCTAGTCAACAAATCCAGCAAAACAGTTGCATGTTCTGCATTTGTTTTATGCAAAGGAGAGGAGACATTTGCATACCTGTGTAATGTGCACAAGAGATGAGACTACTGGAAGCAGAGCAAAGAAAACACTTTCACAGCCTGTTCCCACAGCAGCAATAACTGCACAGTCATAACTATGACAGCTGAGGAACCAGGCCAAGAAATGTTTGCTGTAAATACATTCTCACTACGCTGTTAGGCTTTTTTTTTAATCCTTAAAGACATTTAAAATACATTTACTACAAATACTTCCAGTTCAGCCGTAAGTGTTGGCTAATGTTTTTGGGTTTTTCTGGTTTTCTTAACACTTCTTTCTATGATTGTCAATTGCTTTCAGCAACTATAATCCCTTTTCAAATCAGCTGCTAATGTGAGCCAATAAAGCAACAGGGAGCTGTATGGATCCTGCTTAATTAAGGGAAGAAAGTCCAGAGAACAGGTTTTGTAGCTTCAGCTAGAAACAAAAAGAATCAAGCCCATATTCGTTCAGTCACACCCACCCCAAAACATACAGGAACACTCAAGACAAAGGGTGACAATAGAAGTACTCTAACTGGGGGACAGAGGAGTGGAAAGAAAGCTTTCTGCCATCTCCCACACTTCTGGCTACAGTACATCTCTGTATCAACGTTCAGCTTCTGATCTCCAGGAAGTACAATCATTTCCTTTAAATATGTACATACTGATTGGGACTGGTTAAGGCAGTTCTCTCAGGACAGACAGGACCTTTCAAGGTGATTATTAACATATGAGCAAATTAATGATGATTCTACAAATTCCTGTAGCAGGCTTTTCTAAACACCAACATCACAGCTGAAGCATGGTGTAGAAATTAGTGTAGAGATTTCCATTGATTTAAGTCAGTTCTGAAGGAGAAGAAACTAGTTTATTTATCCTTTAGTTTTTGCAAAATACATTTAATAAAAAATGAGTATAAGAATTTTTACTAATTCTTTTGTAAGGTATGAATGGGTCATCTTATCTCACCCTTGAAACAGGTTCCTTAATTTCAGTGACAAAACAAGGGAATGAAATTTGACCTTCCTTGATTTAAAAGAAAGCTTATTAAAGACTTAAGAAAAATCTCACAAGCATTCAGTTATAGTTTACCATCTGCCAGCTGTAGATGCAGTCTTAGTGGCATATCCTACTGCAGTTTTAGCACTGGCAGTTCAGTCAGTATTACTGAGTGTTGTTTCTCTTTTCAAAATACCTCCAATAGCAGAGAACATTTCTAAATAGAACACATACATAATACCAATGATCTTATGTTGAGGGACGAAATGTCTGGATCTCTTCATTCTCATACTCTAGATCAAAACATTAAAATAAAAAAAGCTTTCCAACTCCCTAAAGACGCAACTGCTCTTATTTCTTTGATTAACAATGATGCCTCACCTGGTTTTTTTCTTTTTCCAAAACTATAAGGTGGCAGACTTTAGGCTGAACTAACCATCTCTATGTCCACCTCAGGCGGAGGCATCTCAAAACAGAAGAAATAAACAGAAGAGATATTTTTGTAATTGTGGAAAAGCTGGGAAATTTTTCACTGTAGTGACACTGTAAGTAAGACTACTGTAGTTTAGAATTATGCACTGCAAATATAAACATGTCTTTGTAGTTTATAATATAAGCATATACATAGAGCAGCTTTGTTTAGTTCTATGAAATGTAAACTGTAAATATCTGCTACTGACTATCTGCCTCAATTACTTGGAGATAAATTGGATAAACACATGAATATTGTGAAACACATGTCAGTTTTGAAATTAGCAAATATCCTAAGACGGATGGATATTTGCCAAAACACAGAACATAGAGGAAAACAGTATTAATCTGCACTAAGCACATACATTTCTGGTACATATCTTCTGTTGATACATAAACAAGTGTGCATAGACTCTTACATTTGTACTAGAACATGAAAAGATTACAAAAGTTTGAGAAACAAAGAGCTATTTATGTTTCTTACCCCTTTTGCTAAAATTTCCCATTGCACCATCTCACTCTTTTCCTGTCTTGAAAATTTAGTGCCATAATGCAAGTTAAATGCCTTCATTTCTTGACAGAGTCCCCTTCCTAAACCAAACAGTGTTAAAAATAAAATCCACCCAAAAAAAAATCATCTGGCTTCACAGCAGTGCTCCTTCTTCACTTGCTCTTTACATTTACAATAAGAATAATTTTCAGCATTGATTCACTACTACTATTCTGGGCATCCTTTGAATTCTCTTAAAACATAGCTACAAAAAAAATCAGAGCCATCAAATTGTTATTGTCTTCCTCCTGACCCAGTATGTGCCATTCTCAGCTAAATCCCATTTCACTACTCCCTCTCATCCACCAATACTGTCTCACTGATTTTGTAGTAGTAAGACACTTTTTTGCCCACCCTAATAATAATTTCATTTTCGACATTTACCATGTAAGTGACAAAACACAGCAAAAGAGGTACTTTCTGCCAATTTGTTTAAGAAATGGATCTAAAGGATGACAAGTTTTTGCTATCCTTAAAATCCAAGGTTTGTACCTATTATCTTAAGACACTGCCAAAGAGTATGGAGATAAATCCAGGAGGGGAAAATAATGCCTCAAATAGTACCACTGGGAATGACAAGTTATGTATTCCCACCACCCCAGGTATGCAGTAGCTCCAAGCTAAGCTTTGGTTTAAATTTCCATTCCTGCAGGCAGGGCACCAACCGCAGAGGCACTGCAATATTCTGAGCAGGAATACCAACATCCCTTTTTGCACCTAACCTGCAGCAACCAGAAAGAAAGAACAGACCCCTTTACTAGTGAAAAAAAAATAGAAGAGTGGCATTAGGTTTCTCTGTAGTCCACATTTTGAAATTTTCCTTATAAATGAATACCACCAGTATTCCTGTTTAGAAAACACTTAAAAACATGGTAGCCTTCAATTCACGTCTCCAGGGTCCACTCCTGCACTCATTCCTGCTTGCCTTTCATCTAAAAAAATTTGACATAGAAGATTTAGTCTACTTGTTTTTTTAAGATTAATTTTGTTACCATCTTTGAATTTTTCTTTGTCCAATTAGACTTTAAATTACTCAGGGCTGACCCTGATGGCAAGATTAAACAAGCAAACAATCAAAGTCAACGTATGCTTCTCCATGCACTACAGAGAATGACCAGATGGCCAGATCTCTTAGTCTGAATTTCATAGAGGCTTGCCTCCTAGACAGTAAACTACTAAAGTTTATGCAAAAAAAGTTAATGCAAAAAAATTGCCAGAAGTTTCCAGCAAAACTTCTTTATGCCATCCCTACGCAATTCTTAGGTGCCTGAGAGCACATCAATGCATGCTTCAAACCTCTCCTAGATCAAGGTACTTCTATAAAAACAAGAGGTATGATAGGGAAACAAAAAATTTATTTCTTCTATTTTTTTCATGGTTCATATTAAGGATGCTCATTCAAGAGATAAGGCTTATTTGGGTTTGACTTTTATGTCACCACCTCAGTACCTTTACAGTCTAAAGAGACCAGAAATGCTACTGAGGAAAGGGTGGTCTCAGTCATTATGTTGAAACTTGCTCATTTGACTGCAACACTTAACTGTATGACTACCTCACTTAGTGATTAAGGCAGTCACATTAGAGAGACACCTACACTCAGTTTAGGTTTTGACTGAATGCTCTAACCAATGATTTCTGTGATAGGCAGAACCATTTTCTTTGCTCTGACCTTTAATGGAGTTACAGACCGATAGTCAAATAGGCAGTGGAATGCCAATTTTAGAACTAATCCCAGATTCACAGAACAACTTAGGTTTGAAGGACCTCGGGGACCTCTGTCTGCACAATGCAGGAACAACTTAGAGCAGGTTACTCAGATTCCTGCCGAGCTGAGTCCTTAATATCTTTCAAAAAAGAATTTTGAGAATCTCTCCTGGCAACCTGTTCTGACATGCAATTGTTTCAACTATAAAAAAAAAAACCACCAACACCCCCTCACATTTCTTACTATATATTGCAATGTAAACTCATTACCTCTTGTGCTATTAACGTGCATGTCCACAAATAATCTACTTTCATCTTCTCTGTATGTATCCATTAGGTAGTTCAAGACAGCAGTTCGTATCTCCCTTTAACTGTCTCAAAACAAACCCAGTTCCTCAGTGTCTTTGCGTATTACATGCTTCACCCCCCAGTATCACCTTGATGGCTCTTTGCTGGAGAACATATAGGCAAGGTAGCATGTACCATCAAAAGCTAAGCAATTGCAAATGTATCTGCAAAAGAGATTTAGGTTCTTAAGAATACTACTCATGGTGAATGCCTGTGATACATTTACAATGATCTCAGGCATTCTTAATAGATATATGTCACTCATATGCACAGACACTGAGAAGCAGAAACACAGAATGTATTGTGGTCAAAAGAGAAAAGGTTTTATAAATTTGTTTTATAAATATAAAAAAGTATCAAAGAAAAATGTTTATATTTATTTGGAAGCTGTAAATACTAGTCTTTGTATGTCTGTGCATCTCTCACAAAAAGTGATAATTCACTACAGTGCTGAATACTGCATAAACACAGAACGAAATTCCCATGGTCCCAAGAATATAAGGCAAAAGACAATACATGGACACAAACAGAAGCCAAACGACAAACTCTTAGTGAATGATACTAATGAATCAGGTACATGGCTCGGCATGTAGTACTTAACTACTTCAGTGACAATGTTTTTGTTGTTTATTGCTTCAAATCAAATACACATTGCTCCTCCTAATGTGGAAAGTTTTCCCCCAGTTCTTCCATTGTTCTGTTTGTAAGAAATGCATTTATACACACAAACACATAAGGCAGTGCAAAGCTGAAAATTTACAGGCTGAAGAATTTATGAGATATAACACAAGAGTGTTACGAACACACATGCCAAACAAGATTGGACTGCTGTCTACGGACACCATATAGAGAACATTCTTCTGCCTAGAATGTGTACAGTAAAACAGCCAATGGCAGCATGGTAGCTATTTTACCAGGTATAAATATATTTGCTCTCAATACCTTATCCATTTTTGCCTTCTCAAGTGCAGCATTAACATATAGCTAAATAAACCACATTTAAAGAAATGTTGGCCCCAATCTATACCTGCAACCTCTCCAACGAAAATGGTAGAAAGCATAGCAGTAACTACATACACACTTCTCAAACAGTAGCAACTGCATCTAGCAATTTATTAAGTAATGTCACTCAAACACAAATAGTACTATCTATAATTTCTATAGAGATAAGTCACTTCAGACTGATCAGAAACCCAAAACAATATAGCCTCCATAATATTTGCTTTCCAAAAATTAAATACTACTTCTGTTTCCAAGTTACCTTAATCCCAAATCTTTAAGCATGAATTTTTACTGTTCTATTCACACAACTGTTGCTTTTATGGCAGCTGTCTCATATAGGCTCTTGAAATAATCCAGATCTCACAACCCATAGTCTGCTCAATATTTTAAAGACTATTTATCCATCTGTCTATATCTTCCCTATTCACTATAACATATGTGTGCTGGTTCTGGCTGCAGCAGAGTTAATTTTCTTCACAGTGACAACAATACATACGCTACAACTACCTATGTATGACAACTGAGCATCAGAGAATTATGCTACAAAAAAGGTCAAAGTACATATACATACATTCACACACTCCACCATAGAATTACTACCATCACTACCTCTGGCAGGTGCTGGTTTTGAAAGAAAGTAGCACACACAGTCCTCATTGCTAGCCAAATTTTCGAAATTATGTACAGATTAAGTAATCACAAACTGAGTTCAAATTTTTTAAAGGATAAAGCTGAATCTTTAGACTACAGCCCGATTCAACTCCGGGTTAGCTAATAAGTAACTTTGATCCGTCTTCTCCTTAATTTATGGTTTACAACATGAATTTACAGGGGATAAAGCCTGTCCAAGTATCAAAGTGCAAGGTTCCATTTCCTTTTGCTGATGTGCAGTGGCTCTGCACTGGAAGTTTTATTTAATTTGCTTTCTGCTAATTTGCCTGCATTCTTCCTGTATTCTTCCTTTCTAATTATATCCTTCCCAGTAAAACTTTGTTTTATTTTAATTTTCTTTCAATACATACCTTGACTAAAACAGAGGCTAAAGTGGTACTAAAATAAGCAGGAAGAAAGAGATAGAGGAATTACAATTCGATGATAATAAGAGCATTTTAGGGACTCATTAGAATTAAGCCATTCCAGGAAAAACTTCATCACCATTCTGGGAAAATGGGCTCATCCTTATCAAGTACATTAAAGGAACCTTTTGGATTCACAAATACTTAGCAGCACTGAGGCTCTACATTATAGCCATAATATACCAAAGACGCTGTCAATGCACAAAATATTCTGGATACTCTTGAAAACTATGATAAGGACGAAATACAGAAGTCCTGCCTCTTAAGACCAGACTAGCCTGCAGAAGCATAGGTTAAAATGTCATGTCAGGGTAAGAAATCCTATTAAGGGTGTTAATCAACCTGAAATTTATGCCTTGAAAAAAGAGCAGATTTCTGGGCTAGTTTCAATGTGACTGTTCACACAAAACAGAATTGCTGGTATCTATAACCCATGTTGTGTAGGCAACGCTTGCTTCCTTCCAGTAGTGATATAACTTCATCTATTGAGATGACAAAGATACAAGAATATTACATACTAAAATACGCACTTGCATTTTATCTGTAGTCTCATTTTGATTTGATTTTTTTAAAAGAGAAGCAGACTTGTGTGCAGAATATTGAATTTTTTCCTTCTCTGCTGATAGTTCAACTAGGTAACACACATAGAATAAGACAGAGCTCAAGATCAGAACAACAAACAGTTGCTATCTTTAATACTAAAAGCTTTATTGATTATTCCCTAAACAGGAAACCCCCTCCATTTGTATTGCTTCTATGACTATAGCAGATACTAAACTGGCAGTCAGCACAGTGCCACTTCCTTTCTCAGAGCCTTTTGGCAGAATAATTGCCACAACATATTCCAAGACATACAGCAGGTTTGTATCTGCACCCTTCTAATTGTTCCTTTGCCACTCAACTGTCAAGGTGTCCTAAGACAGAAAAGAGAATAGTGCTAGAAAATTTACCATAAAGACTGTACGGGACAGTGGTAATGACTATTTGAAATCCCTGTTCAAAAAGCAGTTTAAATCAGAGAGCAAATTTTGCTTGCCTTGTCTTTTTTTTTCATAATCTTTGTATGTCTAAGGTTCTTAGCTGCTTACTTGACACTTTTTTCAACAGCTTTTCAGATACATTACTGTTCAAGCACAGGCTTTAGGTGACTCTCAAAAAAAAAAATCGTACCTTTACTGCGCTTAGCCTAAAGGTTAATGTAAGTCACTCCCACAACAAATACAGCAAGATGATGCACTTTGAGGTAGCTTGTTTAATCTAAACCAAATACCACCACACTGAGTCAAGATACGCAGAGTAAAGGAACAAAGTAAATGGGACCAGGCAAAAAAGTAGGCAGCTTCTGAAGTGTATGTGAAGTGAAAACTGCATAGAAAAAGCCCAGTGCTATGGATGACACTGGAGAGCTATTAAAGCTTCCTTACCTGGACTTTAATTATACCTTTAGAGAAAAGAACTATCTTTTAAAGCTTAAATTAAAAAAAAAAAAAATCTCTTCTATCTTACCTACAGGCAAGCAAGATTCAAAAGAAGTGTTAACAGATGTGAAAGACTTTTTATACGAAGATAACTGTGACAGGGAAATAAAAATTAAAACCCAGACAAGTGACAGATCACCCTGAAGTATAAATGGGCCTACAGTACATCTAATTATGTTAACAAAGAAGTTACTTCTCAGCCACAACAAAATGTTGGGCAATTTCAAGACATATAAACTAGAGATATATTTAACTGAAAGAGTTATGAATATGTTTATAAAGATCAAATGTTCCATTACTGTTTGCAATTCACTTTAACTACAGGTGAAAAATAATTTCCTTCCATATTACTTGTTCTTTCAATAGCTTAAAATCATCGCTTTCCTTCTTTTCTATTGAACAATTCTTTTGTTATAGAATCAATATGCTATATATTTTCATTTATATACTAATTTGATACACATACATCAACATACAGGTAATGTAAGTAATATAGTATACTAAACTGTTTACTCTGTTTTGTATTATAAGGCACATTTCCTTCCAAATCTGCTAAAGGAGAATAATATGATGTGTTGCAGAAAACCATGCTTGCTCATGAGATAATGCATTCCCAGAAAAACACCAAGCACTACTTTGGGCTTCACTATTATTCCCTGTTATCTACCAGTCTGACACTATTCAAGAAACCTGTATTGTGAGATCACACGCAATAAGTATATACAAAAAGCATTATGTATATATTTAACAAATATATTTTCCAAATTAAGAATTTCATAAATTTTAAAAAGTTCCAAGGGTAAGAGAAGCATTTAAACACTCATTACAGTCACAGACATTTATGAGTCAACAAGTTCCCATTACAGAATTTGGAAACTAAGCACTTCAAATGCTTTACTGCAGTATCTGAAGCATGATAGAATCTGGCAAACAGATTTGTTCATACAGAAAAAAGAAACAGACATCCAAAATTATTCACAGAGTAATTGCATAGTCTTGATGCTATTAAACAAATAAAAAACCTGTCCACCATCTAACAGTAAACACAAATCTGAAATACCACCAGTGTTTTTAATGCAAAATTCTGGGAACATCTATGTTTTCTATCAGGCTGAGTTAATTATTTTAAGAACTCAGTATTTTATCAGCTCATCTGAATGCACAGGGACTCCTTACACTTATATTATACTACAAATCTAGATTAGAGAGCTAATTTAAATGGTTTCTATGCAGCTAATGAGATAAGCTATTTCTTAACAATATGGTTTCAAAAAGTTAAATACAAGCAGAAGTATTTTACTCTTGGAAGCAACTTTATCCTGTTAAACAAAAGGTAATAGCTAAGACCAACCAGAACATGCTGATAAAGAGAAAACAAGAAAAATTTTTCAAGTCCCCAAGAGATCACACAACTATTTCTAATATAAAATAGAATGATAGTATCTTTAAAAGCATCATCACAGGCTGCAGTTCTCTCTTGTTTAGGTGTCCAAGGTCTTTAAACTACTGGTCCTACCCGTTCTTGACACTGGCTGGTAACTGCAGAAGGGAGATTACAGCTTTTAAAAACAAAATAGCATGTCTCAGTCTGGAAAATGCATTCTTCCCTTTCTTAAAGCCACCTGTACATCAGATAGACCCGCTGGTTTTCCCTGTGATCTGTGAGCTTCTCTTCAAAGAAAGAACTTTTTCCAGCTCAGATTTAAGTCTATCCTGGTTATCATGCAGAAGCTAAATGCATTGGGCAGAAGAAATTTAGCCATAAAGCCTTCCTCTTTCACAACTTAGGTTTCACTGCCAGGGAAATCAGTGATGCCCTGAGCATTAATGGACTTGTCTCATTCCCACATCACAGCTGGCCAGCATGTAACTGCAGTGGTTGCTAGGGAGCAACGAGCTCATTACACAGCATCACCCACACCCTCCACAAGGATGCTGGCACATGCTTCCCATCTGGGGATACTACTGACTGAGGAACAGCACTGCAGTGCCTGCCAGCTTTCAGGCTCCCAGGGAAAAGAGTATGTCAATACAGCAGGTGCTAACTTTAGTTCTACCTTCAAGGTTTTACATTCTAGTTTTGTGAGCCAGGGAAGCGCGACACAGCACACAAAGAGGTCAGAACAGTCTCTACAGCTACTGGCATGGATACCCCTTACTTTTAAAGGTCAATTCTAGACAAAGATGTTCTTCCTAAAACTTTGGCAGACACATGGCTTTTGTGACCAGAGCAGTAAGTGCCACTATTCTAAAATCCATGTTAGAGGAGAACTCAGTAAAAATGGAAAGAGGCTGAAAAGGCTGGAAAAAATTATTCTTTTCAGTCATTAAAGGAGCACAGTATTTGGAGGCATTTAAAGAAGACACACAGAAACCTTGTGATCTCCAGGCTGTATACAGTAGATCCCAAGAGTGGATGTCAGCTGTGAACAATCTGGGTCACTTCAAAGTCTAAATATGCAACCTTAATGCTTTTTTTCAGCAGTTTGTCTCATTAGCACTTCACAATAAAAGAAACAAAAAATCTGTCAGAGAATAAAGAAGTCACCCTGCTTCTACATACCAAAAAACTTACTAACTAACAATCTATCTGCATTACACAGAGATTGTAGCTAATGATTTTCCTGTACCTGTCACACGTCAAATGCCATTCAAGAATTCTTAGTGCTGGTGAATTAACAAGCACATAAGGGAATACAGCTGTAGATATGCATAGATACCTATACATTCAAAACCTTAGGCAACTTCAAAATACCTTTTTTTTTTTTTAACAACTGCATAAAGAAACCTGAAAAGGAATGAGAAGGAAGGCAAATTGGGGTAATTCACTCGTCAAAGGCATGGAACAACAGCACTGTTTGAGGGGTTTAGGTAAACACAAAAATATCAATGTTTCCCCTTACCCGAATTTAAGAAGACCAAGACACAAAAATGCTCAGCACTAACATAGGAAATAATGTCACAGACACTCATGTATCACTTAAATGCATTTTTAAATAACTGATTACTTTGAAGCAGAAATACATAACTAAGCCTTACCTGTCTCAACAATTTTTCAACAGCTGACATTACCATGAGCCCTCTCCACACAACCGGGGCAGTCTCTTCTATCAAGAAACCCATAGACATGCTGAAACAACAAAGCAAAAACTTGAGCTTTACAGCACAATTCCAAGTACATCTGAAAAGAAGCTTGATTTAAATTAAAACATATGCTCACCATGCGATTCCATAGTTCTTAAGGGGCCTCATTAGTTTTTCTAAAAACAAAAGCAAACAAGGGGGGTTTTTTTAGAGGGGAGATGGTTTTAGGGTATTTCAGGGGTTTTTAAAGAAATATGCATACACATTTTATCTTTTAACAGCAGTTTTCCCTCTCTCTTTAAACAGTTGTTTATTTTTCCCCCCTCATCCCTTCATTATATGTATAAATGTAGGTATGTATATATGTATTATATGCATTTACCTATTCTGCCCAAGAATCTGACTCCACTTTTTCTTAGATTGTTACATTTTAATAACACCATTCATCTTTTGCCAGAATAACAATGTATTTGTCCATAATATAATGTCACTTTGTGCTGCCAGAATCAATCCATTTTTATGAAATCCTCATGGTGGAAGGCATAAATTCTCTATCAGGAATCACTAAAAGCTGAGTCATTTATATCAGAACAAAACCGAAGTCATACAACATGGTGGGATTTTAATTCTTTTTTTTTTTACATCTATCCTATTCACTAATCTCATTAATCAGAAGAGTATTCCCATTAACATACCAGAGTTTTGGGGAATTTGTCTCCTGTTAAATCTGCTATGGAAACCCCAGAGTAGAGATACCAAAGAAAGCCACCCCTAAACTACACACTGTCAACAGCTCCAGGCAATTAGTCCCAGATTTCTTCAGGTTGATAGAAGTCCACAGGACTTATACAATTTCTGCAGGAACAAAAGATGCTTATCTGAAAATTGCAGAGGTAATGTCCTTGCCATGCTTCTTATTCCTATGCTCTCCAGTGCCAAGAATAAAAAGCAGGGAGAGAATATTGTAATTGTTCTGGTAAAGGGGCGTGCAAGCAGAAAGCAAACGAAACAATACAAAAGAGTGCATTCAAACAAAATCTTGCAAAAGCCGAAACTCTTCTTTGTGGTTTCTACCATCTAAATCCACACCTTATCTCAAAATGGCAGACACACACACAAAAAAGAATGAATGGAATTTTATTTGGTCTAGCTGATGTCTTGGAAGAGCATGCACAGGCAGGAACCAGCAGAAAATAGGAAGAATACTTTAAGCAGTATAAAATATACTACAATACTGATTTTGACCAAAATCCTCGATGCACCCAAAGTAAATACATATAGAGAGTAAAATAAAAACAACGTAAAATAAAAACAGTGCATTCAAAGCTGAACTCCAAATTCAAAGTAACAACCAAGAACATACAAATTAAACAGCTAAACTCTACAGATGAAAGCTTTCAAGCAATCAAGTAAGTGAGGATTCAAGCCATGTAATTTTATAGAAACATGGTGGAGAATAGATTGGATGTTTTGGTTTACAAATCAAAAAGAACAAAACAGGAAGATAAACAAATCACTTGTATGACTACTGCACTCAGGAATGGGTAAGGAACTATCATTGAAAAGAGATTGGCTTGGACTGATACACTGTACCAGTGCATACAGCTCTCCTTCACTCGTGCAGCTCCTCAGTGTTTAGTCACGGCTTATTTTGGTGGCATTGTACTGTCTTAACCACATTTCTAGGAATCACGGTCTTACTTCTCCCCCTGCAGTAAGACAGTTATGAAAAGGTTGATGACATTGGAACTTCAGCCTAGAGCCATCTCTAGGCACTGCTTCGGTGTCTTGATAAACAACACATACACCACCACAAGTTATAATACTGTTAAAAGTATTGAAATTACCACATATTTACCTAAGAGACAGGTTAAAAAAAAGAAATAGGAAAAAAGTATTTGCAACAGTGTATATCACTGCAGAATCAAGGTTTCCTTCATTTTTTAATCACAAAATAGGGACAATTTTAAGACAAAACAAAACAGGGAGGCCAAGTTTTGACTGCTAATCATGAGGCCCAGGAACTGAAGAGTAATATGAATGGAAAAGATGTATGATTCTGGGAAGTTCACCAAAATACTAAGCCACTTCTCAGTTCAATTCAACTGCTCTTCACTATGCCAGTCAAATACCCAGCGGCTAACATCTCAACATCCACTACCTGCATGGACAATTTCTTCTGCATAGACACCAGGCACACAGACTAAGCTCACACACCTTCTGATATATCCCTCTCCTTTGTAAAATAGGAGAGTTGCTGTGAGTAGATAAACACTGACCTACAGAGCAGCCAAAGGGGCCTCTGTTTTTAGAATATATGCACTGCTTATTTCTCAACAGCAGTGTTTCCTTATGAAAACTGCATCTTATTTTCTTTGGTTAACAGCAAGGACTATATACTGCTCTGAGCAGCAAGATTTAATCAAATTTATACAATGCACAGGAACAATTCACAACTTGCTGTATATTCAGGCCATAATGTTCTGCATATTTTCAAAGTAATACAAAATACTGCAGAGCTCCCCACTGTTTGCCTACTGCTAAAAATCATTCTTAAGACTAATCTCAAATCTAGTGCTTCAGTGGGCTTTGGTAATCACCCTTGTCTCATCAAAAGCAACAGGCCTTCCTTCTCTTTCGCCCTGGGTCTCATGAAGATATTCTAAAACATAACATGTAAAGAAGATTTCGCTTAATGAGATCTCAGTAACATCTCTAATTCCCATTGCTCTTAGAGTATGCTTTTCTGTTATCAGAAGCCTACCATACAGCTCCAAAAATTCAACACACAACAGAACAATTTCTTAAAATCACGACACACAGCAATACCATGCCACCTATGCCAAGAGATAAATAGCCTAGTTTGCAATTTTCCAGTAGGCTTAATGGCCCTAAGTTCAAGACTGCTGTGTTTTCTCTGAACATACAAAATCAGATCAGTAAGATCAACATATCACCAATGACATGTCAGCAAATGCCTTTTCTGATAGAATACAAGTAGAAATTGTCTATCTTTTAGGATAGAATACACTAGAAAAGGCAGACATGCAAATTCATGACAGCATTATAGCAGATTGCTGATTAAAAGAGTTCTGGGACTGGTCTGAAGGTTGAATCGTTACTCACATGGGGAAGAATAACACCAATGTAATGAAGATGGATCTTCATTACATCAATGAAGATGCACTTTGTAATTATTTTTTACTAAGCTTTTTCTCCCCAAACAAATCAAGCCTTGCAGACAGACTATCCTAACAAGGTAACTTGAGTTACTCCACTTTTTAGAGAAAAAGACTGACATAGCTGTTCAATGATGGCTGGGGATAGTACAGCACTGAAAGTATGTACAGAACTACATATATATGTATATATATATAGTTTTGGCTGGGATACAGCTACATTTCTTCACAGTAGGTTGCATGGTGATATGTTTTGGATTTGTGATGAAAACAGTGTCAAAAACTTTTCTGCTTCTCACGCCACCCTACCAGCAAGCAGGCTGGAGGTACACAAGAAACTGGGAGGGGACACAGCCTGAACATAAGACCGCAAGTGACCAAAGGGATACCCCATACTATATGCCACCATGGTCCACATATAAAGCTGGGGAGAGAAAAAAGAAACAGGAGCACATTCAGCATTGCGATGTTTCTCTTCCCAAATAACAGTTACACGTGATGGAGCCCAGGGTTAAGCCACGAGGAGCCATTCCAACTCTTGGCTTAGTTTTTGGAAGCGGTCTGTTGAGCAATACTTTAGTGCAAGCAAAAGCTTACATTTGGTCTCACCCCACCACGTAAGTCAAGACCATTATTCCAGAAGATTGTGATGTTATACTACACCTCCTTAGAAGGCATTATACTGTTTAAGAAAAGGAAAGGTAGCTTGCAATTATTAAATATTAATGTAGTGGATCATGCAACGTCCTAGAAAATGTATTTTGAACTCACTGGCCCAGCAAGCACAAATGCAGAAGAGTTGCTCTGAGTTTTCAAGTGTCTGAACTAAGGAGAAAAATGGAGATTTTTTGCCATTTCAAAGACCAAAAAAATATCCAAACATGACAGGAGAACATTAGAAGGGCAGATTTTTCTCCCTGTTGTAGATTTCCTATTTTACTCAGATATTTCTGGAACTTGCCGCTATAATGGAAGATCAGAGATTTCTAATAATTACTTTATTTAATCTTTGTCTTCAATAAATCTTAATATTCAAAGTCACCTGCCTGTCCTAACTGGATTTTTGTCCTTGAGCAGGAAAGTGAGGCTTTTAAGTTGTTCTAGTGTCAATAGCCAAAGCTATGAAAAAGTAGTACACTTGTACTATTTTCCAGTTAAATACATTCTACTGACCTTTACATGCACATTTCCAAATGTTTCCAAAGACACTACCAACACAGAAATTTTGCCACCACAGACACAACTGCGTGTGTAGCTCTGGGCTACACTCTGAATGTGACTGTTTCCTGATTCTTTTTATACAAACCCTGTTCCCATAACACCTGTGCACCTAAAATGAACATTTCCACCTAACAACATGCTTCTAAGGTGGGAAATTATTGGACACTTACAGATGATAGAATCAAGGTTATACAAGAACCCTGTGGATTTGGAGACCTGAGCTGTGTTCCCCAAGGTCAGATACTCTGACTCTGGAGCCATGACTCTACTTAGAGCATTTCCAGTATTGGAAAGCATGTAATGCACAGCTAATAAACATCTAGGAGATCTCAACAGTTTAGGCATGTTGCTGAAGTTACATATTTTCCTTTGAAACTCCCAAGTACATTTGACAAGAATTTAAACTTCAAAAAGCAAACTGAGGGACACGAAATGGCATACAACAGAAAAGGCGTATAAAATTACACTACATATTGCCCATAAAACCTAAGTCTCTGAATACTATTTTAGCATTCAACACAGCAGGTTTAAAAGCATATTTCTGAATTGCGCGTAAGTTTAAGTATTTCCTAATCTATCAGAGTATCTTATTCTAATAAAACCCATACTGTAACTCCTCTGCATATGTTTATCACAATTTGAGCAAGCTGATACTTATTCACAGTTTATACAAAAGCTACGGGTTCTGCTGCTGTTTGCACAGCTCATCATGAGCTGAGGTTTACATGAGAAATTGGTATTGACCACCTCCTCACATCTCAGTGACAATTCACTGCCTGAAACACAGGTGATGTTTGGCACAACGAATCACACAGCCACCACACTAGTCAGAGAGACACTGCAGAACAGTCTGTGGATTCTGGTACATTAAACAAGGTTATCTGACATGAACTTAACTAATGTGCCATACATACAGACAAGCCTGCATCAGATTTTAAGCATGATCACTTATAAGATCTCAAAAACTTTTGCATGATCTGGATTTTAATTGTGTACAATTTCATGCTGCCAGTGACTAAAGGATACTCTATCACAGTCTAAGTCAGATCTCCATCTTACACAGCATCTTCTGTTAATCACAGTAAATAGTCATTCTCAGATGGCTACTACTATGTACAAGTATAAGGCACTTATTTGCTGTTTAATTGGAAAGTCACCTCCCAAGGTCAACATTATGTAATGGGAGGAGTGAGGTTTCAGTCAAGGACTCAAAGACTTCAGACTATTTAGGCTTTCCAATAACAGGAAGGGGAGGGAACGAAAAATGGGGAGGAGAAAGGAGGAGGGAAGAGGGAAAGGGAGGAGATGTTGGACAGAAAGAATAAAAAAATGGTTGGGCTTTACTTGTGTAAATATAGATGTGTCCTGCCACTCTGGATGCCTTAAAGAGCTGAGATTTGTAGAAGGCTAGCAGATTTGACAGAGGGCTTAGGGAGAGACATACCTTCTGAAGGAGCAGCTAGATGCCAGACATCATGCTCCAGCATGTTTAAAGTAGTACTGGTTTCCTAAGCAAAGGCAAGTGAATTCCACCCACGGAATGGTAAAGAGGAAAGAAATGCCACAGAGGGGAGGGGAATTAATAACAACAGGGCCCCAGAGTACCTTGAAATAAAACAGTGACACCAATCTATGTCAGAGAGTAAAGGATGCTGTCACTAAAAGGTCAGTCAAAGCCACAAATTTTAAATCCTTGTTTTAACTGTAATCAATGTTTTAAGTGCTTGTGTCAGAAGCCTACAATATTCTGTGGCAATTGACAGGCTGAGACTTCAGGCTTGATTTAACACTGTGTTTTAAGTTTACTTGCAGGGTTGCCCCAGAAATACTACAATTTGTATTTTAAGCTTGAAGAGCTCCACACAAGGAAGGCTGTGATTGCCCATTACATCCCACACTAATAGTGTTATCTAACAACAAAGACATCCCAAATACTTAACCAAAGCAAACTAGTAATGAGACTTAAAGAGCATTATTCCACGCTCACCATTCAATTTCAAGAAATATATGCATAATGAAATGCAACTTTTCCCAAGAGATTTGGTTCTCGTATTTAGAGGGTCTACCAGTCCCATTACCTGAAAAGGCTTTACACTTTTTTTCCTCCCGATAGACTGCAGAGGAAACAAAGCTCTGTAAAAGCTTTTTCATTAACAGAACAGTTTTGCAGATATGACTTCATCAGTTCTACCTAAAAGCAAAAGAACTAATTGCTTGCTGGAAAACTGTACTTCAAAAGCAAGTCTGGCACAAGTAAAGAGCACAGTGATTTAGTAACACCTTTGTTACATTTTAAAGCACCACTGACTTGCTAGGTCTAAAATAGGTTTAAAACACAGGACTGGTTTTAAGCATCATGCCATTACCTTCCATCACAAATGTCTTCCTTACGACTGCTAAAATAACCCACATTTTGAAATGCCCTCAGATCCCCAAGGAGCCAAAAAGCTTATGTATAGTGGATCAAAAGCTTTATTAGACTAATTTGGGCGGGTTCTTTTAGTTCATTATACCCACAAGGAATGAAATAGACTTACCCAACATGCAGTTTAAGGCATCTGTCCTGACACACAAAAACCTCTGGGAAAGCTCACATCATCTGAAGCAATGACGTGCTGCTGTGACAGGGGGACTGCCCTGGTCAGTCACATAACAGTGTGCCAGACAACAGCAGAGCAGAACAGGGAGCAGCAGAAACCCAACGGGCAGACATTCACTACACATCAGCTTTAATTCAAGACCCAAAGTCAAAAAACATTCCAGTTAACTAGGGACTTTTCACTGCTTTCAAAGCAAAACTATAGAACTCAATACATTTGTGTCAATTCAGCCTTTTTAGGTTCAATACTGTAATCGAGACCCCAGAAAACCAAAGAAAAAAAGAAATATAGGTGAAAAGACATGGGAGAAAAAAAAATTGTCCAAACGATTATGTGTAATTGTGCTGATTTTGGCTAAGATAGAGTTACTCTTTTTCACAGTAACTGGTATGGGGCTGTGGCTTGGATTTCTGATGAAAACAGTGTTAATAGCAGAGGGATGTTTTAGTTACTGCTAAGCAGCGCTTCCACCGAATCCATGTCTTTTCTGCTTGTCACCCCACCCCACCAGCAAAGCAGGCTGGGAGTGCACAAGGAACTGGGAAGGGACACAATCAGGACAGCTAATCCCAAATTACAAAAGGGATATCCCACACCATATGGCATCACACTCAGTATATACATGATCAGGACCATCAACTAAACCAAAGGAAAAAGATGCTAGCTTTTACACTTACTGTCACTTCTGGCCTCTGGTCTCTATAGGGAAAGGATTAAACCACTTTTTTCCTGTTTTTTAATCTATTCTGCTTCATCTCGCTATTCTGAAAAGTCACTCCATCGTACTACAGAGAAGAAAAGAGAATACAGCAAGAAGCCCACAGAGAAAGAAAACCACGGAAGTGAAAGAGCAAGGTAAAAATACTGAGAAAATTCAGAATTAGTTACAGTCCTTCAATTTTTCCTCTAGCAGAGAAGAGCAATGAAAGCGCTTATTCCTCTGAAAAAAGCAAAAAGGTAAATGTGTTCAGTGTACAAAAGCATGACTAATTTCTTTTGTTTATGTATGTATAATGAAGAGTATCATGTTCCTATAACAAGCCATTTTGCAATTTAATTCCAGTTTTTATACCAGTTGAACCAAAAAACCATTTGTATCTGTGAGAGTAAACTTTATAATATAGTGAGTATCTGCTAGCCACAATCCAAATCAAATAATTCAGAATTACTGAACTGCAGGATTAACAACATGAAGAGTAATACAAATCTGCCTTCAAGTACTTCAAATGTATTATTTCAGGTTACAGTGTTTCAGTAATTTATATTGAAGGCATTTGGTAAAATTTCATCTGCCATTTATTCAAAACGACTGCTCTCAGTAAGAGGCCTTAATTACTACGCACTACATTTCTCATCTTATACTTTTTTTAATTGTATGAATTTATGTGTAATGAAGAATAAAATTTTAATAAATTAATTCCCTAGAGATTTTTTCTTTTTAAACAGCAGCTAACAACTGTATGCCTATAAATAATTCCTTGCAGAATTGGGTATCCTCCATCTCCTTTCTCTTCCAAGGTCTTCAGTTTTTTTTACAAGTGAACTCAACAGTAGCTGAACTAATCCAGCTTGAGGTTTATTGTTACAGGTTTGAGGGCAATAGTCAAGGTCCAGAATAAAATATTAATAAACACTTTAGTAGTCTTCTCATTTTCAACTACTTCATCACATTTGAAAAAGCCTCCAAAATATAAACCACAATTAATTACAACATTCTCAATTATTATTTTGTCACATGTAAGGCACATGGGACTAGTGTACTTCCACCATCCAGATAAACTGGTGTAAGACATCACCAAAAGTAAAACACAAGTTTCAGTTTAGGCTACTTTCAAAACAGAATCAATAAAACATATCATTAGATTATATACAATCTAAAAATCACTTGCTCATCAATCAAGAGCTAGTGCCAGTAGCAAATACTTTTTTTTTAAAGAATCAAATTTAAGGTTTTTTTAAATTAATCATGACACAGTTCCACTGATAAAGCATGATAAAGACAGCTTGGAGACTACAAGCCTTATCTTCAACTCCTTAGCAAAGATCAAGAAATTTCTTCATAGTTACCAAAATAACTATGCTACCTACCTAACATTTTGTCTATTTCACTAGTCCACTCCAAATTTTATATTTATAACCCTCAAATGAATGCACCACAATCCCTTAATCAATCCTATTCCAGCAGACATCTTTAAACAATTTATTTTAAATTTTCACGTTCTGGGAGTCTGCTATCACAGTCTTTAGATATGTAAATGTATCCCAGCGAAAAAATTCAAGCATCCATTTCTATAGTTCCTGCAATTTTATTAGACTCAGTGGGGCAGCCACAAACACCGTTAACTTTCTCTAAGAAATTACATTTTATTCTAAATTGTGATAACAGATGCCAACTACTGATCTTTTGAATATACAATTTTATAAAGAAACTGAAGACACTGAAGCTATCATAAAATGGCAACAAAGTTTTGAAATACTAAGAGTGCAGTCACCTGTCAAAGATTTACCCACCAAAACCTTCATAATGAAACTAAATAAAGAGACTTTATTTATCCGGCGAAATGGCAATTTTTTTTGGCAACGTAATAGTTTTTACTGTCTGCCATCTAGTTTAAATGGCAGATTTGAAAGGAAAAAAATGAAATCATGCGATTCACTAAGCCAGAAAACAGCTTTTAAGTAAATTACTTGAGGAAAGAATAGAAGTAATGCTTTTGTAACTTATGCTATTAGCATTGCCCTGCATATATATATTGTAGATTATGTTAATATTAATTCCATAGTTAGATAATCCTCCATTAGCTAATTAAATTCAGTTGTGAATTTATTAACCAATATTTCCCTGACCATTTAGTTAAAAGTATTTTGAACGACAGCCTATTAAATGTTAGCAGACTCTTCAATGTACTACAGTTTGCAAAATTACATTAATGTAGTATCTCCCATTTATACAGACTCCTCACTAAGAATTCCTAATTCATTTTGAATGCTTAAATTATAGCATAACCATAATAATTTCTATTCAGAAGTAATAATTGCTGCATGGACTTATTTTGTATGGTACTGGGAATCCCTAATCCCTTTTCATGTGAGAAAAGAACCACAAATCAAAGATTGCAAAAGTGCTCAGAACCTCCCAGGATTACTCTACAGATTCATTTTCAAATCCACACCTCACTCTGAAGACAGCATTAGACCTTAAACTTTTTTTTTTTGATTGCTATGTTATGAAAAATGTTTTTAATTGACTCATTGTTATGTAGACATAGTTTATGCACTTCCATAACACAGAACTGCCTGGGCTTTCTCAATTGCTGTGCAATATTTCTTCAGAGCTTGTTTTACTCTTGAGAGCATAGTAAGAAATCAGAACACTAATCCTCATTATACCAAAAAACAAGAGTCATACATGTTTTTATATCAATGCATTTATATACATCTATATATACTCCATATATATACATATTATGATTGATCACTTCTTTGCAAGTTTATCCCATCTGTCACTCATTAAAGGAGCCCTTGATTAAACTTTAATTAAAGTTTCCTATGCCATTCCTATTTCGCAATTAAACCATCTTTGACAGTACTTCTATTGATGTTACTCTACAGTTTCACCAACTCAATAGTTAAAAATACACAAAGAAGTGAATACAATCCCTGAAATACAAATTCTATCCTGTTATCATTCATGCCAAATTACTATGTCTTTCTCAGCAGACTTGTGTCGTCTGTCAAGCTTTTGAAATATACAGATTCAGTTTTCAGTCTGTTAGAAAAAACAAAAGGTATGTTCTTTAAATCCTGATATTTACTTGGACTTTCCGCACAGAACTAGAAAGAATGTATTTCAGTGATCAAAATGTTAGTGCTTACAAGACAACAGCAGCAGTTTCAGTTCAGGGAAATCTTCCAATTTTTTTCTATTACATTGAATTCCACATTTTTAACAATGCTTGAAACATATTAAGACAAAGCTTATAGTGAATTCTGTTCAGCTGTTTACCAGAAATATCTAGTCACTGAAACAAAACTGAGCTGCTCAATATCTGAGTGAATATAGTCTTAAGGTCTTGCATTCCTAGAAAGTTGATTTGTACAACTGTAAGAAATAGACTGGGCAACTTGCTTTTTAATTTGTGGCTCAAGACATGGATTTAAGTTTGGTATGGATTGACAAAATACATAGCAAAATGACCAAGAAGTTCTAAGTTATTTGATCAATTTTTTAAACAGTGAGGAAAAAAATGGAAAAACAAAACTCAACATCACACAAAAATGAAAAGAGGAGAGATAGGAACACCACAACATGGTCCCTTTTGTGTTCATATTGCACAATGTGATTCAAATACAAAATTCATAGCAAAAAAATCTGTTACAGGAAAACACAACCTGTATGACATACATCCTCAATGGAGTTCAAAGTACAAGTGAATGCAAGAAGACTTCCATTTGTATCAGAAAGTCAAATCCCACTGATGATACATTAAAAGGCTCAGTTATTTATCTATTTATTTATCACTCAGCAGCCTTTTGACTTCAAAAGATATAGCAAAAATCCAACAAATAAATCTAAGTAATCTCCCTCTCTTTCAGGAATTTATCTAAATGAAACCTGTACTTGTAAGCCAGGCATTTAAATGTAGGAAGTACTCAACTTGACAGCTGTCTGTACAAGTATGTGCAGCACATCAGTACATGGAAATACATTACTTTTTTTTATCCAGAGTACAGGACATAATCATAAGGAGACAGAATTTTAATTACATAAAAAATCCTAAGTTTGCCACATTAAGTTTTCAGAGGCTGACACTGCAAGCTTAATAGCAACCCTTTAAAAATACTGGCACTGTTCAATTCTGTATGCTTTATACCAGGTGACAACACATAGACCAACAACCATTACACCCATATACATGCACAAATCAAGACGTTACAAATGAACACTCTACAGCAACAGTAGAACACATACAGAGGGATGGAACACCTCTCCTATGATGAAACACTGAAAGCATCAGGGCTGTTCAGCCTAGAGAAAGGAAGGCTCCAGGGAGACCTTACTGAGGCCTTTTAGTACTTAGAGGGGACTTGTGAGAAAGATGGGGAAAAATTTTTTAGCAAGGCCTGTTGCGACAGGACAAGAGGTAATGGTTTTAAATTAGAAGAGGGTAGGTTCAGACTAACAATGAGGCTGGTGAAACACTCAAACAGGTTGCCAAGAGTGGTGGTAAACAAGAAACACTAAAAATCAGGTTGGACGGAGTTCTGAGCAACCTGATCCCATTGAAGATCTCCCTGCTCATTGCAGGGGGGTTGGACTAGATGACTTTCAAAGCTTCCTTTCAACCCAGACCTTTCTATGATAAAAAGAGAGAGATCACGGCATGAAAGGAAGGAGAGGGAATATTCAGCTTTCCTTTTACCCAGCAATTGCTGCCCTCAAACATTGCAGTTGATTACTTCACTGAAGCCCTTTCAAGTCCTGTTTGAAATGATCCCATCCTGACACCACATATGGCCAATCTGCACTTTCTTCAGTAGGATCCTAATATGTTTTAATGTGTCAACCAGGTGTTACAGTGTGGGACTAGTTTTGTATGTGGTTACAAGTTTTTAATTTTTTTACTTACATGCACTCTCTCACAGGACAATCAAAACAAAGTATTAAACAAACCATATCACCCCAGTGTCCCTACCACCCCAAAATACCACACTGCCTTACACGCAAACATCATATGAACAGGATATCAAGATAAAGTCATTCTTCACTTTTGTCCTTGTTTGGCCTAGGTGAAAGTTAAATTTCTGAAAGCTAAAGAGACTTGATATGACCTTTTTAATTTGGGTCACCTTATTTCTCTGAAGACTCTTCTACCTGAATTTATTGAAACATAGATTTAGAAGAAATATAAAGATTTTAGTTATAGGCTAGCTGTGTTGAAATTAGTTAGAATAGGAAGGAATTCAGGCCCAGCTAGAGTTAATTAAAATAGTTAAGAGAGCTGGACCTGAAATGGGTTTTAAGATGTTAGTAACTGATTACCAAATAACTGATTTATGTTTCCCCAGAATTCTTCCTAGCAGAAGGAAAATTAGGAGTTTTGTTTACTGTCTTTACTGGTTTACTGGTAGGGAAGTGACCATCGTGTTCCTAAACACGCAACTTCAAACACAAATGAGTCAAGTGGCTTGGCACATTGGGCTGAAGAGAGATCATACAGAACCATTTTAGTGACATTTCATACAAGCTGCTGTAATGATCCTTCTCTTACTGCTCTTTTTCTTTCGTGTCTCTTTCCCTAGATTAGTGGGTTTTGTTCTTTAATTGAAAGTCACCTATTGTAGGATACTACATAACAATTTTAAAACTACTGATAAATAACCTTCCCTTCCAGAATCTCTAGTAAAACTCCATGAGACTGCATGGACCAAGATTAACAAAAAATAGGGCTCTGAATATGCTCCTAGTTGTACAAGGTAGCGTTGAAAGTAACCTCAATATTATAAATAAATACATACATACGTACACAGTCTTCTGTTTGCATCCCTTCTGTGCCACACCAAGGAAGCATCCATGAGTGGACCATGCTCATCCCTGTACAAAAAAGACAGCAAGAAAAATCACTTCTACTTACTTGATGTTAATTCTGGGTTTCCTTTTAAATTCATCATCTTTGGAATTGAAGGTCCATATATGTCTGCATCAAGTAAACCAACTTCTTTTGTCTGTGTAAGGAACAAAAAAGTAATTGCCAAAATGTCTTCCTTTCTGTATTATTAGCTGAACAAAATTCAATATCATTTAAAGAAATAAAAATATGATCTTGATTTGAGACATTGTGACAACTGACAACATCTACAAGTTGTGCCAGTTGTCTTTGCAAGAGCTAGATTCTCCATGAAGAGAATCCTCACTTGCACAGTTTCTTACTTACAATGTAGACCATAGACTTTATATTAATAAGCATTATAAGCAACGTTCTCTCTACTCCATGTACTTTTATACAGAATTAACACCTTAACTTCTTTAACAAGGTATCAAATTTTATTGTTTAAAAAAAAAAAGTGAGGTTTGTAAGTATATGCAAATGAATGCAATTTAAATCATTCTAGTGATTACAAAGAATGTGAAAAACAAAAAAACATATTTTTATCTTCTATTTAAGTGGCCAGAGTACACTTTTGCAGACATCTTGAAGTTACTGAAATGCAAGTCTCTGAAGCTAATTAAGCAGGCATAACATTTTAATGAAATACCTTTACACAAAAGTATGCTAGAAATGGGTTTATTCAACTACATATGGTACATTAGGCAATAAACTTTAAATAAAAATAATTTCAACTATGTAGTCTAGACTTACAAGATTCCTTTCTATATTCTTTTTTTATAGGTATACATACATATTTTGTGGCAATTAAACTATTTTTCCTACAGATGGCAAGACACAGTACCAATTACCAAGTTCTGCAAATTAAGTAGTAAAGAGCAAGCCCTTTAAAGTGCTGAATGTCAAGTTTCTCTAATATAGAAAGCTAACTGTATTCAACATTTTGCAAAATTGCAAACGAGTATGTTTAAGAGCTTGTTTGAAAGGTTAAAGCAGCAAGAAGAGCTTTTCCAACAATGCCGAATCAGACTTCCACTGTCAGTGTTTCAAAATGTGTACTTCATTTTTCAGATGATGCTTTCTTAATTTGTTATCTTATATTGAGCCATTTTGCTATCACAGTTTTAATGGGAAAGATAGAAAGATAAGTAAAAAAAAGCATGACCTTATTTGGTCTACTATGTACTTTTAAAAGTAAGTTTTTACCGCAAAAATCAACCAAATTAGGGTTTAGTTATTTGATATAGTTTTTATTAGCAAAACAGAGCAAAGCATATATAACTATATGGGTTATTTAGATTTTTTTCTTTATAATGTCTTGTGAAAACTATTAGACAAAAGTTCAGGAGTTACTGTAACAAATTATTCTACTTCTTGCCTACTGTTGAAAGCTGCAATTTCAAAAACATTGAAAAGACTCATCTTTATGTTAAACTTTAAAGACATCGAAAACAGACTATTAGAGCTTCTTTGTTCTTGTACAAAATGCATATTTTAACAGATTAGAAAGATTCATGACTCAGTCCCTCCATCTGTGTCAGCAGCTAATCAAACCCATCAACACATCATCTACAGGCTGTTCCACCTAATTCCTTCTCAAATGAAAGTAAGTAATTGCTGAAAACCCTACACAGTGTTTTAAACTTGATTACATACTTCCCCTGAATTTTTTGAGGATTTTCCCCCTCATGCAAAGATTGTGACTATTGACTGACTACAATGATCTCACAACTCACTAGAGTTTCACTTTCAGCACAAAGGGACTAAAGATTTAGGACGACCTAAATTAATTAGAATGACTTTATGACCTCCTGGGCATAATCAGGTATTCACCACTACAAGCCACTTATTCCTAGGAGTCAGCAGCACTGTATCTACTATACCTGTATTATCTAACCTAAGTGTACAAAATTTCCTGAAATAAAGAATAAATAGATCCACATTGGAGAAAAACATCCTAGAGGACTTCGCAAATTCAGCTACTACTTTAAATTACCAAGCTAATACAATAAACCTGGCCATTTCTCTAAAAATTTTACACACTTGTTCGAAAGTAAGTAAAGTGCCTGTTTCTGAGATGCACTGTTCTTCTCATGGTTCAAGAAAATTTTTGTCATCAAACAGAAGAATAATTAACAGATTCTCAAGTTTCTACGACTCATGTAAACGAAAGCACAAGTGTTCCTGTAAGCATGGTGCTTTCTACAGGATTATAGGAGAAAGGTCTTTCAGAAAATCTTTAAATCACTGACAGAACCTCACTTAATAGCTTAAAGAAAAGGTTTCTTTCTTCACTAAGCAATTCAACATGTTAGGTGAGAAGAGTTCACACTGCCTAGAAGTAGAAGCTGATACAGAAAGCATTTGCTCAATAAGCTATGGTTTTGAGTTTTGTTTCTCCCAACTATCCCTGCTTTTGCAGTATGTAAACATCCCTAGAATGCAAATAACCCTTTATTCAAGGTTTAATTACCTCAGAAAAATATTATGGCAGCTACGAAGGGATTTTTTAAGACATGCACAGTACAGTCCAGATCATCTCTTCCAGCATTTACAATGTTTTAAATCCCCAAGAGAAGAAATAATATGCACACACCTGGATGCTAACACATGAAACTGTTAATCAGAATTACCAGATGCTTCTCATGCTGAGTGAAATATAATCCAGATACACAAGTTACAATAATTTAAAAAGTAAATTAAATTTTAATAAATTGGTTTTTCTCCCCATATAACCCACACCTCATATAAAACCGCACATCTTTCAAAGCATTACTGTATTAAAACAAATCCTGAAAACACACACACATAAAAAAACAATATCTAGGCAGAAGGAATCGATTACAGGGGATCAAAAGCAGGACCAAAAAGGCAACTTAGGAAAAAAAGGGGGGGGGGGGAAGCGCTAAGATTCCTCTTATGTCCTTTGACAACATTTTCATATGCATATACTTCTCATACCAATGCTGAATCTTTTTTTCTTAAGTAATACTAGTTACACAGAGAGAAATGCAATACTAAAAGCATACCCAAGCACGCAGAAGTCCCCCTGCTACTAAGTGTTTTTCAGAGCACAGCACACACCACTGCTACAGCCTCCCTCAGCACTCTGGCAGGAAAATGATTCAAAAAATACAATTCCACCATCTTCTTATGGCTGTTTTTTCTCCTTATAAGCATATTTCTCTCCTGTGCTATTAAACAAACAGCACTCCATCTCTCCAGATGGCATAGCAATAACCAAGTTCAAAATAGCTGTTCTCAAGTTAACATTTATCCTTTTACTTTCACCTGCCCTACTGTGAAAGAAAGTTCGAATCGACTTTCAAGTTTATGATGCTTGGAAAATACTTCCTAGAGACCTTATTTTTTGGTTGCCTTACTGCAAGTTCTGCAGCTTAAGCCCCAAGGATACAACTGACAATGTAAGCATTCCCATATGATTTAGTCATGTCACTAGAAGCTACTTTGAAAAAATATACAAACACATGCAGTATTATTGACCTCTTCATGCAGCATACAATCCTTATCAAAATTCCATGAGGCAGAGACCATGAAATCAGAAATAATCAGAAATTTTCAGCACATGAAAATACAAAAGTACTCTCATGTCAGCAAAAACTATACTTAAAAACTCACAAACGTTCACGTTTACCTTCTTATCAATGCTTTTAAGGCTCCCCTACCATAGGTAAACAGTCTCTACAGGCTCACTACTCTAGGATTTGCTATTTCTGCAGTACTGGTACTCTCATGGTCTCATCTGATCACTGGTGACCTCAAGAACACAAAAAATTTACAGAATAAAGAACTATATTACAGAATAAAGAACTATAACTCCTCTTCATCTTCTACTTTTACATCATTGACTAAGTAATTCTTTCTACTTCTTTTTTACACTATCAATAATCTTCTCAGCAAAATATTAATTTGCCCATTAGACCTCTCTAAAGATTTCTGACAAACATTTTTCATGAGGTACTATAAGTTACACTATCACTGCAGCTCTTAACCCATTAAAAATACAGTGAAGTTTTCATTCCAATTTAGAAACTTCTCTCACCTACAATAAGAATCAAAAACTATTTTTCACTGTCACCAGGTACAGATTCCATATTTACAAGAAAACCAAACGCTACATCAATAGATAAAGAAGATATTCTTGCACATATCCCTGAGAGATGAGAATTCTACAGCTTCATTTTGTGCAGTGTACAAATTACAGGCATAGATAACCTCACTTTTTAAAAAGATACTTCTCTTTATCTTCTCTGGCAAGATTCTCTGCATAATTAAATTTCAGTTTAGTCCTTGAACTTGGCCACTGCCTTGTAAGTAGTGGGGATTTGGAAGACAGCGGTATTCTAAATTAACGATTTTCAAGCTCTGAACTTAGTTGTACTTCCTTTGGGGGAAAAAATTAAAATTAAGTTGCTGAAGGCCAAAGTCCTTGCAGAGAGAGGTCATGTAAAAAAACCAATAAATTTTGCCTCCTTTTCCTTACGCAGCTTAGAAAGTATTCAACTGATATTATGTTTGCTCTCTTAGGCAGGCAAATGTTACTGTACATAATCCTTGTTCAGGTGGCATAAGTTCATGCTAATGACAAAATGATCCTTATCTTTCCTCCTCTTAGCTCTTTGAGCAGATCCTTAAGAAATGTTTTGTCCCTCCCTATACTTTCTTTACGTAGGTTCCCTTTTCTGTCTTTCAGGGAATATTAACTACAAAATCAACTACATTTTCCAAAAACAAATTTTTAACCAAATGCAACCAGTTCCACTCACATGTCACAAATGACCCCTCCACACAATTCTGTGTGCAATGGAAAATCTGGTGATATTCATTTCTTCCATGTTGCCAAATCCTTTAGTGAGGAACAGACCTGATTAAAGACCTCATACCAACAGAGAGAAAAAAGGGAGAAAAAAAAAATAATAAAGAGCTCACATAAAGCTTCTATAAATAGCTGTTAATCAACATAGCCTACGTTACTGCTAAACATCCAGAGACTCTTTGACAGCATTAATTTCATTTTTGCTCATATTTTCTGAGACTTTTTTCCATGTTTGGTAGGGCTTATGTATCCCCACTGGATGCTAGTAGATAGTATTTTACTTTGAAGTAAACTCTGCAGACCACCAGAATTCCCTGGTGTTTAGCCTGGGAGGGATGAAGGCACAGGTTAATGAGCTGTTATTGTTCTATACAGTGAAGAACTTCCTACACTAGAAGTGCTCCCAATATTCAGCAGCTGTAGTCCATTCCAAAGACAGAAATTCCAGCTTTGCTAAGTGAAGGTGCCAGTTATTTTAAAGCTGGTGCTCTTAATCCACCACCAGGACTCTCAATTTATCCTTTTAATGTCATTATAGACTTAGAGCTAATCCCAAACTGCAAGCAGCAACACATAGACAAAAGAGAACTTTAAAATCAGGATAGGCTATGGATTCCTCATTTGATATACTGACACAATGAATAGCCATCTTTTAATCCTTAATTTTCTAACTCTTTCAGCTGCACACTATTTAAGTGCCTAGCTCTAAACTGGATTAAAGCCAAAAATGTACCACTGCAGTTTCCTCACTCTATCCTAGAAATGCAAACTTCCTTTCAAAACTCCGTCTGCTACTGATTTAAAAGCCCTTTTCCTTATATGAAGTGTTTCCAATTTTCTGCCAGCCACAGGACTTTTCTGGCACTTCTTTTCCACAACAGCCTGCAGTAGCTCCTACTCAATGTTCTTAACAATCGCATACCAGTAATTCATCCTTGTTTGGCCTTTTTGCACACTATGTATCTCACTGAAAAAAAAAATTCCATACAGAACCATTTGAAAAATAAATTACCAAAACAGAATCCCCAACATTACCACATCTCTACAAAATGCCTCTCCACTTTCACAGCATGTCAAGTTATTATAAAAAAAGGGTCCACCTTTCACATCAGTCTCTCTGGTACCTGCACTGGGCTTTCAATGACTTGAAGACTAAGGATACAAACTTTTACTTCTAAACAAAACAAACAAAAAAGGAAATTTTCTTCAAATTAAGCATACAGTTATCTGATTTAAGTAAAATATCTTAGGAGGTCTATGTTAAAATGTATTTTTAATTTTGGTTATTTTTTATTTGAAAAACAACAAAAATTTTTAAGCTTTATTCTCTCTTTTTTTTTTCAATTGATCTAGAAGCTAAGCTATCATTGCAAATAAGCCAAATCAATTCCAACTGGCATCTCCAGCTTTATTGAAACTTTTCAGCATTAAGAAACAAACATGAAGACATTAGCTACAGTGATTAAAGTCTTCTGATTCTCTAAGCAACAGGGTTAAGGATGCCTAGAAATCAAATCCTCACAATTAGAAAAGCTGCATGGGAAAAGGACAAAACAAGTCAAAACTTGCCTTCATACTACAATTACTCACTAAAGGATCCCATTATTGTCTAAATTCTTCTAGATTTGTTTTCCCACATGGAATTCTTTCCTTACCAGCAACAAATGTATATACATTGTAGAGCCATCTATAAATGTAGCTGTCAGGTATTATCCTGTGGACAAACAGTTTAACTACACAAATAGTTTAATTACACAAACCAAATATTTTTTTAAAAAAAGGTGGAGTGTAAAAAAAGTAAGCTGGGTGTCTTCTGAGTAGTTTCAAAATGTGTGGGTTTTGATTAAATACACGGTTTGAAGAAATAAAAATTAATTTTATTATCACAGCAGTCAGTTCACACGAAGACTCGGCTCCTAACTACATCATTACTATGCTGTAACTTACTATATATGCACGAGAAGTCTCTTCCCCGCCTGTGTTTGCATCGGTCAGATATCCACGCGAGTTTTCTGGTTCAAGAAGAACAACTGCGGGATGTTGAGACAATTCGGCAGCCGGACACCGTGTGACCCCAACCTGCTTCCCCCGCCGAGCGCCCCTCCCAGCGCCACAGCACCCGCGCCCCGCGCGCCCCCTGCCGGCCGCCGCCCCCCGCGCGGGCACGGCCGGGCCGCAGCCGCACTCCCCGCGTTGCGCAGCAACCGGAGCGCTTGCTTGGGAAAACAGGGACCGCATAAAAATCACCCTCCATGCATTTCACGTTTTGGTCCTGGTCTCCATGACCCAGTAACCCCCTCGTGCAGGGCTAGGTTCGAATACTGAAAACTGCTGCCTTTCACCACGTGTCCCCACTGCTGCAGGCAGAAGCCACTTGCTTATGCTTACATGCTAACTTGGTCCATATGGTTTTACTTCTTGCTCCTCTGTCCTTCACAACACAAAAAAACATTTCATCCTATAGTGAAAATGTAAATCTTCCAGAACGAAAAGGCGAGCCAAAGGAAATCTGACTGGGGAGCTTGCCACATAGTGACAGCACAAGCATACAGCCTCCCAACTGGATTTGTGCCATCCTTAGTCATGCACAGCTGGTGTTTGCTCACTAAAATACTCTGTTCATAAACAAGCAATCCCTACCCTATTATTGCTGCCATCTATTAATTCAACTTGTTTCTACTATAATAAATTGTCTCTGGCCAGGCAGCTTTCATAAATAGTCATTCTAGTCTGAATATGAATCGTCCTGGCACAAAACCCAAAAATTCTTCCCAAGTGCTCCTAGGGGAGCACAACTGACTGCTGGTACATCAAAAGAATGAAAAGAATCAGCTGTCAAACTAAGCCAGCAATTAACAGTAGGACACAAGGGTAAAACTTTAAGTTATTTCTTAACACAAAAAGAACACTGTATAGATTTATAGGCCTTGGTACAGGCCCAAGAGCTTATATATTTCTTAACTAGTCCATCTACAACAGATAACCCAGGGTACCAAAAAAACTAATATTCTAGGAAGGCATAAGAGGCTGCCCTGCTTGCTTTCCCTGGCTCTGAATCAAAATAAAAGCAAACGGGGGGGGGGGGGGTGGGTGGGAACTCCCAAAAAAATGTACTGTGTCTTGGACACGGTATCTACGCATCTAAATGAAATCCTGTCTTGAATTATTTACTCTGTAACCATGAGGTAAAAATATGCCAATCAGACTGAGCACCAGCATGCAAGACTTTGAACTCCCAAATTCTAATCCGGCTCTGCCAACAACACTGTGATACCAAGACTCTGTCAATGCCCTAGTATTTCAGACCATCACTACGATAACTGAAAAAGCTTCCGTATTATTAAAAAAATTTTTTAAAATATGTATCAGTAGAAACAGTGGGGTTTTTGTTTTGTTTTTTAACTAGAGAAAGTAGATTTTTAAAAGATAGAAGGATCTTTTCTTTCATCAGGAGGACAAAAAATCCTTTATTCTTTGACTGTTAATCTTCTGACTTATGCTACACCAAATACCAATAAGATGTCACAGCTGTTACTGAAAGCAGCAAGAATCTACTCTAATCCAACCTCGTCTGAGAGAAGAGCATCTTTCACAGATCTCACTCACCAGAAAACAGGTGTTGTCAATAGTCTGTAACTTGTTTTATCTTAGAAAAAGAACACTTGAGTTACAAGCATAGAACTTGTAATACAGACTGATGAAAAAAGGACAGACTTTTATAGTCATGCTGACCTATATTCCTCCACAAGTCCTTTATTTCCTTCTTTAAGCAGTACATCAAGTTCAAGATCAGCTTCTATGAATCTGTATTTCATTTATAAGAGGCATAAGGACTGTTAATGAAGTTGCAGGGGCGTCCTGAAGCTCTGGTCTACTAACAACCATTACTGCTTCTTCTGAAAGAGATGAACTTAAAAGAGCAATGAAGGGCAAAAAATCATGGCAAGGTGAGGCACAATCAATAGTTACTAAATGTAAAATAAAGGCATCCCTTGCTGCATACCTGAGGACAAAGAAATTGACTATACAATACAGCAGGAGGCACCAATGGACTCTGAAAAACAACCTTCTTATTTACTTCATTCACCATTACAAAACTGAACATTGCAATGATCTCTAGAATTCACAGCACTGGACAGTACCTGCCTGGAATAAGGTCACAGAAATTCTCATTTCAAAACCTTGACTCACAAAATTAGTGAGCTGAAATAAATGTGAGTACACAAATGAAGAAACCAGCAACTTCAAGCCCAAAGGTTAAACATAAACATGATGCATGCCATCATTATCTTAAGGAAAACAAACCACAAAAGAAAAAATATATTAATGCATGAACAAACAAGAAAGTTGTTTATTTAATCCACCTAATTTCATACTTTCTAACTTGTAACCACATCAATGCACAATTTCACCATAGTAACAGCTTGCTAACTTGTGACGACCAGTTCACACAATTCACAGATATTTCATCAGTTTCTCTGCTCTTCATTGATTAACATCCACCAGATGCTGGCCTCCAACTTCACACACCAACACATAATTGTAACATCAAAATTCCTAACAAAGGACATAATCTCAAAACTTGTGTATGTCAGAATTACTAAGAAATGCATTATTTAAATATATTTTAAAACTGCATGCTTGAGAAGTATCAGACACCATCTTAAAAACACATAAGCTGGTACAGAAAAGTTATGTGCAATTGGTTGACATGGTTTCCATGGAGCTACTCAATGACCATCCCACAACACAGATCACATTGCAGACTGATACTTGTTTTGCAAAAGTATTAGAGCAAATGCCATGTTTTAAAGTTAATTAGAAGGAACCATTCAAGCAGTTTTGCTTTTCAAAATGACAGATTCTTCTCTGAGATTCAATTATTCCAACAGCCTATTTAAAACACAGAATTAAAAACTGTGAAATAACAAGATCAGATGCCATCACCAACAGTACATATTTCATATAACAGTTCTAAACACTCTTCCTATTAAGTGTGACTGAGTATATGGAAAATTGTTTTAAATTTTTTACAAAATTCCTACAGGAAGCTCGCAGATTGCATGCAGTCCTCGCTCCTTCTACCTGTCATGTTTTGTTCTACTTGTCTTTTACAACAAGAAAAAGATTCTACATTTGCCTAATTAAAGTACTTGAGGATACTTTGTATTTAATGTTTTATGAGTACAAAGCCTACATTATACACCCTGCCGCTGCAAAGGAGGCTTGCTTCTGAGTTTACCTTTGTGGCAATAAACGTGCACAATGGAACGACTCCCAGTCTACAGCAGCAGGTGGACACAGCAAACACCTGTGGTTTTTACTCTTGAATAGTTCCTACTCTCTACTTACAGTCCAGGTAACAGTTTGAATAATACCAAGATGGGAAATCACTCAAAAAAACTGTATTTCCAAGCTTTAGGGAAAATACATAGTTTTTGGGGTTTTTTCCTTAGCTGTTTATGAAGTATTTTTGCACATAATTTCTCTAGAAACAGTAAATCTGTGGAGCTATAAAAAAAAAAAATGTTTTGGATCCTATTCATCACTAACTCCTATTTTTTTCAAGTCAGTGTTCTGAGGTGATAGAATTTAGTTATTTATTAAGTGTCTCCAACCTGCAGAAGCAACCTCTATGACATTTACACATACTTGCAGAATTGCAGTTCAACTCAGTGACGCACCAGGAAAAGGACAGAGCCAAACCCAGAAGTAGGATGAGATCTACTAAGTTATTCATGGTACTGATAAAATATAAACAAGCTGACAGAAACTCAAAAGCCCATCAAAAACAAATTAAAAATTAAGTAAAAAAAATTGAATACATTAAATGTATGCAACTGTCCTCAGCAGTAACCATTTTATTTATGACATGCATTTCACATTAAGGCTGAGAATTAAATGTTCACCTACCGAATCATTTGCTGCAAGGGCGAGGGCTATATTTACTGCAAAAAAGAAGAAGAGGAAAAACAAAAATATTAAGTGCAGGAAAATTTAATTCCTAAATATTGAGAATGCTACCACTGCTAACAAGACAAAATATAAATACATCTTATTTAATAACTGCATCATCATCTCAGTTCTCAGCTTCTTGCATCTCTACATTTGCAGCTAAGTGGCAGCAGCACCCACATTTCAGTCTACGTTTCTCAACCAGCAAACAAACTCAAGCTAATCTGCAAACACTTGCAGACTCTCAGTTTCTAGAGGACACTGCAAAATAAAAATACAGTCTCAGTATTTAGCCAAAGAATAACATTAAGAAAAACTTCTGGAAGTACCCACTTTTGAAAGCGGATACCACACTATAAAACTAACCCTACCATCAGTAACCTTCACCACACTCTCTAGTGTTCCTAAAACTAGAAATTAGTTAAGTATTGACATAAACTGCTAAAACAAGTGACCAAAAAGATGATCACATCCCTTTTTTTGATTTCTTGTGATATATTGAACAGAGATGTTTTCCGGAAGAAGGTGCAATGCATGCTTTCCACTTATTTTTATGTCAGAAAACAAAGTCACATCTGCCTGAAAGCATCTGTAACTAAAAAAAAACCAGACAAAAAGAGATAAAGCAACTAAAAAGACCATTTGTTTAAAGCTTTTACATTTCCATCAATACTTAACTCTCATAAACAAATAGCATGTGCAAATGGTATCTTCATTGGCTCACCAGCTTCAATTACGTTGGGAGATCTCCTAGAAACTTCAGTATAAACAAACAGTAATGTTTATAATCCAAGAAGTTACATGTTTTAGAAAAAAAAGAAAAAAACAAGGGAAAAAATCCAACATTCACAACCCTTTCTTGGAAACAAAAAAATCTTTTGTTTCCTTTACATGTTGCTGTATGTCAGTCCACACACTCTTTCAAGAAAGGTAAGCTGCAGTCAGCCTTGTTCAGCTGGAAGAGTACAAAAGTTCTGAGAAGCTGGTGAGCCAGATTCCTGTCTTGAAGAACTTAACACCAAGAAAGCTAAGTTCCTTCAAACAAAACAGCAGGTTAGCAAGGACAACTGTACAGCTTTCTCAAAGAGGCATACAGTCTCTTTCCTCCTAAGCTAACAAAGAACACAGATTTTACCCTTCCATTTTTTGTTTATACAGATGCTCAATTAACTATTCCCCAATCAATCAGAGGAAAATTCATCCTCTGAAACCTGGAGACCAATCTACAAATGACAGATATGGAGAAAAAAACAAGCAAACCAATTACAAACAAAAAAGAAAACAAAATAAAATCAACTGCAGCTCACGTCTGAAGAAGGGAGACAAAGACTTTCTTAAAATCACTTTACACATCTATCTTCTTCTTAAACAGCTTTCATGTGTGAAACTTAAAGTATGACCCACAATGCTTCTTCAATAAGGGATATTTAACTACTGAAGGGAAAGAAAGGAGACAGTGGGAATAACATAGCATGTATACCTAAGGTTTTTACCTGGATATCTAGCTGAACACTTCATTTTGAATCCCAGCTGAATCTTGCATTCCCTTGTTTTTGTATTACTATCAGTTCCAAGAGGGCATAAACATGCAGAATAGGACCTAACCTGACCCTTCCTGAACATTCATACTGGCCCTAAGTACATTCCCATAACCAGGAGTGCAGGACATCACGGCAATATATGCCAGCAATTCTACACAACTTCACAGCAGGCTCCAAGAAAGTCACTAAGGTCTCTCCACCCATGCTAAACCTGCCAACCAGTATAAGGAATGATGCACAGGGAGATCGGAGTTTGTCTGATCCAACCTAAACTTCGAGTTGGTCTCATCTAAACTAAACCTCCCCTGATACAGCTTCAGTGGCATGAAGCTGAGTCAGGAGAGACTTAGGTAGGATATTAGGGAAAGGTTGTTCACTCAAGGGGTGGTTGGGCACTGGAACAGGCTCCCCAGGGAAGTGGTGTCACAGCACCAGCCTGACAGAGTTCAAGAAGCGTTTGGACAACACTCTCAGGCACAGGGCACGACTCTTGGGATGTCCCATGCAGGGCCAGGAGTTGGACTTGATGATCCTTGTGGACTTGATGATCCCTGTGGACTTGATGATCCTTGTGGGTCCCTTCGAACTCAGCTTATTCTGTGATTCTGTGCCTCTAGTCCTCTTGAAATCAGTACAAGTCTAAGAAGGTTTGTTATAGTTTGTCACTTCCAACTTTCTAACTTCCAAATCCAAACTGACCCTAGGAATAGCACAGTTGAACTCTCAGAACACTGAGCTAACAATACAAATAAAACTGCTTGGTCCAAAATCAGACAAGTACAGAGCCAGCTGAGTGTGTCTGTATCTGACATGGTTAATATACATAATCAATAAAATACCTATAGATAATTCAGATGAACTTTGCAAGATAACTTTCAATACCTGCATCTCAATGTAAGTGGCATTTAGAAATAGAGTTTATGAGAATATTTTAATATATAAAGAAGGCCCAAAATCAAAAATGTTTCAATAATAGTACATCCTACGCGTGGAATAAAAGTAGGCAAGAGGGAAAAAAAGTTAAATGAAGTTAATATGACTGAGATATAGTCAGCACATGGTGAAATGTATCAGCTTCCCTGAACAATAATGAAAAATCTCAGCCTGTTAGCCTTTGCTAAAAATGTCTGAAGGTCCATGTAGTCAGTTGCTGTATTTTCCTCAGACATCAGGATTAGCAAAATGTGAGCAAGAACACCAGCCTTTAATTTTATTCCACTTCCACAGCTAAAAACAGTAAGACTTCCAATAAATTGGAAATTTCCTCTCTTTCAAGACCACACTTGGACTTCTTTTCACACCAGGATCAATTTTCTTCAGTACTCTCATCTTTAGGGTAGTGCAAAAGGGGAACAGATGAGCAAGAATTTAAAAAAACAAACAAACAAACAAAAAAAAAACAAATAAACTTTGAACAGATGGGGTAAATATAGAAGAATGCTACAAAAAGACAGAAACTTGACAGGACAGGGACAAGAAACATGGCACACAAACCAACATATTAGACAAATAGAAACAACAACAAAAAACTATCAAAGTATTTAAATATGCATTGAAAAATATTTTTCCTGTAACATAATTTCTTCTAATCATTAACTACATTGATTTCAGAAGACCAAAAAGCACTGGAAACAACAGAGAATACAACATGAAAGCCATATGCAATAAACAGAATGAGTTATTCAACAGGGTAAGGAATGACCCTGACAAACTTGACCAGAATGCAGAAGCTCTTTTCCTGAAATGGAGATCCAGAGCAATTAAAACACAGCTGTACTGGAGAAAACAAAAAAAAAAGCCCTGACAGGCCTTCTGACATACACCCAAGACTGACGATATTTTCTGTGGTGCTTTAGGAATTACAAGTGCTTACTAGTCTCCTTTCTTTTCAATTCCTGCTCTCAAAATGCATCAGCAGAAATGTCACCAAACATGTTCCCCACAAACCTCAAGTAAGAAGAATATGATTTTAAGTACATAATTCAGTAAGGAAGCCAAGCAATACTTTTGTTTATACAAGTTATCTGAAATTCAATTGCTCATCTGAACCATGAAATTTATCCTCATTATAATATACAAGAATATAGATTTCCTTCTCAACATTATGAATGAAAACATTCATTTTAAAAGGCTGTCCAACATAGATACATTTAAATGGTTCATTTACATTTCCAATATCTTATTTAATGCTTGTTGAACACTGATTTTTTATTTTTAAATGCATAGGAATGAACTCATAGCCCTAAGTATTATTTATACATGTGTTATATTTTATGTAGAAATTGCACACAGATGCCAGTTACAAGAACTTAAATTCAGATATTTGTTTGCAGACATGAGGAGAATAATCTGAATTTACTTTTCAAATTATGTTCATTTTGTAAACTGTTGATTGATGAATCTGGTATTTTTGGTAACCTGCAACAACCAGTCTATGTATTATAATGATATACCTTTTGATGGTTAAGAAATGCATGTTTTAATTGTTTTGCATGTCTTTGTACAGGTATGTATATCCTATGTATAGGACAGGCAGCAAATAAATAGAAAAAAAATTCCTTTTTTTTAAGCACGGTTACTTTCAGTACAGATATGTTAGCCTGTACTAGAAATTATTAGACAATCAGTCTGTTTCAAGCACGGCTGAAATACAAACCACAAAATGATACATTAAGAGCTATATCCATGTGTTATTCACCACACATGGAGATGAACAGCAGATATCCTTCAACTAAAGAATGAACATCCTTCAACTCTTCTCCAGTCTAGACACTAAGGAAGAGATCTCTAAACAAAGTTCTAACACTTTACAGAGATCTTTTCAAAGTTTACTTTCAGTGTCATAGAATCATAGAATGTTTCGGGTTGGAAGGGACCCTAAGGATGACCCAGCTCCAAACCCCTGCCATGGACAGGGACACCTTCCACTAGACAAGGCTGCGCACAAACCCCATCCAACCAGGCCTTGAACACTTCTGGGGACGGGACAACCACCCCTTGTCTGGGCAACCTGTTCCAGTGGCTCACCACCCTCACAGTATAGAATTTCTTCCTAGTATCTAATCCACATCTCTCCACTTCTAATTTAGAACTATTCACACTTGACCTATCTGCCCACATAAAAAGTCACGCTCCTTCCTTTTTATAAGCCCCCTTTAAGTACTCAAAGGTGCTCTAAGAGTCTCCCTGAAGCCTTCTCTTCTCCAGGGTAAACAACCCCAACTCTCTCAGCCTGTCTTCACAGGAGAGGTGCTCCAGCCTCTGATCATCTTTGTGGTACTTGTTGGACCTGCTCTGACAGGTCCTTCTTATGATAGGAGATCCAGACCTGGACACAATGCAGCCATCCAGCCAATTCCTAATCCACCAAGTGGTCCATCCATCAACTCCCTGTCTCTCCAGTTCAGAGACAAGAATGTCATGCAGGACAGTGCCAAATGCATTGCAGAAGTCTAGGTTGATGACATGAGTCACTCTTCCCTCATCCACCACCACTGTACGAAGGCCATCACCTTTGTTGGCATGACAAGTATTCTTCCATTCTGTCACTTGTCTAAGTTCAAGTAAATTTCTGCAGTACTGTAACCCATGTACTATCCCATTCTCCCACCTAGGAACAGCACGGTTAGAGAAAAATTAATTCAAAACCTAATGGTGAATTTGAGAGAAGAATTCAAGGTGCTTCACAAGGCTCTGATCAATTTGTGTGGTTTGTAAGTAGTTTCACTTTTTCTTTATGAAACACCTATACAAGTAGTTGAGAAAATTGAACAGAGTCCTGATCGTGAAACTTTCTAAATATTAGTATCCTCTACAGAGCACACAACTATGCTGACATAGCAAAGAAAGGAACTGTATAGGCACACCTAAGCAGCCAGGGAACAAGGAACAGTGTTAGTGCACTAGCATATGATCCCCTTGACCTCAAGCCTACATCACTTCTTAAGATGTCCTGATGTCTCAGGACAGCACTGCACTATTACAAAGATATTATTTCAAAGCTGTCTGCTTAATTCCCACCTAAGTTAAAGTCATGACTTCTGTACCCAAGTAGATTCTCAATGGCTGCAATGGGACTTGACAGAGGTGAAGGGCAGTGTTATGGAACCCAATTACAAGGTGACACAAGCACCTAAATATTCCATACAAAGTACTAGAAAATGCGCAAAGGAAATTATTTTTTTTAAAAAAGAAACCTTACCTGCTGTTGTTGATTTTCCAACTCCCCCTTTGCCAGAAGCCACAACCACCACCTGCTTAACTCCTTCTATGGGCTTCTGCTTTGGCAGCCCTCGTGACAGGATCCGAGCACGTTTGTCCCTCAGAGCCTCATCCCCAGAGCCTGAGGACTAACAAAACCAAAAAGCAAGTCAATGCACATGCACCAACCTGCAGTTTTCACAGAAAAAGCTGACAAGAAGGAACCTACCTGCACACTGAGAAATTCCCCCTACTTGTTTAAAAAAACCATTCTGCACAGGGGCTCTCCCAAAGGGAGTCTGCTTCACAGGCAGACAGGGACTACGCCTACTTAAAAATAACGCGATTCACATGGTTTTTTGACAAACACTTAAATATGATTGATCTTAACAGTTAAAGAAAAAAAGGAAAAAAAATTGTGTTGAAATAAACCAAAACACTGCTCTAAAAGTCCGAAGCTTTAAGAAACAGGCTAGACTTGGCGGTCCTTTTGGTACAGCTGTTTCAGGCACAACAAATACAGCAACAGCGAAGGGCAGAACCCGAGGTTCTGAGGGCAGGCAGTGCCGGCAGGCAGCTGTCCGAGGGCTCTCGCTGCCCTGAGCCGTGCCACAAGCACCGCACACATGCGGGTGCGATGGAGCGCGCCGCGCTCCGCTGCTCCTGCGGCAGAAAAGCCACACGAGGGGCCCCCACGGCTGGACGGACGGAGCAGCCGAGCCAAGCATCCCCGCAGGCAGCTCCCACCTGCTCCCGCCTGGCACAACTGTACCGCCACGGGCACTGAGCGCCGCGCGCTGTTTCCACGCACTTCACGCGGGTCCGGATGAAAAGACGGCAGAGCCCATCCATCTTCCTCGCCGGCCCGGCGCTGCCCCAGACCGGCCCCCGCCGCCAACGCCTGCAGCGACCGCATCCCCTCCCGCAGGGACGCTGCTGCTGAAGCGGCTGCCGCAGGACAGAGCCCCTCGGGGCACCCGTGCAGGGACAGACCGTCCCGCCTGCCGCCCCCGCAAGCACAGGCACAGCCCAGCCCGCCCCGGCGGCCGCGGCGCACGGCGGAGCTCCCGGCTCACTCACCGCGGAGCCGGCGGACGGAGCGGCGCAAGCGGCGGGCGCGCAGCCCGGGCCAGGCCGCCGCGCCGCCAGAGGCCTCCTGCCGCCGGCGCCGGGCACGAGGCGGGCGGCGCGCAGCGCCCAGCGCCAGGCGGGACCTCCCATGCCCGCGGCCGCCCCGGGCGCGCTGAGATGGCGCCGTGCGGCCGCGCCTCGGCCCGCCCCCCGCGCTGCGCCGCGCCGCACTCCGCCCGCTGCCCTGCCGGCGGGGCTGGCGCTGGGTCGGGCCGGCAGCCCGGGGGACAGCGCGCTGCTTGCCGGAGCTGAGGGTGTGGCGCTGAGCGGTGCCGCGGCTCCGGAGCTGCGGGAAACGACCTGCGCCCTCCCGCCGAGAGCGTCGAGCGGTGGCAGCGGGCAGCAGCAGCACGGAAAGCAGATCCTTGCCATTTGTAAGGATACCGGGGCCAAGGGATCGCCACCGGGTCACCACACGCATTGCAAACCGCTTCGGGCTCATTCCTCGTAGTGCTGTAATTGTCCCCGCAGAGGCTCGTTCCGGCGCTCTCTGCAGTGCTCCTTCGGCTCGTCGGTGCCTTCTGAATTCTCACCTTGGCCCGCAAAATGGTTGGGCAAGAGCTTGGTCTTGGTTGGTGTGCTCTACAAATACAATAAATATATCCCATTTCCTCCTTTAGATCATTAGGTAAAAGAACAAAGAGACCTGTAGCCGAGACACATGGCACCTATTTGGTGGTTTTTTTGCTTATTTTGATTTGGATTTTTTGGTTGGCTGGGGTTTTTTTATAATACTAAAGCACAGAATCACAGAATTAGTCAAGTTGGAAGGCCCCCACTGTGGATTATCTGGTCCGGTCTCCCTGCTCAAGCAGGGTCATCCTAGAGCACATGGCACAAGATTGCACCCAGATGGTTCTTAAATATTTCCAGTGAGGGCGGTCTCTTGGCAATCTGTTCCAGTGCTCGGTCACGTGCACAATAAAGTTGTTTTTCCTCATATTCAGGTGGAACTTCCTGTGCATCAGTTTCTACCCATTGCCTCTTGTCCTATTGTTTGGCACTGATCATTGGTCTGGTGATAGTTTTGATTATCCATCCAGTTTACCCTCACTCAGTAAAAGTTCACAAAAACCCTTTTCTGTTCCTTATATCATGTGGGATTCGCTTAAAGCTTTAAGACACACATCATCTACTGCTTCTCTCCCACCTACAAGCCTTGTAACCACGTTGTAGAAGGAAATTAGTTTGGTTTGATATGATTTGCTCTTACAATTCCATGAATAGTCCCTATTCAGCTAAGTGGTATTATAGAAATAATTCAGAACTTAGCACTTTCAGGCCATTAGTTTGCAAATATAAAATACTGTGTAGACAGTGTCTTTTGTTGGTATCTGTTGTAATATGTAATGGATCAGAGGATTTTACATCAGTTTAAAGTCTTATTATGATAAACATTTCCTCTCTTCCACAGCAGAATTTTCATCATTTCAAATGTTGCTTTTTAAATTGTATTAAAGTCTCTAATCAAGCATTTTACTAAACCCCACCATTTCCAAAGGCATATTCCAGTGCTCAGCTACAACACATAAATTACAATGCTAATTTTTTTTTCCCTATCCTTGAAGTGATTCTCATTCAACCTACATTTTTGATGTACCCACATGAGCGTATTTTGCATAACTAACACAGACACCTGAAGAGGTCAAATCATTTCCCAATAATTTGCCATACTGTCAAACCAAACCGGAAAAGAATACGGAAAACTAACAAGCCACTTTGTTTTGAAACTGTTACATAGATGTGCCTCCAGGGCTTTTTTTCACTGCCTCTGGAAACTATGTTACTTTTTGCATTGCAGGAAATTTGCATAATTGTTTTTCTACCTTGAGCAGTTGGAGGCAGTGTTAAAGTGCAAAGTACTGTGCATGTCACGTCAACGGAATCGGTACTGCGGGATCACGGGTAGGCTCACACTTGAGATATGCTTCCCTTCAAAGTCTTTCCAAAGAAAGGAGCATGGCGAAAATGTATGATACACTTTTTCATTTTGAGAATAGCTCCAACACTGATGAGAATAATACTCAAATATTTGTGTGAGGTTTTGTAAAGCTGATCTAGCACAAACTAAAATGGAGCTAACAATCCTCAATAGTTTTAATTTTAATAATTTCTTTTAGCACTGGTTTGTTAACTACCCTGTTAGTAGGGTAGCTAACATGGCAGTAGGTTGTATTGAACATGAGTATGAAAAGTAGTATTTGGCCATTAGAAAGGGAATCAATTTGCTCGCCAATATAGCAGACTTTTCCAAAATGCCTTGATTTTAGTGGAATACACTGCAGTTTGACTGAGTAGTGTTTCTATCTCTACTAATTGTGAAGACAGTTTTATGGATTGTACACTTCTCACAATAGCTCTTGGCTTCCTATTTAAATTTTAACACTTGAGAATATTGTTCTATGTTGTTTGCCTGATGTATTATTGCAGTCCACATACAGTGGTAAAATATGAGTCTAGGAAAATGCAACCAAAAATTAACAAAATTTTTACTGCCAGACGTGAGTCTTGATGGAAACTACAGGAAATCTCAGCATCTTTCAGAAAATTCCACTTTGGACTTTTCAAAAGTTTAACAAAATGAAAGGCACAATATTTAATTTTAATGCAAATTGATAACGTATTCTCTAAGTAAATGTAGGAAAATGTTTCATAGACTCTAAATTACTATTCAGCCTGAACAATAACAGGATAAAAATAGAACTGATTTTTGTCTGAAATTAGATTGTCTTATGTTTAAATACATTCTTTCTCTACCCAAAATCAATTAAGGGTATCCAGGTATAGCTAGGAAAGATTTCTTGCCAAAATAACTCCACAATTTAAAAATAAAATAACATTTGAAAAATGATTTGGTAGATAATTAGGTTGGTTTGTGTGCAGTAGGATGTAAGTAGCTAAAAAAAGAAAAAAAAAAAAGAAAAAAAGAAAAAGAGTATCCATTCTCGTTTCTGGGTGTCTGCACAGTACCACATTAATAATACAGTAACTGCAAACTCTTTCTCATATAAGCCATTTATTTCAGTCACAATTTGAACTAGAAATTATATTAAAGAATGGCAAAAGAAAGATTCTTCACAACCAAGGAGTCATTTTAGCTTCATGACCAGGCCTGCAATCTTTGGCCACAGAGGTATATACCACTGCATACTAGGATGAGCATGTGTGGCATAGGACTCTCAGATTCTGGGGTTTTTCCCCCGGCTGGTTGGCCAGCCCACACCTGTAAGATAAATAAGGTTAAAAATGATGCTTTTTATCTTTTTTTGTCACGTGGTGATAATTACTTGGTCTTGGGCTCTGCCCTGGCTAATGAGCCTCGAGCTCTTAGCATTACCTCTTGGCTCAGCCCTTGCACTGTGTCTCAGGACAGCTGCCACTTCTTCCCTTTGGCAGCTCTGAGACCATGCTAGAGCTGCTCTCGTGCTCTTGCCAAAACAGCATTCTTCTGTGGGGCTGACAAACTATATCAGGCTGCAAAATAATCCAAGACAAAATGCCTACCAGTGTGAGTTCTTTGTTTTATCTTTGCTATGCTCCTCGTGGAAGTTAAAGCAACTTCCAGGTTGCTTTATTTAATGCTGAGTCACAGATCTGCTCTTACACAGACCAGCATCAGCTTGGCAGAGCTTGTACTCAGGGGCACAGTGGCATACCTGGGGGTAACTGCAGGCATATATGAGGGAAATCCTTCTGTGTTCGATATTACCTCTCTGTCATTCACTGGAATTTCTCTTCCAAAGTCTTTTTCCTGCTAGGCTTAGACATCAAGGTCAACATCACTGATATGGAGGCAGTTATGCCCACTTGTTGCAAAGTAAATTTGGCTCAAGGGATTTTAACAGATTCTGATTTCAAATATCCATTCAAAACAAGGCTGGTTTACATGAGTTTTCATATAGAATATTACCTTGTTTAAGGAGAAATTTCTGTTTATTATATATGGCAGTACTTGAAAATGCAACACGTTTAACAAGCACAAAGAAAACACACAAGAAACAGTAACAATTTATTAATTTTTCTTTATCATGTGTATTAGTATTTCCAATAAATATAAGCCCACATAAGTAGCTTCATCCAGTGTGAAAGCTTTGCCAAACCTTAAACTGAAAAATAAATTGTTTGCTTTCATTCAGTTTCACTAAATGAGGAAGAAGGTCTCGAAGAATTGAGAGCGATTTAGTTTGTATATTGCTTTCCTGTGGAATTTTAAACAGTGCAGTCCTTCACAGTCAAGAAGAGATGAAAACCTTATTTAGATTGTCACTAGACTCTTCTGAAGTCAGTCATCAAGTTCTTCAGGTTAATACTGCTTTCTATAGTAACAGCAACATCACAGTGAAAATGCAGCTTATATTACAGCAATTTTTCCAACCTTAAGGAAGTGGTGCAGAAAATTAAAGGATTTATTTTGTTGAATATGATCTTCTGTAACAAAGCCACATAATTTTTCTTAGGTACTTTACATATATAGGTATTCCTTGCATGAATGGAATTAACACAAATTAACAGTATTTCCATACCTGAAGATAAAAACAAAGGTTTTGAAACTATTCCTAATCTCTGCCATATATTTTACAAACGTTGAAGGAAGACTGGTATTTTCTTTCTTTTCTTCTTTCCTATCTTTTTTTTTTTCAGTAATGGAAATAAATTGCAATTTTAAGAGTCTTAGGGGCAAAAAGAGTCCTGTTGCTTTAGACATTGTACAAATATGGAATAAAAAAGATGCTGACTGTCCTAAAAGCTTCAGTAAACAATTTGACACTATGGATCTGAGTCACAATGACATTCATAGTTTCAGTTTCTGAAATTATTTTAATTCTGCTCTTCATTCATTTTTCTCAGTAACAAGCTTGTTTTACAGGAAGCATTTTTGTTAACATCAGAACACTGAGCCTAAACAAGTTTTATGTAGCAAATTAATCTTACTTGATCAACGATGCTGATTGAAACATTACACCAATTTTTACTGGGTTTTGTGTTTCGTATTATTTTTAAAATCTGGTTAATGTTCTAAACCAGTTCAGTTTTGCTCCGTAGCGATTCAATACTTGTCTCATAAATCCCTGCAGTAGCAGTGCAAGGTTTTTCAGAAGGCACCAATAAACTTTGGGTGTGTATGGACCACTTACACAATTGTGACAACATTACACAATTATAGCAACCTGCTCCAGAGGTTGGTGTGCAAGGACCAATCTCAGCTGAAAATAATTGTGATCAAAGAACACTTCTTGTGTCAGTGCACCCTGTATGAAGCACTGTCATGTAGAACTGCGGGGCGCTCTATCACTGTGAAGCTGGAGCACTGATCCTTGGAACACAATCCTCTGGTTAATCCTCAGCTGTGAATATAAGTAACTCTTCAAGGTTTTACACTGAGCCAGAGGTTCTTAACTGGTTCTTAGCTGCTGAACCAGCAACAGAATTTTTTTCTTAGTGAGCAAGCCCTGGACAAAACTATGCCAAGGAGTAAAGATGAGCTGCAATGGCCAAGAATATTTCTTGGTATTGATTCTTAGTACAAATGTAGCTTAGAGGTTCACCTGCAACTAAGCTGAGTCATTCTCCAAGCTTCAGAGTACATTAGTTAGATCTGTGTTTTCTGCAACAGGAGCTAAAATTTGTCATATTTGTGCTGGAATTTATTTATGGGCACCAAAATGAAGGATTTTTTAATCTGGATGTGGTCCTCACTGGGACTGATACCATGAAGACATGATTATTTTTTGTCCTATGGGCAACAGAGTATCCAAGGAAAGATTAAACATCTGTAATTGATATTAAAACATCCCAAGTTATGGAGTAATTGCTTTATTCTGTTAATCATAAAAATATAAGCCTCCAGCAGTTCCAAGAATTATCTATGAAATAAAAAGCTCTTTGAGAAAAAGTTATACCAAATACTATTTTTCTATTCTTTTATAACATAAAATATTGGAGATAAAATGTTTTGCTTCCACTCTGTAGCAGCAATTTAGCATCTTTTGTAAAAGAAAAACTGTGACTTTTGGCAGCTTAAAAAAACCATAAACCAATCAAAAAATATGTGAAAAATCCTATCATTGCAATGTTTCTGATGTATCTAATAATACATTAGTAGTATCATCCTAAATGAGTTCAGAAACATGCATTTTAAAAATTGGTGCTTTGAGAAAGTGTGAAAATTAAAAACTAAAAAACAATTTTTGACACTGCTCTTTGAAACATGTTAATCTACACTGGAAGTCGTAGCAGGAAGCCACATCATTTCTTGACATGTTTATTATCTTATTTGACTCCATGAATATTCATTAGAATTTACAATCTTTTATTATTTAGCTCACTGTATTAAATATTTGCTTTCCCCCCCCCCCAAGATGACCTTCTATGTGGGTTAAAATAATGAAAGGATTATATATATAAATAAAAACTACTGTATTACTGAAACAAACCATCAAAAACCAAAGGCTGATGGTAAATGAAAGTCTTACAGTTGCCATTTGTTCTAAGGGAAATGAGTTCCCAAAAAGCCTATAGATCAACATCGCTGTACCAGTATATGATGCTGTACTATGGCAAAGTAAGGTACCAATTTGTGCTGTAATGCAATATTCTTTCATCAAAGGGAATAAAATGCCAAAATCTGTCAGCCGTGCTTGGCTCACTGTGCTCTGGCAATCTTGTTGAACTATGCTGCGGAAGAGGTTGCTGTGTTCTGGAAACAACAGCTCCAACAACCGATAAATGGCAGACCAAGCATATAATTAGGGCCTCCGAAAACTCACAAGTTTTATCATGATGCATGGCAAATAGCACTTGGGATGACTTCAGAGATTTGCCATTCAGAGAATTTCCTAATGACCTATCATTTGTGTGCATGCTTCCCTGACTAGCTAAGGATCAGTATGCCTGAGGGGAAAAAATGATAGGAGCTGTGACTCAAGGAGAAAGCTTTTGGCCTGAAGATGTGGTGAGTTTTACTTTGAAAGTCATCCATATAAATGCAAAAAAATGACATGCAGCCTTATTATGCCTGCATACTCAACAGTAACTGGAGGCAAGGAGTCCTCCAGGTACAGAGAGAATAATAAATGACTCTCATTTATCTCACTGTTTGTGAAAGGAACAGAAAAAGCCACATCTCATTTCACGTCCATTTTTAATAACATGAGGCTTTATGCCAATACTCTGATGTTACACATGGCATCTATTGAAAACATGGAAGCTCAAGTTTCAGCTCCGAGAATATATTGATGCATTTTTGTCTATAGCAACATCCTCGTCATATTATCAAAATTTCTCACTGAAGATGAGAAAAAATGGGATTAAGTAATACATCCACATTCTGTAGTACTAATTGCTATTGCAAAAGTGTTTATAAGGTGAAGAGAGCAGTGATGCAGCAGTACTTGGGGAGGAAAACAGACTTTAATTCTTTTACATGGCGGGGTAGAGGAGTATCCACCTTGGATGCAGCAGACCAACCCTGATGGTAGGAAAATAAAGAATGTAGGAGCTGTGCTCCATTGTTCCTGTTCTAAATACCTGCTCCATCAGGAGGAACCCAGTTTGCAATACCCATCTACATCAGCCAGGCATGGGTTAGCTCAGGGGCTTGAAGCAAACCAGACCCCCACCTGCCAGAGCAGCACCAGGCTCTGAACTCATGGATGGTCAGCAGCTCCACATAGAGCACAGGCTGAAGCTGACTTTGGGTCAAGGGTGGCCCTACCGAGCTTGCTCAGGGATGGCAAACAGCCTGTACAGCTGCTGACTGTCATTGAGCTCTGTTACTCCTGCCCCGTTTGCTCCAGGCCCTCTGACCATAAGGTTATCCTTTTTTAGCTTGGTGCTCGGTGCTTCTTCTCTCAACACTGAGTCAGTACTGTCCTACACCCAAGTTGTTTTCATGTGCTCCTGCTCTGTGGAACCCAGATCCCAAACTCAGGAGACCAGGGAAGCAAGTATATTTGGATACACCTGCAGGGATCAACCTGGATCTGGCAATACCATTCCTAATGGTAAAGCAGAAAACTGCTGACCTTTGAGGGACTCCTCATGGAGTCAGCTTCATGACTCTGTACAGCCTGCCTCTGAATTCCAGAATTAAGACTGTGGTATTGAAACTCAGAGTTGGCTCTGCACAAGAAAGAGCATGTGGGCATATGGGATTAGCTCAATCCCGTGAAAAAAAAATAAACATATTGCTTCTAACCAGTCCACCGTGTTACGGTGAGTCCCCCTGGTACATGCGGCAGGTAGGCCACTCCCACTGCCCTGTTGATTCCACTGGAGCATGATACAGCAGTCCTTTTAACATTAATGCCTGTCAATCATACAGACAAAGATCTGGTTCAGGAGACACCCAAGCAGGAAAAAATAGAGTAGCTAAACGTCACAGGCAAATGAACATGCCCAGCACCCAACAAGAAACTGACTAATAGTGTTCTTACTTCCTTTAGGCAATTGCAGTAAGCAAGCAGATCGTGTGTCTTTTATCTGGCTACTTTTTTTTCCTCTAATAGAGCCAAATTTCTGCTTCTCACAATAAAAAACAGTAATTGTATCTGACACAGCTTTCACACTAAATCTGGGGTTTTTCAGAAATGTAATTAACTTTTGATTGCTATAACACATTTCAGTGTCTGTTTTGTACTTGTATGAAGGACTAAACAAAACCCTAATCTATTTTTAACAGTGTATTAAATTTTTGTTGCTTTCTTTAAACACAGATAAAATCAACTGCTCAAATCACAGACCTGTACTTCCACAACAGGAATACCAGCCTTCACTGCTAAAAATTCTGACATTTGTGGGGACTCTATAAATTGGCTCTGCTGGAAGAGCTGAAGAGGTGGACCAACTCTGATGCTACAGAAGTGGAGCTGAAGAAGCCATGACCTACCTCAGAGGTATGGTGCAAAGCACAAAGATAAAAACCACAGTACCATTTTCCTCTCAATCATCTTACCCCAGAAGTCTACAATAGTTCTTTCAAATGCTAAACAGACCTGAGGGGCAGTTTGGAAGGCAAAGTGGATGATAGTCTTCACTCTACGTCTTCTCTGGAAGAGGTGTTTCTGGTAGCTCTGCACAAGCATTGTGCAATAATTGTGGTCTTTGACTGACAGGACTGCTCATTTTTGCTGTCTGACTTCTACTAGGGAAATTCTTCATGCCCTCTTTGCTTTTCTTATTTAAATACCTCTGGAGGAAGGAGGATGATGGTTGGGAGGCAGACATACCCCTGACCTCTGGACAGTACTTTGAATAAGTGGGTACTAAACACAGTCATCATAACGTGTCTTAGACTGTAAACTTGTTCTAACGCCACCAGCTAATCCTCTCTGCACCCACACCACTGTTGAGCAGTACCTTGTCTCTTCCAGTTAATCAGCATTTCAGCTAACATTTCTGAGGCTGCAGTAAACTAAACTGGGTCTTGAACTAGACTGAGAAATAGGCTACAAAAAATAATCACCAAATACAAGAACCAGAGAACCAATTTGTGCTATTTGTGATAAGGCAAGTAGCTCAAAAAGAGAAACAAAATAAGTAAACTGGGAGAAAAAGAGAAGAAAAAGAGATCATCCTCCAACAGAAAGCGAAGGGCTTGACTCAGTTCAAGATGTACGATCACTTCAAAAACAAATCCCACTAACATTCTGAGTTGTCCAGTGACAGGTTAAACATCTTGGACTGAAGATATGCAATATCTTTTTTGATTTCTTTGAGGGATTGACCTGTTGTTTCAACATGGCCAAATTAAAATTGTGTTTTACTTGAACATCAATCCCAGTTTACAAATTATTTTGGGGAAATATCTTTACCTTGTGATGGAAATTTGCAATTCATTGTTGCAAATTCCACTTTCCAGGACATTCTCTGATGATGAGTCTTTTTACAGCAATCTTTAACAGCTGGCACAAAGACATCCATTGGTTCTGTCTCACCCTTCACACCAGTTGTGGCCCCCACCCATTATTCTTTACTAAATGATTCTAAGTGATTGAACTTTTTTGGTTTGGTTGTTTTGGTTTCTTTAAAATCTGTATGCATGGGAAGAGGTCCAAATTTGGCAATGGAGAAAGCAAGTGTTGAAATCTAATTCTTTGCTTGGCACTCTGGCGCCTTTCAGGTACGTATATCTCAAAAGAGGTAGTTCTACCAAGATATACGCCTTGCCAAAAACCTATTTTGTGTCTTTGCTATCTAAGTGCCACTGAAGCTTTGTATAGTTTCTCTTCAAAACAGGTAAGGGCAACTCTGTCGATGTGAGAGCTGCATGAAAGACCACCGATCATGTTTCAGACGCCACAGACAAAGGAAAAACATCCCAGATACATCTTGTCCCTTCAAAGGTCCAGTCAACTCCTGCCCCTACCAAATGGTATGCAACACCAAACTTAATAGCAATAACAACAAAAACCCCCCAAAACCATCCCTAGGCCTAGAAGAATTCAACCACTTGAGATCATTTTGGTACTGAAAGACAAGGAGAAAGCCAAGTCCCTGCACAGGCAGAGCTTCCAGCATCCACCCACCTCTTGACAAAAGGATTTGTTCCAAATATGCATAGATTCACAGAACCGCAGTATACGCTAAGTTGGAAGGGACCCACCAGGATCTTCAAGTCTAACTCCTGGCCCTGCACAGGACACCTCAAGAATCACACCATGCACCTGAGAGCGTTGCCCAAACACTTCCTGAACTCAGACACACAACCATTCCCACCGCTGCAATTTGTGACACTGCCATCTGCCCCTCTGAAAGAGAAATTATCTGAAAATAACCAGAAATGTCTACCTACTTTCAGATCCAGTGACAACAAGCAGAGAAGATACAGGAAATACTCTGGGACACCTGTCAATTCCAAAACATACACAAGAATGGCTTTATATAGTACTTGATAGAAATACCAATATATTTTATGCATGATTATATTCTTCAGATGTCAGGAGGTGGTTTTTTCTATATAAAACCCACAGTCAAATCCAAATCCATACCTAAAATTTATCCAACAAATTTACTATCATTCTTTGGCATAAAAAGAGAGGCCCTTAATCTAACAATAGGCCAGTAAGATTGAAGAAATTCAAGGTGCAACAGAATTATTTGGCTTCCTAAGGAAAATACAATATAATTCCACCAAGAATCCACAAACAATGATGTCATACTAATTTTTCTATGCAATGTTTCACAGGCATTTGTATTGAAACTTGCGCATGAATAAATGTTCTCCATCATATCCTGGTATAAATAATGGCACAGTACCAAGTAACAATCAATATCCTTATATATTAATATCCCTCTATAATGTGCTTATTATAATTTGCTCAGACTGTAGCAAAATTCATTTTCCTTAACAATCAATTTATATCACAAATATATATGGAAAACCCTCTCGTTTTAAATGGATTTCTACTTCATTAAACTCTTCTCAATGAGTCTGGGGATATAGCTTTCAAGTAAACGAACAGAAGGTATTTTAAATAAAATTTGCAGAGTTTAAATAAAAACATCTTGTATTTTACAATACCCTACAGCTAGCAAAAATTAGCTACTTCATACACTAACCACCTAGTGCAATTTCCTGTTCTTCCATGAAGGTTTGCTTTGAGAAGAGTAACCTTATTGAACACGCATTGAGAATCTTCTTTTAAAATGACAAACAGAACCCAAATATATTCCTATGTGTAACACTGACTATTCAGAAGTACATATTGGCCCTTGCTGTTCAGTGGGGGATCATTGGTAATCTTACTCTATTATTGAGTCCAGGTACTAAAATTCAGCTTCTTACTCACACTACTATATATTAGTTTTTTTATTTTTAAACACAGTTGTAAAAATAAAATCTTTGGACATAAAATGAATTTGGAGAGAGATACTGAATTCTGCATCATTCTATCCTGACTTCAGTGAAGGCAGTATTGTTCAAAACTTTTCTCTGTTAGAATTCACATATGGGAGAAAGACACAACTCTTCCAGTTTTGGAGCTGTTCAAGGAGTATCAGGGTATGTAGCCAAAAACCTGCAAGATAATAAAAGAACCACTTGCAATACTTTTAACTTTTGCCATTAGCAGTGGGATCTCATTTCGAAACTATGCACTTCTTTTTCCCGAATGATTTGGATCACTAGCTATCCAGATCCCTTTTAACTGCGTTTTGTGTTCTCTCTGCTCCAATGCAGTATCACTGAAGAGAAATGCTCCAACTTGGTAAGACTGACCTCAGCAACCTGAAACACAAACTAAGTAATGAACAAAAGAAATAACAAGCTATATTCAGATTTTCTTTTTCGTGCATAAACTATCCAGCATACTGCTCTTACCACACGCATGTAACATTTCCCCACCAGAAGACAAAAAGAGCTTTCATTTCCCATCAAACTAAGAAACCGAAGCCCGCTTCCTGCTAGCTATCAGGGCATCGGTAAGTAGAGCTGTAGAAACACTTTGTTTAATTCTGTTCCAAACTTTGTATTCAGCCCCCTCCATAAAGAGGTCAGATCAGAAGCGCTGTTTTAACATGTGCACAAGGTTCCCCCCCGTCACGCTCCCTGCCGCCCGTGACCCGCGGGCTCCAGCCGGTGCCGGCGCCGGCGCCGGAAAGGCGTGACCCGGCCCCGCCCTCAGCGCTGCGGGCCCGCCATGGCGGCGACGCGGGCCCGGGCCGTGCTGCAGCAGAGTTTCTCCGCCCGGCTGCAGGTGCGGCCCCCCGAGCGCGGCTCCGAGGCCCAGTGGGTGGAGGTAACGTGGGCCGCGGGCCGCCCCCCACCCTCGGCATCGCCCGTTCTCCCCCCGCGGAGCGGGGCCGCTCGGGGCGGGCGGCGGGAAAGCGCTCTGTCCCCTGCGCGCGTGCGCCGGCGGGGAGAGGGTGGGCATTTCGGCGTTTGAGGGGAACACCCTCTCCTCCTTTTCCCGGCTGAGCTGTACTTCCGGCGCTTTTGAACCTCGTGTCTCGTTTCCAGTCCAGAGCCCTCTCCTCGCCCCCTGGTTATCACCAAAGGTTACGGTCAGTCACTTCGGCAAAGGGACAAGCAGCAGGAGGCCGAGGTCGGCGCATAGCGTTTTCGCTCGGCTGCTCTCTCTCCCTGTGCTCCACAGAGTCCTCCACAGGCAGCAGTTCCTTCAGGAGCATGACTGCTCCACGACCAAACACTTCCCTTCTAACTGTGTTGTTCCTTCTTTTCTTAAACACGCTTTTACAGAGACACTACAACGTTGGCTGGTGGGCTCAGCTGTCGGCTTTGTTTGTTGTGTGATAGTGTTAACTCGGAGAGGAAAGGCCAGGTAGGGCAATGGGACTATGGCAGCAGTAGTTCTGATGTTGTTTGGTTGGTTTTTTTCCAGAACACTAACTAAAAATGAAATTTAGCGTGCAGGTCACCACATAGGTTGAGGAAAACATTGTATTTTCCCCCTTTTCCTCCCACAGTCTTCTGCTGGGAGAGGTAGGTAGGTCTGCAGACTCTTTGGTCGATGTGCTGTGCATCCAGCCCAGGGCTCTTTTCCAAAGCATGAAGGCTGCCCTTTGGAATGCACTGCCCTGCCATAGCTGTCACTGCTTGTGAGTTATCTACACTAGACTAAGTCATTTCTGCCGTTATCAACTATTTACCCCATGGGTTTTCTTGGTTTTATCTTTTGTCATTTTTAAAGACTATTACAACAGAAGAAGCTTAATGCACATGCATAAATTTTAAAAAGTAAAAATTCTAGCATGTTTAAAGGGTTTATGCATTCATTCAACACATCTGAAGAGAGTTCACTTTTTGCCTTTCACATTATCCTTAAAACATCTCTTCTTGTTTAAAAGGGGCAGGTGGATCCAGCAGATCTAGTTTCAGCAGCATGGTCTGGGAAGCCAGAATGTTTCACTGGAAGGAAATAGATACCATCTCACAGATACTGTGTTTCACAGATGTAGTGTGTCTGTGTGTATTGCATTATTAGCCTCTCAGTATAAGGTTAATTATAATAAAATATGCTTAGCCCAGCATACATTAACTATAGGAGAAATAACCTGTTTCTAGCCTGCTAATCACAGAAGTAATTGTAGATCTAGTAAAGAAAAGAAAAAATGTAATTTTGCTGTCTTTCTTTTAAACTATCTTCAAAGCTACATGTTGTGGTTGATGAATAACTTTGCTACAAGGAGGTTATGCGGTTTCTCTCTCTAATTTGTTTTTAATATACTAAGCAAAATCAGTAGGAAAGTAATAGATAGCACTAAAGGAATCTGAAAGAGATTTGGGTGGTCTCCAGCAGGTATTTTTTCAGACATGAACCTTACTAATATTTGTCATGGGTACTTAGGAATCTTTCACAGGTACCCAGGGCTTTTAAAGAGGAGTCTGTTTTAACAAGAACTAGTCACCATGCAGGAAAATAAGCCTACGGGAAGTATGTATTTTCTCTAGTATGACTACTTTAGAGGTCACTGGAAGGAAATTTTGCTGCTGACATTTTGTAGTAGGGTAATTTTACTCCCTATATATGCATGTCAACCCAGAAACACAAAAATAAAAAATACAGACCTAATCAACTATTATTTACGTCAACCAGTGTGTTCCTGATGTTTTATGACCACTTAAAAGTAGGTCCTCACCTTGAGACATTTCTAGAATACTGTAAATGGCATATTATGTAGGTGGCTTTGAATAGCTTCTGAGCTGTAAGAGACTCCTGTAGGTACTTCAGGAACTTCAGAGCAGATGTTCTTTATCTGCAAAAAGGTTAGGAGTGTGCTTTATACATTAATCTCTGCCTTCATTGTGTTTTCATGAATGAGTTGCTTGGCCTGTTGAGGGTTATTGGGCATAGGATGTCTTGTTTATGGAGAATTTTGGTTGTATACCCTCCATAAAAGGTTTATGTATACAGCAAAATACAAAGAAATAAAAGGAATTATTCTTCTAAAGGTAGGGGTGAAATAAGGTGAGGTTTGGTGTATTTCATAACTGTGGAGAAAAGAAACATGAAATGAATATTCAGCTAAAAAATATAAGTGCCTACACTTTATGCAAGGAGAACTGTCCTTTCCTTATCTTATTTCCCTTGACTTGTTTTCTGGTTACTATGGCAAAAAGAGGTGCAAAGTACCAGGCACAGACTTGCTCTGTGACCTGTGGCAGATGATGTAATCTCTCTTTGCTGCACTGAATATAAAAATATGAAGAAATCTTCCCAGAGGGTAGTAAATCTGAACTTGAAATGGAAATGTCACAGAATAATTTATGTAAGTTAGTTTCACTGACTTCCTAAGAATTACAAAGTATCTCTGGTTTTGTTATCCATTCCAATTTCCTGGGGAAAAAATAGGAAAAGGTAGACTTGAGATAATATATTGCAGAATATATTTCAGTTTTGCTAATGAAATCCTAAAAAATACAGATGAATGTATTTAGTAAGGAGGATGAGGAAGGAGTCAGTTACTCATTTTTCCCTGCAAAAGAGCTAAAAAGCAGCATTTGGAGGCAGCGTTGCTAAGGCTGTCTATATGGCTTTAGGGCTGGCTTCATGATGCAGGTTGCCTGATCTGATGATTACTTAGGACAGTTGTATAATAAATGCCAGTGTTGCACAGTATCTTGCTTTGCTGGTTTATTTATGTAGGCATTTTACTGCTAACAGTAGATCCACATAGAGCACAGCTTTCCTGTCCAACTGCCTGCCTCTCACTGTGTAGGTTCCTTACAGTGGCTGTTTGCACATCAGCATGTTGAATTTATGATCTTCTTATTTGTGTTATTTTGCTCTAATTTTTGTGCATTAAATACAGATCTGAGGGGTAGTCAACTAGACTTTGATAGGTTACAGAGGACCTGCAGCAATGGCGATGGTTTTGCTTTGATTCAAAAGGTTTACACACTACATTGACAATGAGCACAAGCCTTAGGACACCTGGAACACTGATGTAAGGTCAGATTGACATATGTTGTTATTAAATGTGGTCTTGTAATTGCATTCAATTTTACATCTTCTATTCAATTAAGAAAGCTAAAGAACAAAGTAAGACTTAACAAGGAGTTGAAACATGGCTGCACATATTGGACCATACTTTTCAGTCATAGTTGAAACCATAAGTTTCAGCTTAAAAATAGTTGCATAGTTTTCAACTACATCATGGTTGTAGTGTCCTAGAAGACCATAAACATGCAGGATAAATAGAAGCATCCTCTATCAGCTTTAACTTGTCTCTGAATTAATTGTTTTCTCATTTAGCCTTCTGTTGGTCTAATTTTTTTCAATATGCATGTCTCATCTTGTGATAAATAGTTTCTTCAAAAACCGACATCAAATAAGGACAGAGGCTGGAAAAATCATGAATTATTTTACTTAATCGTTATCTGTCTGACCTTAGGACTTGCTAGGGTCACTTTACTTATTTTTTTGTGTCTTTAAATGAGCTGCTAGCAGAATATCGTTACTACTGTGAGACTGTGCAAAACAAAGACTGTCACAAGTCTCAGAATTAAAATTATTTTCTGTTATGTGTGCTGTATCACAGAGTCACTTATTTCTAATGCTGGGGTTAGACCAATAGCAAGACCAAATGCATCTGGCCTATTTTGATAAAATATTTTTATTAGTAGCTCTTTGTGCATTGTTGTTACCTATTAATATCCTGACACCAGTCTGTTTCTGGAATGAATATTTACCTAAACATGTAAGAATATCTAATGTTTGGCAGTCTGCATTTCTCTTCCTTTTTGAACAGATGATTTGAAATGTCATTTGAGGTTCTGGCCATCAAATTTCTTACAGTGTTTATAAAATATGGTAGTCATTTGGGAATCTGTATAATATTCTGCACTGGCCAAAATGAGTTTTGAAAAGAGCCATTTAAAGCTTTTGAAAGTTCTCAGCATGTGACATTTTGGCTACAAAGAGCATTCTCTTTTTTCAGAAGTTAGTCACTAGAAAAACAGTTGAGAAGGCATAGCTTTTCTCAGCCTTGAGCATTTTGTATAATCTCTGCAATAACAAAGGGACAAAATCTCATGTGTATAGCTAAGATTTCTTCACCAAAAACCTTTATCATTTAAAGAAACAGGGAAAAAAAGAGAGGAAAAAAAATTTTAGAATAGTTTTTAGAAACTATTCACATTTTCCATCATTTTGCTTTGATAACATTGATATTAATAACTCCTGCCTGTCCCAATCTATTTAACATCTCTTCAGTGGTATTTCACAAGTTGACATTTGTTTCCTCCAACAAAATTAAAAAGATACTTTTTCTTGGCAAAGCAGCAGGGAGGTTTCTTTATATACGGTCTGCCTGTAGATACTCTGGAGTTTTTCCCAAAGAAGTTAAGGCACTCAGGTATACTTGTGCATGAGACATAGTTGCTGCTGGCTGCAGAGCCTATCAGTTTGGCTTAGTAAAGCATGGGTTGTTGCACTCCTCATGGACTAACCAATTGAGCAGAAAAGCTACACAAAAGTTTTCTTGTGCTTTCTCCTCAGTATAGGCCTAATTCTTCCCTCAAATGCATATTTCTTACAGGTAGTCTCTTTGAATGCTAAAGAAGTGGCATATCCTTTAGTCTATACCAATCAGGTGAAAAGTTCCATTTTGCCAGTTAGATTTTACCCAAGCTGATAAATAGTATTTTGAACAACTTTATAATATTCTGAACAATTTCACAGTTGCTGGTCATCATATTTAAATGTTTAATTAACAGATTCTCTGTTTTTTTCAGAATTAAATTGTACTAGATTACTTTCAATGTCAAAATTCAGTTCTTTGACAAGTCCTATGGTGTTTGTCATGTTTCATAACTGGAAATATAATTCACATTGAAAAATATTTTAGCTGTACATTTGATAGGAAAAAAGCTTAAATTGTTTCTTATGCTGGATTTAAGTATACTAATTTCATCTCGTCACCTCGTCTATGTTAATACTGTACACTCTACATTCCGACTAAATTTGGCTTCACATGGAGCTAATAAATTGTCTAATTGTACGTAGAAGCATTGTGCAGATAATCAGTATATATCTTATAAGCTTCCACAGTGTGGTGTGTAAACTTAATGTCTGAAGCTATACTAAGTAATTAAAACTACTCTTTGAACCTTTGTCTGTTATGGGGTTTGTCATTTTTAATACCAGTTTTAATGATAAGCATGCATAGTAGATAATGAGAAACATTGACATCGTTTTCTGTAATCTTTTGTAGATCCAGAGAGGGCTTGTTATCTACATATGCTTCTTCAAAGATGCGGATGAGGATCTTGTCCCAAAAATTGGTATGATATGATCCATATAAATTATTGTATTGTTTGAAAAGGAAGAAAAGCAGTTGAGGCAGAGAAGGTAGTAACCATTTGGAAAGCCATGAGATGGCATCATTCTAAATCAATCACCTGGCTGAAAGAACAGTTTGGTCTGTCTTGTTTCTTTTGACAGTTGTCCATGCCTCTTTCTCTGTCTGTTCATGACCAATGTAGAAAACCAAATCCCCTGACAACATGTCTAGCAAAGGAGAAAATGCTGCACCTGCTGTTTAACATATTACATGTGTTGGGCAACAGGTTCAGTCCAGGACAGAACTGAATTTCAAATAGTTCATGGCTTGATTTGGTAAGTATTTTATCACTGATCTCACTGTATGTGCAGGATATTTAAAATTATAGCCAGTAGAGGGAGTTGTGTGGATAATGAAACTGTGTCCTTCCCATCTCACTCCATTGGTACTTTATACATACACTGTTAGCACGTGCAGTTTTCTGGTTCAGAAACAGTAACAGCAACGTCTGCAATTCTTGTCTTCTTCTCCACGTGCACTTCAACATTTATATTGAAGCAGAAAAGATGCTGTGGATAAGGTCAAATAGTAGCGATTTCTGTCTTCATCCGGTGCTGTTTTGGCTTGATTTTTTTCTTTTTTTGGTGGGGTTTTTTTTGTTGTTGTTGTTTTGTTCTTCTTCTTCTTTTTTTTTTTTTTTTTTTTTTTTTTTTTTTTTTTTAACTTTTATGTCATTTCTTCTCCCTCCTTTCCTCCATCAGTAGCACTGGATCCCCTGGGAAATTCTGTGATGCCACATCTTCCAGATAAAAGTGTCCCTTTTCTGTGGCTGGCTGATAGTAATGATTTGGCTAAATGTTGTGTAACAATAGTCTATTTCAGGCTACTGGCTGGGACCAGCAGTGCACAAGTGCAGGTGCTATTTAAAAAGCTGAGAGCAGCTCCTGGGGGGTTCTCTCTTGGTCTTGGAGGGCACAGTCCTTCTGTGATGCTAAATATTTAAATCTATGATATGAAAATTTATTTTGTGCTTGTGAGAGTTTCATGAGAATGTTACTTGAGAATAATTACATTTTCAGTCGTGTGGCAGCTAAAACAGGCCAGAAAAAGAAAGATCTGTTTCCTATAAGGAGATTCATCTAGGACCATCCTCCTTGAGTGCCTTAGAGAATATTGTTTCCTAAATATATTTTGAATCTGTTTAAGTGTGTGGTTTTGGTTCCTGAATCACAAGTCAGCTCATTTTGCTTCTAACAACATTAAACATGTATGAGTTTGGAGGCATGACTAGTATCCTCGCAGCTTTTATGGAGTTGGGGTAATGATTTGATTTCTTATAGGAACATTAGAAAATCTAATGTTAGTAAATGCATTGATTTCATTTGCAAGTTTATATGTTCTGGCTTATAAGCCAAATTGCATCTGACCTTCCTGCCCACCTCCTGTCTCAAGTGACAAACTGGTAGCTGCATGTCTCGAAGTAGAGCACTGAAGGACACTTACTCTACTTGAGACCAACCTATGGAGCTGTGCCTTCAGCTCACATCAGTGCTGGGTCCTGCTGCAAACTACTGCAAGCAGAACAAAAAGAGAGGGCAAAACCACTGAGAATGGTGCATCCCACAATGTGGAGTGTTGGGTAAATGCTGCCTATTTGAGTACCAAACAATCAAGGAAGGCTCACTAATTGCATCCTGGTTTCTTCTGGGGGTGTCCAACTAGAATCGATTTTAGATAACCAATCACTTCCCCCAAAAATAGAACTTTAGACATATGGTATTAATATCCTTCACATTCTTCACAATACTCAGACATATTAGTTGGTTAAGTATTTATTGATTGTCCATGTTTCAGTTCAACAGTAAACAGTTTCTTTTACTCAGTAGTTTGTCACACATCAAAATATTTGTTGGATCTTGTTTATGATGTCCTGTTTAATTCACTTCAGTTATACTAACTCTTATTTTATTTTTATTTGCAGTCAATACACTGTTGAATGTTAAATTAAGTGAAAATGAAAACGGCGAGTTTGTTTCTGTTCTTGATTTACCAGGCGACGTACTCATCATACCACAAGCTACCCTAGGTGGTAAACCAAAGGGAAGAAGGATGCAGTACCATGCAAACATTGAAAAAGAAAAAGGGTTGGAACTTTACTCTCAGTTTGTGACTTTGTGTGAAAAAGAACTGGCTACCAATGCCAAATGTGTGGAAGCTGGTGTTCTTGTCAAGCATGGCACATATGGAAACAGGCAGGTGTTAAAACTGGATACAAATGGACCTTACACTCATCTGATTGACTTTTGAAAAAAGTAAATTGTATCCTGAATACAGTACTGGTGTCTTTTGTTTGGTTTTTTTTTTTCTCCTAAGCATTAAAGTGCTTGATTGCCTTGGGAGATAGTTTGAAAAAGGCTTTCACTCATCTGTGCTGGTTTTGCCAGTCCCAGTGAATATAAGGATTCCTGAGACTGCCTTGCTATAATGAGTATGTTTTTTGTTCATATGCATCTGAAGTGTGCTCAAAATAATTGTTAATATTGATCCAAAAATTCAAAATGCTTATCAACAAATATGGGATAATGCAATCATTTTTTACTAAAAAATAATGAAAGAAGTATTGCATGTATAGCTTGAAGAAGTGGTTTATAGATAAAGAATACTTCAGATGTACTTATGTCAATTTTTGCCTTATGTTTTCTATCTATAAAATGAGAATGCTTTATAACTAACTAATATATTGGAAATAAATTCACTGAATTTTTAGCCTCTTAGAGAGTAGGTAATAAATAAGAAAGTCCATCCCCCTCAATCAGAGTGTGTAAGGGTGGGAGACGTAAGGTAGTACAGGATTGATCATGGGCTGTGCAGGGAAGAATAAATGAGGCATATCTAGAAACCAGCAGTATCACTGAATTGCTTACTTGAAATTTGCATTCTGAAATCTCTGATGTGTTTTGATAGGCTGCCTGCTATAGCTTGGTCTATGTCCTTGTTACTGTGGTCTTGCTGTCTACTCAATTCTTTCATAACAGAGCCTCAGGAAAAGAACAGAAACATTCAAATGAAAACAAAAATAAAGATGGTACAATGTATGCTGCCATCTCATTGTTCCCTCTGTCCCTATTGCTTCTTTCCAGCTTTTTGTCCATTGAAGCTTTTAGGCAGAGACTAGCTTTCCTTTTATAGACAGTATTGGTACATTTGGGGCCCCCTTCCCAGCTGACCCCCTATGCAGTTCTGTTATAAACATTATTAACAGATGGTGTTAAGAAGATATAATGGGAAATTCTGTCTTAAAAGGCAGTAAGAGCAGAACAGCTATATTAAAATGTGGCAAATTCAAACTGATTCAAATGTGTTCATCCTGTGAATCAAGTTTCTCTTTTTAATGCAGCATTATGGTTTAGAAGGGTTCAAAGTGAAATCAGACATTTATATGGTTTGTAGCAGTTATCCAGATTTGCCATTTGAATAAGAAATTATTCTGGAGGATATGTAAAGCCCTACAGTTAGTGAGGATGGCAGCTTGCACAATCCTAAATTGTAGGCCAGTAGTTACAAATACTCTGTCCTTATCTTTATTTTGTAAAAAACATTGAATGTGTAATCTTCAGGCTCAAACTATGCCATGAGAATCCCTTTTATTTTTAACAGATACGAAGCTTACAGTTTTGATAAGAGAGTAATGAGATTTTTTTCAGGTTAGCATAATATATGGTTAATAATTATGAAATAAATAAGGATATTGAATTCCTGGCAACTGATATTCTCACAGTTGAAAACAACCATTTACACAAATGGCCTGGAAATACTAGCTATTAGGACCCAAATGCCATATTTATTCATTAATAATTAACAGTTATGATAGACACAATATGAGTCATGTTCAAAGTTCCTACTAGAGACATTTAAATAATATTGTCCTGATGCAAATGACTAATACAAATTCATTATGATCTGTGTGCTTGAAAAAACATTTTAATTCCTCTTTCTGTTGGAGGTCACATCCTAAAAAGTGCTGAATAATCCCACTTTTCACAGACCTTACAGGAATTGTGGGTATTTAGTATATCTCAAGAATTGATCCTTTGAGGTATAATACAAAGTCTGCGGTTTTTAATTTATTTCCTGTCTCCAGAAAGATCTTTGGCAGCCTGGCAATTCATTCTCTATATTTAAAGAACTCAGTGATTTCTAAGAGGGATAAGCTTGAAAATGTTTAGTGAAAAACAGACTTCAAACCAAACACCATCTCACAGTGGTCTGTCATATAAATCACATAAAATCTAATACACATTTCAGTGGTTCTTAGGACCAGACGGAACTCTGAAATTTCTGCAAAAAGGTGGATATTTGTGTATTATCTGCCCATTTCTGATTTATTTGTATATCCATCTTGATACTGCCATCTTCTCCTCCAGGGATTGGCAGCTTGTTGAATGCTGTGCCCTTTGTACTGCTTTATTTATATCTACTATTGATTCACAATCCATTTACTGAAGGAAGCCATTTCTGAATAATATGCTGGACCATACTGATAAAAAAATTGATTAAAATTACTTTTTCAAAGCCAAATGCTTATTCCCTTCGACCATGAATATGTGCTTTAAACAGATGACCTGGCTCTGCTTTAAATAGTTTCTGTTCTATGACTAGACAAAAACTCATATAATTGTCCTGTTCTGTACTTAGAGAATATCTATTAGAAGATGCTTAATATTCCCCACTTCCTTGAAATAACCTATAAAGTCAGGAGTCATCCTTATGCTATTATATCTCCAATTCAACTGCCACACAGGAATTGCAAAATCAGGGTTTTGCGACCTTGTTTGCAGCGTACACACCCAGTGTGTTGAAGCTGAGCGTGTGTGGACTATGAACTGGGCTCATAAACACTCTCTAATGAGTTCAGGTGCAACAGCCTCTTTTCTAGTCAGCAATATTACTGCTTCCTTCCCATGCCCTTTCTGTAAATTTTTACCTCTGCTGCTACATAGAGTATGCAACATATGAATTTACTACGTACAAATATTAATCCAGAACTGGAAGTTAATAAACAGAATTTAGCCCAGTAATACTTGCAACTGTATTGCTACTGCTAGTGACAGTCCCCAGGCACTGTCCCAAGGGTTACAAGAGTGCAGCATGGAGGCTTAGCACAGGAACTTTCCCCAGAGCTTCAGTTTTATTTGATTTGGCTGTAACAAATTTTTTTCTAAGGACAGGAGACTATGGCAAATTTGTTTTACTTTTATGTGTAACCACAGTTGTTACGTAGATATTAATAATTAGTAGTTAATTCTGTGTAGAACGATATATTTAGGACGAATCCAGTGTTACAGAGTACAGAAATACAGGCCTATTGAAACAGTAGCAACTTTGAGAAGTGAAGACACTGACTAGTGTAAAGCAGAGGCATGGGATAGTAAGAGATGGGGCACTGGAGACTCCCAAGGCTGTAAACAACTTGCCAATGGTCAGTTAAAGAAATAGAAACCTGGAGCTGGACAAAACTATTCTTAGGGATAAAAAAGAGAAGAAAGAATGAGTATATAATATAAACAAAAAGCAAAACACTTAAGATGAACGAAAAGAAAAATACATAGTTGCAAGCCAGTGAAGAAAAAGCAAAGAGTAAAACTTTATTAGAAAATGTACAAAAGAGCCCCAAGCGAGAGCTATTTCCAAAAAAAAAGGAGAGAAAGAAGAAGAAATCATAAACACCAACATCATACTCCTGCAGGCACAGGACTGCTGATGATCCACTGTGCTCCCTCTACCAGGTGGAAGCCACAAGGAAGTGAAAGGGCAAGCACAACACCAGGAAATGGGGTAAGGGTAGGTGCTAAATAGTGCTTGCATAACAATTTTTACTGTAGTATTATTGAGACTTTCTATACAATTTCTTTATTTCTATTTCATTTGTTTTTTCTGCAATAATTAGATTTGGACTGATAATAATTCTTTGATTAAATTGCTAAGGTTGCAATTAAAATAAATTTGGCGTGACTCTAAACATAGACTGGATTTCTTTTTGCCCATAACAAGATTTTGCACATAACAGTTTCTGCAGACAGTTGCTTCCTCATGTTGAAATGGCAGCCATTTGATGGGCTGCTGGATATTAGCCAGCCTTTGTGGTGCTTTTCACCAGGTCTTTTAATGCATCTGTGCTGTCTGATCTCATTTACCACAAAAGCTCCACAAAAGTTCTTCATTGTGACTCAATGCAACGACTGCTCTTTAGCTCCTCTTTGAGAGCAAAATTCCACATCTGCTTGGATTTAAAAGTATGATCTGCTCAACCTCAATCTCACCTCTGGTATAAAAACAGCTTCTTTGGAGAAGGAGGGATGAATCTTTTAAGCTTCCATTATTTTTTGCTTTTAGTTTCTATTACTGTCTTCTATATGGATTCCTTCAAACACATTGGGGGTTTTTTTTGAAGCTGGAGTAGCAGAATGCCACAGACGGCTAGAATGGTCTCCACAAGTGCACAGGCATTACCTGAGGTCTGCCACCAACCTCTGTTGTGACTGACTTCATTTCTTAACTTCTTTGCATCTTAATTCTCATCTAATAAATGGCCATCTATTTTTGTTTTCAGTGTCTTGGTCCTTAAGACCATACGTTGAACAAAACAATGACTGTCACTCTGTTTAATGTTTTGCACAGCACAGTGGGACACAACTGGATTGTCTGGGAGATCCACCAGCTGCTTTATTCTAGACATCAGAGTCACAATTGCTGAACAAGAACAGAAAGCAGAGCTTCCTTCTTAATCTTTTTCTTGGGAAAACAGCACCCAAAATTTGAGACACTCTCTCAAAAATTTGGTGAATTTGGTACTTCCTATTTATTCCTTCTTACTGTCTTGAAGCTCCTTGAAAGCAACTCACAGTTTGGGAATCCCCCCAAGATTCTGTTACCAGAAGTGCCGTGCAAATACAGTTGAAAAGTAAATGGTGTATGTGAACAAGAGAAAGAACCAACAGTTAGAATAGCCCAAATACTACCAATGTATTGCATATTTTCTATTTAAACCAATGCTGTCTTCTAGTTCAATTACTGCCAGTGTGTGGCTTTGGGCAAAGCAATTTTCTGCTCTACTTTTTCCATCTGTGATACAAAGAAAGAGTGAAAACGGGGGGAAAAGAGGTTTAAAACCACTGGGTTTTTCCCCTTTCACTAAAAGCAAAAAATCACCTCTGAATCTCTTTTTCCATCAGAAAACTTTCGCCTATCTTCACCTTTGTTGGAGCTACAGGAAGTTGCCTTTCACTACCTCCTACTTTAGCCTCTGCCTCACAAATGTGACTTGAACTAATAATGTTCACAGAGCACTTTGAGTACCTCAATGCACAGTGTGGTATCAGTACAAATAACACCTCATCGTATTTCTAAAGTAGGAGTGATCCAGACAGCATGGGAAGGCAAATAAATGGCATTCCTGTCTTACCGTTCTTGTTCATATGTATCTCATTACTCTGAATTTAAAATTGTTTTCCATTCACTTTAATTGTATTTACTGGTGTAAGTGCCACAATAGATGCCCTATTACATCAGTATGTGTTAAAAATGTGCAAGAAAGGAGCTTAATGCTATTTTTATGTGCTCCATTAGAAAAGAGACTGGCAATGAAAGTTTTGGATCAACAGTGAATGTAAAAGGTTTTTGGGAGGCCTTAGTATTTAGCTGGCAATCCATCCCTAGATGTAACTTTCTTATTTCCTGCTTCCATGTTGGTAGTTGTATCTAACATTATCTAGGCCTGCATAATACTTTTATTTGTGTTTTAGGATTTAAAATAACAGCAGGACTGTGTAATTGCTTGGCAGGAATTCAGGCCTTGCATTTTGTGATAGCACAAAAAGGAACTGTGTTGGGAATAAGAAGAAGCCTAGCAGTATTGTAGCATAAAACTATACATTATTTTTGATATTCAATGTGTAAAAAGAGAAAGATTGGTACCTATAGCATTGCAAAGGCTAGGACAGGCCAAAATGTGTTGGGTTCTACATGCCTCCAAAGAGTAAAACAAAATGGTTAATCTTATATTTAATCTAAAGAATTTGGTTTTGTTTGCTATGTAATTATTTGGTGATGTAACATTTGATTCAAATTAGGCCCCTAGTCCTGTGATTCTTACTCATGCATGGACAGTCCCACTGATTCAAAGGCATACATTCTTTTTTCTTCCTCTAGAGTCACTGAGGATTATAAAGCTGAAAGAATGAAAATGTTTAGCTCAGAGGCATATGTGGCTGCATAGATATTCTACTATGTCTGGAATTTTTATGGCAGAACCAACTCATGCTCTAAATCAGTCAACCCACTTTACCAAAATAGACTAATGAGAAGACTGATCAGTAGGTTTGTGCATTTCAATTATTTGCTAGTTGTTTATTTTATTAAGTAATTTGTTATTGAAGTACAGTCAGGACTAATGGGGAAAGGGAAAATTGAATTAATACATGGTGAACGCATCTAACTGTCCTATAGTTTTCTGGTTTAGAACAAATCACTGTAAATTTGCACAACAATTTCTTTTTTTATTTCAGATTGAAAGGGGAAAAATAAAAAAATGGCATGCATAACTGCTAAAGTAGACACTAATTTGAATCAGTGCACAGTTAACAGTCTGTTGACCGATTTAGGGAAAAATAATAATAAAAATCAAGGTTAGCTATAAATCCAGTGAAGACAGACTCTTGCCCTTATGTAAGCACTGCTGGCACAAAGCAACCCTAAAGCTGATGTACCCAGAGATGGAAGGAGCATCCTGCATCAATATGCCTTGTTATTCCAGTTGATTCATATCAGTATAGCATTAACAAAGCATTACTTAGATCTGATATCATGTGTCCTGGGGGGCTGGACAAGATAATTCTTGGGAAAAACTGAGCAAGTCTTTACTTCTTAATGGATGATGTTTTGTCTTGCCCTGTGTTCATGTAACACTCAGCATTATGAGATACTAATTTTGAGTGGGTCTCTGCCTGCTACCATAACAGAGTGAATAATAGGTATAATAATGATAATAGCAGCAATAGTCTTCCAAAAATTATTCTAAATTTGGGGTTGTTTATTTGTTTCTGAGTTAAACATGATCAATCCTTCACAAATATTTCCAGGTGTTTCTGGTACCTCAGGACTGTCAGAGAGCCCTTGTTTTTCTGGAGTTCCTTATGGAAAAAAGTCGTAACACCAACAGTCTTTGAACAGAAATTGTTCAGCTGACCTTTCTCACAAGTGAATTGCAAATCACCGTCTTAGTAGCAGCAACTCAGCCCCTGATCAAGATGAGGTTAACTTAGCAAATAACTCTTTCCTGGGAATGTATGTGATTTTTGAAAACAGGTTGACACTTTTACATCAGTACAAGTTTGTAAAGTTGATTTCTGTGAAATATAATATGTAAATAATTTCCTGCTTCAGGTGTGAGGCATATTCTTCACTACCACATCCATTGCCAGCATTTCTTTTAAAAGGTCATTGCATCAGTGGTCATGTTTTTTATCACAGTCAGTTTAGTAAAAATGGAAGCAGTGTCCGTATATGGTAACGCAGCATGGTGCTCATGGCATCTGCAGCACAATCTAATCAAGCAGCCCTGCATGTACTCTTTGAAATACTTCTCAGCAGCATCATCTGCATGACTGAGTACAGATGTTCACAGAGGATCCCCTGCATGTAAACTTTACATACTGAATCTACGTGAAGTTGAATGTACAAGCTTATGCAAGGTTTAGAAACAATTTTGGCTCCTATGATTATGTGTCCCAGACATTATTTCCTCACCACAATGGTTCCCTCTGTACAACTACCTGCAGGAAGGTTGGAGCCAGGTGGGGGTTGGCTTCTTCTCCCAGGCAACCAGTGATAGCTCAAGAGGACATAGCCTCAAGCTGTGCCATGGGGGGTTCAGGCTGGACACCAGGAAGAATCTCTTTATGGAAAGGGTCATTAAACATTGGAATGGACTGCTCAGGGAGGAGGTGGAGTCACCATCACTGGAGGTGTTCAAGAAATGACTGGACATGGTACTTAGTGCTGTGGTCCAGTTGACATTGTGGTGATCAGTCAAAGGTTGGACTCAATCTTAGAGGTCTTTTCCAATCTTAACGATTCTGAGATTCTGTTTGCACCAGTTAAAAGAAGATAGTCCCAGAAAACACAGCTTGTGGAGAGAAATCTGGGTCCTGGATTCCAAACATGGCTGGGCATCAGTTGGAAAACTACACTAAGATTATTATTTATTTATTTTAAAACTAAAAAATGATTGAGAGACATAAACTTTCCTCTTGTTGAGATAGAACTTAAACTGATCACAGAATACATTAAAGAAAATCCCTCCAATGGGTATTTTCTGATGACCAGTGAGTTCGCTAGTGCAAATTTGGAAGGGTGGAAGTAATTCCCAGTGACAAAGCAACCACTTCCAGCTGGACCACCTATGCAGTAGGAGGAACGAGGTGAAATTCCTGGAGCTTCAGTTGACCTTGTCTGTAAGACACAGAATACTCCTTGACTTGGGATCCCATATCGATTTGGGATCACAGCTTACACTGATGAAACCCAAGAGTAACAACTTTTGCAAACGTTGGGTTTGACGAACGCTTAATAGAAAGGGCGTGTTCTTGTTACTGTCCTGTGCAGTGCCCAGGGGCCCTCCCAGGGAAGTACGGACGTGGATGCCTGAGGGGTGGAGTGGAAACCAGAAGCCATGGCAGACTCTGATCACAGCCAGGTACAAATCCCAGCAGTGCCAGAGCTACCTTCACAAAGCATCACCGAGGGGGATCTTTTGTTGCTGGTTTTGGTGAGAGAGCGCTGAGCGCGAGCCCCCGGCTGTGCCCCCCTAGCGCAGAGCCGCTCATCGCCCCGGCGGCCACGGAGCCTCGGAGCGCCCCGGGGCGGTGACTCTGTCCCCTCCGGCACCGGGACACCTCGCCCCGGGCTCCGCGCTCCCCGGGCCGCTCCCGCCCTCCTCCCGGCCGCCGCGGGCGCTCGATGGCTCCGGGCCCGATTGCACAGTCCTGAGCACCGGAGTCGCCCTCCTCCTTTTCCTGCCCCCTCCCCGCCGGCGGGCGGCGGCAGTGGCGGCAGCTCGGGTGCAGGACCCGCCGCCCCCCCGCGCCGGAGGAGGGCGGGCGGACGGGGCCGAGGCCGTAGAGCGGCGCGGGAGCGCTGCGGCTGGCAGGTACCGCGGGCTGAGGGAGGCCAGGGACAGCAGGGGGTGTGTGAAGGGGCAGCAGGGCCGAGCGGAGCCGGGAGTCGTGCGGGGCTGTGCCTGCCCGAGGCCTGCGCCCGGAAAGTGCTGGATCACCCCCGCAGCCGCCGGGTGGGTCGGTGGGTGACACACACACACAGCCGGCTCTAAAGCTGGCGGCCGGGCGGCTCCCGGGCTCCCTCAGCCCAGCCCAGCCCGTGCCGCCGCATCCCGTTCCCCGGGGCTGCGGGGCAGGTCTCAGCCCCGTGAGGGAGGGAAGGGGGGGCGGCAAGCCGGGCGCCGCCCGGGTGTCACGGGGAGCGGCGGCGGAGCGGCCGTGCCGCCAGGCTGGGGGTGGGCGAGCGTGGGTGTTTGCCTGGTGCGGGGGATACGGATTCTGAGGCTGCAGGCAGGGGTTTGGCATTCACTTGTACCGAGGTTCCATGATTTTGGGGTCTGATTTTATATTTTCTTATAAATTTTGGTACTTAAGAATATTTGGGGAGGGGTGGCAATATTGGTCATTCTGATATCTGGAAATGTTATTGTAAGCTTTTGCAGTTTGAATTCTTGGTTGTCTGGATAGGATAATGATTAAGTTTACACCATATAACTGGTAAAAACCTTGCACAGGGATGCAAGACCTGTAGAGTTATATTAGCGTTGACATTTTTGAATGCGGGAGAGTAATAAGTGTTGTAAGTTTAGTTAAGAGTAAAATTTATTGAGATACGGGTAGAAGGATGATAGGAGATGAGGAAGGCAGATAAAAGTTAAGGTGAGTCCAGCTCTGTGCTTCTGTAAGTGAAATTCGGTATCTTTTGAGTTTTGGATTCATTATTTGTAGTGTTTCTTTGAGTTTGGGGTTTGATTTAGTAAGATTAGGTGTTTGCAGTTGTGACCATGAACTGTACATTTATTTTAGTCTCACATGCCAGAAATATTTTCCCTGTCTTCAGAAACAGTCAAGCTATATTGTATGCTTTAGTGTTTTGCTACATGATGTGTAATATTCTCTATTCATGTATGAAATAACAATTGAGACCCAGAAGATAGATTACTTCTGGTTGTATGCTGAATGGAGCTTGGATTTCTTTTCCTGATGGTTTGACACAATGAAAAGGAGGTGGGGGGAAGAAGCCAGTTTAATGTTACACTAAGTCTAGCCATACATCGAAAACTTGTGCTTGATTATTGAACATAGGATTGTTTTTGTAGTCAGTAAAGTAGCTGACTTACTGACTAGTTCATGGTGGTGTATGCCAACACATCAAAAACGTTATTAATGCAGGATGATCTGTTTTAAGATTCAGAACATCCTAATGAGGCAGGAGATTAAAAACACCTTCTAACAAAAACATTTTCAGGTTGTGGGATGTTTGTTCCATTCAGCTTTTACCTTTATGGGTTTTACTGGGTTCAGCTAGCAGAATCTTTAAAAAGACACACAGTATATCTATATCTACAGTGCAGACCAAAAAGGCTTGAAACCTCTAGGCAGTTACATTTTTGGAGCTGTTTTGGAGTTTTCTTTGGGGAGCAGCCATGTAAAATACCTAGGGAAAGAACCATTGCAGTGAGGTATGTCAGTGATTTGTGCCCGGATAGCGATCTCTGATCTGCCAAACAAGTCTCCTGCAGAGTTTGCATCTGTGAGGGCTTCTGCTGCTGCTGCTAAATTTCCGTGTCAGTGTTTCAGTGCAGTTGAAGTCTAATCATAATAAAAGCTGTAGTGATTTTCAGGAAAAATATGTATACTTTTCTGGGATTACAGTACATGTTCAACAAAAATTCCTGGTGGCTTAATTTAATGCTGAGCTAGGCTGGATTTAGCATTTACCTTAACAGAAAATTCGTAGCTAAAATCAACCTGCACTTTGGATAATCCAAATGCATATATATCACCTAGTGTAAGTCAATTTAACATTTTACCAAATAATTTGATTTCCTGAAACTTCTGTCATTGTGACAAAAAAACCCCAAACAAACAACCCCCACCGTGTCAGCATATTTAGTTTGGTATATTTTGTCTATATTAGATAAACAATATTATCTACAACATTCTCAGGACTAAAGCTATGTTCAGACATATATTGAAATTATTTCTATAGGTGGATGTTTATACTTCTGTAGTTTTCATGCACTTGCCTTGCTATCACACCAGGTTTCAAATCTGCAAAGAAATAAACCCAAAGCGTTCTATGCATTTTTATTCAGACTGAAGATAGTTATTGCTTTTTGAAGTTTACTTAGTCCAGTTTTGGGGAAAAAGATAATGTTTTAAACTCAATTTGTCAGTAACAGATATAGTACTGTTTTTCCAACTATTAGAAGCATTGGTTAATTATTTATATGCAGTTTGCCAGGTTGACTGTAAACAAAATGATGTTCTGAGGTCCCTATAATGGAGCCAAGTTTATCTTTTGACTGAAGCTTTCAGAAATGAACCTAAATAATATTCAAGAGTTGTGAGGGCCAGAGGGGTCAGAGTGTGCCAGTACTGCCCGCTGTGGAGCTCAGGAAATGGCTGTTAATATTTCTCAGTAACTGAATGTTGCTGTTTCTTCGTTTCCTGGAATAATTCTTCTCATGTGGAGATAAAAATTAAAGTGATGATAAGAAACATGAAAGCAAAGTGTATGTACTTTTAAACACAATGAAGGAATGTCTTCCCAAGTTTTTTTAAAATGTCCTTAACATTTTACATTGCTAAAACAGCTATTGCATTTTCAGGCACTTTGTTTAGGGTATTTTTCTCTAATTATGTCAAGCTTTGTCCTCAAAACTTCACAGAAATCATTCAGCATTCTTAGAAGACATTGTCTTGTCATTTCCTTCACACTTCAGCAAATGTATATTGTGTTGTAGTTCTTATCATTGTCACTGTTATGTATGAGGATTGTGGGTGGTCACATTCTTTGAGTGAATATTTTTAAACCCAGGAAGCCCAGAGCAAGGATTCTGATAGATTTCACTTAGGCCTTTGTTGCCTTTAAGCTTTATTGCTCTTTCAGATACTGGGTAATTCCTCCAAAACTTGGAAATCAATAACATTTGATAAGCATTCTGATAGGAAATCCAGTCATTTGGAACTGTTCCTGTGGGAGTAAACAAGTGCTTTGTTTGAGCATCATTGTTCACAAAACATCAAAATATAACCCCTTTGTTTTGCAACACAAATGGAAGTAGCTGTTTGGGCTGTATGATATTCGTTCTTTAGTACAGCCTGAAACACTGTGAGAGCACTGCACGACCTACATATGTGGAGCATGCAATATGTGGAGATGCACTTGGATTGCATCTTTAACGAGTACCTGCATAAATGCTACCAAATTTTCGGTGAGAGAATAGACACATACCTTTCCTGTGGCAAATTTCTTCATCCAGAGCACTATTAAGAGGAAAGACTGAAAGAAAAGTGTCTTGTTTCGACATCTATGATTTCAGAATCATGTTTCTAAGCAGAATAATTGCATACAAAAATATTACATAAGTGAAAGTTGTCCTAGTCTGAAATCTTCAGCAATAACTAGAGGAAGTGGATGGTTCTGCAATCATCTGTTATTTTTTGTTGCTCGTAGTCAGATTTTTCATTGCTTTTTGCTGTTTGGGATAAGCATGTGATGCAAATATGTACATATTTTTATTTAAAAAGGAAGATCTGTGAGGGAAACTGAATCCCTTTATACCATAGAATATACAATAAAGCATATGAGTACTCAACCGTGAGATTTATTTGCTGTGTTTTTCACATGATAATGGACTCAAAATTTGGTGTTAAGAGTTACAGTTCTGCTTGATTTAAAGGCCTTAAAATTTTGGACCTTCTCCTCTCTGGCCTGGTATTATTTTCCATGTGCTCCGAGTTGTGGTCTTGTGATGACTTTCTCCTGTGGCTTGTTCTTGCAAACTGCTGCCAAACATCACTTTTGGTCCCATCTTCTCTGTGCTTGGCTTCAAATTTCCCTACTGCTGACCAATGTAATGTAACACTGCAAAATACCTGGCTTCTTTATGGCTGTATATTAATTTTGGATGAAAACCACTTGTCAGTTTTGATGCCAAGGGTAATTTGGTTTAAATTTATGAGACCAGGCAGTGACAAATTCAAGTATGTGTGTGTATGCATTGAAAGACTGGGCTCTGGTTTCATGAGTTCTTCTTAATCCTCTTCATGAAGTATTTAATCAGTGAAACATGTCAGCAGAAACCAGTGTTTCTGCTAAGGAAACAGACTTCAGGGGAGTTAATGTTCTCTTTGTCTCTTCCTCCCCTCTCTTCTTCTTGTCCTGGTGCCAAAATTTCCTACATTTCCTTGTATGTTTCTTTGAAAATACATACAAGAAAGTAGTAAAAGGGCACCTGAAATTCCCAGTTTTTTGGGGTTTTTTTTGGTTGAATGAAAGGCCTAGAGTGATTAGCACTACTGAACATAAAGTATGTACAGAGGGGTCACTGTTATGTTGGGACCAGCAGTTACCTGCTGTTGCTTCATGTAGCTCTGTGGAGCAAAAGTTTAAGGTTTGTGTATGTAGAAAAAAGGTACGAGTTGGCTGAATGATGGGGATCCTGCCACACAAAGGATGTGGAAGTACTGATTCACTTACACTGATGCTTTTATTTAGCTTTGCCTTCTCTAACTGAAGATGTTGAGGCAGACTTTGCTTCTGTGAGTTAGTTGGTAGTAGTTTGTAGAAGTGAGTAAGTAAACAAAGGCTGGTCTGTCCTTCCCGTAATTATAAATGTCTTTATCTCTTGAATATTCCCACTCCAATGTATTTCAAGTATCTAAACTCCAAACTCATTTAAGGTGAAATTTTAGTTCTTTTTCATTCTTTATGAAATGACTGAGATTCTGTAATTGTTGTTTATTTAAATTAGATTCTTTCTGTGTGTGCTATAAATTTTAGCCAGATTACAACTAAAGCTAACTAAATTCTTCGTTTCCTGGGCAATCATACCTCCCATTTGAAGTTGCTGGAGTTTGATCCTGCACTTTTGGCCTTCTCCAGACCCGGGGGCCTCTTTATTTTTGCCTACTAGCATAAACAGTACACTGTAACTATTGGATTTTGGTCTATGTTTCATTCAGTAATAGCTGCATTTGGCTGGTGCTTTAAGGTTTTTCCACCCAGCTGGCAGAGACCATCACACTCAGTTTCTCTTGTCAGAAGTAAGTCCGAGGGAGCTGGGCAGGAGTTTTGTTTATGTTTGGGAGACACTGGACAGGTACGTGCAAGGGTGTAACAAAGGTTTGAGCATCGATGTCTCTCCATGCAGTCAGCTCCGATGCACTGCTAACGATCATCCCATTAAACTTTTAAACAGTGCTGCAGGAGTAACACTGATCTCAACTGTTAATGGCTAGAATTAAATGTGTCAGGCTGGAAGGCTTTCTCTTAAACTTATTGGTTCACTTGTTAGGCAGATGAAAATAAATCTTATTAATTATTATATAAATAATTATGTATTATTAATAAATAATATCTATTATTAATTAATAATTTTAAAATAATGTGGATTTGAAGTTAGTTAAAATACCCCTGCAGTGCAGTAAGGGTCAGCTTGAAGCTAACAAATGTGCTTCAGCTCTGTTTTTCAGCAGTGGGATGGTTATGGCATTGATTGTGTAGTCTGCCCAATGGCAGCTGTTACGAGAACACTGGTTGTTATTATTACTGGTCATTTTTCATTTTAATCATTACTATTATTCTTTTTTTACTGTTACTCATTACTGTCAATGAGTAACAACAGTAGTTTCTTAGAGGGCTAATATGTACTTGTGTCTCTGCTAGATTAGTCATTGGTACAGAATTGAATCCACAGGTTTATTATATCAGATTTAGTGCATAATTATGTTAATACTTTTGAAATTAGAAAAATATAAATAATTATTATTAAGGTAAGGTAAATGGCACTTTGTTTTCTTCACTACAAAGTAGGTGTAAAGTACTTAGACCCTCATCTAGATTGTGCATTAGATCCTCACCTGAGCATCATCCTCAGAGAACTGGGGTTGATGAAATTTCTGTTTGAGCAGCACTTGTTCCCAGCAAAGAGAAGCAAACTGCTGAAACAGAGATCAAATTTGAAAAATTTTAAAAGGAAATGAATTTTTAAGTACAAAATTGATTTTGTGTGGTAGTTTCCATTACTTGTGTCAATCTTCATTAAAATAATGAGTCATAATTTAAAGGCTGATATTTTAGTGAGAGATCAGTTACGAGTCTGCTTTATTGCAGATTACTTTTTTTCGGTACTGCTTATTTTTTTGTGCATAAGCAAAATACGCCACTAGTTGGAAGGAAGAGTGAAATTCACTAAGTTGCCATTACTGCTCATAGCTTTTTCAGTGGTAATGTTACAATTTTTGACTTAGACTCCATGTGAAAGATATACAGCAGTCTGTGGTCTGCTTCCCTCATCTTTTAAAGCCTGAGGAGATTACCTAGCTCAGAATGAACTTGATACACATAACAGATCTATTTGGGTTCTTTACTGTTATAACTTTGTCATGGGTGGTCTGTTGGTAATCATATTTGAAAGACAATTGCTAAAGGGAGCTACTAAGATCAGTCTTACCCTGGATGACTCACCTTTTATTTAAAGAAGATTACAGGTCCCTTTTTTCTCATTGTGGTTTGTCAGAAACTTCAAAAATTCATTTGCTGTTGCCTTTTAATGCTTGATTCACCCTTTATTCCTTTCAATTTACAGGGTGGCATTCCATCTAGTGCTTGCTCCAAGAGCTTTTCTGAGCTCTTTTCTGACCAGTCTTGAACAATCCTGCTTGTAAAATTGGCAGTTGATAAATGAAAAACTTTTTGTTAGTAGTAAGTAGGAACAACTTCTGCCTTGGCCAATAAGTCTGTGTGCCTGTTTTGTAGCATAGTATAAATGTAAAATAAACTTAGCTCACAGGAAAAAAAAAGGAGGGATCTTTGGTTGATCTGTTCTTGTAGTACTGATGGGAAAGTAATTCTTGTAATTACTTCAGTTACCTGACGACAAAACCAAAAGGATGGTGCATCATGCTGGTTAGCAAATGAAGATTGCATCAGGCACATATGCCTTTTTATTTTGGTTAATGGCATAGTATACATCTCATTTAATTAAATTTTACATTTTCTCCCCCAGACTTCTTTTTCATATTGAGAAGCATCAAAATTATAACACCAGGGGAAAAGCACTATCAAATATTTCAGCATTTCTAAACATGGGTTTCATGTAAGTAGAGGTGCATCTTTACATGCTTAGGTTGTACTTGCATCAATTTACTGGTGCATGATGATGGCCCAGCAGTTCCAGTGGCTGACAGAGCATTCAGTCTTTCCTGGTGCGTGACCAGCCCAGAGCGTGGCTGTGCCACGCCTTCAGTTAGAGCAGAGTCCCACCTGTCTGGACAGTGTGGCTTTGGGTTGGATGTTTTCTTCTGCACTTAGAAATCGCCTGGAAATATCTTGTATACATAACAAGGACATATTTGTTACTAATCAAATGCAGCTCATCCGCATGTTCAGCTTTGTGTAGCCTTGTGAGCACTGTGCCTTTTGCTGTGTTCTCTACAAAACCAGTATGCTGCAGTAGAACTTAATGCCCTGCATTCTTGCCTTTCTTCTCCCAAGTTTGTATGCATGTGCTCTTCTTTTATCATTACTTCTGAAGTTTCATAATTATCCCTGGTGTGCAGGCTTAGAGCTTATTGAAGGGAGCCTCAATAAGTGTTTGGAATAAGTTTTTTGCATAGGGTAGAGAGTATACTGCTTTCTGTACAGGTTCATGGAATCAAGGTTTGCTTGTTGACCAGCAGTGGAAAGATCAGGTCTGGGATTTTTTTTTTTTTTGTTCTGTATGGACAGTTCTGTTTCTACAAAAACTAATTCCTGCATAATAAGCAGTCAGTCTTTGTAATTCAGCCCTAATAGTCTTTTCTTTGAGAAATGCTAGTGTTTCTGGCCATGTTAGCAGGTGTTCATTATAAAGATCAGCAACTACACCAGAACATTTTTTCTGTCTTTAGTTTAGGCTAAAAATAAATAAATAGATTTAAATTGGTTTTGCAAATGTGTGCTTATACAATTGAAGTGTTTCATTTAGAAACAAGCTACAATAATAACTTGAGATGATGTTGCTTAGGGCTTTGTCCAGTCAAGTGGTAGAAACCCCTGAGGGTGCAGGTTCTGCAATTTCTCAACACAAGTCCCAGTGGCTGATAATCCTTACAATGAAATTTTTTTTTTTTTCTGTCAAGAGGGAAGCTCACTTGTTTTAATTACAAAGTAATGACTCTGTCTTCATGTTCTTGGTAACCTTCCCTTTTGAAGGCTGTTACATCATCTTGAACCTTTTCTTCAGCAGACTGAACACTGATTCACCAGGCAAAAAGAAATTTGGATTACTCTGTCTGCATGTACTTTTTCTTTGTTTTCAGGGTTAGTCTTTTGAGGAGTGATTGAAAAGTGAATGCTTTTAAAATAGCATGCAACCTGTATTTCACGTCCTGCCAGAATAAGTTCACGTTGAATGAGTTTTGAAAGGAAATGTTTTTGCCCATGAATTCTAATATTAAAACTATATCTGGAGGCTAGGAGAATGGATTGATAATCCTCATGTCTTGTATTGATAGTATTGTACATGAATTTTTCAGAACAGTTGAATCACCTTTGTGAGTTCTGCTGATTGTTGGATAATCTTTCTAGAAAATTATTATGGTTATTATGCTGTTTGAACTTCCTTTTTACTGGTTTAGAATTAAACTGAGTTAATGAAGCAGAAATAAGAAAGGTGATTTCAGTAGTTAAATGATCCCAGTTGTATGGCACATATGGTGGGTCTGCCAAATTTAAATGTAACACATAAAGAGCTGGTAATATTCATGGAGCTCCAGTCTTTTTTGGTGAGCTATTACTTAATAAACATTGTTGGTATTGCAAGACTTTGAAATTCTTGTTTTGTATACAAACGACACTTGTTTCTTATGTGCTGTCTTTCCTAACGTTGTTCTTTGTATTAATTATTTTCTTAGAAAATCGAGTTCTTAACATCCTTGATCCAAAAGCCTGGAGCAGCAGAAAGACAGTTTTTACAATGAAGAGAATTTATCTGCTAGGTAAGTTAAGTGCCAGTGTCTGGCAACAAACTGATCTTTTCAGTTAGGGAAAGCAACTATTAGTTGTAGTCCTGAGATGGGTATGTAAATTGGATAAGCTGCTGTGGTTTAGTAGGTGGTTTAGAGATGGTAGGTGTTAGAACAGGCCTTGGGTGAGGAAAAAAAGGACCATTTGTGACATATATATATAATTTTCATGCTGAGCAGTGATGAAACTCTATACTTAATCCTACTTCTTTTTGCTATGTTTCAAAAAATGTGAGGATAGAGCTAAATTCTGTGAGTGTTCTAGGAGTGAGATAAGTGGTAAATTTGGAACTTTTACATACCTAGGTAGACAAAATATGTAGAGGTATAATGTGCTATGTATATTTAGATCTGCTTGCCATTTTATAGTGTGGTGCCTTGTCAAGCTGCTTGGTATTTCAGGTAGATTTGAAGTGACAATTCATTATAATAAATGAAATGTGACTAATTTTTTTTTTGTGAGTACATTTTACATAAAAAAGTGTAGAAAGTGGTAAAGGTAACCTTCTGCTCTGTGTTTGATGACAACCTGAGTACTGAATTATTTATCAATGCTTTATATTGCCCGTCTACTATTTGACGGATCATTTTACGCTATAATGTTGTTACTGCATAGGAAAAACCGTGTTCAGCAGTCTTAGTGACCTCTGAAAAGGATAACTTGCTTGGGAGTTTAGAATATGGTTGACATTTTACCAGAATCTCCCTGGCTGTTTTTAATTGTGAAGCCTACAGAATATTCTATTTTGTATTTTGAGGCTATATGGCATTTAGATATTGGGGGGGGGAAGATATCATTAGAAGTATTTTTCATCTTGGTTTGCTTATCAATAATGTGGAAATTCCCAAAATAATCAGAGAGATAAGTGAAACATAACTTCTTTTGAACTTTGAGTTTTGAAACAGTCTTTTTTCAAGTTTGGGTTTGGGGTTTTTTTTCCAAGAGATTATTAGAGGTTTTCTCAGCAATGAAATTCTGGAAGCTTTTTTTTCCTTGCTTGGCATTGAGAATATCTAAAGTGTTTCAATAATATGTCAGCATTTATATTTGTGAATATAATTAACAGGAGTTTGTTAATTGTTAGTTGCAGCTTTTGCTACACTTTGTTCTTGATAACAAAGTTATTATGTTTGAGGTCAGTTGGTCATTACTTTCAAGTATATGATCAAGGACTAGAAAATCTCACTTCATGCAAAACAAGGTGAAGGAAAATCAGTTGTTCAGTGGGAACCCCTCTGATATACTCTGAAGTATATTTAACTTCAACTGGCATACTGCATCAATACCATTATCTCATTTTTAAAAACATTTGGTATTACTAAAGACATCTAAATAAAACTGCTATGATTTACTTTTTATATTAGGCTTTCCTTTGAAATTTTCTTTTTAGTCAAGCATGAGTATTACATATTATATGATTGTTGACTTTCTATTAACTTTTTGTTTTTTCTGTTTAGGTGTTCAAACTTCCAGTTTGCCAGATATTAACAAGGAAGAAAACTGATTAATGAAGTTCTGGTAGTCTGTTGGATTTTTTTTCATTCTGTGGTGTTGGGAGATTTGAGGAAAATTTCAAGGAATGGAGTTAGCTCACAGTTTACTACTTAATGAAGAAGCGTATAACCAGCTTGGAGAATTTCAAAAAGCAGAGTTTATTTTTGCATGGTTACAGTTTTTGGAAAAACTTTTACCAGTGACTAGCAGAGTAAGTGTAATGAGACTTGAGAAGAAGAGCCTATCCTTTTGTTATTTTGTTTAAAATCAAAGAGCAATATGCAACGTTATTTGCCTCATGTCTTGCATGTACAAGGAGTGAAAGCATATTCAGTGTTAGCAGCAGCTTTCTAAGTGTTCTAAGTTCTTGGTCACAGCCCTTGTAGTGACAGAGCCACTTGTCCAATGAAAGGAATTTTATTTTTTAACTCTTATTATTACTCCAAGATTTTGCAGCCCCATTATGAAGAATGTCACTAATGCTTCGACCTAGTGTTGCACAATTATTTGATGCTTCTCTAGCAAGCAGGAAAGTAACATCTATCTCTTTGTTGTTTTTTTTAAATTTTCCTAGTCAAATGGTAAGAGATCTGTTTCTAGCCAACTCTCCAATTGTTTGATTCACTGTTTAGAGGATATTGAATAGGTTATGTAGGCATGTAAGAGTAAGAGTAAACCAACCAAAATAATGCTATTTAAGAGTTGTTATTGGTGATGAAAATATGTAAATGAAATACAGTGCTAGGTACTTTTTTTTTTTTTAAGAGTATTTAAAAAATTTATACAAGACTGGATGATTGTTTTAAGGGAAGTTCTTTCTTTTCTAATGCTCAAGTTCTTGAAACTCAGCTTCTTCTTTAAAGTTCTTTGCTATTAAACTTCCTATATATCTGTGAATTCTTTTATTTTAAAGCAGACTTTAAAAAAGTAAGAAAAGGCAACTTTGTTTGAGAAAGATTTAAGTATAGAAGTGCCAAAAGGAAAATACTCTTGAAATGCTACTAGAAATAATCATGCTCTGAAAAAAAGTGTTGGGTCTTTTAAGAAGAATAAAATAGTCACTTGCTTGAAATTTTCTTTAAGTATAAAAATGCAATAAAATGTTCATTTGTAGTTCAGCATGTCATTATCAGAATGGTAGTAATGAAAAGTAAAGATAATTTACATTAATCATCTGTAACTCACTTTTAAATTTAACTGGACTTTAACTGGTTACTGATTTTATTTCCAGGCTGACATAAGGGAAAACCAGAAGAAACTGGTTGAACAATTGACTTCTTTATTAAACAATTCACCAGGACCTCCTACCAGACGGCTTCTTGCCAAGAATTTAGCTGTACTTTATAGCACTGGAGACACTTTTTCTGTTTACCAAACAATTGACAAATGCAATGAACTCATTCGGAGTAAAGATGACTCACCAAGTTATCTGCCTACAAAACTGTAAGTGCTTTTTTACCCTCAAGCTTCAAGTCCAGTAATAACGAGACAGATTTAAGTGGTGAAATGCATCTGAGTTCACTGCCATAAAATACATAATAAAACAAAGATTGTGCTGGTAGTCCATGTTGTATGTGTGCATCAGGAAGGTACCTGGTGGTCTCCAGACAGACAATTGAAAATCAGGCCAGGGAGAATACCAACAGTGGATAACAGTTATGAGAGGGCAGGTGCTTAAAAAACAAGGAGAAGGTAATAATAGTGCTGAGAAGAGCACTAAAACAGACAAGTACTACTCCAGGTACAAAAGACAGGTACTGAGTACATTTCTTAATCCAGCTGGGAAACCGGATATAGTTAGAAACACCTGCAATGTTTGTTACTAAATACCTAAAGCATAACCAACAGAGCAGAGAAACATGGACTGTTACTTCAGAATGTGAAGCCAGATCTTTATGTGCAGAAATGTTATGAATGACCTTCATTCCTGAATTATGCACATCTCTCACTATAGTGAATTAAATTAAAGGAGAGATAGTAAAACATCCTTGTGCATTAATGATACGGTATTGACAGCAGAGTAGAATCTCTCTTCATCGTTTACTTCATGTGCTAAACCTGTTTCTGACAACACAGGTAAAGATTCCTGAAAACAGGTTTTGCAAGGAGTCAGTTGTACTTTCTAATACCTTTTTTTTTTGTTTCCTTCTTGTTCCAATTGACCTCTTGTGCAGTCTTTTGAGTTAAGAGTAAGTTTGTTATAAAGGGTCTTAGTCTTGCAAAGCAAATTACTGCTATGCTATATTCTTACCAGTGATTTGCATTAACAGTATAGGTGAGTTGTCATGTGGGACAGAGCTCTGCAGGCCTTCCTGCTTCAGCTGCAGTATGCCACACTGGAGGAAGTGGGGTGACATCAGCACAGCAAGGAGGGATGGGGGAGGCCATTGGCAGTGAAGCAGAAATGGGAGATAATCAAAGCCAGAATGCAGAGTAGTAGCTGGGGGAGAGAGAGAGAGAGAGAGATGTGGCCATGTTCAGAGTGTTCCTGGGTATGCAAGCAGTAGTGAGGAAAGGAAAAAAGAGATGGAGAAAAAGAGAACTGTAAAATACGATTTTCTTCAATAAAGTTTTGGTAAAGGGATATCTGATAGAATTGACACGGAAACAACAGGCTACAGAAAATAATTGGAAGTACAGATCTGTTTATTGAGTAAAATCTTTCATCCTAGGCTGCAAATATGTGAACTACTTGGTGTTCAGTGTAGAAAACTGCTTTTTTTGTTGTTGTTGTTTTGATCTTGATTAAAGTGTTGTCTTTGTTTGCCATCTGTCCATATTTAGCATGCATGCCCATGTTGTCTCATAGCAACACTTTCACCATCAGTGTTCACAATATGTTGATACACCTGGGAACTCCTTTAAATACAGATTCCAGTGAATTGGTCTCTTATCTCATAATTTATCACTTTTCTTCTTTCCTGTAGGTGGAAGATGGAAATGTTTTAGGCAAGCATTTTAAACACAACCTTAGTTAGGTGCTCATTTGCTACTAAAATTCAGCATGATGTGAATGCTATACCAAATCAGATAAACAGGTCATGCAGCATGAATGCAGCTTTATTACTTTATAAAGGAGAGTACCTGTAACCATCAGTTACTCAATTTAGCAGTGAAATGGGAAAATACTAATTTTATGCCCAGGCACACCATGAACAAAATTTAAATCCAAACTGTTGGTGTGTACTGAGTTGGATAAAAGCAATAGCAAAAAATGGGTTTTTAATGAAAGTAGTATTTTGGTATGAGAAGAGATAGAAGGTACTAGATTTGTTTTTCTTACCGTGTGGGGAATTACTGTAAATATTAAATGTATTTTTTTAATTAAGAATATATTAGGTATGAGAATTTAAAATTATGTATGTGGAACTTGAATTCAGGTGGGGAATAAGAAAAATCTTGTTTTGTTGAAGGGGATGCTGAGCAATGTCTGCTTATTTAAGTAGGTCTGGAAAAGAACTGAAAGCTGATAAAACATACAATTCTTTTTCTCCTTGTATTCATGAAATCAATTGGTTTAGTTACAGATCAGTCAATACAAAACCCAAGTGTTTTCACTAACTAATTATTGAAACGAAAATGCTCTTTTATTAGGCAACTATTTCTTTATTTCTTGATATTTTTTTTTTTCTCAATATTAGCATTTTTTGCCTTTGCTAAAGGAGAGGCCAATGAGTACACAGAACCCAGCTGTCAAGTATTTCACATGGATGCTAAATTCAGCATCTGTCTACAGTGAAAAGGACATGGGTTTATAGTTTTATTTCCTTCAAGGTATTCCCTTATTATGTATTGTTATATAATAATGACAGAATTGGAATTACTAGACCATTTGCAGTCTACAGTCAACCATCAAGTTGTAAGTAAACCTGTCCCTGGCTACTTCTGGCAGCATCTGCTGCGGCATGACACAGAGCATGAAATTAATGTTAAGGTTTAAAAGTGGATATGAAAACTGTATTCCTATTGTAAAATGTACTGGAAGACTGTATTACCTGAATTCTTGTATTATCCAAGTTACTTTAGTAACCCTCATATCTGCATTTCTTCTAGAGGTTATGTGCCACATACAAACAATTTTTTTTTCCCTTTTGATGATCCACTTACATTTTTGGGACATCCTGTTTAGTTATTTTGCTGTTTGCCCATTGATTACTTCAGTCGTCTTAATCCCTTTCATCTCTTAACTGCATCCATTTTCACGCATCTTTGGATTTGCTTTTGTTTTAGTGCTGCGGTGGTATGCTTGGGCTATTTATACAAAAGATTGGGAAGAATTTTGGGAAACAGTTTTACTGACACCGTTGGGAATGTGCTTAAAGCAATGAAGAATGCAGAGGTATTGGAACAGCATGTTTAAAAAATGATTGGAAAAATAGAAGGATTTTTACTGTTGGTAGCTGGACGAATGAATAAGAGAAAATGCATGATACCAAAATAAAAAAAAAAGTTGTGAAAATTCAGATAAAAATCAGTGTCTAAATTCTAAAGAAGTACTGGAGTTAATTGATTATGACTATAAAAGGGTGGATCACAGCTTTCTTAATCTGAATTCATGAAATTTCTTGATAAATTAGAAAATGTAATTGCATTATTAATGAGAACATTTTTTCTATAGCTCATACTTTATGTTTTGAATTTTATAGTTGTAATTACTACTTTTCGATAGAACATAGAATTCCTATTTTCATTTGCTTATAGGGTTTTAGGGCAAGTTACCTGCTTTAACTTATTTCGGTATAAATAGATCTCTAAAAGACTCAACCATTTTTTACCTATTTCAGTAGTTGGCGTTTTGTAGTTCCAAAGAACTTAGGGTTACAAAGCTTTAACATTTCTCTTTTTCATTTTTCAGTCTCAAGGTCGTTATGAAATCATGCTTAGTTTGCAAAATATATTAAATGGTTTAGGAGCTGCTGCTATCCCCTGTCATAGAGATATTTACAAAGCTGCCCGATCGTGTTTGACAGATCGATCCATGGCTGTCCGCTGTGCTGCTGCAAAGGTAAACTGCTCCATGAGCTGTTTTTAGTAGCTCCCTGAGACATAAAATTCTGTTCTAATGATTGATGAACACAGAATTAAATACATTGTTTGCTTATCTGTGTTTCTTTAATATTAACTTGGCAGAAAAAATTCAAGTCATTTTAGTGTGAAGCAAAGTGCTTATTTTGTTAGGGGGAACTCAGTGTATCATGGAGCAAACAAAAATTTTTACTGAGTGCTTTTCCATGTCAAAACACTTTTATTTCCCTTTTTTTGTCTAGTGTCTTCTTGAACTTCAGAATGAAGCGGTATTTATGTGGAGTACAGACCTGGATAGTGTTGTTACCTTATGTTTTAAATCCTTTGAAGGTTCCAATTATGATGTACGATTAGCAGTTTCAAAACTTTTAGGCACAATATTGGCTAGAGCTCTAACATCTAAGCAGACAACAGGTAAAGTATGTACTTTCTTTGCTGATTCTTCATCTGTAAAAATCTGTGAGATGATAAGAAGCTCTCAAGTTTTCTTGAAGCCTGAAGTAAAATCACATTATAAGCTTCTTTCGACTGTTCTTGTCTCTGGTTTGGTCTTTTTTCTTGTGAACTGCTGTGCTTTTGGTTGCGTCTATCTGTCTATTTATCTATCTATCTATCTTTATAAAATAATTAATAATGAAAAGTACTTGGTAAAACTTTTTCTCCACTATGAGATTGTTACTGTATGGTGAGAAATTAGTAACTTCAGGAATTTAAAAGCAAGATTAATTTAAGCAGTGTAGAAACAACTAAGATTTGAGGCTGTCTCTCTGTCAAACTAAAACGTTAAGGATACCTTCAAGCTGTTTTTCTGCAGTAATCAATGCAATATCTGGGTTGTCAGTGGATAGCAGTATAAATATGATCAGAAGCAGAAATTAGCAGGCAGTTCTGTTTGCAGCAACAGCCATGTAACAGTTTTTTCTGACAGACAGTACTCGAGCTAACTGAAGCATCCTGGCACAAAGTTATCATTTCCAATACTTTGTGTGATTCAGACTGAGTGGTTTTAGTCTTAGAAGCCCCAAGCTAAATATCTAACTGTAATCTAAGCAAAATGTAACAGGGTGCAGGATAAGTGTGATTCAGACTGTTTGTTCTGCCTTCAATGGCAACAAAGAAGGCCTTCAATGCAATAAGCAGCAAATGACAAAATGACATGCCTTTAAGCCCAACTTACTGTTTTTCAGAATACTTGAGGCTCTGTATTTGCATTGTAGACTCTGAAGTCTTTGTTTACAAAGTATTTCCCTAAGAATCTTTTGGAGAGAATTACTGTGTTACAGAAAAAAATCAGCATTTATCTTTTTCTCAGTAAAATAAAATAATATTCTGACCTCTTTATAGACTCATTAGTTTTCTTTAATCTATGTAAGCAAAGTACTTGCTATTTCTGAAGCTCTAAAATAAGAAGCTTATAAATTATTTGGTTGGGTATTTCAAGGAGTTTTGTCCTTATTTTAGTTATTTTTAGTTAGAAAGAAGTTAGAGCTAAGTGGGGCAGAAGCTAGATGGGGACTAGAAGGAGCTGTCAGAGAGGTGGAGGGAGCGGTACATGAAGAAATTTGTAGTCCTGAAATTTGTGCATTGTAACTGATAACCTGCTGATATTGAGGGGGTTTTGTTTAATTTTTTTTTCTGGACGTGTTTATCTCAAATTCTCTTACTCCTTTTCTCATTTCAGTCCTTGAAAGAGAATGAAAAATGCAGTGAAAATTTTAGGTCACTTTGTTTGCACAGTGTGATCTCATCATGCTAAGTTTACACATACATGTCCCAGCATGTATTTTAGAAGAACTTTATTTCAAGAAATAAAGTGTTGAAATTGGAATAGGAATGGGGGATAAATAATTTTCCTAGACAATTGTAAGCATATTTTATTATTCTCACTCTTTTAGAGAGCTATCTTAAAGTTAAGGTGAGTTGATTTTTTTTCTAAGAGAACCTGTAGTTATGCCCTTACCTGGCTAAGTGTAGCAGAGAGGTATCTGCCCTGTGTGTAGTTTGGAATAGAGGTTGTCTTTGCTGGTAAGCTGGAATGTGTCAGAACCAGGGCTTTCATGAAACTGTGGGTGGTAGGGGTATACCTTACAGACCTTTTTGCAGAGGGAGCATAGATGGTAAATGCTGAGGATGGGAAAAAGTATGCATATTAAGTAATGGCTTAAACTACTTAAAGGTACTTATTGCAGGAAAACTTGAGAGAGACTGTGCTTTGCTGGAGCACTGAGTGCTAAAATGTCTTAGTTTCTGTTGTGAAGTTATGCTCAAACAGTATTTAGATTTGATTGTGCTACTGAGTTTGTGCAAATTATTTTTACTAAAATTAAGAGAGTTGAAACTCTCTACTTTTAAATGTAGCAAGATTTTAGAACTGTTCCTCTAAAGATTTACATCTATTCTTAGCATCTACCAAGCATAACTTCCGCAGAATCTCTTTGGAAGATGTGATGGAGCTATTGGGAACTGGATTTCTTCGTGGAAGTTGTGGATTTCTACGAGCCAGTGGCGATATGTTGAAAGGGACCAGTTCAGTCAGCAGAGATGTTAGAGTTGGAGTCACCCAGGTTTGGATTACATCAGTTATGATTTTCTGAGATTGCTAAACATTTGTATCATTGCTTTGCTCTGCATATGTATCTTCTTTCTTCCTTTTTTTGTATCTGTAATGAAATGTATATACTTGAAAATAAGGATTTACTTCTTGAGTCACGCTGGAAGGAAAAGAAGAGATTTCTGATGTTGCTTATTGTTTACCCGAGAGTTTGAAATTTTAAAAACTAAATATGTCCTACTTGTGAAAGCTTCACATGATATGAATTTCAAATGAGTGGTATAAATAAATTCCTCAAATTTTTAATTTAGAACTTATTTCCTTATGTCTGAAAATTAAAGGGAGAAGTTACAAGAAATGTTTGAGTTTGAAATATTTTCCTTCTCTATAGAGAATTCCAAGTCTAGTTCTGAAAGGATGGTTCTGCTTTGAGTAAGTGCATGAAAAGTAAGGAAAACATAATTTAGTGGAAAAAACCCAGCATCTCTTTTGCTGTGTTCCAGGATGCTCAAAGCATAGAATCTTGTTAACTGAACAGGACTGAAGTCAGGCCATATAGTGCACGCTCGTAAAAACACTATAAAATTTTCACATAATATCAGCTTGGCTTCATCCTCTAAATATTGTCTTAAATGTAAACATGCTAAATTGTAGATATTCAAATGTGAAACCTGTGAATCAAGACTAAAGGTCATGATGAACATTTATGTATTCAACAGCTGTGATTATTTCAGTATGTTACAATCCCACAGCTATATGATTAACCACCTTTGCCAGTAAGGCAGTTTGTCAGTACATTTCAACTTCTGCAGTGCAAAGGATCTTTAAATTAGCTTGAATTTCTAATACAAGCTGCCAGATTTTGCAGTGAAACAGCTAGAAGGTGCTCACAAATTGTCTTCTGTGCTCAGGTCTTGCTGAGTGGAAGCATTAACTTTTGGCAGAGAGAACAGAAAAGCTGGGGAACAATAATACGTTGACAGCTATTTGCCTAGAAAATGCATGCCAGAGATTCCTAGGGTTCCTAGGGTTCCCTTTCTTCTACATGAGTAATTTTGTTGTTTATGTTAGACACAAGACAAAGTATGTATGAGGCAAATACAGAAATTGGTGGATATAAGCAATTGTGAACTTTCTTATGAGGAATTTTGTGTGTTCGTTTGCATATTCTCTTTTTTTTTTTTTTTTCTATAGACAGGGTAGTTTTATTAGTTTTCCAGGAATATATCAGGTATCTCAGTCCAATGTTTTGACTATTTGTACTGGTCTTTGGAAGTTGTCTCTTTTTTCATGCATTTCTGTGTTAACGCAGTAGTACCTGTGACAGATGGTACACTCAAACTGTACCAGAACAGTTTAAATAGTGCAATGTTTCTGTAAAAAAAGCTTGGAAAATTGTGAATTTATCAGTGCGTGTGAGTAGAAAACACTTGCAGTTATAAAATGTATTAATTAGTGATGGCAGGTTATTATGAAATTTAAAAATAAGAAAGTCTCTGAAGATGACTTCTTACATATGGAAGATTTTATATTTGTTGAAGACAGAGTTTAAAATGAAGCCGTGGCAGACTCTTCACAAGTCTATCCTGTTAAATTCCTCAGTTTTCAAATCTGTAAAACCAGAGTAATGTACTGATGCATAATGAAACCTAAGTAGTATTTGTCAAGAACAATAAGCTGCTAACAGGATCTATAGTATAATTATTTTGTCTACAATAGTTCCCTTTCTTCTACATGAGTAATTTTGTTGTTTATGTTAGACACAAGACAAAGTATGTATGAGGCAAATACAGAAATTGGTGGATATAAGCAATAATTGTGAACTTTCTTATGAGGAATTTTGTGTGTTCGTTTGCATATTCTCTTTTTTTTTGTATTCCATTTTCTTGATCTATTCATTTAAAAAATCCAACATATGCACATGGAAGGCAATTGTAGGGGAGCTTATTATGTGGCGAAATAAATGGTCTTGTGGGAATTAGATTTGTAAAGTGATTCCGCATTCTTTCTCTTTGTGGTGACAAACATAATCTTTTTATGGTACCTCCATTGCAAGGCAAACAATTAAAATTCATTGGGTTGAAGAACAGTGTCTGGGGCCTGCAAACGTTCCCTGATTCAGACCCTTTAATAACCAATGGGTTATTTTCTCTGGGTTATGGGTTATAGTTTTGTAACATAGTAGTCCTTAAAATGCATTCATACATTAAATTTGGGTTCCATGTGCAGAATGTTAAATAGCTGGAAGCTCTTGTTCAGTGAGACCAAACACAGTGTTTTACATAACAAGTGCCTGTGCAGGGTAAACTGCCATTTCTCATACTCTGGAATGAGATGACATGGGCAAGCAACTAGAAATAACTTACAGTCCTTTAAAGCAGGCTGCAATATTACTAGTGCAGAATCACAGAATGTGCTGAGTTGGAAGAGACCCATAACAGTTTGGATAGTAATTTAAATTATTTTTAAAAATAATATATAGATATAGATATAAAATTTGCAGATACCTAAAAGTGAGAATATATGTGATTTATGGATGCATAAATGTATAAATCATTTCAGTTTCGTGTTCTAGTTGTGGCAATGTGAAGACTTAAAAAAATATGTATGTAGGATAGTTAGCAGTGATTTTCCAGATATTTTGCCCTAAAATATGTTTCTTTTCAAATCTCTTCCAGGCATATGTAGTATTTGTCTCTACATTAGGAGCACAATGGCTTGAAAGGAACTTCTCTGCCTTCCTATCACATATTCTAGATCTTGTGTCTCAGTCTCACCCTAAGGCTATTCAGAGTCCAACGGATGCTATCGGCTGTCGCCGCTGTGTTTCATTCATCCTTCGAGCTACAGTAGGAGGCCTGCTTGAGGAAAAGGCTCAGATTGCAGCTGCCAAGGAGATTTGTCAGGCCATCTGGAAACTGAAGAAAGTTGTGGGTATGGGTCTAACAAGATTATCCATTTGGGCCTCTGTTTTTCCTTTTTTAAGTGATTGTCCAACTACCTAATCCAGAGACTGCAGAAATAGAGTATATAGTGCTGATTTATTACCATGATAATGTAGAGGGCTTTTGATGGACTGCTTTGTTTTTAGCTTGGGCTGGTTATTTGCTTGTGTGTGTCTGTGGTTTTGTATGTGTGTACCCACACAAGTATATACAGATTTTGTAACGCTCCAAAATGGCAAATGTACCATTTACCATTTTAATTTAACCATTAACAAATAAAATAATTGCAGTAATAATATAGAGACAATATTGTAAAGTAAGTTAGGTTGGCAGATAACGCATGTCTAGTCAGATCCTGCCTTCCTGTTCAAAGCAGTTGACATGCTGAAGGTTCAAAAAAGAAGCATTTGTTCCTAATCGACAAATGAGCATTTCTCCTAGAGAAAACAGATCTCTTGCATGATAAGGTCTTGTACACTGCTTCCAGAAAAAGCCGCTGATCTTCCACCACTGGCCTTCTGGAGGAGAAGAAGGAGAATCCTGGACATAAGGAGTTGTCCTCTGGTGTACAGCTGCATATTGTATCTGATTTAAATATCGGAATGTTTTGTGTCTAAACAGATGTAAACATTTATGTCTCAGAAGATAAACTTTCAAAAAACATCATATTTTTCCCTTCTTCTTCGTTCCATCTCTCCGCCTTCTTGCTTGCTCTTGCAAGATTTCATTCTTTTCTTCCCTTTCTTCTTTCCTACAATGCAGTAAAATCTGGCAAGTTATATCAAAGCATGTCTTCTTCAAGTTATTGTTGGTGGGGCAGATGATAACACACTTCTTACTTATTACTGTTCCCCATCATGTAAAGATAAGCAATTTGGTAGTTTCCATTTATCTATACTCTTGCACTCACAGAGGTTACTACGCCATCCTTTTAGTAAAAGAAATGTACTTGTCTCAGTGAAGGTAACCCTTTATGGAAACAAAAATGGTAATGGTAGAAGCTTATTTAGTAATATAAACAACCTCTGTTGGCAAAAACCCTTCTCCCATCTGTTTGATTTTGGTATGATTTCATGGTGATTTTCTTGTATTGTGTTATCAGATGCTGCAATGAGTGACGGTAACTTGGAAACAAAAATTAATACAACAGATGTAACAGTAAGTCAGCACGTGCTTGTGTGTGCACTTCAGGAACTTGGAAGTCTCATTCATGGCTTAGGAACTACAGCAGCACCGTTACTGCAAGACTCCAGTGCAGGTACAAGCCCTGAATTATTTTGTGAACCAGAGTACAAATTAAATTTATATTTGTTTGTTCACTGTGATCTTCTTTGATTTCTTATGGCTATTCTTCTGGTGCTCAGTCTCCATACCAGAATCCTCCATAGTTCTTGTGTTATTTTCTGTATTCTTCCAATAAACTTTAAAAAGGGGTAAGGAGGGAAAGTTGGCTGCCTTATTGCTGTAGGAAAATTTCAGACATTGCCCAAAGAGTTCTGTATCTTTCCTAACCTGTACAAGAATGTTAATTAAAAAAAAAAATCATCTTCATCAAATTTAATTCCATTAAGGGTTGCTTTTAAGGTCCAGCACTTCATAATGTTTATAATAAACAGTTTGATTGAGCTGGGTACCTTTATTGTTTTCATTTAGCTGCATCCATGGCATGGATTTCTGCTTCCTTATAGAAGCGTACAGATATTTTCTATGCATATTGGGGGATAACTGTAATATGTTAGGTTTTCTCCATAATGTTACTTTTCATCCAGGATAAATTTTTCTAAAAAGAGCATAATTATTTAAATTTGTTACAATTACTTCAAAATAAAAAACGATAGTACTTTTTCAAGAGAAGTATAGAAATTGGATAGCGTTATGTTTGCCAGTCCTGTATATACATTTTCGCTTGTTTGACAATCTGCCTCTTTCTTAAGTGTGTTTATGCATTTTATTTTTCAGGAGTTCTGGAAGCAGTAATTTCTGTCATTCTTCATCCCAGTATTTCAGTGAGACTAACAGCAGCTTGGTGTTTGCGCTGTATTGCAGTAGCATTGCCCTCCTATGTGTCCCTGCTGTTGGATCGTTGCATTGAACGTCTTAGTGCATTGAAATCCTGCCCAGAAGCAGTAACTGGCTATAGTTTTGCTGTTGCTGCTTTGCTGGGTGCAGTAAAGCATTGTCCTTTAGGAATTCCACATGGAAAAGGGAAGGTATGGTCTGAATACTTTACATATAGGCCATTCTTATATTTTTTTGCAGCAGTATTTACATGTTTTCTTTGTGATATGGTCACAATACCCAATGTTACTGATGAGATACTTTGGTTCCTCAAGAAGAGGGCTTTGAAGCATACCATAACTCAAATAAGCATGTGTTTTTCTCACATGTATCAGGATCCGAAATTCTCATTTCTTGGGAATGACTCTCAAGTGTACAGGTTAGTCAGTGCATACAGCAATAACTGCAATTATGTACTATCTTGAAAATCTTTGGTCAAGTCCAACAGATACACACTTCTGCTTTGTTGTACAGAAACCAACTTATTGCATTAACACAGTCTAAGATGCAACCCTCCTCACTAGTGCAGGTAGGATATGCTGTGCTCTGAAGTTTTAAAGATATGCAGCCATACAAATAAAGACCAGGAAAAGGAGCTGTTTCCATCTTCGTTAGAATTTTATCCATTGAGTTACTCATATTTGGAAAACGATGGTGCATTACAAATGTCAGCAGTACATGTTAATTCTTTGCATAATGTAGAAACATTCTCTCTTCTGAAAAAGACTGTTTCAGAGTCAATGAACATTAAGAACATTCTGGACATTCAGAGTCCTGAGTGATGAACTTTTCCTTGTGATTGCTGAAAGATCATGTGGAGAGAACAAAACGAATGTAGTTTGCCCACTTATAGATAAGAAGTGCCATTCAAATACTCTACACCTAAGCAGAGCTGAAGTTTCTGTTTAACAGAGAAACATAAGTCTTAACAAAGATTTCTTTTAGAAGATTATAATAGGATGAGATAGGACTAGGGAGGAGGTATGGGAGGACACAGAAAAAAATATGGGAGGAACACTGTATTCTGTACTATGGTGGCAGGGGGAAGAACAGAACAGTTGACAAAAGCCCTTTTCTGCTCTCTCCTAGGAACACTGCCAGATTCCAGACTAGCTCCTCTTCTGAGAAGCAGAAAAAGACCACTGTTAAATAGAGCAGTTTTGAGAAGGAAGTATCAAACATAGATAATAATGATCTGTAGAGAAGCTGTTTTATATTAATGGATTTTCCTTTGAGAGAGCAGTTAGAGTTGCAGGTGGAACCTAAAGAAAATAAAGTAATTAGTGAGTTTATATGTATTTAACATTCAGTGCTATTGCTTATAATTCAGTTTTAAAAAATCCTTCAAATACAAGGCATTCCTCCTAGTACACAGAGAGAAAAACTGTCAGAAATCATTAAATTATGTCCTTTCTAGCATGTATGCTTTACAGGTAGTTTAAGTATACTAAGTTGTTAGTGATTTTTTAGTAGTATAATTTTAAAAAGGCTTATTTTAGAATCAAATGTATTAACTGTATCTGGAATGTATACAAATACATTTCTTCTTTTACAACCACCTGGTAGCATTATGGAATTGGGGAAACTAATATTTTCAGATTGGAAAAAAGACTTCACATGAAGTTCTGGAAGTGTAAAAATCTCAAACATTGGTGAAACAAACTTTCATGACATTTTAAGTGTGAAAAAAAATTATAGAAGGATGTTTTCTATACTGAAGCTTTTAATGATACTTTTGATAATGACACTTCTTACTTGCAATACTGATTTATGAGCAGTTTGTTTTGGAGACTGGACATAATGCAAGTCGTAAGAAATATGTTTTAGCATATGTGAAACATAATTGAAGCAAACTATATGCAGAATACTTACAGCATTTGTAGCCATACTGTGGTAATTGTGCATGAGCACAAGGTGTGTTCCTCCACGTAAGTTCTAGGTAGCTTATGTTTTGGTAACAAGCGGAGTCACCTTGCATTTAGCCCGTAGTGTGCATGTGCAGTTATTCTGGAGCAGCTAAAATAGGATTAATTCCAGCTATACTATTTTAATTTATTTGTCATACCATTTGTTGATTTGAAAAATGGTCAGAAAGAACAATAGGCTTTATTCTGAAACAAGGATAGAAAGATCATTACCACTCTCACCCCTTCTTTTGAGCTGTAAGTCATAGATGTTGTGCATACATTGTGGCATAAATAGAGTATCAGAACACTTCTATCCTTCCAATGCATATTCCTGTGGGAATTAGCAGTTGTGATTTTACTGCTGATAAAAGAGAGAGTACAAAGCAGCAACGTAACTTACCTAGTACTCCACAGAACTGTTTTAAGCCATCCCAGACTAGTACTGAAGTCAGGAATTGCAACTTCATGAGCCTGATTTATTGCCATAGTGTAAGAGGAAGATGACATTCTATCTGGGCGCAAGAAAATAGGATTAAGTATTATACCAAATAGTATTAAAAAAAAAAATTGGTAGTTACCAAAATGTGATGCTCTGTTTTTCTCTTTTACTTTGAAGGTAATCATGACAGTAGCAGAGGATTTGTTGTGTTGTGCATCTCAGAACAGTCGCATTTCACTGCAGCGAATGCAGGCTGGATGGCTCTTGATAGCTGCTCTCATGACATTAGGTAGTAGCTTTCTACAATTTTTCTTTATCTACATTAAGGTGTTCAGTGTTCTGTCTGATTTTTAGTTGGAGGTTTTGTCTAGTTTACTGCTGCACAATAATTCTTAAAAACCCAAATGTTGAAATATTTTAGAAAACCTTTCTGAGATCAAAATGTTGTTATTTCTTTCAAATTTGCTTTTTAGTTCATTGGGAGCAATGTCTGAGAAATAGTGATTGGAGTGGGACTGCTATTAATTAAACGTAGATGATAAATTTCAAAGTGAATCTAACCAAATGTCCTAGTGGTCATTCATAGAAGAATTTTTAAATAGTTGTCACAGCAAAAAATGAGCTAATCATTTGTATTTGCATCTTGTCAGGCATTTGAAATCTTACAGAACTTTCTGATATATATTAATGGTCAGATTATTGACTGTAATCAGTAAATTGCTAATAAAGAATGTATTTTATTGGCTTTGGTAATATTTTTAAGGCACTTGCCATGTTTTCAGGTGTTATTTCTGCCCAACAACTTCCATTTTTTTCTTATGCTTGCTTTTCTGAACATCACTGTTGATCATTACATCTCTTCTATGCTGGTGATCCACAGGGTCTATACTTAGTAAAACAGAGATTGTAGTTGGTTTGGTAACATACTAGTAAATGTGTCAGTGGGTAGTTACATATGAAAATGAAGTACCAAAACAGTAAACATTTGAGAAATTACATATGAGAAGGCTGAGAAAGTAGCATAAGGTTTTGTTTACTGCTGTAAAGATTTTACAAACACAGAAAAAAAAAAGAATGAAAGAAGGTTTAGTTTTATTAATCCTTGCATTGGCATGACAACTGTCAACATTTACAGGTCCTGCAGTTGTCCAACATCATCTGCCACGAATGCTGTTACTGTGGAAGTGCATCTTTCCGTCATCTCCTAAAGACCTAGAGACAGAGAAGACACGAGGAGATTCATTTACCTGGCAAGTAACACTGGAAGGTCGTGCTGGTGCTCTCAGTGGTAAGCAGGATTTACTGTCTTTCTCTGCCTATTTATAATTGGTCTCTTAGTTAATTTTCCTTCTGAAAGAACAAGGACATTTCATACTGATTTTTTTTCACTAGCTGGTAAAGGCTATATTCATTCCCCAACATACATGCTTACATACCAATATTTACATATAAATATATGTTTCATTTTTCTAAAAAAAGAAAAAACAAACAAACCAAGAGAGTTTTTCCTCTCCTCCTTCTAATCAGTTGCTTTTCAAGCAATAAATGATAATCAGGAAGGTTGCTTCTCTTGTTTAGCAAGCAAATCACAATAATGACTGAAGACCCAAAGCAGGGTATGTTCTGTTGTTTATCCAGTCTATTATATGTGGCAAATAGTGGTTCTGTTTCCTACTAGGTAACTTACTATAAGCAAAATAGAACTGGTGAGTCATTCAAACGTGTTTGTGAGAGTGGAAGGATTTGGGTAAAGATTACGATCAGGTAGTTGGGATTCTCAGCCAGGAAAGAGTGCTTTGGATGTGGCTGCTCTCTGGTAGGTTGCGATTTTTAATCATGAAATACTGTGAATTTGGGTTTCCAAGAAGTTGCTCCAGTGATTTTCAAATACTTAATGTGTTTCAGTCTTGTATTCTAGAGTACTAAAGGGTACTTCGCTTTCCAGTAAACCCTGATATAGTAATCACCCCTCTCTCTCACTATTAAGATGTATCACAAAGTGTGGAATTCAATAGTAATTTCATTTTAGACCTACCTAAACAATTAACCTTTAAATCTTTTTTCTTTAGAAAGTAGGTACTTAATACAATATATTCTCTAGATGCTTTCGAAAATAAAACTCAAATTTAGTTTTCTGTAAATTATATACATATTAATTGGTTCCTAAAGAACAGTAATTGAACTAAATTTTAATGGAAAACTAGTGAAGTAAGCAGTAGGTCACCTGATCATCCTCCTATTCTCTTTTTATTATTATTATAGAATTATCATGAAGTTGAGTTATATACGATCACTTAGTTCATAACAAAAGGCAAAAAATAATTGCATTTATGTATGCAATTAAAAGTCAGGGTATGAATGTCCAAGCTGACACACCAAAAGGGTGCATCTGACTTTTTTCATTTGAGATTTTTATCAGTTTTTTCATTTATTGGCCAAAGTATTTTTTTGTTTATTTTCTTCTACTTTTATACATTATTAGTGATGTGACAATGTAATTACTTTGCTAATGTGATTTTTTTTTTCAATATAACTCACACTAAGTAAGTTGAAATCCAATTCCTTTTCTAGCTATTAAAAGCTTTGTTTCCCACTGTGCTGGTCTTCTTACGGATGAAGTTGTTCAGCGACTTCTTCCTCCTCTCCCAAGTGCTGTTGATTTATTGACACAGTAAGTGTGTATATAAAAGTGTTATTTGAAAACCTAGAGTAATCTTCTGTATTTGATTAGTGCACTTTCTAAAGAACTTTCTTTTCAAGGGACAAAAATCAGAGTTTGTGTTTGCAGATTCCAGTGTCATGTGAAAAATCTAAGGAAAACTTTCTTGCAAGGGTTTTTTCAGTTAGTTTTTATATACTGCTTTTTAAATTAAACATGCACGTTTTCATTTATATACCATTATTTTTTATAAAATAAGAATCCAAGTTCAGTAATATGCTTGGAAAAACATCTTTTAGACATGTATATTTTCTGTATTTAATTTCAGATCTAAGCTGGAAAGGGTTTTATAATTTTTAAACTTTTGCCTTTGGAATATAGAACAATTCAATGCATTTGGGCTCTAAGCTCTAACTTAGAGAAATATATCCACAATAATGTCATAAATATAGGTACAATCAAAGGAAATACAAAGCTTGTTTATTTCTCTAGTATTAAATAAAAATAACGCTTGGAAATGGACAAAAGACATTTTTTCAGAATATGTGAAATAAATCAGTTTCCTTTTACTATTAGTTATGCAAATCAAAACTGTACTTCTAATATATGTAGATTTTAAAAGCATTCAGTAGAGCGGTACAAATGAAACTGGGGTGTTACATAAAACTTAAAGTCCCTACCATCTCTGACATGCTTTTTATATTTTAAGGCTTTCTTCAATATACAAATCATATGGAAATTCCTTAAAAACACCATCAACGGTTTACAGACATAAACTTTATGAATTACTAGCAGTATTGCCCCCAAAGGCCTACGAAGGTACGTATTTCCATACAAAGAGAAATCCATTAAAATACCATGGGCTCATTTTTAAGTTTTTGTCCAACACACATTCAGCCAGCAAAGATTAGTTCCACCTTTTCTAAAAAACAAATTTTATTCCCTCTATATAAGTTTGATGAATTGTAGCAAAGTCACTGTGGTTTTGAAAAGCTAGTGTTCATGATCTTTTTTCCCTTTTCCTAATACAAATACAGACCTCTGTTACAAAGAGATGCTTTTGCTCTATTTTTGGTTGACACTTGAAGTTAGTCATCGTTTCAATTTCAAACTAGTTGAAAAATTTCTTTTCTTTGATGCCTGCTTTACTTTTCCCTTGAATCCTAATTCCCAAAGGTGTAACTTTAGCTTAAACTAATTGCATATAGACCACTGAAAGAATTCAAATTAATTGAATTAACTAAGCATATATTACAGACATATTAATCTGATCCTGTGCAGATTGTGGATAAAAGGTTTGTATTTAAGGAACAGTTTCAACAAAATCTGGGGATTGACTTAATTTTTATAGGAGAACATAACAAAAAGAGTCTAGGCCTCTAAACCATTAAATATGCAATGTAGTTGGATGGGTCTAACTTTTCAGCTAAAATATTTATTATCTTTGTTATCTTTAAATCATTTGCCATACAGTAGTGTATGGACTGCAGCAAGGAACTATAGTGTTTTGACAGCTGTAAAGAGAAGTACAGGGTATTCTTCAGGACAGAAACAACATGGAGCAACACGCTCTAAGTTAGCTGTGTCCTCTGTATCTTGGAGGGAATCGTTACTCAAATAATCTGCTCCATCTAGTGGCAACTGCTAAGAGGATCGGGACAAATCCCTGACCTATGCCTTAAAAGCTGTTGTCACATTAGAAGTCTCTGTGTAATGAAGCATAGTCTACAATACTCACTTGTGACTGAAGATTGCACCGCTGTCCCTGAGACCAAGTTATTCCTTTTGTTCTTGAATACAGGAGCAACATGTCATAGAATACAAACATTTGGGTATGGCTGGGTTTGGCAGTTTCTTGGTGTGTTTGGGATTTTTGCCTATGTTCTAACTTCATTGAAAATATACGGTGTTTTACAGTGTGACCTGCAAAATATAACTCTTGTGAGAGAGCAGCCTAGCTGAGGATGCTGCATTCTAGATCCAACAAATAAAGAAAAAGCTTGATAAGTTTTTTACAAATAAGTTGACACCCCCCTGAAAGCTTTGAAAATAGCCTTAGAATCAAAACAGTAATTTAACAGGTATAGTCTCAGAGGTGTCCACCCATGTGTAATATAGCAGTTTGAGAGTGGGGAAGGAATGGAAGTACATACATTGCTAGAACTTATTTTTATATATTTTAACATATAAGTGTGCATCATTTAAAAATGCGATGAAAAGTTTCTAAGGTAAAACTTGAAACAAATACCATTCTTTCCATAATATTTCTAGTAGGATAGCTTCATGCAGAAGCTGTATGTCTTTGCAAATATTGGGAATTTTAAAAATACATTGTTTGGGGAAAGATTGTCACTATGAAACTCAGAATGCTTTTTTCAGTGTCTAAATTTAGTTATTATAATTAGTACTGTTGTGTTGCACAGCATGGCACATTTTACATGGCTCAGAGTGACAAACTGAGAAGCTTTCACCTCTTCATGGTTTTATTTCTTTTCTATTTATTTTCTTCAATTCAGGTAGTTAGCCAGATGATAGAAATCTGTAAGTTACTTCTTTTTAAGAAAATTGGTGATAGAAACATATACCAGGAGTTGTAATTCAAGCTTTTAGTATTTGCAAATAATGTGCAAAGCTTGTTTTCTTTAGTACAAGAGGAACAAAACAAAATACCCAAGAAAATAAACAGTTGAAAACAGACTATTCATATACCCAAGCTTCTCTGTCAATTCATGCCTTTAGATTTCTGAGGCCTGAGATACTATGACTTGTTTAGGCTCTGTTTGGTCCTTTCCTACTCACTTTCTGCCTCTTTGATGTTCCTTTTATTGCTTTGTCATCTCTCAAAATCATATCTGCTCAACCAGCAGAATTTTGCAAAATTCTACCTTGAGTGTACACGAATCATAACTGATTTTTTGCATTATTTCAGCAATAACAGATATGAGAAGAACATATTAGGTAAACTTGAACATCAGTGAAATACATTTAACATGTTTTAGTTGCTGTCTTCCATCGTGTGTGAATGGTTAAGACCTGTAATTTATCTGCTCCAAAGTATGAACTTGTTAAAGCTGGGGAAAGCTGGTTGTGTTTCTAAGATGACAAGTCGTATTTGTGATCATTTTCATGTGTCATTAATTTTTGATTATAATGTGCTCATGTTTTTGAGGCTAAACATTTATTCCTTGTGAGTTAATATAAAAAGTTTGATATTGTCCAAATTGAAAATTCCACAAAAATAATTTCAGTAGTTTGAATTCTATTAGATTTCTTGATGTTTCGTGTTGTCTGAAATTAATATGTTTTGTCAGACAACTCATTAGAGTTCTTTCCGTTCTTCGGCTTTTTGTGCTTGTTATGTTCCACTGTTTAAACCATAAAATTGAATACAAGCATTCACTTTTCTTTCTTAATAGCATGAGATTAATAGCTAGAATGGTGAAACTGCATTCTGGCTTAAAATTTTGAACTGCTTTACGTTGGGGTAATATTGTTTGAAGTGTTGAGGATTGCCAACTGTCTGGGACTAAAATAAATGTTTATTTGGTTAAAAAATGCTGGATATCTCCATGAAATTTTATTTCAAAAACTGTTTTTTTTCATAGGAAGGGGATTTTTTAAAAGAAATTTTGTTGTGATGACTAATAATGAAAAAACAGCTTCTAGTTGTTCAGTATCATGGTTTTTTTAAAGGCTCAATTTCTATTCCTCTCACACATTATCTGTACGCCTTGCAATATATGTGATAGTGCAAACATTTTGCATTAAGATTTGAATAAAGCACTTTGGGAAAATTACATACTTGCTTCATTAGTCAGGGAGGCAGGCAAAGCAACAGATGCCTGCAGGGGAGACATGCTGATAGGAGTTTGACAGGTAGGGGAGAGCAAGTCAGCTTCTCAGAATAGATTCTGTTTTCAGGAACGGTTAAATAGCTGGTTGCAGCTACCAGCTCCAGCTATACTAATAACTCTGCTCGTGCTCATGAGGTGCTGATAACTGTGTTGACCCACTTTTTGGAACTTCCATGTGTTGAAAAATTTTAAGCAACTGCAGTGCCAACATGTAATTGTGTGGTCAACTAACAACAAAACTGAATGCGAGGAATTGGATATGTGGAGTTAAGCTCCTGTCCTTCTCCCCTCTCCGCATCTTAGTGCTGATATTTCCCAATTCATGAGGACTTGACTTTTCAGTCTTAATGCTCTGGAGGTAAATTCTTATGTAATATTTGTATAAAGACTGTGTACATTCTTTAAAATCAGTTTTGCAGTGTTCTTCACCGCAATTACAAACCAGTCCTTTCTCATCACATGTGGTTCAGCACTGGAAATGTTCTCTCACTACAAAGCCTGTTTTAATAACCTCAGTAGTCTGACTCAAAGTGCCCAGTGTTGTAGTATTATGTACAGCCTTGTCAGCAGTGTTATGTGCAAAAATATGTGAAAGTTTTAACTACCAGTGTAATTTATCATAATGTAACCTACAGTAAACTCCTCCTGCTTTGGTTTTTGCATGCAAACTCCTAAAATAGGGCACTGCATTAATCAGCTTTTGGTTACTTATCAAACCTATGGATGTTTTAAACTACTTCTGCTTGCCAAGTCCAAGTATCCCTTTGTGATTACGTAATACATTCTGTGGCATTAATTTTCAGGAAGTAGAAGAAAATATGGCTATGTTCATAACTGCCTTTCCCCCTTTAATTTATTTGTAAATGTAACTAATTTATTGAATTATCAGTTTTATGGCATTATGCCTTCTGTAAAGGTAAAACTCTCTGGTTTTCAGCTTCTAGATTGCTGTGGGTGCTTAGCTTGCTTATGTCAGGTACTGCTCTGTGGTTTCCCCTCTAACAGAGAGTCTTCTCTAATTAACTGTTTGAAGACTAAAGAGAAATGTTAGATGGATGTTACTATTTCAGGATGAATATATTGCTCCCAAAATTGCTTGTGGCAAGTAGCTAATGAAGTGTTTTGAATATTTTTTCTTTAATTTAAAGGAAATTTCAGTGCTGTTCTAAAAGAGTTAGTGACTGACTTGACTGTCCCAGATAGCCAGATTGATGCCTCTACATTCCTGCTTCCACCCCTTTGTCATGAGAACGATCGCCTTTTACTCGGTCCCCTACTGCAGGAGACTGACCACCGATTTATTGAAGAGCAGGTACTTTTTGGTTTTATTATAAAGGTATTATTGTATTTTCATACAGTTGTAGTTATTTGGGTCAGTACTCATTTAGACTTGGTCAAAAATATGGCTATCACTTTTTTGCTTCTTACAGCTCCTTTTAGGTAACAGCATAGCTGGTGGCAGCTTGGAGTATGACCCTTACTCAATTTATGAGAAATTTGTAAAAGGGGATTCATTACCTAAACCACTACCTCCTGCATTATCTGTTATCAGTGCAGCAACTCGACTTTTTGGAGTTATGTTTTCCCACATAACAGAATCTCACAGGTAAAGTAGTATCTGTAACTGCTGGGGAATTTAGGAGATGTTGTAAGATGGTTACAGTGTTTGACATTGAATGCAGAAGAAAACAGTTCTGAAAAAAAAAATTTTTTGCATAAGTGGAGTCTGTAGACCATCTGAATAGCATAATTCAGACCACCACATTATTGGACTTCTCTCTTTAAGGTTACTGACAACAAAAAAGCACATCCAGCAGGAGGTTACTGTCATAGCAAATTCCGTGGACCAAGGAAAATAATGTTTTGTTTTTATAGCCAGATCAAAATGGAAGCTATTTGGAGAGCTATTACACAATTTTTGTGGTGCTTAATGCATAATACATTCTTTATAAAAAGTGGATGGGAAGAAATAATAGAGCGTGTCTTAACACAGTTCTGTCAAGGTACAAGAATGCTTAAAAGACATCAAAAACTTCTCTTGGGTTTTTGTCTATGTTTTTTCTCGCTGCATACATGGCATTTTGGTTTGTTTCACATTTATAAGCACACTGATTGCTAAAGCATAAAATTCCTGAAGATTTTTGCATGCAGTTGCTTCTTCTGTGTGCTGCTGGTAATAATTTTGAATGCAGCTTTAGAGCAGATGAGTTATTTTAAAATCAAATAGCCTTATATTTTCAAAGCCAGCTGTAGTTAGACCTCAACTGTTAGATCGTGATCACTGTTGCTGGTGATGGTTTTATAGTTTCCTGTGTGGGATGAGTGTTTAGTGTTGATGAGTCCTGAGTCTTGATGTCTTCACAACTTTGAATGCTTGGGATCTAGTGTAAGTTCCAGGCAGCTGTTTGTATATGAGAATACCTGCCAATAAAATTGCCGCAAGATATATTTGTTCTTCTGACCTGCCTTTACTTCTTCATTCTGTCTTCATTGACTACTTTTATTTTGGATTTTTTTTCTTTGTTTTTTTTTTTTGCCCCAACTGTCACCAGCTTGCTGGTTGGTTTTCTTCACCTGTTTCTCAAGACCTGAATTAATTGCTGCAGATAAATACATTTTCATTTTATTTCTCCTTTTCCCCCTCCTTTCTCAATTGTAAGTCAAAATGCATTATTCCCATGTATTCCTTTTAATAATGTCTGTTTAATCTTACTTAGATATAAGCTATTATCTATGAATACGTCTAAGGAAACAAATGTAAAAGAATTTCATGTTCATATAGGGAAGTTCATATTCTGAAATGGAATATGCAAATTTTTTTGTAGTAGACAGGGATGTCTGTTGAAGGAAAATGCTCAGGAGTTAATTTATTCTACCTCTGTTTCTATAATAAATAGGTTTTGTTATGGATTTTAAAATAAAATTTAAAAGCTTTATTCATTTCTTTAATTTTCAATTCTGTGATTTCTCTTTTTGTTTAAGGCTCCAGGTGTTAGAACAGTTGTTGAATTCCATAAAGCAAACAAAAGGATCTCGACAACAAATAGTACAGCTACATGTTGTGTCAGCCTTTTCTACTTCCTTAAAGGTAAATCTGCTCTCTCTCTCCCCTTTGTTTCTCTCTCTCTCTCTCTCTGTTAAACCATAGCATCTCTTGGTTCAAATACATCAATTGCTGTGGTTTAAACCGAGCCACGCAGCCACTTGCTCACTCCCCCCACAGTGGGATGGGGGAATCACAAGAGTAAGAGTGAGAAAACTCCTGGGTTGAGATAAAGATGTTTAATAGGGAAAGCAAAAGCCATGCACACAAGCAAATCAAAACAAGGAATTAATTTCCTGCTTCCCATCAGCAGGCAGGTGTTAAACTGTTGCCAGAAAAGCAGCGGTCTATCTTGCCTAACAGTCACTTGGGAAGACAAAAACCATCACTCCAGAAATTCCCTTGCCTCCTCCCAACTTTATATGCTGAGCATGATTCCATGTTAAAGGAAGAGCTGTTGCAGGGGCATTCTCACACTGTTCAAGGAGTCGCACACAGACCACCTGAGACTTTAGGTGCTGGGACAGGAACCCCTTTGCAGTGGGCAGCCCCAGTGAGCAGACAGGTGTCCCCTTCGTCTCCTTGTTGTCACATACACTCGCTCTCTGGTGTGCTTCCTCCTTCTTCCATCTTAACTCTGGGTTTCCCGTAGCGGAGTGTCAGGCGTCAGATTTATAAAACCAAGTTATTTAATGGAGTTATACAGCAGCAGGTCAGCTCAAGCTGGGTGTCTCTGAAGTACTCAGAACAAAAATCCCTAGGCAATTATACCCTTATGATTTATGCACCTACCCTTCATATGCTCTTTATGTGCCTTGCATGTGTCTCTGGGTCCAGTGGTGATTTTTGGTAAGGGGTCTTCTAATATGTTACTGGGTTCTTTCCCTGTGTCTGTGCAGGTAGGTGGTTCTTGAGGAATTGCAGCTTCTGCTGCCAGCTGTAGTCTCCTGATCTTCTGGTTTGTGTTTCTGATGCATCTGCTCTCTGGCAGAGCATGGAAAATTTAAAAAACCCTAGTCTTAAGATAAACATTACCTAGCAACAATCAAAACATCAGTGTGTTATCAGTGTTCTTGTACTAAAGACAAAACACAGCTTTGTACCAGCTACTAGGAAAATTACTCAGAAAATTAACTCCATTCCAAACAAAAACATCTCTAGGTGTAAGTTCAGAGCTATTGGCCTAAGGCATCATCTAATCCAGCTACTCATGCTGAGCCAGTAAAGCTAGGCAAGCAACATCCTAAATCACTGAGTGTTTTACCTCTATGTAGCTCATTCTACTTAAAACTTATTTATGCTAAACAACTATCTCTTGACAGCCATGTGGTATGGAATCTCGGTCTGGTCTGTTGGGGTCACCTATTCCAGCTGTGTTGCCTCCCAATTCCTTGTGCACCCCCACTCCGCTCACTGGTGGGGGTAGCACAAGAAGCAGAAAAGGCCTTGGTTCTGTGTAAGAACTGCTCAGCAATAACAAAAACATCTCAGTATTGTCAACCCTGTGTTCAGCACAAATCCAAAACATGGCACCATGCTAGCTACTGTGAAGAAAATTAACTCTACCCCAGTCCAAACGAGGATAGTACACAGAAGTTTGTGTTTTGATTAACAATCAAGGTGATCGGTCCTGTTTTCTATGGTATTATATTGTTTTGTGATGGCATAGCTTTCTTGAGTGCAAAGGAATCACTATTTAAGTTTTCTCCTTTTTTAATATTAGTTTTAGGGAAACCTGTTCTAGTACACTCTAGTGTACCAGCATCCATACAAGTGTCATTCAAATAAGAGAGATACGGAAAAATTCTGTTTGTATCATTTCTGTCTTTGTCATTTTCTTTTGTATTTCTTACTGTATAAATAAAAAAGTAACAATTGGTAAAATAAAGTGATGTCATAATTATATGCCATCTGTTCATTTTCCCTGATGCTTTATTTGTATTTTCCTCTGTTCATGTGCAGTTTTCATTCTTCTCTTCTTAGGCAAAATGTTTTCAGAATAGGCAAGAACTTTTATTGTACAATATTTGTATTTGGGGCATATTTAGTATGCAATCCAGATAACTGCTGTAGCTTTTGCTCATGCTCTTATTTTGGACTGAGATTTTTCTTTGTGTTATTCTGTTCTCACTGGTTTTCTTCTTCTAATGTGTTGGTTTATCTGGTTCTACTGCAATCTATCCAGGATTTCCTAAAATCATAATGTTGATACTATGATGTTGTGCTGTGATGTACGCTTATGTGGGTTTGGACATCTGACTCTCAAACCAGCACATTAAAAGAGAGGAATTCCTCAGACAAAGGGGAAGAAAATCAAAATCCTTCTACAGGTCTTATATTTTTTGCATGACTGACAGAAAAGCACACTCTGATTATTGTCTAACTGTTTAATATATTTAATGTCTATTTTTAGCATTTGGCTAACTGCAAGGGAAGTTTAGGTTCAGAAGAAGTTAGAAGATCTGCCCTGATGTTGGTAATGGGTGCCTTGGAAAGCAGTAATCCACTTCTAAGATGTGCTGCTGCAGAGTGTTTGGCCAGGTTGGCACAGGTGGTTTCTGACAGTGCCTTCACTGCTGGATTAGCGCAACTCAGTTTTGACAAGTAAGTTCAAAATAAGCATGAAAAGATACTGGTTGAGTTTATAAAAGTGTTTGAGAAATCTACCTGACACCTATTATGATAGTTTTTAAAAGCTGTTTTCCTTTGTGAATTTGATGTCACTTCAGAAATTAACAGGAAAAAGCACTGCCTGAGTTCTGCATGTATTTCTTAGTGTAAGACTATCTAAGTAAGCATGTAGACTTTCAAATTAATTAAATCAGCTGCTGTTCTAGCAACATCATTTAAGTGTATCTAAAATACTTTTGGTACTTTCTTCAGATAAGAGACAATGCATGAACTTAGAATTTTGGAAATATAATAGTATCTAATAAAATTTTTTGCTGATTATATACCAGAAATTTCATTTGTAGATGTGCTTATTACGTAGTAAGAGTCTTGGTGATTAAACTAACAGTTTTCTTTCAATTAATAGGCTTAAATCTGCTAGGGATGTGGTATCAAGAACAGGTCATTCTTTGGCTCTGGGATGTCTGTATAGGTACCTAGGAGGAATAGGTTCTACTCAGCACCTGAATGCATGTGTTGGAATCCTTTATACTTTGTCTCAGGACAGTACTTCTCCTGATGTACAGGTACTTGTCACTTACATAAAAAAGTTATGTTACAAATTAAGTGAATTATATTCTGGAGTTTAAGATTCTTTTTCTTGTGAGAATAACACTTCACAGCCTCAGCAACAAAGGCAATGTAGAAGACAGTCCCTGCTCAAAATCCACCTTCAACATCTTCCATAGCAAGAACTATGATGAGATGTGGGAGGTTCTTATTCAGTGATCTGTGAGACTGATAAGGCTCACCAAAACCAGTACCTAATGTTTTAGGGATTGATTAGTTTCATATTCACCTATATCTTGACTTTGATTAGATAGTACCTAGGGTTGTTGTTGATGAGGGATTTTTTTTTTTTTGGTATCAGTTTTTGTCTCTTTTACAGTGTTTACCTCACAGCATTTTTTGTTGAAGGGTCATATAGTAAATAAAAGGGATTTGTAGCCTAAATGCTGTAGAACTTGGTGGATATACATTCTTGAGTAAGGCAAGAGATTTTGAAGACTAATTAATGTTATTTCTCTGTGGCTAAAACTGTTATCTGTCAGAATAGCTTTAAGAGACATTGAGTGTATTTAATGTGTTTGTCTAAATATCAGTTAAAGAATTTTTAAAGCTTTTTCCACAGTATCTTTGCACAAAGAAGAACTGTTTGTTGACATTGGTGCAATGTAACTGTGACAGTTTCAGCAGTTGGTTGTTTCAGCAACTCTAGTATTTTTTCACAATTTTGTTCTTGCACAAGGAACTGTAAGAAATTTTTAAGTAATAAAATATAATTAAGGAATAATAATCACTGTTAAACTCATTTACTATTACATTCAATTTTTTGTTTATTAACCATGACAAATTTAAACTGGTTGTTTCATTGCACAACATACAGTTCCTTGTAAAATACTCAAAATGGCTTATTCAACATCAGATTCATAAAGTTTCTGTGTATAACCTCTCTATTTGTTCCTTTGGAACCTAGAAGTGCAACTTCTATTACACTTCATTACTGAATTACACTTTCAACTATCAAATTTTTAAAAGGTCTTATGTATATCATATGGACGTTACATGACTGCTTCTCTTATTTTACAGGCATGGGCACTACACTCTCTGTCATTAATAGTAGATTTAGCTGGGCCCTTGTATCATGTGCATGTGGAACCTACCTTATCTCTTGTTCTCATGTTGTTGTTGAGTGTGCCTCCTGCTTACGCTGAAGTTCATCAAAGCCTTGGTCGTTGTTTAAATACACTTATTACCACTCTGGGCCCTGAATTGCAAGGTATATAACATAAAAAAGTGTCAACTTTGTTTGCTGTAGCAACTGAATTGCTAAACATTGTTTGAATGTGTGTGATTGCACTGTAACAAGTAAGCAGATGCTAAGTTTCTTTGCATAGTTGTAAGACAGTATTTCATAGGCCATGACTTTATGCAACCAAGATGACATGACTGCTAGCTTTCCAAAATAGCATCTCCTTTGTTTGAACTGGTTCTCCAAGCCTTGCCTTGGGCTGAAATTTCTTACATGAATTTTACATTTTACAGTTCTTACATTCTTGCATCTTATAATTCTAGCATGAGAACAGAAGGTGTTCATATTTCAGGAGTTAGGTACCCGTCTATGTCTTAGTTATGATGCAGACGTTTAAAATTTGCATCTAAATCACCAGAGAGCAATGTGATCACTACTCATTGATATCAAAGTATGGCACAGATACAAGGATCATCCTTTAGGAGGATGAACATTATGGCTGGCTTGGGAAAAAGACAGGTTATCTGGTTTATTAAAAATAGATATGTTTTAAAACCAAACAAAAAAACCACCCTACCTTCTTTATTCTCAATATAGGCAGCAGTACAATAGTGTCAGCCTTAAGAACTTCCTGCCTTTTGGGCTGTGCAGTGATGCAGGATAATCCTGACTGCCTTGTTCAAGCTCAAGCCATCTCTTGCCTTCAGCAGCTCCACATGTTTGCTCCTCGACACGTCAACTTGTCTAACCTTGTAACCTGCCTCTGTGTGAGTATATATTTACTAGTTTATATTCCTTGTATTTTAAAATCTGTTCATATTTTTCATAAACACTTAAAAAATGCAGATGTTCCTTTAAGCAGAGAAACTGATCACTGCGTAGGCGTGAGGTGTTTCGTGTTCTCCTACAGGCAAGTATTCTATATATCTTCATTTTTTTCCTCAGTTCCTGCTTCCCCTTTACAAGACGAGCACATTCTGTAGAAATCTTGGCCTTCTGAACTGCTTGCAAGTGCAATCTGCTGTTCTTATTAAGACCAGTTGTCTGGCAGGGTATACCATTCAATACAACTTTTTGCTGGATTTTTACCAGCTGTTTTATGTTGGCAAATTTTTTCCCTCTGCTGCTTCTTGTGTCTTGGTTGAAGGATTGATTAAAAAAAAAAATTGTGTATAATTACTGGGAATTGTTTTGTTTCATTTTGTTTTTTCATGATGCTGAAAAATTGTAGATTTCTCTGTTTTGTAATTTCTGTGGTACTAATGCTTCAGTGTTCTGACATCTTGGCAGTCAGTATAAAAATTTCTAACACTTACATAAGTAATAGTCAAATCAGGTCTTTGGAAAAAATAAACAAGACTTTTTCAGCCCTGTTTGACAAAGAGATGGAGGAGTTTATTTGCTGGGTGGGATCTGGGGTTTTTTGGGGGGTTTGTTTTCACACAGTATCTCTTTGTCTTTGAATAGCTGCTGTTCTGAAGTACTTACTTCTATTAAAAAAAAAAAAAAAGTTTTCTGGTGGCTATTAGCTGTGGTGGATTTGGGGGGGTTAGCTAGGGGGGTGTTGGTTGGAGGATTTTGGAGGGTTTTTTTTCAATAAGACCATCTTGTCTCACTGTTAGTCAGAGAGACAGAAAAACCCAGACAGTAAGATGTGGTAGGATTTTGTTTTAATCTCATCTATTTCCACACAGTTCTTATTCACATCTTCCATTGGGTAGCACTTGTGTATTGATACTGAACATATATTAATTTTGTTTAAGGTTTAGATTCCTTACATATTCTTTATTTAGTTGGACTGGAAACATGATTGTGGGAGCTAGGAAAAACTGAAGTAGGTTTTTCTGCCCCACACTGGGATACACATGGGTATGCTAGTTTCAGAAGAGCTGGAACTAATCTGAAGTGTTCTTTGTTTTAACATACACTAACAATTATTTTCTCTTCTCTGGATAAAACATAGTTCTTCTTGCATTGATAAAATGACAACAAACCATGTCAGTCCATCTCTTGCTTGGAGGATGTGGTAGCATTTGGGAGCATTTCTAAGTCCATGTAAGGTCTGCTTCTATGTCTAACTAATACTAAGTACCTACTAATAAAGAGGATGTAATGACAGAGTTGTCTTGTCTATGTAATATTACTGATTTTTATTGTTTTTGCAGGTTGTCTCAAAGTACTTCATGCAGCAGTTTATGAACTTCATAATAGTAAACTAGTCAATTCAGAAGCAGGGGTTGTGGCTTGATTGTGTGCGTTCATGCACCTGTGCATGTTCCCCTCTATCCCAGAAACTGTTGTGGGCTTCCTGGTAGGGGAGTCCATCAGAGTCAGTGGCCTTACATGGGTGACCTTTTCTCATTCTAATGAACTTGGCAATGTTGCTGGCACTGACAATTCAGTAAATGTCGATATGTCTCTGAAGAGTGTCATAAACAAGGTTCAAGTGTGTGCTTTGCAGGTCTGTGAGAAGATAGTTGCACAAGCAGAATTCTGCATTTGTAAAGCTCGACATCCGTCTGTGTAGTTTCCACCCACTAAATCACCATCTCATTAGGGAAGCAGAATAAGTTATTGGATCTGAAGTCTGCCCTTCACTGTGCTGTTTATTTGCAAGGTAGCCCTCAGCTAGTTACTCTTCATGAGTATAAATGTCTGCAATTTGGAGAACAAGGTGTGATGGTCCTCCTTTGCATTGTATTTTGAAGTCTTAAGGGGAGGTAGCATGCAAAAGTTAGGCCCTAGATCATGCAATATTCACCGTTGCATTCTTTATTTAGGGAAGAAAAACAGGAGAGGAAAAGAACCTGAGGTCAGATGAGCGATCTTTTTCCCCTTCATCTACAGAAACATGAATTTTCACTCATAAAATCTTGAAAACAAATGTGCAAGCAATTTTTTTTTTTACTTCTTTTAGTAGTATTTGAACCAACTCCTCTCTCCACCCTCTTTCCCCAAGGATTCTGTAAAATTGTGCCTTCAAACTTGCCTTTTTAAAATTCTCATTTTCCCTGCCATTACCCCCCACTTTCCTCTTCACCTCCTCTCTTACCTCCCTCCACTCTCTCATAACCCTCCCTCTCCTCTCTCTCCTCCCTCTTGTCCACCTTTATTTCGTTTTTCCCTCATTAGGCATGCTAACAGAATTTCTTGTGCAGGCAGCTGCAAGCTGCCTCCTCCACTTGTCTTCCCAGCCCCTACAGCATGGGATGGTTCTCGTCTCCAGTGTATTTAAACAGTTCAGGTTGTAACTTTGCTAGCACTAGTAAAACATGACTTAGGCAATGGACACACTGCTTCACTGGCTCATGTTTTGTGGTTTGGTTTTTTTTATATTGTGTACATGTGCTTGTCATTATCTAGCTTCCATTCTTCAGCTTCTGAGAGTGTTCCCTGTTTGTCAGTCGGATCTTTCATGGGGCTTCTAACAACAATGCATATTTATCCTGCTATTTGAATTCTTGGCTCCAGCAGAATACAAATTGTGTGCTTTTAATCATGTCTAAAATTAGCTCTAAAACTAACTTAGGTGAGCACAGACTTCTAAAGAGCTTATCTGTGTAAGCTTATGATGTAGTATTCCTCAACACAGTGAATGCCAGTTTTCAGCTCTAAGATATTAAAGATATTTTGAAACACAATAAGTATACAATGTTAATAGCTATGCTCTCCTGTTGTCTTGGTACTGTTTTACTATTAATTTTAGGGGCAGCTGGATTGGAATTTGTGTGTTCAACATGAAAAATAAGAGAAATGAACTAAGCAAATTAGGCTTTTGGTATGTTTGAGATAAGATTCTGAATTTTATTATATGCTGAATTTACATGTTACAGTCTCCTTGTGTGGTTGATATCACTGTGATATCTATTTTGGTTTTGTCATGACTGGTTGTCGTTTGTTTTTGTGCAGGAAATCTTGTTGGATAATTCTGTGTTGGTAGGTCCCTGTGCCTTGTTAATCCTTTTGCAGTTTGCAGTGGTGTTTTTATTTCGTCTTTTATCTTTCCTTTTAACCATTTTAATGTAATTTCTTTTAGCATGTCAAGTGATATTTTATTGTCATCCTAACCAGAGCCTTCGTAACTTTCTGCAGATGGCAGGAATACATTTCGTTTATGTGCTTGGTGAGGGATAATTCTGTTTTTAGTGTGTTAAGTACAAAAAGGGAACTGTTTGTACATTTAAGTTTTAATGTGATGCTTGCATTTTATGTCTTTTATTTAGTCCTGTCCCCTGCTTAGAATGTGGGAGAATGAGAGAGATGAAAAATGTGCATCTTGCGTTATTTCGGTAGCCTCAATTGTGCCCTCTGATTTTCCCTTTTAAAAATGAGCACGGAATTTATGCATGTCCAACTCGAATGTGTAGCCTGCTTGCCATAAATGTTGCATTAAAAGTCTCACTTGTTTTTAAAGTTGCAATTAAAGTGTGTCAGGTTTCTTTCCTTGTGGAAGAATTATGCAGAAAGTGTATCTTTTTGTGTATTAATTATGTAACTCAGAGTATATTAGATTCATGTGCATGCATAGAAATTCCAAAGAGGAAGCTGAGTTTTGTTAATCTACCAAAGCTGAAATTCTGTAGTGCTTATTCTTTTTGTCCTTAAGTTGCTTTCTTTAAGCATATGTTAACTAATATATATTAGTCATTTTGACTAACATATATTGGCCTCTTGCTGACAAATGAGGAGCACAGCCTAATGCAAGGTTTTCCTGCAGAAGACATTCAGCTCTATTTTAAGGATGGTAACAGCTAAGGGTACACAACTGCTTGTTGTAGAGAACAATTTTTTTATGATAAATTAAGATTAATTTAGAAGAAGATGTATAAAAATTGTTGTAGCCATCTTGCCTGACCACACAGCTAGTTTATCGTATCTCTAGGATTCCCTTCAGGATTGTCTTAAAATTGAAAGAAGCAAATAAAAAACAGAAAGCTCCACTCTAACAAAAAACCCTTGAGGCTATGTCTTGGGTTTTTTAAGTGTTTTTTCCTTGTTCCAGTGATAGAGAATCTATGATCATGCATTTTCCAGTAAAATAACCCACACACTGGCCTGTTGGTGTTAAAATATGATGGTGCTATGAACTTTTTTGCTAGAGACTGCTCAGGAGAGTTGACCTGTCTCAGTGTCATACATTCACCAGTAACTCTCACCCTTTCTCTCACCTTCTCTAAAACATAATTTAATGTAAACTGAATATATAGTTTTTATTTTTTTTCCAATGAAGCTGCAGCAGTGTTCTCTTTGCCCTTTCTTATGAAGTTCCTTTCATGCATGGAGTTCTTTTTTACTAAAGCCTGATTGACTCTCTCACCCTTGGTTTCACTGACATTTCTCTAGTTACATCTGATGATGACTTGTGCTGAGTTTTCAAGCTCATTTTATGCATATACCCAGTAATCAAAGAATTAATTGTTCATTGAGACCATGAGTCACCTGGCATTGAAGTTAATGGGGGTCTTTGTACAATACTGGTTGAGAGGTGGATCCAGCCCCAAACCAATATTGTAAGTTGCCTTTGGAGAGAAAATGCTAAAAGTTCTGATATGTTTGTAAAACTGATTACAGGACTTGCAGAGCCTTTCATTTGGGGGTTAAAAAAAAAAAAGCTGAGCAAAAAGAGCATCAGTTATGTGTTTACTGACTTAACAGATTTGCCATAGCTGCAGTTGTTCAGAAAATACCAGCCTTACTGAGGTATTGCCACAGAGGTTTGTTAGCCATCTTACTGTATCTTCTTGCATGTTTCAGATGAATCTCTGTAGCTCATACTTATTACTGAGACGTGCAGTGGTAGCTTGCTTACGTCAGCTTGTGCAAAGAGAAGCTGCTGAAGTATCAGAATATGCTGTTGCACTAGTGAAAGAGAGCAAAGAAGATTTTACTCCAGGTAGTGTATTGAAGTTTTGAGATCAAAGAGCTTGACATATTGACAGTGAATTTTAAACACACTTTGCCATGGGTGTGAAAACTTTGCTGCATTCTTGAAATCTTAGACTCAAAACATTTTCTACCTCAGTTGTCTGTATAGTACCAAATTATGATAAAATGAAGAAAATGAGAAAATGCAAGGGGAGTTCCAGAGAAATCTAAGCCTATCTAGCCAGTAGCTCTTGTATTAACTTTTTGCTAAAAGGCCTGAGAGTGATCACTAGTTCATCCTCATGTGCTTTTCTGTGAGTGAGTGGTGTTAAAAGGTTATTTCAATTTGGCTTTCAGTTCAAGCTCATTTGGAAATTTTCAGAAAAGATAGACTATAGCCATTTTTAAAAACTGCTGATACTTAAAATTTGTAATATTTGTCAAATAAAATCGGTCATATTAATTTAACAAATTATTTCCATTTGTCTGTTTTTGTGCTTTTTTGGAGAATAGCTTTAACTTCCATTTCAAGTTAAAATATTCTTTTAGAATTATCTTATTAAGTAAGGTAAGTGAAATAATTTTTTTCAGGAGCTAGATGCTGTGGTGATGGTAATGCTGTGACATTCAGAGTAGGATTCTTCTTATTTTTTGCTGGGTTAACTTTCTTCCTGTTGTTAATATGTTTCTGTAAAAGTTCAAAGTTTCTTTTGTATTCGTAAGTTAGCTATAGTGTTAAAGTGAAAAATATAATTGTTTCAAAAATATTTTAGGGCTATTAAGTACTTGTTCAGAAGAGACCCTGTGTGCAACCTTCAGTGGGCTTTCTGTTGTCATTACTGCAGTTTTGTGATGTAGAGTACTCAGCTCACAGACTTTGTTCTTAGCAGATGTGAACATCAGAGAAATAGGCCTGGAGGGGGCATTGCTGGGCTTGCTGGACAAAGAATTGGATCCAAGATTGTGCCAAGATATCAAAGAGACTCTGACTCATATGCTTACTTCAATGGCAGTTGAGAAGCTCTCTTTTTGGCTGAAGCTTTGTAAAGATGTTCTTGCTGCCTCTGCTGGTAAGTCGTAATACACTGTAGTTGAGAACACTATCAGAGGAAGTCCTGCAGCAGTACACTATGTCACTGAGGGAAAGTGTTCATGTTTCTTGAATGTTTGCCATTTATAAAGTGTATAATCGTCATTCATATTGAAAGATTGGATCCTTTAACTTAGTTCCTTCAGAGGAATATGCCTTTCTCTCTTCTGATTGCCTTTTCCCCATTGAACAAGTTCTTGTAAACATCTTAGGATGTGTTGCCTGTTCATATTCTTGGTGATTTATACTCCTAATGTTAACTTATTTCTCTACCAGAAATGGAAATGCAGAAACGTTTGAGCTTGTGAGTCCTGTGCAATTACCTGCAAGAAAAATAATCTGATCCGTTCTTCTGTTAGTAATAGGAATGATGCAAACCTATTATATCATAATGAAACTCTTGAGCAGACAAAATTATTACTGTGCTGAATACTGGCGGGGGTAAAGGAAATTTTTTTACCTGCAGTGCAGGAGGAAAACTTCTTGGATTTAGATTTTTTGATTTGGAATAGTTATAGCTTCTAATGCATCACACATATTAAAAGGGGGGTTTTTGGATTGCTTCTTTCACTGCAGTTCTTAATTTACTTTTGTGGTATTGATCTTGTCTTCCAGCAAGTAATATCAACCAAATGTAGACAGTTTTGTTATATTTTAATTCTGACATTTACTTTAAGATACCAAGATTGAAGGAAGTCCCTCTGAATTTGAGGCTAGATATAGACTTTGAAGAGATTTCTTTCTGTAGTTTTCAGTTACAGTAAGGAAGAATATTATATTTGGTTTTTTTTCCTCTGTGTCCTAAATACAGATTTCAATACAGTAGCATCAATAGATACCACTCAAGAAGAGGAAACTGCCAAAGTGGATGATATATCTGTATTAACGTCTGACAATGATGACAGATTCCATCCTTTCCGAAATCCACGATGGTCTACCAGAGTTTTTGCTGCAGAGTGTGTTTGTAAAATTATAAGCCAGTGTGAAAATGCAGGCAGTGCACATTTTGACATAACTTTGGCTCAGGAAAGAAAACAACGTGATTCAAGAGGTATGTGTTAAGCACTGGAAGAATTTCATAGAATGCAAAGTATGTTTACAATAAGTATTAGCTCTTTGCATCTTAATGAAATTAATCATAAATTTGTTGTTTGTAATCAATGAAGCCTTTAATTACTCTGATTGGAAGCCTGTATTCATTAAAGTGTAGAGAATTTTTATTTGCTAAAAGACTGTCATCTTACTGCAGCATTTACACTCAGTTTCCTGGTTATAGTACTATGGCATATGTGTAGGAAGGTGTTGTTTCTGAATAAGCACCGGCAGTCCCAAGTGATAGCTGGCACCAGCCTACAACATCACAGTTTGGTATCTGGGAGTATGACTTAAAAAAAAGCCACTTTTTTCCTTTCTATAATTTGCATAATCACCAGTAGAAATACAGTGCCATTTTTCAGTACCTCTCTATGTTTATGTGGAGGTGTTTTCCTCAACACTCTTTTTTAGAAAATCTGTCTCATACATAAAGATATTTATACTTTCTTCTAAGTACTTTCTTTTAATATTTAAATGGAAAACAGACTAGATCAGCTAACATAAGGTAGCCAAGTAAAATTGATGTATGTGTAAGCTGCCTGAAGTGAATCCTTGATATGGGTTAGGGTAAAGTGTAAAATATACATTTTGAAAACATTTGAAACAGTCTTATAAAACACATTATGTCTAAATTTAAATTTAATAAAACTATTTTGCTTTTTAAATTTCTGTTTTCAGATGACTTTTTGGTATTGCATCTAGCTGACTTGGTCCGTATGGCTTTCATAGCTGCCACAGATCACAGTGATCAACTTCGTCTTTCTGGGCTTCAGACATTGCAAACTGTTGTTAGGAAGTTTGCAGCTGTTCCAGAACCAGAGTTTCCAGGTCATGTAATCCTGGAGCAATATCAAGCCAATGTAAGCACCATTGCTAATAACTTAGGAAAGTTTAGAGTTACAGTCGATTACTAAAAGAAATTTGCATTTGCAGTGTGCAGGTGCAGAGCTGGGTTTCAGTTACTTTGTTACTGAAGTATTGTTAATGTCTTCAGACTTAACTTCCTTAGAAATCATCTTTTCAGTTGGCATAAAATTTTTCAGCTCCAAAGTTTTTCAGGTTTCATCGTTTTCCCCTCTTGAACACAACAAAACCAAAATAGATCATTGGTGGGGTTTTTTTAGAAAGCATTGGTTTCAGGGTGTGAAAGTATCGCAAGAAATATTAGGAATAACTATAATTTTAAACTCAGCTTAGAAATAAGTAGCCTTTGCACAGCAGCCATCACATTTTGAGATCTTGGCCAATAAATAAGCTAGAAGAGGTAGAAATGTAGATTGTACTCATAAGGTTCGTTTGAGTTAAGTCTTGGTTTAGATTTACAGAAAACATGTCCTAGTCATTTTGCATTCCAGACCACACTTGGGTTAAATATGACAGACAGCTGTGTTAAGCCTCATACAGACAGCTTCAATTTCTAGCAGGCACTGAATAGGTCAGATCACTTTCTCTCATAGAATTGGAGAGATCCTGACACTGAAGACATCCTAACCTACTTTGATCTTGCTTTTGCCATTATAATTCTATTTTGTTGGCACTCCTTTGTGGGAAAGAAGTGCTATGGTCTAGTCTGAAGCTATCAAGGGAAAAAAATAAGCCATCTGTCCTTGCTGTCTAAAACCATCAAGCAGGTCACAAGTAAAGCTGATAATTTTCCTTTTAAGCTTCAGTACTTTTAAGGTGTTTCTGCTAATACTGTGCACAGATCTCATCAGCTGTTTCATATAAGTTTAGGAGATGTGAAACTGTTAAAAATCTTCTTTTTTTCCTTAAAAATATCATAGTAATCCAGAAAAAGGTTATATAAATTTTCTGGGCTTAAGTAATGACTTCCTAAAATCTTGTTCAGAAGTTCCATAAATAGAATCTCAGCTTTAGAGGGTCTTAAGTGTTTCTTTGCTCTTTAATTTCACCGAAACAGTCTGTGAAAAAATGACTAAGGAACTATGCTTTATAAAGGAAAACTGTAACAAAGTCTGGTTATGAAAAGTAAGTATTTAGTTGATTGTTCACTATGTATTAAATGTTGTATAACTTCTCTTTAGGTTGGAGCAGCACTTAGGCCTGCCTTTGCTCCCGAAACTCCTCCTGATGTCACAGCAAAAGCATGTCAGGCAAGTGTTGAAAGTCAAAAGTCTCTTAGGTAATAGACCCTCTGAAATACTTTTTTTTTTTGCGTAATACGCAACACAAGAAGAAGGAAATAAATCCTCTAACTTCAAATCCTCCATGCACAAAAAATAATGTCACCTCTATGTTGTGACAACACAAAGATTTTTGTCGCTTTAAAGTCTTTTGAGAGACTTTGTAGCGGTTGATGTTTTGGCTGTTGTTTGTGACACCCCACAAATGTTTTGGTTTTCACTACTTAAGTATATTAAACTGTGATGTCATTTAACATTTAATATTGTCTGAGAGTAACTGTATCTTGGTAGAAATTAAATCTGGTTTTCTTAATTTTACAGATGGAAAAAAGAGTATCCACAGGTGGTTTTTTCTTGTTCCTCATTGTTTCTGTTTTGCAACACTAGGTATGCAGTGCCTGGATAGCAAGTGGTGTAGTAAGTGATCTTAATGACCTTCGAAGGGTTCACCAGTTGCTTGTGTCCTCTTTGCTCAAAGTGCAGGCCGGAAAAGAAGCACAAAATCATCAATATAATGAAAGCACCTCAACCATGGAAGTACTAGCTGTCCTAAAGGCTTGGGCAGAGGTTAGTGTAACAGCTCTGCAGTATTAGTCTTGATATCTGGTAGGTGAGTTAGAACCTTTCAGACAGAATTTTCAGGAATTTCTAACATACTTCTTTAAATAGAAGGTGCTGACCCATCATTTTGCTTTTCTACCTCTAAAAGTACATGAACTTCGTAAACTTGACAAAAGCACTGCTAATTAAACTGGTTTTATTATACTATACGTTAAGAATAATGACTCATACTTAAAAATATGAATTCCTTAATATATTCTAATAGTCCGTTTAAAAATGTATGTTATAAGTGGTTATGGCGATGGTCCACTCAAGGTGGTACCATTTTAAATTGGTGTCATTTTTCTCATTGTTTATTGGCATTTTGTATCTTGGAAATAGATCTTTTCAATTAATATTGTCAGTTCAGTACTGCTTTAGTTAAATTAAAGTCAGCTCATGTGAATACCTGTTTTAATATGTGTAAATGCAAGGTTAAATATTTAAAAGTCAAAAGTGTGGACCGTGTACACCACCTCCAAAAGATATGTATTAGAAAGTAGTGATGATGGCCTTGGATGCTGATGGTTGATAACCAGCTAAATATGAGCATGCTCTGAAGGTGGATGATATTTCAGTGTATAACCAGGAAGGTACTTTGGAGGAGAGAGTATGCAATAGATAGTTTTTATGTGAACATTTGTAGAAAAATATGCCAATGTTTTGTGTGCATATTTGAGAATGGATATTGACAAAATAGGAAAGCCATTGGAGACAAGCTAGCAGGTGGGAATAAAAGTCTTGAAAACGTACTTACATTGAGAGATTTAAGTAGATTGGTTTATTTAATTAGTTCAGGAAAAGATAAAGTACTGTGATCAATTTAAAATAATTACACAAAGAACAGGTTTTTTATAGCATATAACAACCTTTCACTGGTCAGAAGCCAGGACAAAATTCAGACCAGACATGAGGCTCAACTGTCAGAAATGAAGATCTGTAGATTGTTCCAGCCTATAATTAAGATCACTAGAATTCTTCAAAGCAAACTCTGTAGAGCTTCCTAAAAGCTTTTGTGACCTGTAATTTACAAATATTTCACTTAAGCCCTAGGCAGTTCCTTCTCTGTTAGAATCTTACCTATTTCTTGTTTACAGAAGTTGAAGGAATTTCCCCATCCTGTTGCTGCAGGGAGGTGTGAGAAAAGGGCTTGGTGTGTGTTTAGTTGCTGGTCTGGGACAACCCACTACAACTAGCAAACATGAAAAAGATACAGAAATCATAATTGCAGGAGATTAGTACTCAACAAAGCTGACTCGAGATTTGTTGCATCTAAATGTGTCCTTTGTAGTTGAGGAGAGCTTCCCTCCAGGGGCATTTTGGAGATACTATAGAGGGCTGTTTGTCTGAAACATTCTCAATTCTGTCTTTTTGATAACTAGAGAGATATCTAGGGAAATTAGCATTAGGAAATTAACCTATAGATGGTAACACCCAAAGTTTGCAAAGTATGCAAGACTGTACTTTTCATTCTTTACTGCTAACATGAAGTAACACATAATTTTGAGAAGTCGGTTTCAAGTGCCATATAGCATTTCAGTTAAAAAAATATTTAGGAATGGGTTAACTGTTGTTTCCGAATCATTATTATAGGTATATTATTTGATAATTCTTCAGCCTTGTAGCTCTAACAGGGTTTGATGGTTGGAAGTAGAAACTGGACAAATAATATATTAATTTTTAAGAGCAGGGAACTTAATTGCAGGTAGGAATTTTAGTAGTTTTCCCTTTTTGGGGATTCTTGCATCATGATTAGCTGGGGAATGGATTCAGAATGTTTAGAGTGCTTGTTCATCCATGCCTACTGGACTTGAAGCAGAAGTAGATTTAGGAAATCTCATGCCTGCTCAACAGTCATGCTAGTGATCACAGTAGTTTTCCAAGTGTTAATATTTGTAACTCTCTATCCAAATATATCAACAGGTTTACATAGTTGCAGTTGAAAAGCAGAAAAATCAAAGTGATACACACAAGCAGTGTTTAAAACTTGAAAACTCCTCAGAAGAGAGCTACAGAGATATAACATTTTCAGCCAGTGGACTTCTGGACTTGGTACAGGCAGATCTTGGAACACTGAGCAAGCTCTGGCTTGCTGCACTTCAGGATTTTGCTCTCTTAACTTTGCCTCCAGAATATGCATCACAACTACCTGCTGAAGGTAAAAAGGCAAATGAGTTGTATTTTCATAAGTCCCTTGTAAGCAAACCGACTTGTGTTAAGATCATAGTAAGATTAAATTGTATAGATAATAATCCTACTTATGGACCTATTTAAAGATCAGGACTGCTTTTGAGAACAGAGGTTTCATGGATGTGAAGAGTGGTTTGGTATTCTTATTTGTTGGCTAATTTTATGGTTGAAAGAAGAAATGGGTAATCTATTGGATTCTGTCAAAATAAATCTAAATGAAGTACCCTCATTGGCCTGAATTTTAATACTAAACATTTAAAAAAAAAGTCATACATAAAACACAATCCTGTTTTAAGAATGAGAAAATACAGTAGTTGAAAGTAAATTAATGTCTTAAAACTAATTTCTTTTCTTGTAGGTGGTACATTTTATACAGCAGAGACAATTGAAAATGCCAGACCTCATTACTACAACTCCTGGGCACTGATACTTTATGCTACAGCCTTATGGCTTACTAGCACAGGTTTCATTGTTGTTGATCCAGATGAAGGAGTTACAAATCTCTCCAGACCTGTTACCCCAACTACCATGTGTCAAGATTCTTCTACCAGGCCCTTGGTGAAATCTCCTGAGGATGTGAATACTGACAGATTTCATCTTATCTTGGGTTAGTGAGTGCATAATCTGCCTAGATGCTGTAACTCAAAATAATTCTTACTAGAAAAAACTGTTAGCAGGTAAATATTTAATTATTAAAATTTAACTGCATCATTGAATATCCCATCTTTCGGAAAAACATACAGTCAGAAGAATTTTAAGTTGTAGTGAGAAAACCGTAAGTCATTTTCCCAAATATGGTACAAAAAACACTGTGAGCTAAACAACCCTAAACAAATGCTTATTGCTCTGCTCATAAACATGCAAGTTCAAGGGAGGATTTTATGGTGTTTGTACCAGTACAGTTACAGAGTGTATGGATTAGTTTCACTGAAGTACAGTTTTACATCACACAATAGTGTATAGGTTGGAAGGGACTTGTGGAGGTCATCTTATCCACCTCCTGCTCAAGCAGGGTCACATAAAGCCAGCTGCCCAGGACCATGTCTAGACAGCTTTTGAATATCTCTGTGAGTGGAGACTCAACCTCTCTGGGCAACCTGTGCCAGTGCTCGGTCACCCACACAGTAAAGAAGTGTTTCCTTACATTCACGTAAAGCTCTGTTAAGCCTCCACTACTGCAGAAGCTAATCAGGTAGTTGAATTAGTCCCAGTTCTCTAAATTTACAAAATTAGGCATTTCTGATTATATGTTTTTCTTGGTCTCTCTTTTGTATCCTTCTTTTGTAATCCCTTTTTGGAATGAGTTTGTATGATTTTATTGCATATGTCTTCTTTTGAATCCCAGTCTTTCTGCAGAGAGCCAGCTCACTTTTGAAATCTATTGCTCCCTCAGTTAAAAGTGGGACCTCTGATACAAAAGCTGCTCATTTTCCCTGCTTCCTCTACTGCTTAGTGCATCAAATTTCACCTACTTGACTGTGGGCATCTGGCTTGTTTATTCTGCTTTTGAATAAAATAACATTTTAATTTTAACTCCCTACAGAGAAATGGAAAGAATTTAAAACCACTTTTCTCTTGCACAGCCATTGTTTAGTGGACATTGATTGGTTTCCCAAGTCATCACACATTTTGGAATTACAGCCGTACAACTGGACTGAGAATATGGATTGCAGTTTATATGACTGTTATCTCCAATATTTTGAGGCGTCCTGAAAGCTGAGAAAAAAGATAGCTCTTATCTGCTCTACAGTTTGCAAGCTTAGGCTTCATGTAATTTACTTACTGCTGGTTATGTAGTTGCGGTAGTTGGCATCTTCAGCATTTTTTTTAAATGAGAAGATAAAGCCCCAGCCTTAGAGTTTGTGAACTACTATTACTTTTACCATTTCCTTCTATTACATAAATCAGAGTGATTAGGCAAATATTCTGCTATATACTCACTATGAATTATCCTGTCTGATCATTGGACCTCATGTTCAGTGTTTTATTCAGAAATTGCTGGGGTTTTATTTATGTTAGTAGCCAGTTATAATTGGGTCTTACACTGTCTAGAAGGTGAAGTTTCTTTCATTGTTTTGATGGAAATAGAGTTCTTGCCCTGAGTTATTAGCAATAGGAGATGAATTCACTTAAAATGCTACTTCTGTGTTTGCTCAACCTTCTGTGACATTACCTAGTAGTCGAAAAAATTACTTCTTAAAATTTCAAGCACACATGGGGTTTTTTCTTCTGATGCTTACAGGAATTAGTGTGGAGTTCCTCTGCTCTCCTCGATCAGATGCAGCAATGGAGAACATTATTGCCTGCTTACATGCCCTGCAGGCACTCTTCGATGTTCCATGGCCAAGGTCTAAAATAGGTGGTGATCAGGTAATGCATAATGACCAAATGCCCCCCAGAATTAAGGCATAGTTTTAGTCTGAAGAGTCTCTACAATCTCTTGTATTTCCAGGAATCTTCAGTGTAAAAGTAGTAGGTAAATTATATGCTTTACCCAAATCCAGAGCTGTAGACGGAGGACATAAAAAAGAGCACAGTGTGGAATTTGTAAGGTGAGGGGCAGAGAATTTGAGGGCATTTCATCAGGAAGATATAATTAGATGAGTAGGATGAGAGCCAGGTAAAGACAAAATTCTGGAAAAGAGAGTTCTCTTACTCTCTCTGACAAGGCATGGTTGAATTAATTCTGTTGTAAAAATCAAAGTTGATAAAAGAAGACTGGACAAAAGCAGTGATACTAAAAAAAAGAAAAAAGGCAAAACTGAAAAAAAGCATTACACAATGGTGATCCTAAGAAGAAGTAGTAATCTGAAATTTCATTTTTTTTCCTTTAAATTACAGTTTATACCATCCTGTGTGCCATGCAATTGCCTAACACAGTAGAAGTGATAAAGCCTCTGGACATGGCCAAGTTCTGCTGATTGTTGATGTTCTGTCCAAGCAAATGCACATAGTGTAGGTGGGATACAATGTAGTGTCCCCACCTTCAAGAGTTAAGAAGCCATAAGATAAAGATTACTTGGGGTTTTTGTAGTTGTTTTAAGTACCCTATGTCTTAAATTACTATGATAAGTATTTTGTTGGGAGACTTGATTGGGACTGCTGTTACTGGGAGCTAGGAGCTGGATGTTGAAGAAAATGCCAACTCCTATGATTGTATCAATTACATTGTGTTCCTTAGTGAGATCAATCAGAGTAATACTGTTGGCTGTAACAAGTACTAACAAGTTCCTAAAACTCCTGCATTAAAATTAAGGTATATTAGATGTTTTTCTTGCTGTAGGAGTTGGGTGTAGAGCTGCTGAATGTTTTGCATCGACTGATACTGACCAGAGAATCACCTGATATTCAGCTTGCTGCCCTTGAAGTGGTTCGCTTGATTCTTTTTGCAGCTCAGGAACATGTGAAGGAAAAGAGGAGAAGTGCAGAAGGTACAGTACTGTATGAGATGTTTGAGTACCTATTATCAGGGTTAAAGCAATTCTTTCTTGGAAAACTGGATTCCAGGATGCATCTTAATTAAAGTTTTTCACATTTAGATTCTAGTTTACTTAAGACAGTCCATATTCCTGACATTAGAAATTCAGGTGGTATGATGGATAACAGGTAGTTTAGGTGTTGAACAGAGGGTAGAAAGTGAGGAGAAAAACTGCAGAAACTGCAGCTGGGTGGTGTCAGGGAGGGAGGAGTCCTAGTGAAAAGCTGGGGTCAGCTGCAATTGAGCAATGGACAGACTTGCCACACACAGCTGTTACAAGCCAGGTTCCAGTAGTTACTCTGATTGTAACTTCCTAACTTTCATTTTCTAAAAGGAAAAAACTGGGAGAAGAATCAAAATGCTTGTATTAGGTGACATCATATTGGCTTGGTGCCTTAGGATGTTGTATGTGGAAGTCTGTTGCGCACCCTTTTGCCTTTTGACAATCACTCCATAGTTTGCTTATTTGGAAGGATGGATGTTTGCTAGTAGAATTTTGAATACATACCCGTGCACATACATACGTGTCGAGATTATAATTTGGTGCTGAAACAGTCTTAAGAAATGAACTTTTTGGAAACAAGTCACAGCCTGCAGACTTCTGCTATATTTCTTGTTTTTCTTTCAGTTGATGATGGTGCTGCAGAAAAGGAAACATTACCAGAATTTGGAGAAGGCAAAGACACAGGGGGACTGGTGCCTGGGAAATCATTAGTCTTTGCAACACTGGAGCTGTGTGTTTGTATTCTTGTCAGACAGCTTCCCCAGCTCAACCCTAAATTAACTTGTAGCCCTGCAGTTCAACCTGGAAAACATCTGTTACTGTCAGAAGATGGAAGCAGACTGGTAGCAGCGGCATTAGTTATTCTCTCTGATATTCCTGCAGTCTGCTCTCCTGAAGGTATGCTATTTCATCACAAGAAAAGATTAATGAAAGAATATTAGGCCCTTCTGTCCCCTTGTTATTACCTAATTTCTTAGCTGGTTAAATCTGGCAGCAAGTTTTGTTGATTTGCTGTGACAATTTCCTTTTCTAATTTTTTTTTTGACTGTCAAATTGCAAAACAAGTTACAAAACTGAAGCAGTTAAATGAGTAGTTTCTCTCTTCCTCCCACCCTATAGCAGTGCAATTAATAGATTCATTTTGTACTGGGTAGTAAACAACAGCTACATGATTATATTCTACTTGAATTGTCTATTCTGGAATCTATAATGCAGACATAAATTTAAAAGGGAAATGTGTGATGTTACCTTCCCATCATTTGAACATTAAGAAACGGCTGTAAGGAGTTACGGTTGAATTCTCAGATTAGTTGACTTTTACCCATGATTCATTTTGGATTCACTCCAAACTTTAAGATGGTGCCCCACCACCAACCCTCAATGTCATATTCATACATATTTCAGTACTGTTACAGCCACACATATAAACCATTTCTGTCCTACTCTGTTCCCGCCTTAAGTATTTTTGTTACACCTTATGCAAATTCTTGGCATTTACCACCCCTGAAAATTTCTTCTTTTTTTTTAAATTTGTTTTCTGTTATGTTATTCTTCTATGTGGAATATGATACTCCAAATGGAGTAGCTGGCAGCCCTTGCAATCCTTGTAAGGTGATGATTTGCTTTCTCATTTCCATCTGCAGCCCATTAATTTATCAGTTCAAAGTGAAAGGAAATACACATCGCACCACTCAATCTGAGGACAACTATCTTGTGTGAAAAATAATCTGTGATTTTTTTCTCACTGTAGTTGTTTTCATCTTTAGCAAACAGCTTGCAGGATCAGACCACAGGGAATGTGAGAGAAGTTAAGCATTTGGTTCAGGTGACTAAAAAGAGGAGCTGAAGCTTGCTTATACAGTCAGTTGAATAAGGAAGCAGCTCCAAAAGTCAGCTGACATAATCAAAGAGATGAGAATTCCTCTGTGGAATTGCATAATTTTTTCTCCTTTAGTAGGTAACTGAAGTTACACTCCTGTGACTGCCGCGTCTCTTCCTTCAGGCCCCTGTCATGATACGTGTGCATAAAAAAATTTGCAAGTAAATGATGTTCATGACCTAAATTTCCTACTGAATTCCAACAGTAAAGTCTCAGCTGTTAAAAAATACATGTCCTCAGCTTCAAAAAATACTTGTGCATAAGTCAGAGACCCTCATTATTCAACAGGCCTCTCATGAACATCAGTGTATTAAAATCTTAAAAACGTAAGCATTTTGGTGATTATGGAATGCGATAAGCATATTAACCCATATGCTTAACTCTGTGCTTTGCTGAGTCCTAACTTAGGACAGGAGCAACACATAAGTACGCAGGTTTCTAGATTGCCTCCAATATATGCAGAATTCTAGATTACTGTTAGATTCCAAGACATAAAAATAAGTGAAACTGCTATGCCACGTTATTCCTCTGAATTTTAAAATATTTTTAGTGCTCTGTCATTATGACTGGTCAACTATCAGATTCTCAGACAAGAAAATCTCTTCAGTAGCCTAAGGAACAATCCGCTTCTCTCCTTAGGTCTTCTCTTTTCCAAGATATTTTTTAGAGCTTCTATTTTAGTTCTGGGGAGTTTTATACATATATTTATTCTGAAGTCCTTATTACTCTTACTAAACTCTTGACTTCAGTGATTTCCTAGAACAGTGGCATCTTTAGCTAACTACACATCATTGAGTAGAAGTTTCCTCTTGCCAGTTTTGAAATTACCCCCATTAATTTCCTTCACTGTATTGTCTTCATGTGCAAAGTATACTTAGATGCATATACTTTGTTTTCTTCTTTCTATGTAGTAGTATATACAAAGAATTTACTATGTATCAGTATATATACTATACATATCTACAGTATATATATATATATATATACAGTATATGTATAGTATATATACTAGTATATACTGTATATGCTACTATATATACTTTCATGGCTTCTCTTCCATGAGAACCACCTCCTTAGTGGTTCTGATTTTTCTGTTCTTGCTTTTCTCTGAATATGACATAATTCTACACTTCATGTAGTAAAATGATCGAGGAAAAGATATATAATGCTAATTTTAAAGGGGAAAAGGTTTAAATTCACTTAAGCAGTCTGACTCCCTGCTTGCTATAGCAGGCCACATGATATTTCAAATCTTTTCTCCAAATTACCAGTGCCTCTATTCATAGATATGCTTAAAAATTATAAATTATTAATAAAAAAGAGAATCCAAGAAAACTACCTCAATATTTTAAAAAAAAATACTAAATTTTAAAAGTACCTGCATTTTTTTTAGATTTCTGTTAAATTAGTTTGCATTGTTTTACAGGAAGTGTTTCAGTTCTTCCTACTATTTTGTACCTAATTATTGGAGTACTTAAACAAACTGCTGTGAAATTGCAAGATGGCCGGTTACGTCTGACAGTTGCTGCATCTCTACAAGCTCTTAAAGGACTCTTGTCTTCTCCAATGGCTCGAGCAGAGAAAAGTCAGAATGCTTGGACTGATCTTCTACGTAGTGCTTTGGTCACAGTGCTTGACTGTTGGGATCAAGGTAAGCACAAATGTTGGGTTTATGAGTTTAAAAACCAAATTTAAAATGTTTGTGTGAAGTGTTGCTTGGTTTTATTTAAATTGAATTCATGCACATCTGAAAAAAGACTAGTCACTGCTTAGTCACAAGAGAATTAGCTGGTTACCAAGTACTGTTGAAACTATTGTGCGATCTTGTCCCTACAGTGCATATGAGAAGTCATCATCTATAAAAGTATAAACGTGGGTGCCATGATTTAAGCCCAGCTGGAAATTAAGTACCATGCAGCCACTTGCTCAACCTCCACTCCCTCTTCCCCCCACCCTAGTGGAATGGGGAGGAGAATCAAAGTAAAACTTGTATGTTAAGAACAGTTTAATAATTGAAACTAAAGTAAGGTAAAGTAATAATGGTAAATTATTATAATAATAATGATAAGAAAAAGGGAAAAACAAGTGATGCAGTGTGCAGTTGCTCATCACCCTCTGACCAATGCTAGACCCCGCTTCCCAAACCCAGATCATCCTCTCTTCCAGGTAACTCCCCCCAGTTTATGTACTGGGCATGATGTTCTATGGTGTGGAATATCCCTTTGGTCAGTTCAGGTTACCCATCCCAGCTATGCTCCCTCCCAGTTTCATTTGCTTATCTTCTCACTGGCAGAGCATGAGGCAAGGGATAAAGTCCTTGACTTAGGATAAACACAGCTTAGCAAAAACCAAAACATTGGTGTATTATCAACACCATTCTCATTCCGAATCCACAACACAGCACTGCAACAGCTACTGAGAGGAAATCAGCTCTACCCCAGCTGAAACCAGGACAGTGGTTTGAGGGCTTACTCCTGTGTTGTGTAGTGCCACAGTGTAGTTCCATGGTACGAAGGCATAAACAGGAGCTATGGCTTCAGTGTACAGCTGAGCGTAAAAGACAGCTGTACACTGAGTGCAGGTTCTCCACAAAGAATTAGTGTCTGTAGTGAAGCAAAGGGTGTTAAAGCAGTAGTGCAAGAAAAGAATTTTTTGTCTTCAGTCAGTTTACTGTGTGCTGCTGCTTCAACTTCCTGAGTTTGTAGTATTTTTATTGTTCCTTATGTTTAATCTCTTAAGTTGTAATTTGTTGTTGGAACTTTTCTTTACAAAACTGTTTAAGTTACAAGAAAATAATATATTCTAAATCCGAGTTTTATATTATTCTCAAAATGATTGTACTTTAATATGTCATACTAGCTCTTCAAAGATATTTATTGTACTTTATACAAAGAAACAGTAGAATAGGAGTATGCTGTAATTTTAAGTGTGCATATGATCACCCCTAAATTCCCATTTTGGCCTTGGCTTTTATTGCAGTAAAAGTCCATACCACTGTATCAGAGTATGTTGTGTATTTGAAAACAGAGGTTCCTAAAGAAACGTAGATGTTGGTATTTCTATTCCACCTCTTTGTACCACTTAAACTCACAGAATTTTTAATGTAAATCTAACAATCTTCTTTGTTAATGTAAATCTAACAACTACTTTGTTGATAGTAGATGGCCTTCTCCAAGAATTCGATGAAGTCAGCCTTCTCACTGCTATTACAGTATTTGTTATGTCTACCAGCCCAGAAGTTACTACTGTAGAGTGCCTTCAGAAGCGTTGTATTGAGAAGTTTAAAATAACACTTGATTCAAAAGATCCTCTTGTAAGTACTGGTGAAGTTATAAGAATATCACTACATACTGAATGAACCTTGGCTTATTTTAGTTGTGTTGCTAGTCCTGTGTGTTGATGGAAGTTAATTCTCTCCTGACTATATCTGTTGTATTTTAAAATACAGTCTGAACAAGTGAGCAAGAACATGTCCAGCAGTGCATTTAATCATTGTTCTGTATGCAATTCTGGACTCCTATTATTTATTTCTTTTATTGCCTCAGACTCAGTGCTTTATACATTGCTAAGTACATGATAAAGTTGTGTAGTGTTTCAGGCACCTGTCGAATTTTATTTGTTCATTTTATCTTCAACACACAGATACTATCTTTTGCAGAGGAAATCCCTCAGCTATGAGTCTTTGGGAGCTGGAGCAAGTACCACTACAAAACTGTTACTATCCCATAAGCATCAGCTCCTGGCCACTGCTGGATGCAGCTTACTGAACTGGACTAATGCTTTGTTCTGACCTAGCATAAATATTTTCATGTTAGTGGCATTAGATTATAGTGCCACAGTTCATATATAACTGACCTTCACCTAAAAAAGTAATGTATCAGGGAAAAAAAATATTTATACAAATGGCTTTTCTAGGTATTGGGGCTACCTCACTTTCGAAGTTAAGTTCTGAAAATAACATGCATTAGATTTCATATTTGTTAGAATTCACTGTAAACTGCTTTCTTGCATCTTCTCTATATATATTTGTGTAGTAATAAAAAATTAAACAAAGTTTAATTTAATTGAGAAATAAATATAAGACAATTCTTTTTTATACATCAGTACATTCCTAATATTGTAAACTTTGATTTTCACTGTTAGGAAACTGGAAATGCCAAATATGACTGCAAGGAAATATTAGCATGCATTTGCAAACTTTATCCAAGTGTTAGGCATCAGAGCCACTCAGAAATTGTGTAGGAACTTCGCAGTTTCAGTCCTATTGACTTCCAATAAGATGCAAGCTTCTGCACCATTTAAGGCATTTTAAAATTGTGCCTACAGTTTGGCTGGGATATTGCTTATATTTTAAGCACCACTTTTTCAGTATTATTGCACTTTTGCTAAGAAGAGAGTATTTTCAAAATAATACTAATATTCAAACAAAAATAGGTTTTTTTCCTTAACTCAAAAATGACAGAAGATATAAGACTTGATGAAAGAAACAGAAAGCATGATCTGGTTTCTATTAATAATTGATTACAAGTTATGATGCTCCTATAAAGTATTATACATGAGCAGCCTACAACCTGATGAATTTTCAAGCTGTGAGGCACATTTTCCCCCCTCCCAAAATTTTTATCTGACAAGCTGTTAGATTTAGAACACCCAGAGATGTATTTTTAAGTGTAACACTTTGTAACTGCAAATTTCGTTTTCCCTTTAGGTACAGTGTAAGTGCTACCAGCTGCTGCACTCCATCTTTCAGCATCCAAACAAAACTGTGTCCTACCCTTATATCCATTCTTTAGCACCATCCGTTGTGGGGAAACTGCAGGAAACAGAAAAGGCAAAACCTGAAAATGCTGCTGAACTTCAAGTCATTCAGGAGGGAATAAAGGTGGTTACAGCTTTGACAGCAGCTGCTGAGGAACAGCACCGTAAGTTACTTCCATTTCTTGTACCCAAAGTGTTAAAGATGCTCAAAGTTGCCATAAATAACAAACTAAAACCAAAATGACCACTAGGAATTCAGTCCTGAACACTAATTGCTAACAAAATTGGTCACAGGAATGTTGGGTTTTTTACCCTACAGTTCACCTAACCTTTGCAGCTTTACAGTTTGAATTAAATGTTAATCTGGAGAAATACTTCCATTTAGAATTTGACACTATTTTTAAAAATCATATATTTAAGTTCTGTTTTCAATGTTTGTAGGTGCTCACTTGGTGGCCTGCTTTCTTCCCATCCTCATTTCCTTTCTTTTGGATGAAAATGCACTGGTTTCTGCTACAATCTCGGCAAAAAGTCTACATGAGTTTGCTTTGCAAACTCTGATGCAGATTGGTCCACAGTACTCATCAGTTTTTAAAAAACTAATGGCCTCCTCTCCAACTATGAAAGCCAGGCTTGAATCAGCTGTTAAAGGCAATCAAGAAGGCATCAAAGTGAAGACTACTAAACATGCAAAAAATCCTGGGAAAAGTTCAAGCATTCAGCTAAAGACCAATTTTCTTTAAAGCCCCATATTGTAATTTTACGCACTTTGGTATCAACAGCAAAAAAGTCCCTTTTAATTTCTAATCACAAAGGGTTGTCAGGAGTTGATCTCATGTATTTCAGTTTGTGCTGAAGTATTACAGAAAGTTTTTAAGAGAAAGCAAGTCTCTGGATAACTTTCTCTTAGTGTAAGACTTTTTAAATATCTCTAAACACTATGAATAAATCAGAGGTCATCAAATCTGTATTTTTTATTATTTTGGACTAAAATATCAGACATGCACATGCCTATATTAAAAAGAATATAGTGAACTTTACCATAGATATATTTAGGAGCATCCCACACTTAGCCATTATGTAAAGTTAACTTTTTTTTTTTAAAGTCAGTATTTGTCAAAAATAAGTTACTGTAGTTGGTTTTTGGATTTAACAGGGACATAAATTTACTTACAGGTTGTAATCTGTGCTAATTACTAATTCAACACACTGCATCATTCTTTAAACAGATTAAATATCCTTGTAAGCCTTACAATAGTTTATTGCTGATCTCAGAAAATTCAACTCAGTAAAGGTAATATGGATAGCTTTAATCCTAATAACATCTTGAGCTGGCCAAGATGTAACAAATGCTGTGAAATACAGCTCTACAATGCCTCTCTGGGGACTCTGTGGTTCTTTCCAGAGTGGGACTGTCATGCATATGTAAGGATTGACAGGCTTGGTGCCTTGCTGCTTGACACAGTCTCACTTTTCAGGACGTGTACTTTGATAAGTTTTTATTAGGGGAGCCAGGCAATTGGAGCTTACATATCCTGTCCAGGATAGGACAGCAATTTTAACGTACTGTGCCTCAATTCAGACCTCTGCTCTATGTGGATGGATGTTCCCTGATCTCTGAATGATCGTTGATATATATATATGTAACTTAATTTCTGTATCTCTGCAATGACAGATGGATGCATTTGAAGTCACCTTGTCTTGTGTCTGTAAACAAAGTGCAACAAACTCATAATAAGTATGTAATTAACATTTTTATCAAGGAGCATATTTTAAGATAGAAAAATAACTATCAAAACTGCAATAGCTATAAAATATTTTCGAAGTACAATGCATTGACTTCTTTCTTAATACCAGTATTACCTAAACCAAACACTGTCAAACTGAGGATATGATTTCCTTCTTGAATCTAATTGCTTTAAAAGGAAGAAGAAAAAAATATTTACAGAACTGAGAAACACGCTGTGACTCAGGAAGAGTGTGATGTACTGTATTTTATTAGAAGTTTTGTATATAAATATAATTGTAAATTGTACAGAATTAACAAATTGATGAAAGTTCTAACAATTCTTTTTTCTAATTTACATAAATAAAGCTAGTTTTCTTCACTTAATATTTGTCTTAGTTATTTTATCCAATAGCAGAGGAACTCTTAAGGACTTGTGTATCAGAAAAAATATTGTTGTGTGCTGCCTCAAGGAAACTAAAAATAAATGTTTGGGTTGGATGCATCAAGGTCTGTGACTTGACACTGCAGGTCTTCCTCTGTTCTGAGTAGCACAATGAGTAAATAAGTAGGACCAGGGAGATTTTCTGTGTGTAAATCCCTGTGTTGTGCCAAATGCTGAAATGTGTGAACTGTGGGAAGATGGTTGAGGTGCCTTCCATCTTTCCCTGGAGAACCAGAAGTCCTGAGTTCCACCTCTTCATTGAAGTCAAATCTGTAGTTGCTGGCTGTGTTAAAAGGGACTTACATTAGATTTGCCAGTTACTCATCTTTATCTCATTAGTAATTTTTTTATCATGTTACTTTACCCTTCCAAGTTTACTGGTGGGGGTTTTTCTTTCATTTTCTTTCCCAAGGCTGCTTCTGGAAAATCATAGATTCTTATGAAACTTTAAGACTTTTAAATGAAACTCAAGTCATGTTTGGGATCAAAATGGCCAAATATATTGCAGAGGAAATTAGTTGCTAAAAAATGTATTTGTGGCTACTTTTTCATTTTCTGTCATGTATAGTAATGTATCAACATTTTTTTAATGTTGGTAAGACAATCTGTTGAAAACGTGCTTTGCTGAAAAACTTTTAAGAAGCATATTCAAATTGCAAGAGCACCAAGAAAAACTGTTAAAAGCCAAAAATTAAAGTTCAGTGCAGCTTAGTCCTAGATTTCTTAGGTCTTGTTGCAGTAGCTCACAACTGAGCCATTGAGAGGTGCCATAATTATGTGACTTGACATTTCTTGATCAAGTCTTGTGGCCACATGTGGAAAAGTACCATTTTCAACATACCTGTGTATTGCAGAAGCAAAAATGATTCCAATAAAGAGAACTACTGCTAATTCCTAATGTCAGTTGTAAATTAGGACAAATGTGTGAGCTTTATTTATCCAGATAATTAATTTATCCACATACTAAAAATACCTGTACCCTGAGTTCTGCTTTCTTATGTACACATAAAACAGTGAGTTGGATCATATGAATAAATCTACTTAGTTAACTAACATTTTATAAATGAATCTTACAGAAATAATCATTTTTCAGTTATAAAAAGATTTTGGCCTTTACATATCAGGTTTTTGATGCAGTCTTACAAGGAACTTGCATAATTCTCTTTTTTCCTGAAGAAAGAAGTAAGACCACAGAGCAGTTTTGGTTTTAATTCTACTCTTCTTTTTCAGGTATTGCTTGACATGCAAGCTCTCATGTTTAGCCAAGCAAAAAGAGCCAAACATATGCCTAGCCATAAACCAAAGCCCCACTTTCGGCACCCCTGCTTCCTGTGTCCCTTGCCTCCTTTCTGATTGTTTTTTGTGCCATTTCTCTGCAAGCACCAGTAAATTTTTTTCTAGTAACTTGTCTTTGCAATGAAACATGTGGCCTGCATGCATGTTTACTTTGTATGTTTCCCCTGTTTATACGAGAAGTTTAATGGGTTTGTGTGACAAAAGATCCTGTCTATGTCTAGCCTCAAGTGCATATATACACATATGAGTACCTCATGGAATGTACTATTTAAATACTATGCAAAAATTATTTGTCGACAACTTTCTGTTGACTGCAACAAACCAGAATTAGTCAAAACTGCAAAAGTGTCACACAGCTGGGATGTGGTAGGTTCTAATTGGATGCAAGTCTGTAGCACTGCAGCTGAAAAAGCAGCTTTTCTGTTAGTATTGCTTAGACTAGAATAAGTCTGAGACAGACCTGGTGTGTTCCAAGGTGCAGGAGTCACCTTCAGGCTGAGAGAGGTATCAGTCCAGTGATGCACATGTTACCATAAAATAGGATTAACAAATGCATAGGAAGCATAGCAGATTTTTCTATTAATGAATGTCAGTTACTAATTGGAATTTCCAAAGGGATTTTTCCCCTCAAGACTGCCACAGCAGTATCAAAGTGAGCTGTTGCAATTGCAGGAGTGATGGAGGGATCTAGGATAGTTTGCTAGTTTATAGGAAGTAACAGTAATACTGCTTAATAGGGAATCAGGTGGAAAATTCAACAGCATTTCAATGTATTTTTAATTGGAATAGTTGGATGTATCTGTGACAATAACACTGTGACGGTCTCCTCTAAAGCTTCATCCCTAATCTCAACACTAGGTATACATGTTTTGTTTTCAGGTTCCTGAAATGTAGCTCTCTTATCAGTAGACAGTAAGGCATAAACAGTTTCCAAGAAAAACATGTTAGTACTGGTCTACTAATAAACCACTTGTGCTTCTGACAGTGAAAAACCTAGCCAATGATACTTCAAACTAGACAAGAAAGCCAGGGGGAAAAACCTTAGACAGCTATCACTTTGTTTAGGAGGAACATACAGCAAGGTGGATTATTTGTCTACTTCTCTGCACTGTGATGTCAAAAACCACTGGAAGAGTCACTCCACTGTGTCTTGAAAATAGCATTGCTTGGCCAGCCCTGATGCTGTGGGTGTTCCCAGGTACTGCTTTTTGCGCATGAGAACCTCTAATCCTAAAAACTGGCTAATAAACTGTGCTTCTCTGCAGCCAAGTGTTTGAAGAAGTGCTCAGATTTGTCCACTGCACTCGAGCGGGAGCAACCCTGGAGCTGTTGCTGTAGATGACATCTCACAGAGGACTCCCATTCAATTAGCTGAAGTATGTAGCAAGCAGTTCAAGCTGTTTAATGACAGTGGGCTATAGATTCAAAGACATGAAAATTAAAAAGCATATTTGGCCACACATGACGTGCTCTACCTGCCTTTAACATATCTAAAGTAATGAATACTGAAAGTTGATTATTCAAAATGAAATAAGCCAGCTGCATTTGATTGTGTTATCTGCACGAGGAAACCCTAGAGATGTCAGTGCTATGCCACCAACCTATCCAAAATGTGTGGTTCTTACTTTGATGTACAGTTGTGGATTTTTGAAGCTTTTTTTTCCTAAAATATTCTCTGGAGAATAAATGGTTTATTCCATATAACAATGAAAGGGGAAGTTACATCTAAATGTAACAAAAGTAGGGCTGAAGGTACTGTCTGAGAAACAGGTCAGTGCAAAAGCAGGCTTTAAAAACCTGTGGTACATTAACCCAAATTCACTCACTCTGCAGCCAAATATCTGTTTTGCTCTATGGTCCTATGCTACTTCCATAGTCCCACTTACCTGAAGTGCAAAATCTGATTCTAGAAGGAAGAATGTGGCATCAACTCCCCTTCTTCTGTGCTTGCATTCCAGCTGCTTAATGGTGGCACATGCAGGAGGAAACAAGCTGGGAGGATGAGGAGCAGCCAGAGCAGAGCCTGCTGTCTGTGTGCATATTAGTGCCTGTGCCAGGTTACCTAGTTACTGCACAGAAAAACTTACTGTTATGTATGTAAACAGGTTTGCAGATGAAGAAAATCTGTTTCTAAATGCTGCTGATAAGAAGCTAAATTTAGTAATGATGAAGATTGATAAAATCCCATTCTAAGCTACAGCCTTATAATTTGCAATTGTGTAGCTTAAAAAAATGCATTTTTTTAACCAGTGTTAATATTCACGTATTAAAATTGATGTGAACTATCTCACTGCCTATAGAATTACTGTGAGTCCCTGTTGCTGCTAGTGGGAATTTTTTTCTTATTATAACCTTCTCTGGGGATGATTTTGTTTGTGGTATTTTTGTCAGCCTTTTTTTTTTTCTTCCCAGTGCATTAGTTCTCTGTGTCCTTTTCCACAAAAAAAGAAGGTTTTGTATGAGACACATCTTCTATGGAAGTAAGAAGTACAGGCCTCAGGGATTCTGGAAATAATTTTGATTTATATCTAAAAATAGAAATATTATGCAATTTGAAAATACAACCTATAATTATGAAGGCAAATGCTTTTAACCTCATCTTCCCTCATGTAAAATTCATGTCAAACACCAAGAAAAAATTGTCACAGATGTATGCATGTTTTATGGAAAACACAAGGACAACTGGTTCAAGCTGCTGCCACCAAATTAACCTGAAATTCAGCTAGGGGAATAAAATAATTTGCTTATAGGAAAAAATCAGGTACTTCTTCAAGTGCATTTATTAAATAATCAAGGTTGGGATGAAGAGGGGAAATAAAAGAGGCAATACAAGTGAATGTATTTTCCCCTCCAATCTGAGGCACAAGGCAAGCTGGTATTTAGCTGCCAGGGAGTCGAGCCACACAGTAATGTAGCCAGGGGGAGGATGGGAGGGTAGATGGGCTTATTTTTAGTCCATTCGTCCCAGTTCCCTTTTGGGAACAACAAATCTGGGTATAATTTACTTCTGTAGAATGAGAATTCTTAAGCTGGATGTAGAGAGAGTCTCAAGAACCAGTGGCCTTGAATTGGAGCCACAACCAGCTGGAGCCTAGTTCTAGGCACCCTCTAAACCATATGGTAAGTGTAGATACATGCAGACCCCTGGGGCTTAAAGACTTGCAGTCTTCTATCTTGACTTTCCCACATAACTTCGGAGATGTGTCCCCCTGTAGGTACAGGGTGGAAAGATAGTCAGGGGGCATGGTATGAACCACCAAAGTAGTTTTCTCTGTGTGAGGGCAGCTGCGCCTGGGGAAGCCATGAGTGAGTAACTTATTTTCTGAGCAGGCAGTTTCCTGCCTTTCCAGTAGGTTTCTGTAGCCACCTGCTCCTCACACAGGCACCTGTTCTGGGATGCCACTGGTCCATGCAGCTACCGCAGCTCGGAACACTGAGTTATGCCTGTGTGTGTGTGTTGCTCAGCAGCTGGCCGTGGCCTGAGTCTGTGCTGAGACTGTTGCTAGTCAAGCCTGCCAGACTTTGTGGATAAATTGAAATGATACATAGAAGTGAGCTGCTGTGCACATTGGTCTGGGCCATAATGCAAGCATGTCTCTCCTTGAGACCCTTCAGGGCAGCAGTTGCTGAAGCTGTCAACACGTGGATTTATCCACACAATGTCCTGCTCATTCTCTGCACTTGCAACAACATTCAGAACCATGAACTATGATTTAAGATAAGCAGCAGACATTCCTAAAGACTTCTGGAGATTTTCCTGGCCAAGACAGAAGAGAAATGGCTGTTGGATGTACTGGCTATAGAGCAGAGAGACTACAGAAGCAGCTACTGGCTTTGGAACCTGGCTTTCCCAGGTTGTGGTACATCTTGGCTGGATCAGCTTTACATTTGGTGGTCAGGATTTGAAACTATATTCTTCACTGGCTGGTTCTGGACTTTACCTAAAGGAATGGCTTTCAGTGCCATAGTTTTCTTCTTCAGGAGGTAAAGAATATATTAACTGTCCGGGCTTCTCTCCTGACCCTCTAGTTTTGTGAAGCTGTACCTAGACTACACAGAATTCCCCCAAAACAACTGAATCTTTTTTTCACCTTTTTTTTTTTTTTTTTGTATTTGTGTATTTCTATTAAGTGCAAGTACTTAGGCAGACATGCAAGTATCTAAAATCCAGTTCCTCTTCTTGCTAATCTCCCAGAACAGCAACTTGCTGTTAGAGATCTTTTCTGCTTGTCTTCCTTTTGTTCAGGTAGCCAACACCCAGCCATGACTTGCTGAGTGACTTCTGCTGGGTACAAGTGCTAGAGGGCAATATGCTCCAGACAGGGAATCAAGAGAGATGGCTGTGGAGATGGGGCAGGTCAGACAAAAAGGCAGCAGGAAAGTAGCAAATACTGCTGAGGCAGCAACAACATTCTAGGGAGATTTTTCAAATCAAACAAATGTTGAAGGATTAGGACAAAAAGGAAGGAACAGGGAAGCAGAGCAAAAGACACAAGCCTGGGTAGTAAAAGAAGGAAGAGAAAATAATAATTAAATCAGTCACCTTGCTGGTTCATTGCTTCAAAACCGCCTGTGTGAAATATCATAACTTAATAGTTGACTGGAATCCTAAAAAATATTTTACAAATTAAACTGCTCTGATTTGTAAAGTTCACACAGTTTTCTGTTACATGAGATTTACTTGTTCTATTTTGTACTGCCTATTATTTAGGAAGAACCATCCACGTAAATCAAAGCACAACACTTTGTAGTAGCAGCACAGGATGAGACAAGTTAACAACATTACTATAAAAAGTAATGCAGTTACTTGCATACAATACTGGGAATCTCTACGTGTTAATAAAATATGCAAAGCTGCCGCAGCAGGACCACATTCTGTATAGTCTCTAAATAAACCATGAAAACAGCCACTACAATGATGGAAACTTCTTCAGAAAGCACTATTTGTTACACACACACACACAAAAGGAAAATTTTGAATATTATGCAAAGTAGGAAGACAAGTTTGCAATGATGTAATTCATCAAGTGCAAGAGCAGCCACACGCCCTGGTTTCCATTGCCTTTTCAGTACTGGTTACAACACCCGTGCGTACACGCTTTGGATGTTTTCATCAACAGATTTTGAAATTACTTATAAGGAGTGAATTGAATGGCAAAACTTTCACCACTCTTCTTAGATTAGGATTTTCACCTAAATGGGTGGGTAGTCCTTGGAAATGAAGACCACTCCTTGGTGGGTGTTCAGAGGCCAAAGGAAATGCAGAGCTGGAAAGCGTCACTGTTCAGTGGCAGATGAGTTTTTCTAGGGCAGGTAGATGGGACCAGAGTGCGCTTCCTGGTTCCTGGTTACTGTGATCCCAGGGAACCACCAACTGCCTGTAATTGCTGGCAACAGCTCAGTCCCTCCAGGGCAGGGAAGAGAGGATAAATACCTTCAGCCTTTAATTATAGCTTGTTCTTACTCCCCAGTTAAGAAGCAATGGAAGCTGCTGATAACATGGTTTGCACAAAGTAGGCCTAAGATGGGAACTGATTTTAAAACAACAAATAAATGTGCTTGTTCTTTTGGGGAGGGAGAGGCACTGGAAACAAATCATGAAGGTGCCAGAGAAAACATTCTGTGAAGAGTGAATATTGCTGTGCCCTTTTTTGTGCCTCCCTGTCCCAACCCCACAAGAGAGGGGTTGTTACTCACAAAGTGCCAGCTTTATCAACCTTGGTAGACATGCATTGAGGCCACATGGACTGCTGTCATGCAAGTAAGATTCTTGCTGTACAGGTTATCTGGTTAAGATGTCCTAAGATTAGCTGGTAGCAAATGCTGTCTAGAAATCAGAGCTTCTGAATTTCTTTGCAGATACACCAAGGCCATTGAATTGACATTGATAACAGAGTTGTTCCACTGCAAAATAATGTTTATGAAGTGGTCAAGGTTTTAAACTTTCCCATTTCTAAATCCAAGATTATCCTGTGTCTTAAGCTGAACTGTGTTGGCTCGTATTCTACTAACTAGACTGGTGAGTAAATTCTCAGTAATTAATATTGTACCAAGATGAACATCATACTAAGTAAGACAGAATCCTGAAAATAAAATAATCCCTGGAAACCTCCAAAAATGTAGTAATAATTCGATATTATTTGTAACCTTGATAAAATTGGCTGTTTATCACTACACGGTAAAATGTTTATATAAGGTAAGTGTGTAGGGAAGCTTTTTTTCCCTGGTTTGTTTCTGGTCTAAAATCACATTACTCCATTTCTTCAAAGTAGATTAGACTCAAAAACCAGATGGGATATATTCATGAAAGGGTGGTAATGAGATTAACCTCATCTTTTTATATTTTGGTATCTAATCAGTCACTAATTTTTTGGTTTTCAAGCTGGAGTTTGTGGAACTGTTTAAGTATTGAAACACACAAAAATATGGTAGCCATTTTTTTTTCCTGTAGGTCCAGCATTTACTGCTTTCTTCAGACATCTTCTGGTGTGATCTGAACTTTGGTGTAAGGCTGAGCTTAAGGTTATCCTACAAAGACCATTCTGATTCTGTGGCTCTGAAAGCTGAAAGCAACACTTAAGCGACACTTAAGCACAATTTAAATAAATCCTAACATCTTCCCACAGCCAAACCTTGATTTTAAATACTAGGATTCTCTGGAATCTCAAGTTATTTTGCATGTAAAGCTTAGTCGGGAGTGAAAATGGGAGAAAGGGAGGAAAAAAGATTGGATAGACTGCCAAGGAAAATTTTGAATTTACTGCAAATTTGATTTAGACATGACATCATTTCTGGGGAGAAAAAAAAGTAGTAAAGGGGGATATTTTCAGAAATATTGTATCATTGGTATTGAACTGGTTTAGAGGTTTTTTGATAAGTATTTGCACTGGCCTATCAGATAGACACAGCCTTGCTACCCCCATTACCAGGCCTGAATGAAGGTACTCTGTGGACCCCCCAAGGGCTTCCTACTGGGACAGGAGGAAAAGCAGGAGCTTGTGGGTTGGGTGGCAGAGGACAAATGTACTTAGGAGTGCCTGCAAGGTGCAGGGGGTACTGTGGGACTCCCAGCTCCCTCCTATCAGTTCTGCTTGATCTTAATAAAAGAAATTCATGTGTAGGATGTGTCTGTCATCTGAAGGATGAGGTGGGAGAGGCCTGTTTGAAGGATGGAAAACCCGATGAACCAATTTTTCCATGTAAGCTATAATTTTGGAAAATTACTTAAGGCATTCTGAAGACCAAAATATGTTTCCTTAAAAATCTTTTAGACTTCTGTGAAAACTGCACCAAACAGAGAGTTGGTGTTAGTGGCAAGGGAAAGGGGAGAGAGAATGGGAAGCTCTTTCAAAGGAATGCTGGGGCAAGTGTTCGTGCAGTCCCAGAAATGCTCTACATCTGACATGAAAGACCCTGAGGAACAAAATATTTTATCTGTCAGGATTGGTCTTAAGTCAACCGTGCCAAATAGCTCTACCAATAGAGGCTGCCTGAAAGGAAACCCAGCAGCATCACTGTGAAAGTGATACTGAAAGTATTGCTTCTATTTACGTAATTTATACTAATCAAATTAATTCTAATATTTAAATTGTCAGTCTTATTTATAGCTAAGGCCATCAGAAACAGAATCCTCTAATACAACTGCATATTTCAGATCAGTAGTACAAGATAGATTAGTTTTGCATGATTTTTTATTCTGCTATTCTATGTTTTTATAAATCACAACTTGTACTGGCAGGTCTGCCCTTTGGTATTAATTATTAAGTTTGCTTTTAGTTCTCATCTGTGATTTGTGCTTACTCCTGACAGCATAAAGCATCTCTGAGCTAAGCCAGGAAGTGTCAGCATGCAGCAGCACTGTATTGGCTCCCACCAGTGCAAAAAGCTGATTAATTTAGCTACAGAAGCAGGGTGGGGAGGGAAACAAACCTGGAGTTAACACAGAGTCAGCACCACCTTATACAGAATTCAGCCATATTAATGATGTACTCACCAAGGGTGCCAATTTCTCTTTTTTTTAAGGTAAATATGTAATGTACCACATGGTACAATTCTAATGAGCTACCTTTTCATTAAAAGCAATGAATGCGGATGTGTGGTAATGGTGGTGGTGTTTTCAAATCCTCATATTTTGGAATGTCCCTACTATGTCCCTAGTCAACTATGATTTACAGAATACAGTTGATAATGACACAAACTCTCTCTACAGTTCAAACTCTGCTGCACAACTAAAGCAGCTATGTGGGGTGTATAAAACTGCTGTGTCAGAGCACAGCATCACCTTAGGTGCAGTTTGGTACAGGTTAATATTGGAAGGCAGTAAGGAGTCAGATATTTAGCACATACAAGAGACAAAACTGAGTATCATTTTACAGCTGAGAATGGTTTGATGGTTGCATCGTCTAACCATTTTAGGAGACATCAGGGTATCCGCATCTACCACAATTGTTTATCAAGGTACAGAGGAAAAGCAAATAGGGCTACAATCTTGAAGTCTTCATTATCTTTATGATCTTTATTCTTTAAAACAGGATATTCTATTGCTGCAGCATAGTTCTACTAAAGTATACTTTGCTGTGCTCCCTTTCTTTCTAGTGCTGAGACAGAATCCTTTCCTCTTGGTTCATCTTCCTTGTCTGTGGGTCACCCCAGGGCCAGGAAGTGCAGGCTAGCTTGTAGCCATGATCCATATAGAGTGTAAATGCAGAGAAGCTTCTGGTTTCCTCTTGGCTTTCTTTGCACAACAAAAAGAGTTAGCTCAATATAGCTGGGAGACCACTAATGTGTAAGCTTTGGAGTCAAACTACTAAACAGCTTATCAACATGGACTGTGTTACTCTCTGATCTGCTTTGTAGCCTTTGTCTGAATTTTCTCTTTACTGTTAACTCTGAGGTGGAGATGTCTTTTATCTCATATGTACAGTGAGGCCTGAATTTTCATTGGGGCCTTTCAGTATTTAAAATGTCTATCAGTGACACTGGTCCTCTACTGTGAAATACTTGGGAATCACTAGCATAAGATTCAGCAGCCCCAGGCTATTCCTTCTCTCATCAGGGTCAGAGTAGGGACTGGGACATAGACTAATTGTTGTATGTGAAATGTTACTGCAAAAATGACATAGACAAAGTTTCTCCCCAAAACAACTGCTGATGTTGTCAGTGCAGCACACCACTTACTTGGAGAACATGTTGTAAGCAGACAACATTTCTCTATCAAAAAAACTGTCCAACGCTCCCTATAAATGAGCTTGCAAGAGGGAATCTCAATGGTGCTTCTCACTGAAATACAAGCAAAAAAATCTATCAGGTCTTTGTACTCTTTTGATCTGCAACTTGCTGCTTCTTAAAGAGAAGAGAACTGCCACTAGATCTGGGTCTGGGTTTCACCTTAAAATGTCAAGCCAGCTAAGAATCTTGTACAAAACTTTAAATTTCTGTAGACTCAGTTTAGCTAAACTCCTATAATCAGTACTAGTATTTGAGCCCAATTGCATGCTGGCCCAATCTTGGTGAGGCCCTACTGACATCTGTAGAATGGCATTTCTTTACAAAGATGATTTGGCCTGCTGATCTAACGGCTGGCACTGTATGAAAAAAATGGGTAGAGTACATTCTTGCTTTGATGCAGACTGACACACAATACTTAATCATTTTAGTAAGTTGCCTCTGTCCACTGAGACCAGTGTTTACACAGAAATTTTACAGACTGCAAAACCCCAAAGAGCTGATGTTTTACAGCATCAAAATATAACCTGATAACACAGAACTGATAGGAAAAGCACATGCAATATGCTTGGATAAGAAAATAATGCTTGTGTCTTACCGTATATAACTAAGAGTCAATGCAAACAGAACACTGACATTAAAACACTTAGGTGCAGTAACTTGGGCTGGGATTGGACTGGAACTACTTTACAGTTGACTTCATTTTTTAAGGTATTGGTACCAAGGGCACAGGAAATGAAATATAAAATCCTTTGCACTCGTGGAAGTAATCTGTGACCCGTTCATGGATATTCAATTTTACTAGCATAAGTCAATGGGTGCAAAATGGGTAAAAACATAGGGTATAAAAAGAAAAATTGATAGGAATCATTTATCCTGTGCTACTCACTTACTAATCAGGTGGATCTCTGAACTCCTATGGAATTAAAACACAGGTGATCAAACTCTTAATAAATACATTAATAACCATGCCTTAAAAAATAGTGACTTGTAGTTTTCCTTATGTTTGTGTTAGATAGTTGACTAAAAGCTCTTAGACAAATGATTTGATAATTACACCAATTTTCTTCCATGGCCACTTATTATCCTACAAAAATGCAGCTCTGCCACAAAGCTATCTACTATCAGATCAAAAAGGTCTCCTTAATTGGCCTGGGTCACAGTTTGAAATGTAGTGAGCCTAGATAGTGTTTGGAACCTTCATAACTGCATATCCACATCTTTTCTCCTGCCAGAAGTGCTGTTTAATCCAGTAGAGCCTAGTATAAGGACATTTGAGACATATGAGTTTCTCTTTCACAACCAGCTTCTTCTAAGATCTTTTCTAAACAGAAATGTGTTTATTTGTTTTTAATGTCCTTGTTTTGTTTCTCATCCTTTTCCTCACATTCAACATAACAGAATGAATTTCAGGGATTTGATCTTTAGGGGTTATTTCTTCTCTTTTAAAAAATATTTGTGTTAAGGAAGTTAAAAAAAAAAAAAAAAAGGTAGATCAACAAAAGGAAAACAAAAGCTAAGAAAACAGAAGGAATCCCCACAGCATCATTTACTGCATTCACTAGCAATGGGCAAAGAATGAAAATCAACCCTGTTGCTATTAAAAGTCCTTCATCTCTCTTTGCAGACTCAGTTTCCCATTTTCAGACAGTTTTATTTAATACAGTTTGTAGCCTGGAAGTATGTTCAAAGGGTACGGTAGAGGGCAAATCCCAATACATGTGCAATGTGTTCTTCATTTATTCATAAAAATTAATGAAGAGAAAATTTGGTACACAGTTTATTGCCTGTAATATACTCCTTAAGGAATATGCATTCTTTCCTTGCAGAAGTATAGATTTGAGGATCTGCAGAAAATGGTTTCACATCACTAGAAAAAATCTAAGCAAAGTCATTTCACACTTCTGACAAGGATTTAAGTTGTTCAAATGGCACCTTTCATACAAACCAAACAACCCAAGCTTAATTGAAATTTCAGGGTGTTAACTTTCTGATCAAACAAACCATCAGTGAAGTATACTACTTTCCCATTTTTCCTAAATGTCATCAGTGGGGCAAGGAAGTTTTCCTGTTTACAGTAGTAAATGATAAAATTTTCTTCTTGTCTGTCTCATGTGCTCTAGGACAGTGCTATTATTGATTTTTGCCATGTTCTACCACACTCTTCTGATTATTTTTCCTGGTTTGAATGAAGGACGGAGCTCTTTTCAGTTAGCAGCTAATCCAGAAATTCAGGTTTTAGAAGCTTGAGATTGTTTCTTATTTTTGCATGTCAAGATATTCAATGGTGGTGAATAGGGCATAATTTCATGACAAGAATTTTAAAAGGCATTATTAAGCTTTCTGAGTATGTAAAAATTACAGTCTTTTCAATAAAACTCTAAAGGTGGATTTTCTTTTTATCCCAGAATGTAGAAGAATCATTTTGTGATAAAGACACTTTCTTCTTATTGTAAGTCTTCTCATCAGCAAAAATCATTCAAATTAATTCATAATACTTCATCGAAGCTTTGGGAGACACATCATATGCCTGGTAGGATTACATGTGTTTTACTCCTGTAACAACAGAGTAGAACTATGAGGAACAAATACCAAATCTTAATTAACCTTCTGATTCAGAAAGTTATAATGTAGTCTGTGCCATTAAAACAGTAAGAAGTCCTGTGATCTGAGTCACTGATCTTTCCTTGCACTTGGCTTGGTTCGGGATTTATTGCTGTTGCCTATGGTACTAGTGGACAGGGTAGAGCTAACAGCCTGAAATAGATAACTCTTGCCTAAGTTCTGTCTCACTTTCCCCTTGGCAACTGGAGGTAGAAAGGACATGAGTAAGGGCAGCTTAATTTCTCTTTTATGTCCAAAGTAGTGATATAGCTGAAGCTAAACTGAGGTAAAAAGTAGTTAATTGGTACAAAGTTTATTCACTTCTCACTCTTCAGCCTGGAACGGCAAAAAATTAAATCTAAAATAAAAAGCATCCCAGAAACAAAAAACCCCACACAAGTGAGTTTACTTAGGAAAAAGCACTGTAATGCACATGGTTTTGATCAATAATTTCAGAAAGAAGAAAAGATAATTTCAGAGTACTTGCAGTTTTCTACATGCTCCTCTGTAGCCAGCTCTGAGGAGAAGAAGCTTCCAGGAAGCTGAGCCTCTCCTGAGGAGTCCTACAAGCTGAGCAGTGACTCAGCCCCGTACCTCAGTAAACACCAGCCACCAGCATGTCACTCGCATATTCATCACGTCAACGTCAGTCGTGCTCTCACCACATGGGCTCGTAATTGCAGGAGTTGGCCTCCCCAAGAGGAAACCTCTCACCCAGCGCCCGCTGCAGGGTTGCGTCAGACCCACGTGGTAAACACAGCTCGCTGTGCAGCAGCACAGGGTTGGTTGTTGATTGCCAGGGCTGCAAAGACTGGCACGTACTTTTGGAAAGCCAAGACGCTGACACTATGTTTGTGTTCCCCAGGCTTGTGCAACAGTGGAGTGGCTAAGAAGAGACTGTGATAACTTAGGAGGATTTAAATAAAAAAACTTTTCGCAACTGCATTTTATTTATGAAAAATAAAAGTTTTCCATAAGAAAATCTTAACATACTTAAATAGCCAAATTCTATAAAACTAAATCTTACCTGATACAGCAAGAAAGCTTCTGTAATAAATGACCTCATTGCTTTGAAATGTGTCGTAAACATTTAGTAACTTTTTCTTTAGAAGTATAATATTAATCCAAAAAATGAAATGCATGGAGTTAGTAATCTTTTGGATTTGGAGGAGTAGGTACTTTCAGTGTTTTCAACTACATTATTGTGTGGGTGGCAGAGAAAAAAAGTGTTAAAGCAAAGAATAAATAATCCATAAATAGCCTAACAGTTTTATTTGACTGGGCACAGCCCTGGTCTTCAGCATAAACTACTCACTTAAATTTATGGAGGTGTTCAGGTTCTGCTTATATCACCCTCTGATCTATTTACTATAGAGGGTGTACACAGATACTTTTCGAAACATCGACTTGGCATGTATACAGAAGTAGACAGTTAGTTAACAAAAACACCAGTTATCCTGGGTTCTACTTGCTGTATCAATTAAAAAAATATGAAGGAACCTGAGTCCTCTGGTTTTGTTTGAATTGTAAGTGTATTTCAGTTTGATTATTGGTCAGTTTTGTGTTTTCTGTAACAAAACCCAATCATTTCAGTCTGAAGCTTGCAATCCTTACTATCACACTTGTGACTTTAAGAATGCCCGTGACATTCCTTCTGCTATCAGCTAAAACCATATAGAAAACACCAACATGAATATAATATAAAAGAAGTACTAAATATTATCCTTCTTTGAGCTATAAGTGAAAAAACACTTGGGGTTTTTCCCCATCATGAGAAGATTTTGTGGAATCCTAGCCAAAAGTGACTTCTTTTCAAAGAGAATTAAATCCTTTTGAGAACACCTGAAATGTCTTCTTGTTGAGAAACTGTCTCAAGTGGGGTGTCCTTTACAATATGTCTCAGAATATCTCTGTGTCTGCAACCCAATCCCTGATCCTTGCTACCCTTGTAGCATATTTCACTGTTGTTCATGTGTCCCTGACATTATTCTAGTAATTGTGCTGACATTTTCTCTTTTAAAGCCAATTTTTAATTTTCAGGCAAATACTCAGCAAAAATGGTGGTCATTGCTCAATATAACACTCGACAAAGATCAATCTAGGTTGACCCTATGTGGCCTAATTTCCAAAGGCATTGTCAGTCACTTACACATGTGGTCTGCTCAAGCGCAGTCATAAAGAGGAATTCTGTTTTATAGCATTATTTAAGACTTAATATAGTAACATGTCTCAGCAACTCACAGTTCCATAAGTGCTAAGACATTTCTGACTCCAGCATTACTATCTCCTTATTTTGTAAAGGAGGAAACAGAGACATGCAGTGATTAAGGGATTAGGCCAAGGTCATACATGAAGTGCGTGCCAGCTAGTGTTAGCATTTAGGCAATTTTCTAACTGAATGAAAAATACATACCTTGCACGAATATGGGGAACTGGAGTTATTTTTCAAGTTCCACACAATGGTCAGTGTGGTTTTCTTCAAAGCAACTACAACAGCCAAGCTCCCTTTCTTGTCACTTCAGTCTATGCCATCACTTGCCTTCCCCGTCTGGCTGCACTAACCCACATAAAAGCTCTTCTTCCTCAGAAGACTTAGGCCCAGCACTAACAGAATGATAGACATGGGCCGGAAATTTGGGGGTCTGAACAAACCTTGACTCGTGTGAAAATTCAAATGAATTTGAGTAATTCTGTATGAATGTGATTCTGATGTCTTTCTTATCTGCTAAGTGCACTCTTACTTGCTAGTGATTTCCTTCTTAGTAAGCATTAAAGAGCAGTCGCTTTTGAAGAGGCAGTTCTAGTCTGTATCAGTGCTGCACACAGAGGGAGTCTGAAACAGTAACTTCAGGGGTATCACTTGCTGTGTTGTACTTCAATGGAGTACTCTGACAAAAGAGAGTGTTGAAAATAATTTGAATGCCCATCAGCACAGGAAGTGAAAAAAAGTATTAATCAGTTAATGAACATATATATATTGTAAGAAGTATATAATCAATAAAGCAGAAATTATCTAGTCAGCATTATTTTTCAGATTTGTTCTGGTGAGAAGAACTCGCATAACAAGGAACAAAAATCACTAGCAAACCCTTAAACATTGCAAATGTATCACAATGAAAAAAAGATCCTGATTCCAGTATACTTCTTTGAGTAAAAAAAAATTGGATATATGAAATCAGGCAATAAAAGCAACAGGACATAGAAGTATTTATGTTTCTCCATTTTGAAATAACTATGTACAGCACTGAAAGCTATTTCCAGTATTTTAAGTTTTGTATTCCTGCTTAATAGTACTTTAAATCCATGATTCATATTCTTTTCAAGTACAATATTTAAAGTGTTGATTTTGTTCCTAAATTGATCTGTATTTTATATCCTCATATTGTCCACAAATAACCATGTATCTTTCCAGACACGTGAACCAGAAACATCATTCTATGTGAAAAGAGTGAAAAGCTTGTTTGATTTCAAAGTTTTTGCTCTTTACAATCAAAAATTGGGGCTTATTTTTGGTCTTCAGAAGAAACTAATAATATTGCTTTAACTGAATTGTGTTGACATTTTCTCTTTTAAAGCCAATTTTTAATTTTCAGGCAAATACTCAGCAAAAATGGTGGTCATTGCTCAATATAACACTCGACAAAGATCAATCTAGGTTGACCCTATGTGGCCTAATTTCCAAAGGCATTGTCAGTCACACTCAAGCGTTATTTTCTTCACAAAAAAAGCAAAGGCAACTGTTCTAGCATCATGCAACAAGAGTGAGGTCACTTAGCAAATGCAGGTGTCCTAAGTTTGGCCTAATTCTGCTGCTTCTGCACTGGTGAAAAGTTAAAGAAGACCAAGTTTCTAAATGAAAAGACTGTAGACTCAGTCCTCCTACTGCCTTGTGTCCTTAACTTTATGCATATCAGAAGTCTTCCTGACCTCTGAAGGACAAGCACAGGCAAAGGACATGTAAATCTCGGCTGGGTTGGAGCAAGTTGCAGTTAACAGAGATGTAATACGGTAAGACAGGAAGGCTAAGCTGCCTTAGAAATCAGACACAGAGACAAAAGAACTACTGTTCTTGTGTTCTGAGTAAAACCTGCACCAAGAAAGACAACACTTTCTAGAGGTGTTATTATAATATTGAACAATAAAAATGTTGGCATTTGGCAAATTTTAACCAAGCATGACTGCAATTGCCTTTTGGTTCAGTGTGTAGTTTTAGCCTCCTAATTACAGGAAATGTCTATGATGTAGGTAGGAGTGACATTCAAATGTACAATAATCTTATTTACTGTACTTATATTAATAGGCTTAAATTCCTTTGCAAAACATGTCATCCTACAGACAAGGAAATTATTTTGAAGATCCTTCATTTAAAATTTCTAGCAATTTGCTTCATCTTTTGCTCATTTGCAAGGTAATTGCACAGCATTTTGCAGCGCGTATGGCAGCGGACTACTCTACTGCAAAAGGTGTCTCAAGCTACACAGCGTAGTTGCAGCACTTCAAACTCACTACTCGGTAAGAGCAACCTAAAACCTCCTCCCAGTACTGCGACATTTAAATCTGCTCACCAGATCCCCCTTAATGGAGGTGCTGGAGAGGGATCAAAGTGTTTTCAAGAGTGGTCCCTGAAAAGTATAAGCCCCACTGTAAATGTAAAGAACATTATATTGAAGTAAATAATCAGAATACGGCAAGAAATAAAATGACCTGTAAACCATAAAAAAAAAAAAAATCCCCACGCATCCAGGGAAAGGCCATCCGAGCCGACGAGGGCCCTTCGCCGGGCAGGCCGCGACCGGGACTCCCCGGGACCTCTCTCCCAGTTCCGCAGCGGCGGCGCGGGGCGGAGCGGGCCCGCGGGAGCGGCACCTTCTCCGCGGAGGCTCCCGCAGCGCCCCCAGCGGCCGCTCGGCCGCCTCAGCTCCGCCCCGAGCGCGTCTCCTGCCCCGCCCGCCCACCCCGCACCGGGCGGAGCGCCATGGATGCCGCTGGCCGCCGCCTGCCGCGGGGCTTGGGTTGCCGCCGCCGCGCCGCTGTCCCGGTGTCGGCGCGGCGCTGAGTAGGGCTCGGCTCCGGCGAGGAGGCTGCGGGAGGCTGAGGTGAGTGGCGGGGGTGGCCTGGGGCCTCTCCGGCCGGCGCTGGGAAACGGCGCCTTTCCCGAGCAGCCAGGCCGGGTCACCCTGCGCGGCCTGCGGCTCGCCGGGAACTCGAGCGTCGCTGCCCGGGCCTGTCGGGCCGGGAGGGAGCGGGCCGGAGCTGTGGGCGGGGGGGAGGCGGCGGGGGCCGGAAAGTCTGTACGAGGGGCCGGGGGCAGAGAGGGGCGGCGCTGCCGGGGAGCCCCTCACGCCACCGGGTGCCCCGTGCGGGGGCGGCGAGGAGGGGGAGGCGGTGCCTCCCGTGCCCCGGGCGGCGCCGTGTGGGGAAGGGGCCCAAAGCGCCGCGCGGGCCCGCGGCCCGCCTGGTGTGTGCGAGCAGGCCCGGGATGAGTTGGGCTGCGGCCTGGCCCCTGCTCTGGTGCGGCTCTCCCGGGAGTTCCGGCCCCTCGCCACGCTCCGTGTTCTGCGCGGTGGTTCCTGTACAGCCCGTCTGGGATGTGAGAGCAGCAGGTGCCTGCGTCGAACTTACCCTACTTTCACTGTCTCTTAATTTTCTTGTTTCTCTCGCTATCACCCGTTTCCCCGCTCCCGGAAATAACGATTTAGTCGTGTTAAGGAGAGGTAGAATACTTACAATACGATCCCACTTTTACTGGCTTAAAGTATTTTTATTTAGGATCAGAGCAGGAAATGTAGTCTGTAAACAGTTTGGAGAATCATAGGCATTGTTTAAAATACAGAAAATAAATTTACTAATATTAAATTACTTTTTAGAGTAAGATAATATCAAATATATAACTGGCAAGCAGTAGTTCAGTGATCTGTAATATTATGACCCTAAATTATGTAAAAATCCTCTCTGTTATTCTTCTGTCACATCTTTGAATTCGAAGCTATTCTGAAAGAGCATTGCTGATTCGGTGTATGTTCCTTCATATGATACTAATTTCTGATTCTCTTTCGTAGACATGCCCTTGATGGAGTTATTTTTTAACTATTAACTCATTAGCAGCAAGTAAACAAGTAGGCAGACTTTGTCCAGATCAAGCTTCTCCCTCCCACATCACCTCCCCCCAGTTTGTGGGGACACTGTCCAGTATTTCATATTTACCTATGAGTTTCGTAAACTAATTCTTCTCCCATAAACTGTATTTTAAAAGAGTGGTTTTTTTCTTGTGTGTCTAATTTAGAGGGATTGGTTTATAACCCATTACTTTTTATACAAAAATAGTCATGTTTGCTGTGTTCTTGGGCAAGGGAGGTGAATTTGACTGTTTGTTAAAGGCAAAGCAAAAAGAAAGCACATATGTCAAAAATATCTTAACATTTTAAAGGGACTTTTTTGGTCGTCAGCATGCCCAACTATGGCATTGGGCCAGCAAATAATGTTGTTTTCCTTATATGTACGTGAATTATTTGAATTATTCACCAGATTTTTTGGAAAGCCTTGAATTAAATGGTTTTTTTTCCAAAAAATCCCCAAATAATGCAACAAGCCCCTAACGCTTGAAAATGGAAGTGAATCTTAGGTTCTCTTTTTTATCCTTTGACATAAAAAAACTATTTTCCTTATGTTTGAATGCTGTTTTAAAAGATGAAGGATTCATAAAAGGTTTCCATAAATTCTGCAAGTCTGTAATTGTACATCTCAGTTTTTTGTTTTAAGGATTTCTATTTAAAATGTGAAATTCACTATCTTTCTGTATTTGCATATTTTCATGAGGAGTTAATCCATCTCTCATAAAGCTGAACACTTTATAATAAAGTGATATTAAAGGAGGGGGATGGGTAAGATATCACTTTCTTTCTCCTAGCTTGAAGAATACACAAAAAGGTTAAGCACAATTTTTCTAGCTTTAATTTTGAGTTATCCTCAAAACAGAACAAACTCATTAGCTTATAAAGCTTGAAAAAAAACCCCTTTGCTGATAAAATATGTGAAAGTTTCCCTAATTTCAGCCCAAACATATGCTATACTTTTTAGAGAGGAGCAAATACGGAAAGTTTAATGACAAGACTGTGATGATGATTACTTTTTTTACTTTTTCTTGCCAGGTGAAAACTGTAGAAGTGTGAGGCTGACTGAAGAGAGAAATTAATTGTGCTGAAGTTAGTCTGGCTTCAACAATTAAAGGATATTTTTGGTACTTTTTAATTGAAGTGGAGGCGGCTTTTTTTTTATAAAAAACCATGGCAGATGTGGATCCAGACACGTTGCTGGAATGGCTGCAGATGGGGCAGGGGGATGAAAGGGATATGCAGCTAATAGCACTGGAACAGCTCTGCATGCTACTTCTGATGTCAGACAATGTGGATCGCTGTTTTGAAACGTAAGTAGTTTTGGCTTTCATTTATGGAATGTTATTTTCCCCTTTCTGTCGCTGACTATAATATTTAACATTCCTAGCAACTTTCAGCCTCAAAAACATTTTACAAACAGAACTTCTGTTTAGATCACTGAAATCAAGTGTTTCTGTTAATGTCACGTGAAGTACCCTTGTCTGATTAAAAGTGTGGTGGTGTTTGGGTGATACACAGTGCCTGTTCTGACAGAGGAGCTGATTGCAACTCTTAATACATTTCTTTAAATTAAATGGTGTGGATCTGGGGGAGGGGGCTTTTGTTGTTGGGGGCTGTTTTGTCTGTTTTGGTTTTGTTAGGTTTTGTGTGTGTGGTTTGGTTTTGGTTTGGCTTTTTGTGGTAGAGAAAAACTTTTTTTGTGCTAGGATTATAATGACCACCTAGATATATTTAAGTATCCATACTCTCACAATACTTTTATCAAGGGATATAGTAGCTTGTTTTGAGTTCTGTAAATCCAAGCAAAAATCACAAACAAAAACTGTTCACACAAATATTTTGCCCCTTCTTTGGAGCATGTTGCTGTTCATGCCACCCTCCTTCTCAACTGCATTTGTACACATCGTATAGCACAGTTCCTGCACTCAATCCTTTTCATATTTTTCACTGCACGAAATGCTGATGTAATCACTTCTGTTACTTGAGTGTTGCTTCTGTTACACTACTTTCTGTGAGAGCCCACCACTAGTCTGGAAGAGGTAGCAAAAGTGTAAACAATCACAACTTTTACTTTTTTCGTTGGTTTCTTCACTTCTGATTTTCATGCTCTTGCCTCTCTTCCTTTCCGTGTTTTTTTTCATTGCTGTCACTTTTCATGATAAAATATGGCTAGTGTGTTTCAGATACATCCTGCTTTTTAGGAGTGTGGATTTGGAAGCACTTGAGAAGGTAGAGGTCTGTTACACTTTAGTTTTGTAGCTCTGAAGGAAACAGTTTTCAGACTTAGCTCTTAGAAGCGGTTCCCATGACTGCATTTATTGCAGGAAAAGTAAAATTAATACATCTCTAAAATTTGGATTTGTAGTAGTTGCAGAGCATTGAGCACAATTTTGTACAGTGCTTTAGAATTCGAAGTTGCCTGTTCTTTGCCTTGGTGAGCTTACAGGTAAAATTTTGACTTGAAGAGCCTTACTGTAGGGAGATCCATCCGACTTCCCTGTCTGTCCTCATGCTGCTGATACTGGTGGAGCGAGCCTCAGAATTCACCATTGTAGAAAAAAAACCTGGTAGTTAAGAATGAATTTTTCTGATGAATCTGGGCGAACTCCCTGCTTCAGGATATTCTGCTATCTTCTGGGTATTTGAGAGTCAGAAATGAAATGTCAACTTTTAAAAATATAAACCAGGTGTGGGTTTTAGGCATCTTATTTAGAACAGACTTTTATTTCAATATAAATTAATTAAATAGTCCAAGTGCCTTTTTTTTTCCTTAAAGTGTACATAGTGAATGCTCTGTTACTGCACTGTTGGGGTTTTAAAATTATTTGTCTGAAAGAAAAAATATTTAAAATGCCATTTGGCCTTTTAATTTTTCTTGAATCTTGGTATAGTTTAATTTTACTGGTCTAAGTTCTCTATTTCTTTTCCTCTTGTAAGTTTTCCTCAAATAGAAGAGAATGAAGTGTAAATAGGTGAAGAAGTTACCAAAGTTCTCTGCCTGTTGAAGTGATTTTGCAATAATGTTAAAACCGCTACTTTTTATTGGCTCTGCGAATATACTGAAGTGTATGATCTGGTACCATGGTATTTGGTGAGCTGACATGGTAGCTCGTTACCTTCTTCCCATTTATCACCCACCGTTTTTACTCCTCCCAACCGTACTCGTGTTCCTGCCACTGTCAGGGCTTACTGGACTCCTCTAATTCCCTGGAAGTGCAAGCTGCTCTTTAAACCTGCTGAAGAAGTTTGTTAGTTTTCTGCTGTTACAGTGAGTTACAGCATGTAGAGAGGTCTCTGATGAGCACTGGAGGTGGAACTGCATAACTGGAAGTGTGGGAGAAACAGAGAAAGGTATACAGTCTTCAGTGGAGAAATTCTCAATGATTGTCTTGGGTGCTTATGGGTGCCTGCATTTCAAGGTGACTTCATTTATTTTGGAACTCTGTAAGAAATAGATGATATCTTGAAAAGTATTTTTAAAATCTTTGCAAGTGGCAGTTCAAATAGTCAAAATGGTCATGTGCTGAGAGGGTAACTAAAGTAATTGTGGGTAATATTTTACAGTTCCTTTTCAGCTTGTTTTTTAATGGAATTATTGTTTGCTGAAATAGGAGATCTACTGTGTGACAGAAGGGCTGCTAAACCCCCACTTTACAGGAACTATTTTCAGTGCATGCCTGATCTAGAACATAGATGTATTTTTCTGTTGGTAAGAAAACCAGCCTCTAGACTTCACAAATTTTTTTTTTTGGTCTACTAAGAAAGCATTTCCAAGTTTTTGGATGCTGTGCGCATGTTATTTGAAGGTCTTGTAATTGTTTATTGCTATTCGTTATATGTTGACAAAGCTTTAAAGAAAATTTTTCATTTATGAAACTCAACAACTGTGACATGGACTTTTAAAACAGTTTCTTGGAGAATTAAATGGGGTGTTTTTCAGAGCGTAGTTAGAGTGACTTTAAATATTAAGTATTAGTCCACTTTTACATAAGAAATTATTTGCTTTTGTGATGTAAGCTAAGAAAAAGCTCATCATTTTAGTGAAGTACGTCTGGTGATTAAAAGCTGCGTATGGTGAGAACTGGCAAAGCTGTGAAACAAGACCACATTAAAAATATTGACATGAGCGCTGTGCACCATCTCTAAAACCACAACACAGTTTCCATACTGCTTTCTTAAGGAGTTAAGGGGAATATACAATCTTACTTAGCAAAGAAAGCACAAAGTTGGAGGGAAAAAAAAGTATTGAAATGTTGGATTCAGAATCTTGTACTTCATTTTTTCAGTAGAGAAACAGGGTTACTTCGCAAACGTGCTCTGAAGGAAATGATATAGCTGGTGATAAAGCTAATAATTTACCTTTGTACAAGAGTAATGGATATTGAAACTTGTGTTTCAGACAGCTCAAAACTGGAAGCAGGCACATGTGCAGGGTGGTGTACTTCATATTCTTGTGGAGTTCTGGCAGCATCACAGCAGATTTTGGGGTATGCAGCTGATTAACAGGTAGTGCTGCCAAATAATTGATGTTTCTTTATGTTTTCCCAGATTTACGTATTACATCCAATTAAATTCTTTTGGAAGTTACTCATATGTTAACATTACAAAAATCAGTGGCATATTCATCTTCTGGTGATAATGAGTCACAGACACTGCTAGTCACTTTGCATGAAGAATGGCTAACATTTTACCACCAGCAAAAGCCAGTAGCTTCTGTTAAGTAGTTGAGATGGAGTAAAGCAGCAAAACCGTTGTGATTATAAGTGTTAATCCCAAATTGTCGTTAAACTGTGTGGTATTAAATCCACTTGAACAGAAGTTTAAAGAATGCATTTAATATAAACTGAATTGAAATGATGGACTTTTTTTTGGTCTTTTAAATTACCTGTAATGGTTTAAATGTATGTAGAGGCTCTTAGTTACAATCTCACATTATTAATGTAACCCTTTTCTACATAGGTGTTTCGATTTATTACTTTCTCACCTCACTTTTTTTGGTGAAATAAAATTAGAACTCTTCTGGTTGGGCTTTCTGTTGCTGTCTGTCAGTGTAAAAGTACTTAGCAATTAATTACAATGAGAAGTTGTAGAAAAAGGCACTAGTATAACAAAGTAAGACCTGCTTAAAATATTTTTTACACAGCAGATGAAATAGGCCTTATTAATACTCAGAAAGAGAAAACATATCTTCCTCTTTGGCTGCTCTGTAAGTCACCTCTGTATATTTAGCATGAGCAGATTTGGTAAGCAAAAAATTACCGGGAGTTACCAGCTCATTTGACAAATAAAAGCAAATTATACAAAGGATCATATTTTAGGGTTCTAATGTGTAAAATAAAAATACTTTCAGTTTATTTTTTAAATCAAATATGTTTACTTTAATTCACACTAAACCTTGTTCTTTCCAAAGTATCTATTCACTAGGGAAAACGTACCTTGTATCCGCTAAGAAGAGGAAATCCTAGTGAACGAAGACTGTTGATGTGAGACTGTTAATGTGAAACAGTTTAGCTTTACCTCCACCTGATTGCTTAAAACTACGTTCTCCTGTCTTTATCAGGGTTGTAAAACTCCAGAAAATCAAAGTTAGATATATAGAGAAAAACAATACTTCTTTTAGAGATAGGTATAGGAATCCAAACTGCTGGTTTTCAGGAATATACTTGCAATCTGGGCTGCCTGTAAAAACATCTTTGTAATTCAGACAGTAAAGTGCCCTTTAACAGGTCTGACAACTGTGGAAGAACTAACAGGCTGAGAGAGCAGCTCTGTTGGTACCAAGGTGTTTTCACATTTTATGTCCTACAGATTTGCTCATTTTGTTATTTTAAGGAATAAATAAAGCCAGACCATTGTTATGCTTTTGTGCTGGAGTGCAGCAATGAGTAAATCAGAATAAGTATTGATGTCAGCAATAGGCTTTCATTATTTTAAACCATGCAGAGTATATGTTCTTAGTGTTTGGACTAATGCAGACATCTCTCTCAAATGAAATTTTGTAACCTTTATAATGGCAAGTCTCATGTGATTCCTACCAAGCTTTTTTTCCTTTAATGAAGGCAGAGGGGTATGGCACCAGTGAAATACCAGCACTGGAGTAAATTACTCTGTGGCCTCCAATATAGCGGGATCTTCAGCATCCTTTAGTGTGGTTTTCTGAGATGGAAGTAGGGGTGTGCTCTGTATTTTTCAGGGAGCAGTCTTGTTACAACGTAATATTTAGAATTATTCCTGATTTTTAAGGCTGTTTTGTTGTTGTTGTTTTTGGTTTTTTCTCTTTTTCAGTTATAAGAATTTTATAATACTAATGTCTTTCTGGTTGCTCTTTGTAAAATGGGAATTAATGGCCTCACTATCACTGGTATTGTGGAGATTAATTAACCTTGTCTAGTTATTTTGAGAATCTTAATGGTTGCAAAGGCCAGAAGGGAAGATTAAGTCTGAATTGATGTCCTCTCTTCTGTCCTGGTCCTTGTGGTTATTACTGGATTGAGCATCTTGTTTGATACAAGCATAATGTGTAGCTAATGCTTCTGAGAGGGCATCCTACCGAAGATTTACCCTCTCTTTTGCTATTAAGTCTGCTGCCTAAGCTGTCTTTGTTGTTGAAATTTGCTTGCTCTTTTCCATATGAATTGGCCAGACTTACGCATTCTGGAGACAGAAGTCAGTTTGCCTTTTCCTATTTAGATTAAAAGCCAGCAGTGTTCTTACTGTGAATGTACCTGCACACAAAAGATTTCATCAGCTCTTGATCTTCCTCCCCTTCTCTAGTTCTTCAGGTTACAAGTTCTTCAGAAATACTTTCCAGTGTTGCCTTCATCCATGCTGTTTATACTAGTGCCTTTAACTTACTGTTAACAGTTAAACATGCCAAGTGTAGTCAGATGTTTCCAAAACTTTGTACAGTAAGTGTGGCTTTAGTTATCTGTCTTCAGAGTTGCTTTCAAGGATGTGAATGCTTGCTGCTTAGGTATGGCTCAATGTATTACCTAGACTAAGATCCGTAACTTGACATCTGTGTGTGTTAAAGCACATTTTGTTTAAATGAGCCCGTGCCTCTGGGTAGTCCAGACAGCTCATCACATTGTCACTATTTACTAGTGTGGCATTTAAAAAAATTTTTTCTAGTAGTATCCTTTGTTTTGTTCAGAATTTTGTGTGTGAGATAAAACTGAAGTGATTCTTGCAAATACTATGCAAAAGTTGGGTGTAGAATGTTAAGGCAGCAGGCTAATTACCTTTTGAAAGTGTCAGCTCCTAATAGATTGGATGAGATCAATAAAAGAGATGTTACAGGAATTTCAAATCACAGGCTTCCTTTCTTGCATGACTACTGGTCAAGTGATTTTAATACTGGCCTCTTAAGAAGAGGTATAGATAGCACAGATGTTAAGTAGATTGCTAATAGGGAAGTGGAAGTTTTCTTGTGCAAGTCAGTTCTTTTTTTGGGCACCTGGGAATCCAGTAGAAGCTAGTGAGGAGATGTGCATGTTTAGGCACACATACAAAAGCACACTTTTTGTTTTAATTGTTAATTTCCTTTTGAAATGTTGACAGATGTAATGCATACTCAAAGCATTACCTTTTTTGCCCAATTGAGGTTACTACTAGTGGAAATCATAGGCAGGATGACCTGCAGTTTCACATTCTTTAATTTATTCAGCTATTGTGGACTAAGTTTCTGTAAAATATTTACAAAATGGTGGAGACTGGAGAACAAACATGTGGAATCACTACCCTGAGGTATGGCACAGCTTTTATAAGATGCTGAAAAATGCAAAAGGCAGCCTAGCACATCCTTTATAAATTCAGGAATAAACGAAATGACAATTTATTTAGAAATACAGAAATACCTATCCTGTGGAAACTGTTTCCTCATATGGATTTTTCTTATTTTTCTTTTTACACAACTGATATTTATTAAATGTGTAGTTGAATACTAAATGTCTAATACTAATTGTCTTCCTGCCTAATAATGAACTCTCGGAAGAGGGTTCAGCTCTGTCATTTATTTAGCTAAAAGAAAGTTTGAAAGTGTTTTTAAATGTCAGATTCGAATTCTAAATTAATTTCTTTTAATTTCTAATAAAGTGGAATTTCTCCTGGAATGGAGACAGGATGGAATTGTTAATTCTCCAGCTTAATTTTATTGGCCTGAGCTCTGATTGCAATCAGAAGTAGAGATTCAGAATTGTGCAAGTTTTAATGTTTTGTAATTCTGGTAAAAGTTCCTAAATTGCCAGTTTATTTTTAGTTGCTTTTTCTTTGTACCTTTAAAATATAGTATGGTATGTCTAAAGTTTTATACATGAGTAGATGTTTTCTGGATTTTATTTGTATTATAACAGTATTATATGAAAGCAGTGCAAAATATGTTCTGGTAATGAATGCAGAAGAATACATACAGGCAGTGCAGGTGTGTGGGTTCTTTTGTGGATGGTCTTGATTACTCTGTGTTGGTTTTGGTTCATATCTGGAAAAAAACCAGCCTTTTGGCGAAAGAAACAATGAGGGAAAGTCTGAGATCTCTTCCTGTAGAAAGAACTACAGAAAGGAAAAACAATCATTAATCAAAAATGAGTTGAAACTACTTTTGCTTTAAGAAAAATCTGTTGTGCAGGATGTTCTTAAAAGTTTGAGTTGTGTGACGTTGTTGTAAATGTTTATCTGGTGTATTTTCCCTCAAAAACTGTTACTAATGAGATTTAACTTCAGTACTTTAGTTTATATTTAAAATTATTATATATTAAGGAGTGTAGACACATACAATTCCTTATTTCCCACTTTTAACTGGTCTCAGCAGATGGAATGCGTTAAAGATGCAGCTATTGCTAGCAGGCAGCTGAGCTTGGTTTTCTGCCACAAGTCACATGTCTTGGACAGGGCGGCTTCGCTGAAGGCTTTGTCACATGCCAGGGGCTCCCCATCAACTGAATCCAGCTGAATCCAGCGGTTACTTTGGAATTGAGTAACACACCCTCATGCTAGCAGTAGTTGTTAACTGTTTGGGGGATTAACTGAACTGGTCTTTTTTCCTTCTTTCGGGTTTTTTTAAGCACAGCAGTAGTGTAGTCTTCACCATTATTGTTTGTTTTAGCTAAAGATTTTAAGTGCATTAAAATATGAAATGTAGTTACAAAATTGAGTTTACAGTGCCTATTTTTACTTCCTTGGTATCTTTTTACATTGGCAAGCTGTAAAATCAGCTGAGTCACTTCATTAGAGTTTAGGGATTAGTACTGGCAGGAGCTTACTGCTGTAGCTATTTAAGAATTTTGTATCCGTATGGATATTTCTGTTCCTAAAGAGGTGGGTGTATGTGTAAAGGTTCAGAAGTATGTCAGCATATGGAGTTATGCTGATTATAGTGCTGTAAATGCTGTAGTAATATAATTATACTGACAAATTTTCTTAGACTTTCTTGACATCAAGATGATTATGATATTTAGAAAAAGTTTTTAGATTAGGTAAATTTTTTGCAGAGAAAGAACACATATTAAAGAATTTATGTATTATGCTGTTTACAACCTAATAACTCCTTTTAACACTGAAAGTATAAATGTATTTATTTAAATATAAATTATACAGAATCAGCACTTTTAAATGTGGTTAACTTCCTAATGTCAGTGCAGGGAACAGAGAATGCTCTAGTGCCCTAATCTTAATAGATCAGAATATAAATGGGAAATATTGATATGGAATATTACCTATTTTGGACAAACCTGTCTTTCAGCAAGATCTTTGAAACATGGTGGGTGGAAAACTTGGAAGATAGTAAGTAACAGCAGCTCTTCTCCTGGGAGTACAGGAATGAAGTTGGGTGGATACTGAGAGCTGCAAGACTTAAAGTAATTAGCAAGAGTGGTAGTGTGGGTTGTAGAGTAACCTCATTAACTTGAAGTCGTCTTTCACTAAGGAGTAACACAGAATGACCTTATTAATTCACTAAGTAGTCCCTAATCACTCTTCTAAAGTACGCATTTGAAGTACTTTAGGAAGTGCCCAGTGTGATGTTAATACAGCTCCCTAGAAATGAAAATCTAAAAAGATTTTTATTTCACTTTCGTGTTTATTAGAAGAAGGGCCTAAATAGAAACCTGAACTTCGGAGATTTGCAGTTATTTTCTGATTTGAAGGAATAAAAACTATTAAAGAACAGTATTTTCTGTATTAAAAACTCACTGTTATCTTTGTGCTTGTTCCACTGCAAATAGGTCATTGTGAACAGTGATTCCTCGCCTACAACTTTAAGAATTTTTCTGTCATAGTTTCTTTTTTTTTTTTGAGATACATTACTTTTAGTTAATATATGGTCTGGATGAAAGAGACATGTGAATGGGATTTTGATACTGGGATGAGTTAGAAATTATGCCCTTACCTTTTTTTCTCCTTGGTAGGTGTTGATGCTTGTAGTAATGGAAGGTTTATTTGTATATTTTTCTCTTGGAAATCAAAAGCATCATCTGTCAGTAGATGGAAGTGTACTTAAGCTGACCATTTGTTGCTATCCTGTCACATCAGTTCATTCAGTGCTGTAGCTCTGACCTCAGCCTCCCTTCTGTCCCAGGAAGTTTTGACAGCCTTGTTTTTCCCATGTAGACTTGTTTTCTAAAGTTGAGTCCAATGTTCAGCCTTTGTCTGTGTTATAGATGCTCCTGGAATCCTTTGTTTTACTATCTGTCGAAATACATTTTAGTTCTGAGCATAGTCTTAGTTGGAACAGCAATAAGGTCTATATTATAAAGGGCCCTGATTTTCCACAGCAAATATTTGAAGCAGTTTTAGGTCATTTTGATCCATTTTGGCCTGCAAAACCAGTAAGGATTTACCTTGGAATTACGGTGTAATAGTGGTGCATACTTAACATGATTTGTCTGACTCACTCTTTGGTTCCTGCTGGTGTTGACTGTATTTGCTTAGTTAATGCTTCATTAAAAAGAGGGGCTGGTCCTGAAAAGGTGCTGTGCTTGCTCTGTTTGCTAGAATTGCTTCTAGGTAAGCAGTGGATTTCTCTTCCCTCTACTTAGGCTTACTTGTACTTCCCCCTTGCTTATGCTTTAGTGCCTTTACTTGGGATTGGATTGTGTGAAGGCTCAAGGGCTACTCTGAAAACCCATTTTCACAATTTTGAGGCATAAAGACAATCCACTGAATGAAGGCAACACTTTCCCTCTCTTTTTGTTGATCAAATGCCAGCACAGAGAAATCCCCAGTGGAGCTGCCTGAAAAGAAGGGAGCGGTGTACTTTGGGCATTTGCTATATGGCTCTGATCGCTCATTGTGGGGCTGGTGTTCCCAGCTACCCCTGCTAGTTCTCTCTCTGGCACTACTCACACAGGCATGTTCTTGTCCCTGAGACAAGGTAGAGCTGATGCTTCTAGTTTCAACCACAGGAGCCCCATGTCATCGCTTAGTGCAGATTTGGGGATTAAAGGGTGATCGCTATAAAGCTGACCTGTGTCCTTTGGTTTGTATGCAGTTATTGATAGAAAAGTTAGCTACAGCATAAAGACTGAAGTCCTTCAAAATGACAGCTAGGCAATTTTATGCTGTAATTGTTTAGCCACCTGTTTGAGAAGATCATGGCTGGAGCACCAGGGATGTGTTCATATACCCTACTTGCCTGCTATTGCAGGCTGAACCGTTCATCTAGACTGTGTGAATGACAGAACTGGTACTTTCTGGTCTCTTTTTTTCAGGAACTTTATGCTCTGCTGAGGCCTGAGGGGACTTCAGCAAGCCAAAAGAATCTGAATTTATCTGTATGGTCTGTGTGTGCTTATGAGTGTAATCTGTCTATCTCCAGAGGACACTCCACTGCCTTTCTGTTTTTAATTGCCAAGTCACTCTCTATGACTCCATGAAAAGTCATTGCAGTCCCAAGTTACTGGAAAAGGAAATATTGAACCCATCTATAAAGGGTAGAAAGGAGGACCATGGAAACTACCACCCTGTCAGCCTCACCTCTGTGCCTGGGAAGGTCATGGAACAGATCCTCCAGAAGCTGTGCTAAGGCACACGGAGGGCAGGGAGGTGGTTCTAGACAGCCAGGACAGCTTCACTCAGGGCAAGTCCTGCCTGACCAACCCTGTGACCTTCTGTGTGATGGAATGACTCTGTCAGTGGGCAGGGGAAGGGCTACAGATGTCATTTATCTGCACTTCTGTAAAGCCTTTGACAGGCTCCCTCCTAACATCATTCTCTGTAAGCTGGAGAGAGATGGATTTGATGAGTGGACTGTTAGATGGATTAGAAATTGGTTGAATGGTCACATCCGGAGGGTAGTGCTCAATGGCTCAGAGTCCTGATGGACATCAGTGACAAGTGGTGTCCCTCAGGGATCTGTTTTGGGACAAGTGTTATTTAATATCTTCATCAATGACACAGAGGGATTGAGTGCACCCTCAGCACGTTTGCAGATGACACCAATCTGAGTGGTGTGGTTGCCACAACTGAAGGATGGGATGCCCTCCAGGGGGATGAACAAGCAAGCATGAGAAGTGGGCACATGGGATTCTCATGAGTTTTAACAAGACTGAGTGCTGGTGCTGCGCCTGGGTCAGGACAACCCCAGGTATCAACCCAGGCTGGGGATGAACAGATGGAGACCAGCCCTGCCCAGAAGGACTTGGGGGTGCTGCTGGGTGAGAGGCTGGACATGACCCAGCCATGAGCACTGGCAGCCCAGAGAGCCAAGTGTGTCCTGGGCTGCATCCAGAGCAGCGTGGGCAGCAGGGAGAGGGAGGGGATTCTGCCCCTCTGCTCTGCTCAGGTGAGACCCCACCTGCATTGCTGCATCCAGCTCTGAGGTCTCAGCACAGGAAGGACATGGACCTGCTGCAGTGAGTCCAGAGAATGACCATGAAGATTAGAGGGATGGAGCACCTCTCCTATGAGGAAAGACTGAGAAAATTGGAATTGTTCAGCCTGGAGAAGAGAAGGCTTTGGGCTGACCTAATTATGGCCTTCCAGTAGCTGAAGGGAGCTTACAAGAAAGCAGGAGAGGGACTTTTTTACAAGAGCATGTGGTGACAGGACAAGGTTACTGTAGTGGGTTAACCCTGCGCACCCACCAAAGCCACTCTGTTGTTCCCCTCCACAACTGGACAGGAGAGAATATAATGAAAGGTTCATGGTTGAGGTTAGGTCTGGGAGAGAGATCACTCACCAAATACTGTCATAGGCAAACCAGAGTTGAATTGGGGATATTAACTGAATTTATTACTAACAAAATCAAAGCAAAATAATGCAAAGTAAAATAAATCTTAAAAACACCTTCTCCCCTACTCTTTCTTCCTTCCTAGTCTCTACTTTCTCCCCCACCAGCAGTGCAGGGAGATGGGGTCAGTTCATCACTCATTGTTCCTGCTTCTGCTCAGGAAGAGGAGCCCTTCCCCTGCTCCAGTGTGGGGTTCCTCTCACAGGTGACAGTCCTCCGGGAACTTCTTCAACATGAGTCCATCCCATGGGCACCAGTTCTCCACACACTGCTGCAGTGTGGGTCACTCTTCCATGGGGTGCAGTCCTTCAGGCACATCCTGCTCCAGCATGGGTTTCCCCTTGGTTTGCAACCTTCTCTTGGGCATCCATGTGCTCCAATGTGGGTCTCTTCCATGGGCTGCAGGTGGATCTCTGCGTTCCCATGGACCTCCATGGGCTGTGGGGGAATCTCAGCTCCAGCCCCTCCTCCACTGACCGTGGTGTCTCCAGAGCTGTTCTTCACACGTATTCTCACCCTGCTCTTCTCTGGCCACAATTACATCTGCACAATAACTTTTCTTTTTCTTAAATGTTTTATCACAGAGGTGTTACCACCATTCCTGATTGACTCAGCCTTGGTGAGCATCAGGTCCATCCTGGAGCCACCTGGCATTGGCTCTGCAGGACATGAGGGAAGCTTCTGGCTGCTTCTTACAGAAGCCACCCTTGTAGCTCCCTCTGCTACCAAAGCCTGGCCACACAAACCCAATATAGTTGCCCAGAGAAGCTGGGGATGTCCCATCCTTGGAAGTGTTCAATGCAAGGCTGGGTGGGGCTCTGAGCAGCCTGGTCTAGTGGAAGGTGTCCCCGCCCATGGCAGGAAGCTTGGAACTGGATGATCTTTAAGGACCCTTTCACCCCAGGCCATTCTATGATTTTGTATGCATCTCCGAAGAGTTCCTGTGTAGCTAACTGGAGTTTTTGCCTGAAACCCTATGATAAAGCCTGGTTTTCTTATGGGAAGACTGGAAATCATTCCTCTAAGTCAGAAAACAAATGTACTGACAAGTGGAGATTGTTCTCTACCTGCTGATTGAAAAAGTGTGGTCTCTGATTAATGTAGGTAAAGGTTCTGGCAGAAAGGTAATTTTAAAAAACCCTCAACCCTTAAGTTTGTGCTAGAGAGCTGTTTTTTTTATAAGGGCAGCATTGCTGATACAGTGCACTGGCATTTGTGTGCTGACAAAGAAGTCAACACAAATTATATGCTCTTAGTAACTTAGTATTTTTACTGTGTCTGTTGGGTAATTGGCTCTGGTGGATAGGTGTTTTAAGGACAGGAATTCTAATTTTTTTTGTGTCCTTTTTTAATCTCCTTTTTTAAAAAAATACAGCCAAGTTCCTTTTGTGTTGTCTCTTTATAAGCTGTTAAATGATAGAAAAAATGTAAGTTTTAGATTTGCTAAGTATGGCTTTCAACTTTCTGTGTCTGTGTGGCCATCTAAGAAAAATGGTTTACTACTCTTGCTGATACTAAAATAGACAGTGGAACTCCACTTGGTAATACAAGTGTGGGTTTGGTTTGTTTGGGACTTTTAAGATTTGTGTTTATTGGATTTTTTTTCGCTCAATATAGTTTGAAGAACATTGTTCATAGCAGTGTTTTAGTGATCTGCCTGGTGTTGCATAAAATTCAGTATAAAAGATCCTACACCAAAACCATTGAATACATTGTCCACTTTAAATTTCATGTACTGAAATGCTTCTTGTGTTAGCATATGGTAGTCATCTAATAATGAGTACAAATTTCAGACTTTTTTTCCCACCAGTGGATGTCTAAAATGCAAAGTTACTGTAGAAACTCTTCTTAAAAGCAACAGACAGTAATAGGCTGGATAGGCCAGTAAAAGTTTTACATATGTGATTGGGGTTTATTGAAGCTTCACTTACTAATTTGTCATTAAGGATGGTTGGGCAATGTATTTATTTGTCAGGCAGCATTTTTAATTTCTTCATAAGGCATGGTAAGATCTTGAAGGAAACTTGGCATTTTGCTGTCCCAGGATTTGGTGCCTTTGTATGAGCCATTGCATACTAGATGGCATACTGAATGACCTCTGAGTCTTCAGAATGATTCATCAACAACTACTTCACCTGTCTTCCGGATTAAAAAAACACATTGTTATTCTTTCTTTTTTGGGTTTAGAAAAGTTTTAGGCCATCTTTTGAAAACCAAAACCATCCTTGAAGGAGAAGTTGCAATATTTGCTTCCTGTAGATTTAGTCTGGTCTCCTACATCTAGGGTTGAGGTGTCCCGCTATTTTGACTACTGTCACAGCATATATCCCCTTCACTTCATACCCCACCATCACCTTGGTAGTCTTTTACCACTGTGGTGAGCCATCATAATGCTAAGTTATTTATAGCTAAGTAAATATGCTACTGGAAGATAAATTGACTTAAAATATAGCTCCATGTGTTAGAACTTTTGATCCAAATCGGTCTTATTCACAGCTGTCCTAATAACGAAAAGTATTATTTCAGTTTATATTCTGTAATGTCAGAGGAATAGAAGGAGGACCATTGCAGCTTGCTTTTTTTGTTTTGGAGTTTTGAGGATGTTCTTCACCATCCTTGCATATGGAAATGAGGCTAACAATAAAAAGGAGAGCCAAAGGCTAACGAGACATGGATATGGAGAGAAAATGCAATGAACACAAGCTATGTTAATTAAATATGTTCTCAGTGTGATAAAGGGAAAAAAAATGAGGCAGGAGGTAGGAGAGGAGACTGAAATAGGATAAAAAGACAAGGGAAATAATGTAGGGAAGAAGGACCACTCAAAATCAAATTGTATTAAACCCAAAATCTTCAGTCTTTGTATATAAAATTTCATGATTAAGTAGCTATTAATCATCATGAACCTTGAAGCACTGTTAAGAAAACATGCATTCTGTTTGGTGATGTGAGGTTAATTCCTAGAAAAAAATCCCAACAAGATAAATTTTTCCCCTGTATGACTGTAAAATTTCAAGAGTATCTTTTTCTGCTGGCTTCTTAATGCAGCGTCTTTGCAGATTACCTATTTGAATTTTCATGTGTGTATGAGATGAAGGGTTCTAAATGAATGTTCTGAACCAACTATAAATTAGTTGAGCAAATGATGCGTGCATGGAAAGCACTAATGTGTAAATGTGGAAGTGTATGAAATTGCTCCGTGTAGAGAAGTTTGCACAACATAGTAATGTGTTGTGTTTTTCCTGCAGATGTCCTCCTCGAACCTTTTTGCCAGCACTGTGCAAAATTTTTCTTGATGAAAGTGCTCCAGACAATGTACTGGAAGTAACAGCTCGTGCCATAACGTATTACCTGGATGTATCAGCTGAATGCACCCGTAGGATTGTGGGAGTGGATGGAGCTATCAAGGCACTTTGTAATCGTTTAGTAGTTGTTGAACTTAACAACAGAACGAGCAGAGATTTGGCTGAGCAATGTGTGAAGGTAAGTATACTTAAGAACCTCTTGTTTTTAAGAAGGAATTGGATAATTTGCTGTTTCCAAAGAGCTTGCTCATGTTCCAATCCTATTAATTTTATTAAAATGTGATGCAGAAACATGGACTGTGACAGAAGTGTACATGCTGACAATGCTGCTTTATCCTTACTCTGTCTGGTGCTCTTCACAGCTTAACTTTCTTTAAAAAAGAAAATCTAGAAAAGGAAACAAAAAAAATTAGAATAAATTTCTTGTTTATCTTGTATGACTAGAATGCTAATAGAATGCCAAAGACTATTTTTATGCTACAAAAGAAATGAAGAATTGCTCCAGATGCAGATAAATTACCTGGTATAAAAAAATTGTCTGCTGTCTCTTCAATAGCATAGATACAGCTCCCCTGCACCCTTGTGAAGTTTTTAGAGAAATTTAGAAGACCCTTACAATCTCTTATTTAAAGCATAACTCATGGCCATGTGGTAGCATATAGCTGGAGTTCTTGCTTACAGTGACATCAGAATTTATGCATTTCCTATTTACTAGTTCCGGTCTACTCAGAAGTGCATCACTAGGGTAATGGTGCTCTTACAAGTTTCAAAACTCTTGGTTGTGTGTTTCTCCCAGGATGAGAGATTATTACCCGTCTTATGAACACCTGTTACGACCATCCCTTTGGGAGATGTTCCATGTTTTTGAAGAAAGCTGTAACTACTAACTACCAGAGTACTGGAGGCTTTGGCCTCTTCTGGGTGTTGAGGAAGAGAGAGATTTTTCTTTTTTCCTGTTGTTTCATTTCTTAACCAGTTCTGTAGATGGATATAAATATTTGACTGTGGATATAAATAACTGATTTTTGTGTGTTCATTCAAGTTAAATTTTGTTTTGTCACAGGTGTTAGAATTAATCTGTACCCGTGAGTCAGGAGCTGTGTTTGAAGCTGGAGGGTTGAATTGTGTTCTGACATTCATTCGTGACAGTGGACACCTTGTTCATAAAGATACTTTGCATTCAGCTATGGCTGTAGTATCCAGACTCTGTGGCAAAATGGAGCCTCAGGATTCTTCATTAGAGATCTGTGTGGAATCACTGTCTAGTTTATTAAAACATGAAGACCATCAGGTAATGTAATAGTTGGCTCAATGTGCTGTGAATTTAACTTTTGTTAAGTTTAATAAAGAAATTACTAGGTAACTTTATATAACCTCCCTCACTGTGTGTTTACATAGAAGGTGTTATATTTGGGTATTAATATAGTTTCCTTTATAGTTGTAATGATAAGAGAATAAAAACACTGCTTAGTGTTTGACTCTGAGTGCCGGTGTTTGAATATAGTCTTATTTAACCTCTGAAAACTGTACTGAAAAATATCCTGTAACTTTTTCCGGTGCATTTTGAGACACTTTCTGAAGTAGTTATTGTTCTATGACTGTACCTCAATCACTGTAAAATTGAGCATAGGTAAGAGACAAAAATGAATGTGGTTTGTATTTCTTTTGCCAAACTAAGAGAGTCAATAAAAACATCCGTAGTCAATGCTGAAGTATTACACTGAAAGCCAGCTTAAATGGTACTAGTAGAGATGCTGCTCCATTTCTTTATTGAAGTTTTACTAACTTGAGTAGTCCTTGTAAAATCTAGAAAATTAATCCCAGAGGAATTATCTTTCTACTATTAGAATACTTTTGTGTATGTCATACAAATGTTTTGGAATAGCCATTTAGCCAAATTCTTACTGTAGCCTGGCCAGGCTTCTTGTCCATACCCAGAACTGAGTCTCCATTTCACTCCCACCTCTGTCCTCATTCCTTTCTCTACATGCACGCATCCAGCCTCCAGTCTGGTTTTCTAAGTACATCATATTTGGGAAACTAAATTTCTTGCCTGTGAGATAACTTTGTAAAAATATATTTTTAGATCTGAAAAGTTGGCAGGGGGCTGTCATACACTAACCATTTCAGAACATGCTAACATTTTTTTTAGCTATTAAGTAATTTTATTAGTACACTAATCATCTGAGGCAAGCTAATCTTGAAATTCAGACCATTAAGTCTGTAGTATTTTAGCTGTTTCCCAATTTATAAATTGTTAGAGAAAAGCAGTTGCTGGGGCTGTTGGGGATGTGAATGAGAGTTCAAATTAACCTAATTGTTCAGCAGTTAAGCTTAAAGATAAGTGTGTTTAAGATTGGACCCAGATGATAGGAAATAAATCTGTACTGGTATCCTTGAGAACTATGTTATGCATGAAACAAGCCTCAGGATTACAGTGGATGTTGGATGTGTATTATGGATTTGTCCAGTAATGTCCCTTTCCAAATTTTGTGGCTCCCCACCTTGTCCTTTTGCACTCTTGGGTTTGGTTGCTTTTTGTGTGGGCTGCCAGTTAGTAACACCACTTGAGGGATGAGTTCAGACCAGATGAATGTGGCTCCAAGAACAGCTTATCTGTAACTTCGGTTTTTTTAACCTTTGTGTTACTCTTGCAATTTGGGAGAAGAAATGTAAATACTTTCCAAATACTCTTTCGCTTTGTAAACTGATGCCACTAATGCAGTGTGTTAAACAAGTGAACTTTCTTGTGTATTTTTGACAGCTGTTATGGTAAATATCTATAAAATATATGCAAATAACATAAAGATTGGCAGAATTGTTTATCTGTATTGTCAAAGAACTGGAGCAAAATGCCAGAGAACATGGACAGTGACCATTACACATTAAAGAAAAAAATCCATTGCAAAAGAGTACTGATAATTCAGAATGTTTGGCATGTACAGACCATACCAGAAGTCTGCAAACTTAATGGAGATTTAAGATTTTTGTCTTCATGAAATCTGGCTAATACTCTAATCTTGTTCTGTGTATTAATGAATAACTGTCTTGGAGTACTTGGTCTGTAGTGATTCAGAGTTTGGTTAGAGAATAGGTATCATGGGGTGGTTTTTCTACTGTTTCTTGACATCAGTCTTGTTTGCTACCGTACATCTTTAAAGGCAAGTGTGCCTGAAGCAAGTTATCTCGATAGGCCTGTGCAAACCTCCTGATCGGAAAGACCGAAACTTTTAGTATGTAGATAGAGAGATGTTAAAGGCAAAACCTTCCTTTATTTTGACACGGACATGAAAAGATGTTGGATCCTTTCCTGGGCAGTTGGCCAGGAGTATTTTTTGTTGGATTGTTAAGAGGATTGTCAGTAAGCCTTGTTTACACAGTGTCACTGGGGTTTTTTGTGTGTGGTTGGTTGGTTGGATTTTTTCCTCCCTTTTGTGACAAACCTAAATTTGGGAATTTGTATTTTGTTGTCACAAAAATTCTTGTGTGTCCCTGTGTCAGGTGCTCAGTGTATCATCTGAGTTATCTAAGAGTAAAATTTGCTTTTCCCAGTTTGTCCGATTTTTGGGCTTGGTCCAATTGAAAACTTTCTTGTGCTTGAGAGAAATACGTAGACCTTTAAATATAACTTGAATGATCACGCTTCGCTGTCAGTGTAATACTTTGTGAGTTTTCAGTTGGTGCATCATTTAATGGCTCATTTGATAGCATTTATTTTAATAGAAGCACCAAATTAATGTAACATTTTAATATTAGTAGAATATTAACTATATATGTAAAAATATGTATTTTTTTACATACATGGTATAATATTAGGATATTTGGTATTCTATAAATATAGAAGATAAAACTGCAAAGAAATTTTTATCTTCATTGTTCCTTGAGCCACAAGTTAGAAATTCAGTAAATGTGTGAAAGCTAGGAAGCAAATCCTCATAGTGCAATTTCTTGCTGTTTCGGGGGGTTTTCTGGTGTGTGTTTGTTTTATTAGTAGAAGGCTACTTTAATAGTTTCTAACATTGGAACTACCAGAAGGTTAAGTACTCTCTATTTCAATACCAAGCTGTGGGTTGGTTTTGATTCTTTTTCAAACTATTGTGAGAATGGACAATTGCTAGTGGGAATTATAAATCCTGCATCTGTATTTCCTGTAACAAGAAGATCTATAACTAAAAATTCCTTAAAAAGGGCTTCCAACATGTATTAATTTAACAATATTGTCTTAAAGTGTGTTTTTCTAGGTTGATTTGGGTTTTTGCTCATATAGGTAAGGACATGTTCATAAAGCTGATCCTCAGAAAGTTTCCTTTATTTTTATATATGATCAACAGAGAGAAAGAGGGGAAAAAACACAGCAACAGTACAGTCCTTTAGTGAGCAGTTCAGAGCACTTGTTGGGTTCTAACTCTGAGTTTCTGGCCGGACTCCTCCTTTCATTGACTTCTAAGGGAACATGGGGAAATCAAGTTCTTGTATGTGTCCTGTATTCTTGTGGATATCCTCTTAGCATCTTCTTATTTAAGTAAAAGATATTTCATCAGTTTTTCTTGCACATCTTTCTTAGGTTTCAGATGGAGCTTTGAGATGCTTTGCTTCATTAGCTGATAGATTCACACGGCGTGGAGTTGACCCAGCTCCATTAGCTAAACATGGATTAACTGAGGAGTTGTTATCTCGCATGGCAGCTGCTGGTGGGACAGCATCAGGACCATCTTCAGCTTGCAAACCTGGACGGAGTAGCACTGGAGCACCATCTACCGCTGCAGACTCTAAATTAAGTAATCAGGTGTCAACTATTGTAAGCCTGTTGTCAACCCTGTGTAGAGGCTCTCCAGTAGTAACACATGTAAGAAATTATTTTATGCTACAGCTTTTGTTTTCATGGGGCTTCTCCCTTTGTGTACTTCAATATGTGCAAGATTTATGTTGCTATTTTATATGTAGATATTCATATTTGTAGATTTTATATATATATATATTTACATGTGTGCACACACACGTACACCTAAGTTATTTTTAAAGAGGGGAAAAAAAGGAAGCATTTCATTTGGAGATTAAACCCAATTCTGATAGTATTTTCTAAAGCCCTGTATATTTTTTATTGTTCAGACTTTTAATTATTTCCAGGATCTTCTAAGATCTGAACTTCCAGATTCTATAGAAAGTGCGTTGCAGGGTGATGAGAGATGTGTACTGGATACCATGCGGTTAGTAGATCTGCTTTTGGTGCTACTGTTCGAAGGAAGAAAAGCCCTACCAAAATCTAGTGCTGGATCTACAGGCAGAATCCCAGGATTGCGAAGACTGGATAGTTCTGGGGAACGTTCTCATCGGCAACTGATAGATTGCATCCGCAGTAAGGATACTGATGCACTAATAGATGCTATTGACACAGGAGGTAAGCAAAAATACTCTGAAAAAGAAAATGAGATGCTTGCTTTATCTTTGATTTTTATAATCTGTGGTGTCATAACAAATGCTTAGGTAATTCCTTGAAAATATTTTTATACAAGTTCACTTACTTTGTTAAATACTCAACAGCTCTTGTTGGTAATCATACCTATGCCACGTTTTTTTTATTGCAGTTAAGAGCATAGATGCTTCTCCAGAATTATTGAGAATGCTTAATTTTTGTAGGACCTGCTTTTTATTTAAAGAATACTGTTGAACTTTAGTTAGTTTATAGTTGTGGGAACTTTAACTATTTTATTTAATTTTATCTTTCAGCTTTTGAAGTAAATTTTATGGATGATGTAGGACAAACTCTTTTAAACTGGGCCTCAGCTTTTGGAACTCAGGAAATGGTAAATTAGATTTATAGACCCTTAAGAAGTTACATTATTTATGTAAGTAAAGAATAAAAAACCTAATTTCCATTTTCTTGTGTAACAGGTAGAATTCCTCTGTGAAAGGGGTGCTGATGTTAACAGAGGTCAGAGGTCATCCTCATTACATTATGCAGCATGTTTTGGAAGACCTCAGGTAGCAAAGGTATGATTTAAACTGACCCTTAGGATGCCTTACTGACTTTTCATCTTATTCTGTTCCAAATGTCTTCAATGCAATATGTTGGATACATGCGCTGTCAAATATTTACACATTCTTTGCAGTGTTTATCAAAACACAGATTTTTCATTATAATAGAGCAGTAATGAATAAAAGTAGTTTTATATTAGCTCTACAGATATAAAAAGCACAGAATACTTACAAGCACAAGAAGACTGTAGGAATCATGTATGAAAAACACATTTGCTACTTTAGAAGAAGAAACCATAATTTTTTTTCATACATAAAAATATTTGTTTTCAGACTCTCTTAAGACATGGTGCAAATCCTGATTTGAGAGATGAAGATGGGAAAACTCCTTTGGACAAAGCTCGGGAAAGGGGGCACAGTGAAGTAGTAGCTATTCTCCAGTCTCCAGGTGAGTGCAATTTTTAATTCCATAACACCTGCTATAGTAGAAATGCTGATATATGTTCAGTCATGCAGTTATTGGAATTTTACTATATTAAGGTTATTAAAAAAAAAGAATTGTGACCAACCTTTCTTAACCCATAACATATGCATAAAAACCTTAGTATTTTAAAATGTTGTAAAATGAGGGGAATTACCAAAGAAATGATTAAGTGGGCATGAACAGTGCCAGTTGTCCTGCTCTTCAGCTGTGGAATTGGGCTAGAGTAGGATTTTGTTGTGGATTCAGAGCGTGTCAGCCTTGGTAGCTTCTCTGGTATCCTTTCTTTCTACATGGGAACTGCACTTTCACTGTTCTTGAGAATTCTAGTGCCACAGGTGATACTTGCTATTAAATACTTTATTCAGGAAGTCATGCATGTGTAAATTTTACATTTTTAGGAATGTATGTTCATGTTCAGGTGCTTGGATATTAGTAAAGAAAGCTTCAATGTCTTGAAAGGTTTTTTGTTTGGTTTGTTGATTTTTGCAATTGAATGTATTTGGGAAAAAAAATTTTCCAGGGGATTGGATGTGTCCTGTCAACAAAGGGGATGAGAAGAAAAAGAAAGATGCAAACAAGGATGAGGAAGAATGTAATGAACCCAAAGGAGATCCAGAAATGGCACCCATATACTTGAAAAGACTATTGCCTGTGTTTGCACAAACATTTCAACAAACTATGTTGCCTTCAATAAGGTAATTATCATGATAGACAATTTATTAATACACACTTTAAAAAGCCAAAGTAAATCTAAAAGTTTAAATAATGCTAGTGACAATCATTTTTCTGTTTGAATAGAAGTGGTTTTTTGGAAAGTGTTGCAAGAGTGATTTTTACTTATCATTTTAAGCAGCATTTTTTTCCTTTCGGGGGGAGCGGTGTGTTGGAAAAAACATGGTTAGTCATGGGAGACCAGAGCGTACCTCTTGAATGTAGCAGCATGATGAAAGAATGCTATGTTCATATAGTATATTGTATACACTGTGCATACAGGATTTGGTTACAGCTGTTTGTAGCCACTGTAATGAAAGTTGTAATTTAGTAGAGGAAAACAAAAAAATGATGTCAAGATACATTCATTGGAAAATCATCAAGACTAGAAAAAGCTGCTTTTGAAGGTTTTAGAAGACTTACTAACAGGTTATCAACCAGAGAAGATGCTCTTTGTAATTCTGTTGAATTGCAAAAATGTAGCCTTGATTTGTTACTTATAGAGGAATACTGTGCATGGCATAATGGTTGTGATAAATTGCATCTGATCATAACCTCTTAGCCTTTTATACTGCAAATATGACATTTATTCCAATCTCTTATTTATGTTCCCAGTGTTTACAGGTACTTTGGGTGAAAATGCAAGATAAGAAAGGCCTCTAGTGGAGAGAGACTCCACATGAGCTGATGATAGAAAGCTTAAATTAGGTCATTTTACTTGAAGGAAATAAGAAACTATGTTAACAGTCTGATAATGATTAATTGTTGTTGCAGGTTGTGCAAAGAAGTAGTTGGCTCTCTCCTTGAAAGTTATCTTTATGAATCAGAAAAATTATGTTTTTAGAAGTCAGCCAAAAAAATTCGTCTTTAACCCTACAGGAGTTTCCTCTCAAATTAATTATGGTTCTTGGTGTGGGAAGCTGCATGATCTCATAGTACTTTCAGAGTTAAAAATTATAGGGATCTCAAAACATGGGAAATACATGACTAAAATGAAAGGCTGGATACCTCTGAGGGTGACAAAGTGTGCAGAAGTGAATTGCCAGCACTAAAAGTGGATATAGACAGGACATAGAATAGGTTTACCTGGGAAAGGGTTGAGGAGAGAAGTATATATTAGATGGACAGCGCCGTCGAATCAAAAAATACCAGAGGTGCTTTATTCTTAGAGATAATCCAGGGCTTACTAACAATAACTAATTTTGGTACCAATAACAAGAACTGAAACAGATTAAATTTCTTGTGTTTTGAAAATATTCATAAATAGAGTACAAAAGGAGTTTTTTCTTGAACCTTTTTATTGCTTTAATTATTGCTTGCTTTATCATTGTAAGAACCGGTTTTTTTTACAATCTTTTAAAGGAAAGCAAGTCTTGCGCTCATTAGAAAAATGATACATTTTTGTTCTGAGGCGCTGCTGAAAGAGGTTTGTGACTCTGATGCTGGCCACAACCTGCCCACAATACTGGTTGAGATAACAGCTACAGTGCTTGATCAAGAGGTAGGAAGAAAGAAAATGTTATCCTTTATGAAACCAGTACAAAAAAGGGAGTTATACTCAGTGATTCCATGTACTTTGTTAATAAGTAACCCTAAAACTTTTATGGTGTCCCTCTGTGACCACATGTGAAGTTCAGCATGTAAAGATATATTTAATATATATATTTAATTAACATATATATTTATTTAATTTATAATTGTAAATTTAATTAATTAATTATATTTAATTAATATATATATATATTTAATTAACAAGATCTCCTTTGTTATTTTCTTTTCATCCCAATGTATTACAGGATGATGATGATGGCCATTTGTTAGCCTTGCAAATCATAAGGGATTTAGTGGATAAAGGTGGTGATCTTTTTCTAGACCAACTGGCTAGACTTGGTGTAATTAGTAAAGTGTCAACTTTGGCAGGACCATCGTCTGATGATGAAAATGAAGAGGAGTCTAAACCTGAGAAGGTAAGTGTATGGAATTTATTTATTTGCTTTATTTGTTACTGTAAAACCGACACTTCTAGTAAAATGTTTATTGTTACAAAAATGGACAGGGCAAGGTAGGATATTAAATTAATGCTTATTGTATGCCACATGTTTTAATTGTTTTCTTCTCTACCTTCATTTTCTGTTAGCATATTATCTGCTGAGTTTTCCTATTTATACTTCTTGTGGTCAAGTTGTTTGGCACTTGATTTTGTTCAGTGTTTGGAAAGTGACTAGTAACAAAGTGAATCCTTCCTGAAGTATTCATGTCAGAAGTGTATCTTTTTTGATGTTCATGCATCAAATAATTCCAGATGTTTTAAATGTTGTTATGAAATATATTAAATATATAAAAAAGAAAATAATTTTCTGCTTAATGAAAGCCGTAAGTACATATTGAAGTTATTTATCAATTTCCAAGTCTTGTTGCCAGTCAGATGAACTGAATGGATAACAGACTTCTTCTGTTACCAATTCAATTAAATTTATAGTTAAATCTTAAGTGTATAGTTAAACTTAATTACTGTGGGGTTTGGGTTGTCTGGGTCTTTTTTGGGAGGGGCGCTGGTTTTGTTTTTTGGTGGCTAGATACTAAACATCATCTGGACATGGTCCTAGATAACCAGTCAGATAACTGAGCAGGGTTTGGACTAGATGGCCTCCAGAGGTTTCTTCCAACCTCAGTCATTTTGTGATTCTTTTCTCACAATTCAAGTTTTGAACAGAGGTGAATGTTGCAGGCAGTAAGCTGTTGTTATTGTTGAGTAGATAAAGCTATATGTGAAAGGAAACTTCTAGGAAGTATATTATTCTATTAAAGAATACTTTCAAGGATACGTCTTGCAGGAGTAGTATAGTTCCTACACTTTTGGTTTGAATAATTCTTCTCTCCTAAAGAGAGAGAAATCTCCTCCTTTTAAAAATGTCCGTGGTTTTTATGTGTTGGGGTTTTTTTGGTTGTTTGAGGATTTTTTCCTTTTTTTTTTTTCAATGGATTGGAGATTTTTGTGGTTCATGTTGTTGCTTAATACAATGTTATTGCAGGAGGATGAACCACAGGAGGATGCTAAAGAACTGCAGCAGGGTAAACCGTACCACTGGAGAGACTGGTCAATCATTCGGGGAAGGGACTGCCTTTATATCTGGAGTGATGCTGCAGCCCTGGAGCTATCTAATGGCAGTAATGGATGGTTCAGATTTATCTTGGATGGAAAGCTGGCCACAATGTATTCCAGTGGAAGCCCTGAAGGAGGATCCGATAGTTCAGGTAGATTTTTTACAATTCAAGTCCAGGTTAAGTTTTGAGACTGTTACATTTGTTTATATAATTTGATTTGAGCTATTTTGTTTTGCAGGAATTGGCTTACTAAATAGTAAAGGATGTAAACAGGTGGAAGGTGGTCAGTTAATTGTGATGCATTTTATCAGATAGCATGTGGCCATAACTTGACTTTCTTGGTGAATTGTGTTAAGTAAACATCTTGCCAGTAAAAGTATATTAACTTTTTGTTTTGATTCTTCTCCATGCGTACTTAATTTTTTCACCCCAGTCATTAAAAGCACTTTGTAGTGGCCATCCCAGGAAAAGCAGGTTGAAATGGTGATTTGTTGTTTGCTTCTAGCTAGCAGAATGAATTTGCATGTGTTTGAAGACAAAGTAATGGAAAGTTTCTCATCGAGATTGGGAAACAAATTACAGTGTCTTAATTGTTTGTTGGAGAGAGGATAAGGGAACAGACCTTATGCACTGGCAATGCACAGCCGGTTCTGATTTTCTGTACAGAATACACAACGGGTTCTAGATGCAGAAACAACCCTCCTTTTATTGTTCCATCTTTTTTTGCAGCAGTTCATGCATTTATGAACCTGCAGACATAAAGTGCTTTGCAATATTATTATGTTTTCAATTATCTTTTCAATATTGGGTGAAATAACAGAACATATTATGATTCAGGATGGAAATGAAGTATTAATGACTTCATGCATCAAGTTTGGGGCAAGAAGACAAAATGCAATATAGTATTTCTGATTATAATGCAGCTGGAAACCACTTTGAGATTTATTGATTTTTTGGTCAGAAAATGTATCTTTGCATTCTTTTTAATCAGGTTAATACCTTAAAAGGTAAACAAGTCCTATGTTAAGATACTTGTTTATCATATAATACAATTTTGAGAAGATCCATGAAGATAATTTTTTTAATTCTCATAGCCCCTGGATGCCAACTTTTTTTTTTTTTTTACTTCCCAATGGTCTGGGCAAGGGGATGAGGCTATTTCTGCACAAGATGAGTGGAATGGGGATAGCTCAGATGAATTTGGAGTGAAGGGAACTTAAAAGAGAAGTCAGATTGAGCATTTAAGATGTTATTTCAAATCAATCTTTTGAAAAAGATTGAACAAATCCCAAGTTTTTTAACAAGATGCCTAGTCTGGATATCATGGAGGGACAGGAGCTAAATGTAGGATTAAATGAGGCTTTTTGCAATATGTAGTCAAATAGACATTTACTAAGATTGCTGATGTTGCAGTGCCATTTGCCTGAACTTTAACCATGAGCTCTAAGCATGTGCAGCAGCCTTTTTTACTTAAGAAATTAATATTTGTTAACTAAAATACTACAGTACAGTATAGACTCAGAATAGTATCTTTAAGTCCTGAACTGTACTATATGTTCTGCTGTCCTAAATCATTACTGATTAATCTCATGGTAAACTTTTTAGTAACTTCACAACTGGCAAGAATATGAGGGTTGAGTAGTGAAATCTGTTAGTGTGTATTGCATGATGAAAGTTGGAGTGGGTGGGCAAGTATATATACTGTGAACAGTTTGGAAGGTCTGTACTCACCCCTCTCCATATTAACTCTATACTTGTTTTGTTTGAATTTTTAGAAAAAAAAATTCAATGCAAAAATTGAAATTTAATGGTAATTCTGAAGCTTTAATAAAGTCTCAAAATTCTGTCCAAGGGAACCTGAAATTATTTCCAACCATGTATAAACAGAATACTTTCAGTGGAACATGCTATATAATAAATATATTAAAATGTAATTATGGAAATTTGAAATTAATTAACAGAATTTTCATTTGCATATCAAAACTCAAAATTATTTTTATAAGCCTTCTTAGTGTATGCTATGAAATTTAAGCAATAAAAAACATTGTGCCTCAAGTACATATTTATTTTTGCATTAATTTGCAATTTTGTTTTGTAAAAAATAGGCAGATTTAAAAAGCCTAGAGCTTGTCATTGCAGCAGAAGGAAAACAGCAATTTTACAAATGTATAGACTACAAAAGTTGTATTTATCAAATCAGTATGCTGAAAGACACTTCTTAACTTTGAAGCTGAGATATAATCTTTAATGAGGTGTTTCCATTTTTACGTTAAATGGAATTTTTTAAAAAATTATGTACTCAGCCTTTCAATGATTAAAATATAAATATATAATTTAATAAAAACTGTGGGTTTTTTTAAATAATTTTTTAAATTTCCTGTTTCTGAAAACTCCCTTTTGAGAATAGTTCGTGGTGGGCATACTGAGATTTTTTTTTTTTTCCATTTTTTGAAGACTAAAAATTTATAATGCATTTCTTTGATCTTCCTATTATAATTGTAATGATGAATTAATACATCTGAATTTCATCTTTCAGAAAGAGTTGCATTGTTGCATTGCAGCTTTGATGCGATTGTGGAATAGATCACTGTTGAAATACAGAAATACACTAAACCAAAATTTAGGACACTTTAAATTTAATTTTGCATTGAATGTACTGAGTTGTTTTGCTCTTGAAAAAACTAAGATACATAATGATGAAAGCAGTTGTTGGAAAAAACCAAATTTGTTTCTTTTTAAATAGAAAGTAGGAGTGAGTTCCTTGAGAAGTTGCAGAGAGCTCGAAGCCAAGTAAAACCATCTACCACAAGCCAGCCAATTTTATCAACACCAGGGCCAACTAAACTTACTGTAGGAAACTGGTCACTGACCTGTTTAAAAGAAGGAGAAATTGCTATTCACAATTCTGATGGTCAGCAAGCTACAATACTGAAAGAAGATTTGCCAGGCTTTGTGTTTGAATCCAACAGAGGAACAAAACATTCGTTTACGGCTGAAACTTCCTTGGGTAAGTATGTAGGTATGTGTTAGATGCAGGTAGGAACAAGTGTATATGAGAGAGTTTTATTTGTTGCTTTTCATACCTATGAAAAAATGTGACTTTTCTGAAATATATGCTGCAGGGTCAGAATTTGTGACTGGCTGGACAGGCAAAAGAGGAAGAAAACTGAAATCTAAACTGGAGAAGACAAAGCAAAAGGTTGGTGAGCATCTGTAACTTTTATATTTAGAATTTAATTGAGTTTGTCTTATAATATTATTATGGAGGTATAGTTTCTTCTTAGAGGATTAAAATCTCTGATTTCAACTAGACACAATTTTATGTGAGGCTTGAAGGGGAAAACATCAATCAGAATGAAGTACTTCTTCAGGTGCTTTTATCCAACAGTCTTAGTAAACTCTGTCCTCCTTTAGAGGAAAACTTTTTTTTTAAAACATAGGAAAATCCAATCTTCCTGACTTGCATTTGTATGATTCTGGAGGTTTTGTGGCTTGGTTTTTTGTCTTTATGGTACAAGAAAAGAAGTTACAGTCGATACTACAGTTGTGTCAGAGGCATATAATACTTCTGTTCATCTAGGTACCAATTTCAGACTGGGTATCGTGACAGGGCGCTGGAAGTGAACAGTCTGCATTGTAAAGAGTTGTGGTAGTGAAGCAAAATGAGTAAACACCCTCATTTTAGATATCTTTAAAATTCTCCTTTCTCCTCAAAATGAGGGGGGAAAAGGAGGAACTAAGAAATCAAGTATTAAGTTCTTTACAAAAAAACCCCACAAAATAACTACGTTCTGTGATCCACTTATACCAAGGACTCAGGCTAATCTTTAGTCTTGAACTGTCTTGCAGTTTCTAACAGTGCAGCCAATATATTCTGTACCTTATATCTGCAGCATTTAAGGACATATATCTTAGGAAATGTGACACTAAATTGAAAATTGAAATACCGTGTGTAAAATGATAATAGGTGGGATGATAAAAGAAAGGCAGTGCTCTCTTATACCTAAGATTGCACTGTGTAGTTCTGAAGCTTGTGTAATGTATTATTGTAGCACATATAATGATAGTGAAAAGGAAAGATTTTTGGGGAAATTTCTTACAAAAGAAAAATGTTGTTTAATAAGAGCTTATTTAATCTGTATCTTGTGTGAACCATACTTTGTAGAAAAAGTAATTCCTACTATAAGAGGTCATATAGGGACTTTGTGTGAATTGGTTTAAGGAATGTTGATAGGGCATCCAGAAACCATATTAAACCTGCTTAATTTTACATTTAAAAAGATTACCTGATCCATGATACAGTTCTAAAAGAAAGATTGACAGATTGAGAATCATACCTTTTCCTCCTACCTTTTCTGCTGTAACTTTAATACATGATGGTAAATTTCATTTCTGTCAGTAAGATTCTGTATATTTCCATTTATTTCTCCTGTACCTTTTTCCTTTTGCAGCCTTTGCCATTTCATTATGCACATGGGTTTTTATTCTTCCCTATTTGTCTGCCTGTCATGGACTTACTTTAAAAAACGATGACCAAGGTTGCAGTATCTAGGAGTAAAATAACAGTCTCATTACAGTAAGGTCTGACTTCCGATTATCAAAATCCATTTGTAGGTACGCACTATGGCAAGAGATTTATATGATGATCATTTTAAAGCAGTTGAAAGTATGCCTCGAGGAGTAGTTGTAACACTGAGGAACATAGCAACACAGTTAGAGTCTGCATGGGAACTTCATGCAAACAGGCAGGTAAGTGTATCTCCTTTATTTTTAATGTGTGACATCAGTGGAAATCACATGATGTTCTGACTAGTCTGTCATGATGTAAAGGAGAGTCGTATGTCTGTCTGCAATGTGGGGAGTTCTAATGCATGTATTACCTAGTTAGGTACTTTCCTAGGACATTATTTTTCAACTGAAGCAAGTGGACAGACATACCTTGTTTCATGATAATGATCTTTTTGTCTTTCAGTGCATTGAGGGAGAAAATACTTGGAGAGATTTAATGAAGACTGCTCTGGAAAACTTAATTGTGCTGTTGAAGGATGAGAATACTATTTCTCCGTATGAAATGTGCAGTAGTGGCTTAGTTCAATCGCTGCTGACAGTTTTAAACAATGTGAGTTTGTAGACATAAGTGTTTAGAGAAAAACTTTTTTAAAAAAGATGAAATGAAGGCATGTGCTGTAATTTGAAAGATCCGTTATAAATGTGTCTTTTTCCTGTCTTGGTGAAAATTGGGCAGACTTGCTCCAGTTACTGGTCTACATATTGAAGAAGATAAGCTGTCACAATAGATGACTTTAGTTTGAATGAGCCTTGAAAAATCTTTAAGTCAACTCTGGTCAGGTCTAATGGCTGATGATTAGCTTTTCACATACAGACTTTAAATAGGGAATTCAGTGAGACTACATAGATGGTTTTGCCTGTATAAAAATGAAATTAATTACTTTGTATTAAATGTAGCTTTTTTTTTTCCTCTTAGAATGTTGATTTAGATGTGAAACAAGACTGTAGTCAACTGGTAGAGAGGATAAACGTTTTCAAAACAGCATTCAGTGAAAATGAGGATGATGAAAGGTAAAAATAATACCAAACCAAGAAAATCCCCTTTGAAATTGTGAAGAAGTATGGTATGTTTAAAATAATTTAAAGACAAAGTACCTGTTCTTTCCATTTCAATGGAATAAAAAATTGATCTTACAAGGCAGCATCCAATATCAAAGTAGCAGTTGAAAATTTTTATCTCTAAGAGTCAATCTATAGAACATCTATTGACAATATAAAGATGACTTGTTCATCCCTGTGCAGATTGGTATCTTTCTTACTGTGCTGTAACCATGTGACTAGAACAGATACTGTTGGTAGAAATAGCATGCTGAGATAGTTGTCTCAGCGGGATCCTGTTTTCTGAGATACTGTAGAATTTTTTTCTTTGTTTTGTTTTGTGGTAACATAGTAACTGTTCTCTTTCACAGTCGTCCGGCAGTTGCATTAATTCGGAAATTGATAGCAGTATTAGAATCTATTGAACGTCTACCTCTCCACTTGTATGATACACCAGGATCTACGTATAATCTTCAGGTAAATGCACAGTGATAACAACATATCACACTGAGTGGTGCACAACTGAAGGCTGTATGTTACACACCTTGTCTGTGAGAATCATATTCTTGTAGAAGTGGATAGAATTAGGTAAAGAACAACCAAATTTTGGCATCTATTTCTTCTAACACGTAAATGCGTGGGTGTTCCTCTACTGTCACTTTAACACTGTGAGGTAAAAGTAAATTTTGATTGAAGTGATAGTGTGTTTGTTCTTTCTTTTGTCTTCAGGTATTGTTGCCTTTATATAGGAACATGCCCTCTACAATTACAAGACAGTTATTAGTAAGAACAGAGGAATGGGCTTTAAATATTTTAAGGGTCCCATCTAGGGCTGTATGTTCATTTGGTAATACAAGATTCCTCCAGGGTCAGCAGCTTCTTATGCAGGAATCTTGGCAGTTTGGCTAAGAATATTAATTGTTTTTTCCCAGTTTGTGTGGAGTCTTAATTTTTTTCTATTTGAAAGCACACTTCAGGATTTTGCAACATGGTAGAAAAGTATAAATATTTCTGTTTTCATGTAAAATGTCTAGGAAATAGTTGCAAAAAGTTGCAAAACCACTGTTGCTGTTCAGTATTTTTGAAAATAATTTTCAGTTTCAATATTATTGTATTTGCTAGTCAACAAATAAAAGCTATGAAGACATAGGAAAAGTGAGAAGCTGTTAGCTGAATGTGTAATTGAGTCACACATTGGTTGTCGTAGTAAGGGATTGTTTGGTTAATTGGAAAAAAAGGTAGTACTAGGAAATTACTTTTTAAAGCATTTCATTAGAATACAGTGCTTAAGTTGTGCAACAAAGATACTTGATAGGCCACTGAAACCTTTGTAGTGATATACACTGTTTTGTTAAAATTCCAAAACCTAAACAGGAGAGCCTATATTAATGTTTAGCTGTTCTTTCAGATATTGACAAGGCGCTTGAGGTTTCGTTTGGAACGTGCCTCGGGGGAAACATCTTTAATAGATCGAACTGGTAGAATGCTAAAGATGGAGCCATTGGCAACTGTTGAATCTCTAGAACAGTACCTCCTGAAAATGGTGAGCTACATACCACACACAGAGTTCACAAGGAATGGTTATATTCTGCTTCTTTAATATTTGATTTCTTTTCTTTCATATGTAGGTAGCAAAGCAATGGTACGACTTTGACAGGGCTTCATTTGTTTTTGTACGTAAACTACGAGAAGGCCAAACATTTGTGTTCAGGCATCAACATGATTTTGATGAAAATGGAATTATTTACTGGATTGGAACAAATGCAAAGTGAGTTTTCCAAAGCTAGATATTTTAAAGTCAGACACAATAAACCATAATCCATGAGGCAGGATGGGGACAAAGAATTCATAATGAAATGGAATTTGTTTTTTTCTTAGAAGTGGGAGTTATCTTTTAATCACAGAATTACATTTCTTCTGGATCTGCTTAAATAATAGAAAAATATGAGTCACTTGTGTTGAGAATTTGTTTGTATGCTTCCCTAAGAAGGTGAAGTAGTGGGTAAATTTGGGTCTTTGTTTTTGCTTGCCATGGTTCTGTGTGATTTTGTTGGTTTGGGTTTGTTTTTTTTCCTTTTGCTACAGTGTTTTATAAAACCCAAACAAAGTGATGTTTGGAACATATCTAAAGTTATCTAATTACCTAAAATTATATTGATGATTTTGGTTTGTGATAAACTTTATACACAATTTACAGTAAATGTCAAATGTTGCTGAAACCAGTTTTTTTAAGTAATAATTGAACAGTACATTTCTCTTTTTTGATACAGAACTGCATATGAGTGGGTAAATCCAGCAGCCTATGGATTAGTAGTGGTTACATCCTCAGAAGGAAGAAATCTGCCTTACGGTCGTTTGGAAGACATCCTGAGCCGTGACAGTTCAGCTCTCAATTGTCACACTAATGATGATAAGAATGCTTGGTTTGCCATAGATCTTGGCCTTTGGGTTATACCATCAGCATACACATTACGTCATGCTCGAGGTTATGGACGATCTGCTCTCAGAAATTGGGTTTTCCAGGTATCTAAGGATGGACAGAACTGGACTACTTTGTATACTCATGTTGATGACTGTAGTCTCAATGAACCAGGGTATGTCAGTGTATTTTATCACTTTTCATAAAACTGTGCGCAGTTAAAAACATACTTGACTGTGGGCTAATTTAATTTGTACTGTGGTTGTAATAATATATCTATCTAAAGAAGGGGTAGGTGACAAATTATCAAGGATGGGCTGGAGAACAAGTGATTCATAGGTTCTCAGTGTGTTTCACATAATGGCATTTGTGCTTTTCTATCACTATGAATTTTGCATTTTATTTTTTGACAAAATTGTAACACCAACACTCATCCAAAGTTTGACCCTGGTGTTATTAGGTTTATATATCTTGTAATATGCATACATGATCAGCACTGTGGGTTTTTTTGCTTTGGTACTAAGGTTTTTTGGTTTTGCCTTTTCTTTTTTCCCTGCTACCTGCCAACACCCCTTTCTAATAAACTTAAAGGTCTACAGCAACATGGCCTTTAGATCCTCCAAAAGATGAGAAACAAGGTTGGAGACATGTTAGAATAAAACAGATGGGAAAGAATGCCAGTGGGCAAACACACTACCTCTCCCTGTCTGGATTTGAACTTTATGGCACTGTGAATGGAGTATGTGAAGATCAGCTGGGTAAGAAAAATAATGTGTATATCCTATTTGCTCCTTTAAAATGCTAATGAGCATACAACATAAAAATCAGTGTAAAAAAGGAGGTTAACTTGTGCAGTTGAACTTGCTTAGAAATAAGCTCAAAATTATTGCCCATTCAATACTTTCAAGTCTTTTCAACTTACATTTCTTGTAGGAAAAGCTGCTAAAGAAGCTGAAGCAAATCTGAGAAGGCAGCGACGTCTAGTCCGTTCTCAGGTGTTAAAATACATGGTTCCAGGAGCTCGTGTAATCAGAGGAATTGATTGGAAATGGAGAGATCAGGATGGAAGCCCACAGGGTGAAGGCACTGTTACAGGAGAACTGCATAATGGTGAGCATGAGTTGCCTGAATTTATAAATGTCTGTTGCATTAGATCATGCAGAATGGGTAGTGTTAAAGTATTTCTTTTGTAATGTCTTGATAAAGTTGATAAAAGTTTTAAATACTTTGGAGGGAAGAAGCTTAAAATACTACAGTTGTTGGGGTCCATCTGTGAAATTCCATTTGAACGCATGAAAAAAATTCTTGCTGTAAAGGAAACTTTTATACAACTTTGGTTAATTAAAACACTAAACTGTTATTAAAATATGAAACTTATTTAGACATTTGTTACGAAGTATATGAAGGTGAGTGATGCAAGCTGATAAATTAAGCTTTGGGCCTGCAAAATCTATGATTAACTTCTTCATTTCTTCCAGCTGAGCATTTGCAATATTTTTCTTGACTTTTGTTATATCCTATACCTTTCCTACCTTGCAAGCTTCTTTGGGATCAAGTTTTTTTTTTTTAGTTAAAGCATGAAAATTTATTAACTTAAGGAGCAAAATAAACCCTGCAACACCCACGGAAGTCAGTGCTCAGTAAAAGTTAAGTTATTGAAGAGGCTCCAGGGGAGGTGATGATCTTGTCAGCTGAACATACTTTCTACCTTTTCCCTTCTCTTCCCCCTATTTTGAGGTGTATAAGACTTGCCTTGTTTCTGAAGCACCTTCAGCCACTCTTAGGTTCATTCTTTGTCAGACTTGAAAGTTTCTTGTAGTTTATTGAGGTGTCAGCTTTCAAACATGGAGAAGTCCAAAACACAGTCTCTTAAAATGATTTGAAACTGAACTTTATTTAAGATGTTCAGTATAGCTTGTAGGGAAGTCTTCAATCATCCATGTATTTTTATCAGATGCAACAATATCCATAGCTACATTATAATTGTGAAGATCTGAGGTGTTATTGGTGAGTAGTATTCTACCAAATCAGTGGTTTTATTCCTATGTTCCAGTAAAACTTTCCCACTTAACCATAGGTGAAATTGAGGTTCATTTATCAAATGGTGATGCAAACCATCTCATTCGTGTCCCAGCTTTCTTTCATATAGAATCTTGAAAATAGTATCTCATTTACTTTTTTGGTCTTTGTTCACAATTTTAGACAAATTTTATGTTGTTTTAGGCCTCTAATGATGGAGCAGTACAACTCTGAGTACATAATACGTACTTAAAATTTGTTCCGATTTAAAACCGCTTGTAATTAATACTTTAGGGAAAGGAACTATACAAAACAAAAACAGTTATTTAGTTATGCTTTGAAAAAAAATACCAGGTTCAGATATTCATAAAAGGGAAAAAATATACTCTCGAACTACAGTATGGAGCAGTTTTTTGTATTTGATAAAAAAGGCAAATAAATTGTAGAAGAAAAAAATTCAGATTTGCGTCACAATTTTATCCTTCAAAGGTTTAGTGACATGAAGCTACTCAGCTATAGCTCATGAAGAAGGAACTAAATCATACAAGAATAACATGATCTAAACCTGCTCATTTGGGGATGAGATGTCTGCTTATCATATCTTAAAACTTTATCCATTTTTAACTACTTTTTCTCCAGAGTGATATTTCTAAATAGCAAATTGCCTGTGATCATCTGTTTCAGTCTAGGAGTATTGACTTTTGGGTATTTGAAAGCTGAAGGTGCACCTGACAGTAATAAACGATTATTTTACTTGATATTAGCTCTCTTCTGTTTTAATAAAGAAAAGTATGTGTGTATCTGGACCTGATACTTGTTTTGACTTTGTCTGAGATTGCAGAAGTAGACTAAACTTTAGGGATTTCATTCTTGAAGGAAATGTGTATCAATTAAAATAGTTACATCAACATTTGTTGCAGTTAAGTGAGAAATACTAGAAGGGATTTTTTAGGTGACTCTTAGATCATGGTACATATTTAGACAAGTAAAAATAAATTTTGCCCCCATTTCTGCCCTAGTTAGCTAAATTTTGCATGTTACCCTCATTATTGCAGATTTATTATATTTAACTCTTAAGAAATTCTGCTACTCAAAATAATAATTTAATAAAGGAACTGAAGAGTAGCATTGCTTTGGAGTTTTGTTCTGGTCCCAGGCTAGTTTTTTTTCTATGAAACACATTCTCTTTGCAACCCTGAAATTTTACTTGAAGTAGCCCTTACCTGACTGCCATAAGACTTTTTTTATGAATAAGGAATGTTTGAGTCAGTATAACTTGCTGAACTAAAAAGCTGTGTATCAGTAAATTAATTCTTTCACTTTAAGAATAAGAAATCTCAAACTCAGTAGTTTCTTAACATGTCTTCTGTTGGGTAAATATGCTTATCCACAAGCATCCAACAAAGAAAAATGTTACTGAATGTCCTTGTAATAATTACAGCTTCTTGGTAGATACTAACAAAGTTACAATACATTTTAATATACATTTCTGTTATTAGAGAATCCAATTTTGATAAATGCTAATAAAATTTTGAGAGATCCTAGTAGGTCAGGTTCCTTCCTGAAGAAAACTTTATTTTCAGCTGGATTCTGTGACCCTGAAGATGAAGGTGGCAAAAATGAGCAGCCTCTAAATTGACAACATTGCAAAATACTAAATTGTTTATATTTAAATACTTATTTTTTAATTGGCTGTAAGGGTCACTTAGTGATTTCATTGATTCAGACATAGAGCCCTAATGAGAAGCTGATCCCACATTGTGGAGCTACTGTCTGACACGCCTCCTGTCTGCTTTCTGCTGGATCTCACAAACTCCTGTCCCTTTCCAGGCTGGATTGATGTCACCTGGGATGCTGGTGGCTCTAACTCTTACCGTATGGGCGCAGAAGGAAAGTTTGACCTCAAGCTTGCGCCAGGGTACGACCCTGACTCAGCGGCATCACCCAAACCTGTTTCATCCACTGTTTCAGGCACAACGCAGTCATGGAGCAGCTTGGTGAAAAACAACTGTCCAGACAAGACGACTGCTGCTGCAGGCTCCTCAAGTAGAAAAGGAAGCAGCAGTTCTGTGTGTAGCGTGGCAAGTAGCAGCGACATCAGCTTGGGCTCGACCAAAATGGAGCGGAGATCAGAAAGCGTATTGGAGCAAAATATAGTTTCAGGCACTGACGTCCATGAACCAATTGTTGTTCTGTCTTCCGCTGATAGTGTGCCTCAGGCTGATATAGGGTCATCTTCCAGTGCGAGCACCAGCACCTTAACAGCGGACATGGGAAACGAAAATGCAGAGAGGAAGTTAGGTCCTGATAACTCAATACGTACTCCTGGGGAGTCCAGTGCTATATCCATGGGAATTGTTAGCGTAAGCTCTCCTGACGTGAGTTCAGTCTCCGAACTGACTAATAAAGAAGCAGCTTCCCAACGACCTCTAAGCTCTTCGGCGAGTAACAGACTCTCAGTCAGTTCTTTGTTGGCTGCTGGGGCACCCATGAGCTCCAGTGCAAGTGTTCCGAACTTATCATCTCGAGAAACTTCTAGCCTGGAGTCCTTTGTACGAAGAGTGGCAAACATAGCACGTACCAATGCCACAAACAACATGAATTTAAGCCGGAGTAGCAGTGATAACAATACTAATACTTTGGGAAGAAATGTTGTGAGTACTGCAAGTAAGTAAGCAATTTTTATTTTTAGTTGAGGATTTTGTTTCTTTGGCTTTTGTTACACTTAAGTTTGGATTGTGTTGGCCTAACAGAGAAATGTACTTAGAGCAGCCTTGACCTTTTGTATACCTGTAGAACTCTTGAAGGACTCAGAGTTCCTGTCAGCTGAAAAGTGTTACATTGCCCTGTGATGTCAGATTACACTGTGGTACCCATCAAATAGAAAGAAATTTGAAATTGATGTCCATTACAGGTTTAAGAAGAGGGTATGGTTTAGACCAAGAAGTTGGAAGTCTAGCAACAGTAGCTAATGTCAGGTACTTAGGCTTTCTGCTCTGTGTAGATTTTGCATATTCACCTTATACATGCCAATTTCTATTATATTTCCATTTTCCTCAGGAAGGGCAGTTTATGCATATTGTGAAGTGTCTGAGTATAGGAGCTAAGAACACAGTACAAAGGAAAAAGAACTACAGTATAATGAAATGTTAGCAGATTCCTGATTCTGTCAAGCTACATAATATAATGTACTCTAATACTGTGTGTTTTCTAGAGATGGTATGGTCATTAAGGCTTAGATTCAGTGAACTGTTCAGGTGCATTAAATGTAAGGAAGTTTGTAGTTAACTGTTTTAAACGACATATACATGCTTAAACATTTGCATGTTCTCAGATTTTATGTAGGATCAAGGTATTAGCAAGGTAAGTTGTAAACCTGCTTGTTGCGAGTTCACTCTTTTTTGAGCGTGCTCCCATCAAAGTTGTTACTTGTCAGGTATTTTGTTCTCTGATGGTGATAGTATTTTAACCAGAGAACTGCATTTCATGAGGTAGGCAAGTTAGAAAAAGTGAAATTACCCAAGCTAGAAAAAACATAAATTTCTTGTTAAGCTTTCATGCTTGTCATGGTTGTTAGTGTAGCTGGTGAAGGGTTGGAGTGGCTGAGGGTTTTTTAGCCTGGAGAAAAGGAGGTTCAGGCATTATTGCTCTCTACAACTGCCTGAAAGGAAGTTGTAATGAGGTGGGGGGCAGCCTCTCTTCTCAGGTAAGAAGTGACAGGGGAGGTTTAGATTAGATACTAGGAAAAATTTCTTCACTGAAATCATGGTCAGGTGCTGGAATGGGTGGCCCAAAGCAGTGATGGAATCACCGTCCCTAAAAGTGATCAGAAGTTGTGTAGATGTGGCACCTGGGAATATGGTTTAGCAGTGAACATGGCAGTGCTGGGCTAACAGTTGGATTCAGTCTTGGAAGTCTCTTCCAACCTTAACAATTCTATGATTCTATGCTTCCTTATTTAGAAATGTGGTGTTTGCTTTTAGCATTTTTAAATGTTTTTAAATACTGAATGTTCTCTTTTTTTGTTGGGGGGGATTTTTTTTTTAATGTTGTTGATTTTTTTTTTTTTTACATTCATGTTGTGATACTAGGGGTGGGGCAGAAAGTCTTTCACAACCTGCAATAAAAATGTAAATAAGATACTCAAAGAAAGCTTGCCAGTAAACGATCCCCTTTTAGACAGATAGTGGCTCTGCTTCTGAAGTACTTTTGTATTGAGGGGAGAGAAAAGAGACCACCTTTGAAAAACATGGTAAAATATTTCAACAGCATATATAAGATTTCATGGATGTTTGATACCATACAGTGCAAAAGTTAGAAATAAGAACGGGGCAACTTAAAAATTTAATTCTGTGATAAAAATAGCCATACATTCTATTATCTTTCATGTAGGAATTATTTTGGTTTATACTTTTTATATGAATAGAAACTGTAAATGTTAACTCATATTGCTAAAAGAGATCAGAGACTAAATTTGAGCAATCTCACCAGAGTTCAATTAGAGCATTGTAAAAAGCTTGATTTTTTTTTTTTTTTTAATTTATTTATTTTTGGGGATTTTTAGCCTGTTCAGGTTAAAAAAACCCAACCAACCAAACTAAATACCAACCAAACCAAACAAAAAACCCCCACAATCAAACAAACCATGCACAACAACCCAACACCCCAAAAGTCAAGACTGAAATCATTGTTAGTGATGTAAGTCTTTCTGGACTTGCTGTACTGGTTCCATTGAAAACATCACTATTTGCCAGAAGCTAAGTGGTAGCTAGGGTAGCCGGTTTCAATTTGCTCTTGAATTCAGAGCAAACAGAATGCTGATGCTTAATATCTTTTTCTGTTTATTGTAACAGCAGAGAGTTTGCTGTTATTAATTAGCAGAGGGTAAAAGATGTGAATACTGAACAATGTATTTTCAAGCTCTTGAACAACAAAAGAGAAACTGGTTTTTCATTTTCGTGCTTTCATAGAGAAGAACATAAGCTTATTAACAACTCTAAATTTAAAATTTGCACTTTCCCTCATTATTACACTAGTGTTTCATACCCTCCCTGCATTGTTACATTTTTATTTGCAGAATGTTAGGTATGTTCTTAAGGGGCTGGGATGTGTGTAGTAGCTGTATGTAACAGAGAAGGAAAGCAGAAACAGTAACATTTATTTTTCACAAAAAGTTGCCAAATGCCGTTAGGGGAAGAAGCTTTGTTATATCCTTCTTCAAGAGTAGTAACCTTTGCAAACTTTGGTGATAATAATATGAAATGCAGAGGTGTTTGTTTTGTTTTTTTTTTTTAAGAAAGCAGTGTCTCAGTTTACATAAATGGCAATAATGAAAATGTTTCTTTTAAAACTGCAAAACTTACATTTGATAAAGTTTAGAAAAAGTAGATTGAAAAACCTAAGGCTTAAATTCTTAGTATAGATGACCTCTCAAATTTTTCTCTCCAAACTTGTGATTAATCTCCTTGTTTAAAGATAAGCATGTGAGAACAAGTTTTGCAGACTGGATTCTAAATGTGTAGTTGCACATAGGTATAACTTATACTCAGTTATGCACACTACTGAAGTTCTTTCTGTTGAGTCTACAGTGAATTCAGTCTTGTTTCAGTTGTTAACTAAAATGCATTTACTGTTTTATTGAATGTACAGTAAGGTAACTTTTTAGTTGTTGCTTGCTTATTCTGAAAACTATTTCTATAAATCATCCAACTTAAGTCATACATTTCACAGTGCTGTCAGTTCAGGCTTGTTGACTGTGATGAACATATATTTTAGTAGTTGTGTGAAAAATAACAAGTCAGAGCTGATTTAAGAACCTTGAAAAAGTGCATATTCATCACAAGTTTCACATTTGTTTTAATATGTTCTCTTCCCAATTCACTTATATATGTAGTTAACTTGTTTGCACTATATAATACGATAATTTAGATGTTAAATTTCATTTTAGATTTAAAGACAGATCACAATGTTGGAGTAACAGATTTCAGAAATTCTTTACATATGTTGAAAATGAAATTAAGTAATTTCAGATTTATAGTGGGATTTTGGGGCTTTATTTGATAAAATTATTTATCTTAAATGTTTGCAAGGGAATAAGCTCAGAAGTGGGCATCTATGTTGTAAGATGCACTTTTGCATTGGGAAACCCTTCCCCTTTATAGTCTGTTGCTCTTTATTATAAAATAACACACTGATAATTTTTCAGCCCCAAATATATTTTTCAACACAGGAGTCATGCATGTAAGTTGTACTCTTCAAGTCATCAAATCATTTATTTTATCTTACCATATCTTTATCTATAGCTTCTCCTCTTATGGGTGCCCAAAGTTTTCCTAATCTGACTACAACTGGTACCACATCAACAGTGACCATGTCTACATCCAGTGTTACTAGCAGCAGCAATGTAGCTACAGCAACTACAGTTTTATCTGTTGGTCAGTCGCTTAGTAATACTCTAACTACTAGCCTAACATCAACATCTAGTGAGAGCGATACAGGGCAGGAGGCAGAATATTCTTTATATGGTAAGTTTCATTTTTAAATGAACATAAGCATTAGACTTCCCATTAATGACTTTTCCTTTTATCCCATTGTTATGATTTTCTCATATAGTAGTTTACTTACTGAAAAGTATTTGAAAGTTGAGCTGTTCATGTGTTACTAGTTCTGTAAGGCAGTAAGTAAAATAATGTTAACGTAGTATTTCCTTCTGTTCTCAAATCTTTATTTTCAACAGTTTCTATCCTATATTACTATTATTTATGGTATAATTTATCTAGGCACTTGAATATTTTCCCTCCTCAAGTTTAGTTCCTAATGTAGTTTGGGTATGTACTTCTAATTACAGTCAAAATGTTATTTTTTGTTGCGTTGTATAGGCATGCTACATGCACAGTCTGATGTACCTTGTATTAGGCACATTGTACCCTTAAAATAGCTTCCAGGTATCTCAATACCATCATAGTAATTGCAAAAAAATTGAAAAAAATACAAAAATTGACAGGAAGAATGAAATTACATGATTTACAAACAGATCCAGAGTTCTGTGAATGCTATACCTTAGAAATAGACTTTAGGACAGAAGTTACTTGAGGCGTATGAATACAGTGAGAGAAGATTTAGATAACTCGGTCGGTAATACACAGGAATCGAGCTGATAAAATGAAGTCAAGAAAAACTTGGGATGGATATGGGAAAATACTCCCTACTGTAAAGTTTATTGAACTGTGAGATATTCTTGAAAGAAAAGATACTTGATTTATTTAAAATATTGTTCAATTAAGGTTGTGTTCTATTTTGTTGCCTATTGAAATTGCTTGAAAAATTTCTGGTAGTTTCAATGGGTATTGGAATTGAGCTGCTTGGAGGCAGTTGATTAATATATCTGCGTATACTGTTTCCCTTTGCTCTTTTAATTAAGTCTAATTTGATGTTTTGATTGTGTGACAAGTCTTAAATTATATCACCAACAACTGAGCAAATAGAGTGCATTCAAGTATCAATAGGGGTGGTAGCAACAATACAAAGGGTGTTTGGGTGGTATAAATAGTTTCTATGTGCATAGAAAAGTGTAGAAGTTCAGAGCTTCATCCCAGTCCACTTGGATTGCTGTGAACTTCCTTTCTGGTTTTGGGAGGTTGTTTTTTAAGTCTTAGTGCTAAGTGAGTAAAATGGAACTTGGCCTTCAACTTCTTGTTACAGTAATTAATTAGCAATTGAATCTTTAAAATACCACTCTTAAATGTTTATCTTACATGTCCTTTATATTGTAAATTAAGGTCTAAACCACACATTTTTTGTGGAAATTACATCACTCACCTGTTTTTAAATTATTGAGACATAGAAACAGATAATACGCATTTGTACACCATTTTTGGTGATCTTTTGTAATCTAAAGTAAGTGTAATTATAAAATACTATAAGCAAATGAGAAACTGATCACTCTTGCTGATCACTTTTACCAATAGTAAGTGCTTTTATAGTTATTGACTAGATCCCTGGACTTTTTAACAGGTATATGCTTTTATCACAGCTTTTATTCCTGTTATGCAATAGGCAATGTTTTAGTTTTCTCTTTCTGGTTTAAGTAAGATTTGCTTTTTCACTCTTTCCAATGCTGTGGTTCTTTAATTTTAAAAATTCTGCTTTAAAAGTTATACTTGGCTTTTGCTCTGTATGTAAATATATATATATGTGTGTGTTATAGATTTTCTTGATAGCTGCCGAGCTAGTACTCTGTTGGCAGAGTTAGATGATGATGAGGATCTACCTGAACCAGATGAAGAAGATGATGAAAATGAAGATGATAACCAAGAAGATCAAGAATATGAAGAAGTTATGGTATGGTATAGTTAGCATAGGTAGTGTCTTAATTGATTAACAGCTGCATTAAAAATCCACAGATTTTTTTTTTTGCAATAGGAAGTCCTAGCTATAATATCTCCATTAATTAAAACACATTTATTTAGATTTACTTCATTTCTTGCATGTAGTCAAAAACACAAGAAAAGTGTTTTTAAACACCAGGATACCCGAGACCTTATGGGTCAGAATTAATGTTTTAAAACCAGGCTGGGAACAAGTTGACAAGACAGTAGAAATGATGGATCAGTAGAACTGATAGTTCACAGGCTGATGAAATGATATAACTTTGTGGATACGCTGCTGTATTTTGTAATGATTCAGTTCTGGCATGTGTTTAACTATAGGCCTGTATGAAGCAAAAGTTTGCCAGGGGAAATCTCTCGCTTCTCAAAAAAATCCCCAAAACCCCAACAAAAAAAACAATGGGATGGGGGTAAAACAAAACCCAGCATGGTAGTTCACATGGTTCTTGCTTACACTGTCAAGAGTTCTGGCTTTTCATTTGGTTGTTCTTTATTGGTATGAATAATGCTTGGCCTTCATGAATATTGCAAAATCTAAGAGGAAAAATATAAGGCTTCACTAATGCTAATTTTATGTTTTACAGAATAAATATAAATACTGTTTTATGGAATTACAGAAACTTCATCTTGTAATTAATATGTAAATATTTATTTCATTTGAACCAAAATATTTAGCGTTTTAACTTACTGTAATTATGCTTTTAAGAGAAACTCAAGTACATTACTAAACATCTTTTTTCACCTTCTCCACAAAGGTACAAAGTTAGGAAAAAACCAAGCCAGTACTACTTAAGTGGATCTACAATGCAAGCAGTAACTTTAGTTTGTACAATGTTGAATAATTAAAAAAATTATTAAATGGAGTTACTATTGTTCATGGGAAGCAGCAGAAGTAGCTAAAGTAGACTTGGCTTGAGATTATACAGCAAGAAGCAGGTCTGGAAAAGAAAATTTTTCTTTCTTGGGTTCCAGTACTATTCCCTTTGATATACCATGTAATTCTTCTCAATGAGGAGTTGAACAGATTAAAAGCTTGTTGTAGAAAATTCATAAGCAATTAATACTTGTTAAAGCTTATTGAAAATTAGGTACTTTTCCCCACCAAAATAGTTCTAGTATTTTGATATTTGATTTAATCTCTGGATAAAATGTGTATACGTTATGTATCAATATATGTATACACTTTGGAAAAAAGTGCTTCTTGTTTTCAAAAAAATTAATTTGTTTGTTTTGACATCACTGGGTATATTTGAACCTCTGGTATTACAAAGTTTGTGGAATACACAAAATACCTACACCAGCTTTGCTGGTCTTCAGTACTCTGTATTTTCCTGTGTTCTGGTGCTTCATGGAAACTTTAATTCTTTCCAGAAACTATAAATACACCTGTTTTAGGGTTAGTCCATTTATGTTAATTTCTGTGGGTTTGATAATTTTGATTCCTGCTTGACCAGTTAAGTGGAACTATATGTGCCAGCTTTGATTTATTTTATGTTGATTTTATAGAGAAAATTAACATAATGAAGACATAATGAAATGATGGAATGGGTAAGGTTGATAAGAGCTGCAGTGGGTCATCTGCTCCAACCTCCCTGCTCAAACAGGGTCGTCCTAGAGCACATGGCACAGGATTGTGTCCAGATGGTTCTCGAGTATCTCCAGTGAGGGAGACTCCACAACTTCTCTGGGCAACCGGTCTCAGTGTGTGATCACTCACACAGTAAAATTCTTACTCGTGCAGGTGGAACTTCCTGTGCATCAGTTTCTGCCTCTTGTCCTATTGCTTGGCACCACTGGGAAGAGCCTGGATCCATCTTCTTGACACTGTCTTCAGACAGTGATGAGGTCCCTTCCCAGATGACTCTTCTTGAGGCTGAACAGGCCCATCTCCCCCAGGCTTTCCTCATAAGAGAGATGCTCCAGTCCCTATGTCATATCTGTAGCTTTGTCTAGGCCCTCTCCAGGAGCTCCATGTCTCTCCTGACTGAGGAGACCAGAACTGGAAACAGCACTCCAGATGCAGCCTTACCAGAGCTGAGTAGAGTTGCAGTTTAGTTTGTGACTGTTTGTATTCATAAACTTACAATTTTTAAATAAAATTATTCTCTTTAGAAGAATCAAAAAAACAACTAGGGTTTTTGGGTTTTTTGTTTTGTTTGGGTTTGTTGTTTTTTTTTTTTTTTAGGAAGAAGAGGAGTATGAAACCAAAGGAGGCCGTAGAAGAACATGGGATGATGATTATGTATTGAAACGGCAGTTTTCTGCTTTGGTTCCTGCTTTTGACCCAAGGCCTGGTCGTACTAATGTGCAACAGACAACTGACCTAGAAATCCCTCCACCAGGTATGCTGACAAGATATGTGATGCTTAATCTGACTTTAGGGTGGAGATTCACTGTTAAGGGCCCACTGCATCTGGGGATCCTATCACTACTAACCAGTACAGCTCTTGCGGCTGTGTGGCTTTTCTTTGCTTAAATGAGAGTTTCATCTACCTCTGCAGGTCTAAGCATTATTGAGGGAAAAGTAAATTAAGTGCTGTGTAAAATAAGCATGATAAATGATAAAATCTCTTGATATGATAAAGATGTGATAAATACCTTGATATGTCTGGTTCCACTACAGGGACTTAACTGTGTTAAAGCTACACAGAATAGCTTTGGAGAGGGCGTGCTGAAACAGTGCAAAGCCAAGGCAGGGGAAGGGTAATGCAGTGATGAAGCAGTGTGAACGATCAGCAGCACAGCACCTGATTTTGCTCCTTGGCTCTTTAGATCATTCTTGTTCAGCACTGTGGATATACTCAACGTTCGTTACAGAGAGGAATAAGTAGGTTTTAGCATATGTGCAAATAAGCCACTGCTTATTTTGAAGAACTGAAAGGAAGATACTGTGTATGAAAAGAAGAATGCATGTGCTGTGATAATATCTAAGGAGGTGTTACCAAGATGCAGGGATCAATAGGCATTTCAGAAATTCCTGTTAATTTTACTCCCATAAAGAAATTCTTCAATCATAATTTACTTCATAGTTAGAACTCAGTCTCGTCTCTTTGGCATGTGTGCAATAAGTCATTGCACTTCCTTATTGAACCATGTTATTGGTGTTTAAGCCACCTTGTCATGCATTATATATTTTGTATTAAGGGTTGTCAAATAATTTTTGCAGGTACACCTCATTCAGAACTGCTGGAAGAGGTTGAGTGCATGCCTTCGCCACGTTTAGCACTTACCTTGAAAGTTTCAGGTCTTGGAACAACTCGAGAAGTAGAACTGCCCCTAACGAACTTTCGATCTACCATCTTTTACTATGTACAGAAATTGTTACAGCTTTCCTGTAATGGCAGTGTGAAATCTGACAAACTTAGACGTATTTGGGAGCCAACATACACGTAAGCTTACCAGTTCATTATTCTGTGTGGAGAACACTGACTGATTAGGAAATGGATGGGAAACAATGTTAATTTTTTAACTCCTTTGTGATAAGCAATGCTAGAATTAATTTTCTTTTTGTGTTTGTGTCAGGATGTTATTACTGGTTTTAAAACTATTGCTGTGCCTGAAAAACCAAAGAAAAAAATCATAATCTTTAGGGATCTGCTTGGAAAAATCCCATGGGGTTATAGTCCTAGCGAAAAGAGAAGTCCAGGAGAGTTGACTGATTTTTTTTTTTCAAGGATCATGTTCTCCAGACTCAAGGACAGTCCATCCCAATATGTAGGAAGTCAGGCAGAGTCAGTAGGAGACCTGCGTGGGTGAACAAAAAAGTGTGAAAGGGAAGCATGCAAGGAGTGGAAGATGGGTCAAGTTATCTAGGAGGAATCTCAGTTGTCCCAGCTTGAAGGTAGAGCATTAGGAAAGCCAGAGCACATCTGGAGTTGAATCTGGTGAGATGTGAATGGCAAAAGGTTAGTGAACACTGACTCGACACATAAGTCCATGGGACCCCATGGAATGTACCCAGAGGAGCTGGCCACTCTTTATTATCTTTGGAAGGTCATGAGGATTGGGAGATACTTCTGAGGACTGGAGAAAAGGAAGTCTCATTCCTGCCTCCCACAAAAGCAGGAAGGATCTAGGAAACTACAAACTGGTCACTCTTTAATCCCTGGAAAGGTGATAGAGATAGTCCTGGAAACCATTTTCAAACAATGAAGGATATGGAGGTGATGGGAAGTATGTGGCATGGATTTATGAAGAGAACATCATGCTTAACCAGCATTATAGCCTTCTACTATATGCCTGGCTCAGTGGATGAGAAGAAAGCAGCAGATGTTATTTTCCTCGACTTTAGGAAGGCTTTCAACGCTTTCTCTCTCACTGACAAACTTAGAAAGCATGGACTAGATAGTGTCTGAAAAACCCCTGAACTGCCAGGCTCAGATGGTTGTGGTCCTTGGTGTAAAGGTCCTTGTTGTACCCCAAGGGTTGATACTGGGTCCAGGATAGTTTAAACATCCATATTAGTGGACTGTATGATGGGACAGAGCAGACCATCAGCTTGCAGGCAAAACAAAACTGGGGAGGAGTCCCTGTTGGAGCAGATGGTTGTGCTGCCGTTCCAAGAGACGTCATCATGCTGGAGAAATGGGGAGACAGAAGCTTTGTGACATTTCACAAAGGGAGATGTAAAGTCTGTCAGCTGGGGAAAAATCTGCTTGTGCTGGTTCAGGCTGGGGGTCAGCTGGCTGGAAAGGAGGTTGTTGAAAAAGGCCCTGAGGGTCCAGGTGGACGTAAAGTTGGGTGGCATGAGCCAGCTATGGACCCCAAGAGCAAAGATGATCAACAGCACCCTGGGCTGCATTAGGAAGGTTGAGTGAGGTGATCTTCCCCATCTGCTCAGCACTGGTGAGACACACCTGCAGTGCTATATCCCAGTTACATATAACCCAGCTATGGCTCCTCAGTACCAGAGAGACATGGACATGACTGAGTCTAGCAAGGGGCTGCTAGGACGATTAAAAGGCTTATTGCTTCTGTCGTACAAAAAAGATTCTGAGAGATCTGGATTTGTCTAGCCTGGAGGAAAAAAGACTTGTGGGCTCTTACCAATGTGTATGAATACCTGATGGGAGGATATAGGGAAGGCAGAGTATGGACTTTTGTTTGTTGTGACATGTGAAAGGAGAAGAAGAAAAAAGGCTCAAATTGAAATACAGGAAATTCTATTTAAGCGTGATGTTTGAGGGCCCTTCCAACCTTAACTATTCTCTCGATGTTAATTTGACCTTACTAGCTTTACAGCAATAGACAGAAATTGTGAGACTGTATGATGGTGTTTTTCATTTACTACCCCTTCTGTCATACTAGAAGAATAATGCCTATGAAGGTGACAACTGCAATAAGGAGGGGTGCAGTATTTTTAACTGTATTTCAGATTTCATCAGTGCTTATATGTTGCACCTATTGTCTGAGTTGCCTTCTGTCAAAAATTGCATGCTGTAACAAACTATTTTCTAGTTAGAAAACATGAGAAATAGTTGTAATCTTCTAAGTTAATGCACAGTAAGCTTCCCTAGGACTTAAAAATTTTAAAGAGTTGGTGCGTGTGTAGTGAAGAATCTAAAGACGGCTTGGGAAATTGGCACGATGAAGGTTGTTTGATTACTCAAGTCTCACTTAAGGAAACATAAATTAAATACTTTGCAAGATAAATACCAACATCATGAAAATAGAGCTTAAGAACTTTGCTGCCACTGGGTGTCCCAGATGTTTTGTGCAGCAAAGAGCAGCTGCTGTTGCTGTTTTACATCATATTATCTAACAAGTCACTGTATAACCTCAGAATTTAGAGGATGTGCTATGAGTATGAAATATTAACTCATTGTTTTGATGTCTAGAATCATGTACAGAGAAATGAAGGATTCTGATAAAGAGAAAGAAAGTGGAAAAATGGTAAGGCCTACTTCTGTGCCTTTGTGTTTTATGGCTGTTTTAATAAAAGCAAAAGAAATCTTATTGCAGTTTTTGAAATGCTACATTAAAAAAAACTAACAGTTTTCAATTACTTAAAGAATATTAGTGAGTATATTTGTAAATGCATGCTCCTTTAAGAAAGACATTATATATTGCATGTGAAATCTTAAAGACTTTACAATCAGGAAAAACCAACATTTGGTGGTTCCTGTTGTAGGGTTGCTGGTCAGTAGAGCATGTGGAGCAGTACCTTGGCACTGATGAATTACCAAAGAATGACTTGATAACCTACCTGCAGAAGAATGCAGACTCAGCTTTCCTGCGCCACTGGAAATTAACCGGCACTAATAAAAGTATTAGGAAAAACAGAAATTGTTCCCAGCTCATAGCTGCATACAAGGTATATGTCTGCATCCAAACTTTTTTATTATGAATGGCTGTGTGCTTTGTTTTGCAGCTTTAAAGATTCTTGTGGAGGGAGAGCCATCATATTTATAGGGAAGTTGAATATTCAAAAGCCAATATCAAGTTTAGGTTTTGCTGCTCTTGCCTTTTTATTTTAACGTCTTCTGTTAAGTGTAGTTGTGTTAAAATGCATTTGAATAATGATTTGCACCATGCGCAGTTTGATTAATTGTTACATTTGAGCACAGTAACCATTTTGATTTTTTCAAATCATCAACTTGGAATGCAGTCCTAAAGACACCAACATGCAGTTTTCATTCTTAACAATTTTTTTTTACAGGATTTTTGTGAACATGGATCAAAATCTGGATTGAGTCAAGGGGCCATTTCTACTCTTCAAAATTCTGATATCCTTAGTTTGGCCAAGGAACAACCTCAGGCCAAAGCTGGCAGCGGACAGAACTCCTGTGGAGTAGAAGATGTTCTGCAGTTGCTTAGAATTTTGTATATAGTTGCCAGTGACCCTTACACAGCACGGACTTCTCAAGAAGGTAACTTAGTTATTTTGCAGAGCTTCTGAAATATTTTAATGAAAACAAAATAAAAGAAAACTTTTCTCTTGATTATTTTCAGAAGGAGATGATCATCCTCAGTTTAACTTTCCACCAGATGAATTCACAAGTAAAAAAATTACTACAAAGATTCTGCAACAGATTGAGGTATTACACTAATACATTATACATAGTGTATATATGTAATATTGGTTTAGGACTCTATTATTCCCTTCCTTACCTTGGCTGTTTGAAATTATTAGTTTTTTGCCATTTTTGAATTGCTTAATACATATTTTCTTTCTTACATTTTGAATGAGTAAATTCTCTAAAAACAGGCTAGTCTGAATAAAAACATGCAGTTTGGTTTTGTACAAAGCATACAAAGCTTTTTTACTTGATATATCTTGGTTATGAATAATAATAATTTTTTTCTGTACCAGACATCGATGTTACAATGTAGTGTGTCTGTCTGCCTGATGATTATGGAAAAAAGGCAATTTATTGTGTTAGGGTTTACAGACATTTTATTACTCATACATTCTACATAAAGCTTTCAAAAATAGCATTTAGAAAGCATCTTATTGGTCCCAGGTTAGTTAGATACATTAAAAAGAAAACTTTTAAGATGTAGTTCTTCAGTAGAACTACATTTTCTTCAACAAAGATTAAAGAATATTCTCAACTTAATTAGCCCTTGTGTGCTTTTTGAGGTTCAGGGTTTTTTTTTACAGTCACATTGTCCTAATTATTTGTTTAAAAAACGTTTCAATTTCTCGTGTTCTTTCGAAGACTGTTCTGGCACCGTGAACATCCTTGTAGTTAAAATTTCTGTAGTATAGTTTATTTTAATTGTATTTCAGAAGGGACTGTAGTAATATTTCAAGGGGATAACTTTTCTACCACCAAGTTTCTTTCATGTCTTCTGATATTGAAAAGGTAATATCTAATCTCTTTTGGGCAAAACTCAGGAGTAATTCTCTCCAGGTAATTGAGTACTTTGATCTCCCCACAGTGCTTTTGAGCAGTGTATATCCCAGCAATTTACTACAGCTTTTATCGTCTGTGTCAAGCACTCCGTGTCCATTCTGAAGTCCTAGAAAGTTTATGAACTTAGAATGACAGAATATGCTGAGTTGGAAGGGATCCATCGGGATCATCGAATCCAACTCCTGGATCTGTGCAGAACATCCCAAGAGTCACACCCTGTGCCTGAGAGCATTGTTCAAATGCTTCTTGAACCCTATCAGGCTTGGTGACCTGTTTACCCGCCCTCTGGGTAAACAGTCTTTTCCCGATACCTGCCCTAAACCTCCCCTGACACAACTTCAGGCCATTTCCTTGAGTCCTGTCACGCCAGAGAAGAGATTGGTGCCTTCTGTCTTCTCTAAGAGGATATATTTCCAAATTTACCCAGACGGGTGCACTGTTCCTCCTCTTCCCCTCACAAGGAAATAGTATGCAGCAATAAGGTCTCTCCTCGGTCTCGTCTTCTCCAGGCTGAACAGACCAAGTGAGCTCAGCTGCTCCTCATACAGCTTCCATATTGATAGCATTTAAAAGAGGAAAAAAATCTCAGTTGCTGAGAAGAAGGAAACTTACTCAAGCACAGATAAAAGCTCTGTACTTGGGTGTATTTGCTGTGTATGTACTTAGTTACAAACTTGTTGGAACCACCTAAGTCAAATTATTATTAACACTTTTTTTTTCCCCCGTTGCATTAAACTACAGGAACCCTTGGCACTAGCAAGTGGAGCTTTGCCAGACTGGTGTGAGCAACTGACAAGCAAGTGTCCTTTCTTAATTCCATTTGAAACAAGACAGTTGTACTTCACATGTACAGCATTTGGCGCATCAAGGTAAAAAAAAAAATATTAAAAGAAATATGACTGCTTCCTTTTCTTTTTTTACATATAATAGTTTCTAAATTGCTGATTTCCAGAAGGAGGACCTTAATCCTAATGAGACAAATTTTGCTTGCCAAATCTGAATAATTTTGGCTAATAGAAGGAAGAAGATGGAAAAGCTCAGAATGACAAGAAATTTCATTTTTTAACTTTAGCTGAAGATTTACTTGTGTACTTATAGCTAGGTTATCCCATTGGCCAATTTGTGTGGGTTACAGTTCATTGCATAAAGGATCCAAAATCCAAAACCACTTGGACAATCATATGAATTAAATGTTTTTTGAAAACATACACCTAATCACATACATTTTTATGGTCTAGCAATTGTTTTGGGATTGTTTTGGTTCGTTTATTTTTAATTCACTAATATTTTAACAAAACAGAAAAAAATCTACGAATAATATACTATTTTGAAAGTTACTATTAGCTGCATAATGAAACTGTAACAGAACCAGACTTTAAAACATCTAAGGGTACCCTCTAGAGTGCTTTGTTACCTAGGTATCGTTAATATTTTGATTGCAGCAGTCATTACCTTGAGAGTATGTAAGCAGTGTAAACCTTTTTGTTGGTATACTTTTTGTAATGAGAAAGAAGAATTTGTTTTTGAGGGTTTTCTTGCCTGTTGCTACACTTTGTTTTCCAACCCAAAGGGTAGAGAGAGTGTTGCTGAAATTACTGTTTTGTCTTATATGCAGTAGAAGTGCCTCATGAAGAGTATAAAATGAGGCATTTATAAAGAAAGAGAAAGGAAGAGAAGGTATTATCTTGAAAGACATCAATTTAAATCTTTTTATTGTGTAAAAAATTATAACTTTTACAGAAAAATGGCCCACATGTTGGGGTCTTTTTTGTTTTGTTTTGGAAAAACGTACTTTTTAGAAAAGCTGCATTTTAAAGAGATCCCTCAGGAAACATTTCATGTTACTTACTTTGTAAGTAAAGAGCTTTCTTAAGCTCTTCAAATACTGGTAGTAGTTCTTAAAACTCATCTATTCTGTATGAACTGTAGGTGTGTACACTCTCTCTCTCTCTGTCTGTCATGACACTGGGCTGTATTTGCAGAACAGCAGACGGTAGCTTTATAGATAGTTTAGTGCAGCATAGATAATACGTACAAAAATTTGGAAATCTGACTTTGTATAAGTACTGCTATTAAAGGCAGCTGTTCTTCCCTCACTGATATGGGTCTATTTGTCTATGATTGCCCTTGAACTTCGGTTCTGTGTTGCTCTAAGGAATGTGTAAGTAGATAAATCTGCAAAACTTGGTCAGTATCAATGGAGTGATGTGCAACTGCCTTACAGTATATAATGAAAGGTGTAATATGTGTCTGTTTTATAAACAGTTCTGAGCATCTGTGATTAAAAATTCTACAGTAAATGCTACCTTTTGCTCTTTCCACTGTAATGAGAAAAGTATAGGAATTCAGATCAAGAATTGTATATTTTCATTGGTGCTATCATTAGAAGCTGGGACTTACATTAGAAATTATTTAGTTTTCTGACTTCATAAAATATGAAGCAGCCCATATTTTGGGGCATTTCAGGCTGATAAATAGTTTGGTTTATACCTAAAAAAAAAAAATTAGGAGGCAATTAGTACTCAACAAGTTACTTTTTGTTGGTGACTACTTTCAAGTTTTTGTGCTGGTAGACATGGAGGTTTTAAATAACTGGTGGTTGGTTTTTCCCCAGAGCAATTGTATGGCTGCAGAACAGACGTGAAGCCACTGTTGAACGGACAAGGACCACCAGCACAGTGCGACGTGACGATCCAGGAGAATTCAGAGTTGGACGCCTCAAGCATGAAAGAGTAAAAGTTCCGCGAGGTGAATCCTTGATGGAATGGGCAGAAAATGTCATGCAGATTCATGCAGACAGAAAATCTGTTCTAGAGGTAAAGCATATCTGCCTAGCAGAGCAAGGTTAGATAGCTATTTCTAACGTACTGGACAGGATATTGAATATCCTGTTCCATAACCAATGCTGAACATTTCACTAGGATTTTCTTTTACTATTAACTTCCCTTGTGTTTTTCTAGGTTGAGTTTTTAGGGGAGGAAGGAACAGGCCTGGGTCCTACCTTGGAATTTTATGCATTGGTGGCAGCAGAATTTCAGAGGACAGATTTGGGAGCTTGGCTTTGTGATGATGATTTTCCAGATGATGAGTCTCGTCAGGTACATTTTAATTTGCATTTTAAACTGGGTACTTGTGTAAAAAAAAAAAAAAAGAAAAACAAGCTAGACATCCATGTTCATGGAGCATCTAGTCATCATGTTCAAGAATGACCACTCTGGTCCACAGCTTGTTTTTTTAATTGTTCTCTTCTTAACAGAGCAGTAGAGTATAATAAGTTAGACGGTGCCAATATATACTTAAATCCACCTTTAACCATGTCTGCTTTTTTTGTCTGTCTCTTAACTCAGGTTGATATTGGTGGTGGGTTGAAACCACCTGGCTACTATGTACAGAGATCATGTGGACTGTTTACAGCACCATTCCCACAAGATAGTGATGAACTTGAAAGAATAACCAAACTCTTTCATTTCCTTGGAATTTTCTTGGCTAAATGCATTCAGGACAATAGACTTGTGGATTTACCCATTTCTAAGCCTTTTTTTAAACTCATGTGTATGGGGGACATTAAAAGTAACATGAGTAAGTTGATATATGAATCACGGGGTGACAGAGACTTGCACTGTACTGAAAGTCAGTCAGAGGCTTCTACAGAAGAAGGGCATGATTCCTTGTCAGTAGGAAGTCTGGAAGAAGACTCCAAATCAGAATTTATTCTTGATCCACCAAAACCTAAGCCTCCGGCCTGGTTTAATGGAATTTTGACATGGGAAGACTTTGAATTAGTAAACCCACACAGAGCTAGGTTTCTAAAAGAAATTAAGGACCTTGCAATTAAAAGACGTCAAATTTTAAGCAACAAAAATCTATCAGAAGATGAAAAGAACACAAAACTGCAAGAATTAATGCTGAAGAATCCATCAGGTTCGGGGCCTCCTCTTAGCATAGAGGATTTGGGGTAAGAGTTTTCATATTTATTTATAGATGTGCAAACAGTGTTTGAGATAGAAGAGATAGAGACAGAAGTCAACACATAATTAAAAATGAAGGTATTTTATTTTAAAATAGCATCATTGCAAGGGGGAATCCATAGAGATGCAGCCATATTCTTCTTCCTTGGTTTGAGGATTTTCTCTTCCAACTTGCTCAGTTTCCTAATCTTAAATGTGGCTACGCTGCAGTGCTGTATGACTCTGGAAACATAAATACTTGTAAACACAAATACTTGTAAAATCACACCTTTAAAAAAAGGGTGATTCAGTAATTTCTGTGCTATGATAACTTGAAATTTATCAAGATTTTTGGAGAGCTTTTAAAGAGGACAGATTGAAATTTCAGATTGTGTTCCTAGTGCAGTGTTGAATCCATGTTAAACAGAGCATATGTTGACTTTTAGCAAATGTAGAAGACAAAGTACCCATACCTGTGTAAACCCATGTCAGGATGTCATCCTCCCTAATTTTAAATATTTCCTTTGAAACAACAGTTTTTCTACCATTAATATTATGGGTTATTTATTATAATCATATTGTGCCACAAAAATTGCGTAGTGTCAGAGTTCAGTAATTTCTTATGGCCTTGGAATCATAGACTGTCCTGAGCTGGAAGGAACCCCCAAGGATCAACCTGCACAGCACCATCCCCAAGAGTCGCACCATGTGCTGGAGAGCTTTGTCCAAACACTTCTTGAACTTTGTCAGGCTGGTGCTGTGACCACTTCCCTGGGGAGCCTCTTCCAGTGCCCAACCACCCTCTGGGGGAACAGCCTTTTTTTAATACTCAATTTAGACCTTCCCTGACAGCAAGTTGATGTTGCAGCGGGGATTACTGCAACAAGTATATTTCAAACCAGGAGTCCCGTGGAAACGAAGTATATATGGACAGATTCGTGGTAGATGTTTCAGAGGTCTTTATTTCTCCAGCCGCATGGCCGGGGCTCTCCTCAGGAACTCCGTAGTCACGGGACCCGAGGGTCCTTGGCCACACCAGAGAACACAAACCAACCAATGGGAAACAAAGGTGACCAGGGGCAGGGAAACCCCGTGTCTCCCCCCCCAGGGCCCCTCTCCCAGGGCTCCATGGCAGGGGAGGAGACCCCAACAAGTTGAGGCCATTGCCTCAGAGCCTGTCACTGGCTACGACAGAGAAGAGATCAGTGCCTGCCCCTCTTCTTCCCCTTCACGAGGAACTTGTAACTGCAGTGAGGTCTCCCCTCAGTCTCCTCCACACTGAACAGACCAAGGGACCTCAACCACTTGTATGGCTTCCTCTCTAGACCCTCCCCCATCTTTGGAGCCCTCCTATCAATGATCTGTAATAGATTAAAGGGCTTGTGGACTTTAGCCTGGCTTGTTATGGAGAGAAAGCAAGTAACACTGTTGAAGGGTCTAAATGCCTAATAGGTTAAGTGGCTCTGTAATTGTTATTGCTGGAAATTAATGGAAATTATTTTTCTGAATTTGTGAGCTGAATTAAATGGTTTGAGTAGTTTTGAAGCTGATAGCTTAAAGATATCCAAATTTATGAAATTGTCAATGTTTATCAAATCCACATAAATAGAGGGTGAGTATATGCATTTGCATGCCATGTGTTTGAAACACATATTATCTGTGTAGTCCATTACTGTTTGTAGTTCTGTACTTTTGTATATACATGAACAGTGGTACAAAGTGATCCACAATGGTTTGAAATCCAGTGAGGTGCTTTTGGGTGTGACAGGTTGTAAATCTGGTGTATTTACAAAAGCAGTAGCAGACTTTGCAATTATTAACTACCTTTGTATTTTGAAGTTTAAATTTTCAGTTTTGCCCTTCGTCAAAAGTATATGGGTTTACAGCTGTGGATCTCAAACCAGGTGGTGAAGATGAGGTAAGGAGACAACCTACCTTTACAATTTAACCAGCAGTTAAATTTTTATTGTCTCAACAATAACTTTTATGAACAGTGAATTCTTACGGTATTTATCTACTGTCTTTGCAGACTGTAACAATGGATAATGCAGAGGAGTATGTAGATCTCATGTTTGACTTCTGCATGCATACTGGTATACAGAAACAAATGGAGGCCTTCAGAGGTAATTCTAAATATAACAACATATATGAACTTAGATGGAATAATCGATGTTTAGGGTGTGCTGGTTTAAAGTGGTGGCATAGAATGGCTTTCAAAAATAAACCTTTTAATTGAGAATGCAATAGGTAAGGTACTCATTTCAGAATACCTTTGCATTAGTTATGCTGTTTTTAATCATGAAGAGGTTCCATTTACCTTAATTAAGAAACTATTGATTGATTCTGGTTTGACTAAAATACAACTTAAATGCTGACATTACTTTATAAACATTATTTGGACTCATGTTTATAACTGTATCTTGTGTAAATTAAAGATGGCTTCAACAGAGTCTTTCCAATGGAGAAGCTGAGTTCCTTCAGCCATGAAGAGGTTCAGATGATTCTTTGTGGAAATCAGTCACCTTCTTGGGCAGCTGAGGATATCATCAATTACACCGAACCCAAACTGGGATATACAAGAGATAGGTACTTTTATTCTGAGTGATTTTAAACTAATAGCTAAAAGATAATGTAAAGTGACAGAATGTCCAGAATCTTCATTAGATGAAGATGCCAAATTCGATGAAACTGGTAGTTTCTGAAGAGCAGGTGATTGTCTAAAACTGCATGAAATAACCATGTGTTAAAACAGATAGATTAGAAGGTAATTGGTAGCTTTGTGATGAGAGAAGATAAAAAAATTACTCAAATACAAGTAACTAGTGAAAACATAATGGCAGCTAATACAGATGACTAAAAATAGATTTTAGAGTTTTTATTCTCATGTTTGATAGTAGTTATAATTTTTTTCTGGCTGTGTACAGTTCTTACTTTGCCTGTATTTCTTATTTCTTTCTCTTGAAGTGTAGTTAAAAAAGAAAGTGTACTATGCAGGGGACAAATATACTTACTGGTGGTGGCTATCAGGAGGCGGTCTTGATGTTTTTGGGTTTGTTGGGTTTGGGATTTGTTTTTGCTGCTTGTCATGCTTGGTAGCAGTAACATACAAATGACTTCTGGAACTGTGTTAGAATAAGCCTGCTGGAATGTTTGAGCTCACTTCTCTACCCAGTCATATGCATTCAAATGCAAGGTACCCAAATAACACCCCAAGATATGTACGTACCTACATTTTTTTTGTGTGATACTTTGCAAAGAGATTAAACACTATTTTTCTGGATTTTAAGATGTTTTATTGTGAATACTCACCAGGCCCTAGAATCTTACAATGTTCACATAAACGTGACTAGAGATTGTAATTCTGCTGTGCCAAGTTAAGAGAAATTAAAAAAAGCTCCACACTCTCATGTAGTGTTATCAGAACTAATTATTTTCCTTTATTTTAAGCCCTGGATTCCTTCGATTTGTGAGAGTCTTGTGTGGTATGTCTTCGGATGAGAGGAAGGCTTTTCTCCAGTTCACCACTGGTTGTTCGACACTCCCACCAGGAGGGCTGGCAAACCTCCATCCCCGGCTCACTGTTGTGCGCAAGGTACCGCCTCTCCCGGTCACTCTTTAAGCCAGCTGCTTTGGCTTTGCAATGCGAGACTTTCTACAATAACAGTGATGATTTTTATTTTAGTCACTTCATTTATGGCACTATGCTGAGTTTCGGTACTAACCTCTTGTTTCAGGTCTGTTCTCTGACATCATACATATGTATCTCATATTTTCATATACAATTCATATATTTAAATATCAAAGTATTAATGTACATATAAAGCAAGTATATTTATAAATTTGCCTGTAGCTTTGCTGATGTTACTGTTTCTGACAACTGGTGTTATGTATGCAGCAAGTGCCATGAATTACAGGACTTCACAACTTTTAACTTCCATACTGAATGCTGTGAACAACTGCAGTAAACATTTTTTTTCCTCAGGTTGACGCTACAGATGCAAGTTATCCATCTGTGAATACATGTGTGCATTACCTAAAGTTGCCTGAGTATTCTTCTGAGGAGATTATGAGGGAGCGTCTGCTAGCTGCTACCATGGAGAAAGGCTTCCATCTCAACTGAGCCACTGACCACAGCCTGGGACATGGAAGTGTTTTTTGATGCTAGCGAAGCCTCTTGTGTTTGTGTGCAAAAATACGATCTCCACGCTGTGCTCTGACGAGACTTGCCTTTTTTTCACCTGTGAGGCTTTAGGAAAATGTGGAATGTTTGTTAGCTGCTAATGACAAAATAAATCCTTGTAACTACACAGCCAGCAAGAAATTGGCACAGAACACTGTGTGATGCTTCAAGGGCTTGCACAACTGGAAATTAAGGTGTTTCTGTTTGACTGTTCCAAAGAACAGATCATCAGATTTTCAGTGTTCACTGATACAAATTTCTAACAATGTATTGTGTAAAGTTTGTCTTTTAATACCCTGTACACTACAGTTGCCATCACTGATCCCTGTTTTGCTGGCTTTAAGCTAAATGGTCAGAAACTTGCTTCCTTTAAAATTTAGACTTAATGGGCATCTCCAGCCTTTTCTTTTTTAATGGTGCCTGCACTATTGGAGTATTTTAGTGGGTTTTTGCGTATGATCATGCACAACCATTTTTTTTTCTTCTTTTTCTTTCAAGTGGGAATATATTTTGATTTCTCAAATGCCCTGCTATAAAGATCAAATCCTTAAGTGTGTTTGTGCAGCTCAACAATAAAGCTATTAAAAAACACTGGTTCCTAGTGCAAGGCACACTTAAAGCAAGTTTTACTTTCGGTTGTATTTTCTTTGTATATTATAAACATTTATTTAACTTGTTGCAGTTTGAAGTTTAAAAAAAAAAGCACCCAATGTGTAAGCTCAAAAAGTAATCATTAAAATGTTTGCAACATATAAAAATGTCTCTTCTGAATACTTCATTAGTACTTATTAAATCTCTGTACATGTTCTGAACAATGTGCCATGCTTTTTTAAAGGTTTAAAAGAACTACATAAAAGAACTACTGATCTCACAAATTCATCTCTGTGTTCAAGTCTTTTCAGAATAAGTGCAACTTCTTAAGAACAAGTCCGGCAGTAATAACCTGCATGTGGCAGGTTTTGGTGCTCTTCAGTGAGCCCATGTATCCTGAGACCATAGTTCTTCATTACGCTGGAATAAAATCTGGGTCAGATGCTACAGCTGATTCAGCTTTACTTGAGATGGAGTGGCTATCTTGGTTTTACATGTGATATTTATTGGAAAAAAGTGGATTACAGTAAGATAAAGCAAGATGACACTATGGTTTTAAGCATATTTAAGTAGTTGATACCAGAAAAAAAAGGCTATTGTAGTTGAATCTATGTAGTAAGTTTTGCTTCATGCCAATTCTCTTTGTTAACAACCTTTTCTCAGGCCACTGCTTAGAGGGGCTTGCCAAAAGACTCTGCCTTGCACATACAGATCAGGTTGATGCCAGATTTCTTTTCATGGCATTATTTGTAGGACTTTACAGCACTGTTTTTTAGATTTCCCCCAGTGCAAAATTGGAGGGGAACATCCACCATCCCACCCAGTCCTGTGCCTGTTGTGCTTCAGACAAACACCTGTGTCCAGGTTTGTGGAACTCTGCTCCAGACCCAACGTCATCTTGTTTCGATAAACGTGTTACTGTGTGAAAGCCCCATGGGTTATTGTCACACACAACACTCTTTGCTCCTTAGACCCTGCTTTCTGGGTGGTATTTATGTGACCAGTACGTGCTTTGATGCAGAATATGCTTGTTCAGTACCAGGTTATATCTAGGATTGGGCTGGAGGTTATGAAGGAGCCAGATAAGAGTTCTAGAAAGGTAAGTTGGAAGTAAGCTGAGATTGCTAACTGTCCCCTGGCTTAGAGAGCAGTGTGCAGGTGTGAGTCAGCATGCTGGATGCCTGGGAATGCAACGTAGGGTATCTATGGCTTCCTGCTCAAGAAGGGAGACCATTTGGTACCTACCTGGTACTGAGAACTTGGGTACCTTTTATTCCTCATCTTCTGCAACAGTTTTAATCTTGGTGCATGGATAGCACATGCAAGATCACTGGTGTGCCAAAATGGAAAAGGTTTTGTGTAATTCATGAAGCCAACATGACAAAAGAGTATTAAACTTCTGATTTTAATTATCTTTTATTAATATTATAATATTTAAGAGCTAAATAATTCCAGTTACAACTTGAAAAATATGCAGAAATACTTAATACATACGTACTTTTCTTTTTGTGTCCATGACTTGCATGGCAAAGGGAGGGAAAACAGCTTTTTGATGAAGGATGAATATAGTTTAAAAGTGGCCATAAAAACCACAGAACTATTATTAACAGTAAATTTGTATGAAAATAAATCAAGTTGGTGCTTAAGGGAAGGACTGAAACTCAGCTTGAATTTATATTTCCATGGTTTTTGTCTTCTAGGTCTGGCATGATACGACATAATTCAAAGTGATATCTAGTCAGTCATGGTAAGTTTCCATTTCTTCATCCTCGAAATGTTTTAAAATTATTGGCCATTCTAGGAAGATTTCTGCTGGGTCAGTAAAGCTGCATCTGAATGCATCCACATGTATCTTTCCCATTGGGTACACAGAGTATAAGAGAAATGAAAAATATTTTCTAACTAATTTGAATGTTGCGTGAGTCAGTCTTGCAACATCAGAAAAGTGCTATGGGCACATTCTTGATGCTTTTGCCATCTTTTGTAAAATGCCTTAGTCACTCTTCCATCTTCCTAGCCTTCTGCCATTTTGTCCAGCACAAACAGAGGGGCAAGAATTCTGTTCCGGTTCGTTTCCACAATGCAACCATTTAGCACCATTTCATCCAAAATGATGTGTACTCTGTCCAAATTGAACATGATCTAGAAACGTTTCAAGTTAAGTGTATTTTGAACAATGTGAGGATAATTCAGAAAAAATCTTGGGCACCTAAGTCTTTAATAAAAAATTACAGAAATAGGTATTTCTTAATTTATTCTAGTTTATTTGCCATTATTTTAATAAAGCTAGGGAAGTGGTTTGACTGACACTTTTTTTCTGATCACAGAGTGGTCAAAAGTAGAGATGTTGAAGCCCCAACAGTATCCTGTCCTAGAATATAGTAGTAGGACACAGTGGCAAAAGCCAGGTAAACTAGAGGTAGGTGGTTAATTCTACTCTGCATGAGTACCGTATGTATTGTTTGTATATAAAATGTTATCAAGGGCTAACAACCTTGAATGTGAAGATATAAAAATTCTGCATTCTTCCAAGAAAAGTAATTACCAAGTTCTTAAACACTAGATTCTCAAAATTTCCTTGCTTGAAATTTGCTTGGAAATAGCTTAACTGTATTTGATCTGCTTGGAAATAGCTTAAGAGGAGTGTGCTGATACATAAAGTTGAGTCATTGATCTAGCAGTAAATCTCACAAAGGAGCAGAAGTAAATAAATGGTCATATTTTAAATACTTTCTAAAATGTATTTATAATCTCTAATATTCACCCGTAGGAAGATAATCTGGAGCAATACAAATTCGTAGTTGTGATATACAAAATTTGTCCATAACTGATCTTTCTTTAACGTTATCTAACAGCATCTGTCTCAAAAAAACCCGATGACAGGCCTTACTGGGGTATGATGTGGCTGGCATTCATTACACAAGTGCATACATGCAGACATGAGTGTCCAGTGCGTCCACTGAACAACTGCCAAGGGTTGTGCTGTGAAAAGAGTCGGATGTTGCCATTTATCACCAGAACCTGAAATGGAAATGGGCACAGCAAAGCAGCCTGCTGGACGCATCTGTTATGCCTCACTGACGTACATATACAGAGCATGAATAACCCTTTATCTGCCCTACTCTCCACCTGTTGCTGCTCTTTACATGTTCTATACTGAGCACAACAGATCTGCATTGCCTGCATTTTGTACCTTCTAAATCTTGCCCATGTTTTGAGGACTACTACAGTGGAGCTAGCAAGACTTTGTACAGTAACTTCTAAATACATCTCTCAATACATTTCCCCCAGTTTGATATGAGTCTCTTGAGTGCCTTCTCTGCCCATTATGCTATTTATTGACACTATGGATTGAACTCAGGAAGACAGCCTGGTTTTGCTCTAGTCCTTGTATTTATGTTAGTGGACTTCCCTGCTAATCAGTGGAGTCACAAGAATCAGGTTTTTGAACATTTTCCTCTGCTCAGTGTGATAATTCAGTCTTATTTTTTGCACATGACTCAGGCATTGAAGAAGACTGCTCTGACTCCTGAGTGCCAGTGAATCTGACTTAGGCAGTCAGCTGTACTGCTCTGCCAAAGAGCAGGAGCAGTGTGAGTACTGAACTGCAAATGACAACAGCTCAGGAGCCACGTATCTGTGTATATTTGTTCCTCCTTGCTCTGAATGCTCTGGGCTGAACTCAGTGCTACTGTGTATTTGTGCAGAACGGGAAGCAATTGTATCACTGCTCCAGCAGAAGTGTTCTGCTTTACCAAGAGCACAGCATGTCTAGGGATGTGTAGTAGCACAATTCAGGTACCCAGATAACTTTTCTACATGTTACTGCTAGGTGAGAAACTATAGCTGTCAACAGGGTCTTGGGGATGCCCATGGTTCATCAGATGGCTTCTAATTTGGTGACCTAAACTTAACCACCTAATTTAATTCTAAATTATATTTCAAATACTGGACTTCTTCCTGGATCTGAGCATAGGCCTGCATTGTTTCTAAAAATCAGACTCATGCCTTTTAATACTGAAGAGCAGTGCTGTCCTTAAAACTGCAAAGTCACCATTTCTGTGGTGCCAGAGACAAAGGCGGTAGCTTTACTTGGCTTGGCAGTTGAAAGATTGAAGACAAATTTCTTGCTATGATAAACTTACTGAGTAAAGCAGCCTTTACAGAAATATTTTAATCTGAGAAGTTAGGATTTCTTTATTCCAGTAATGTGAGAATTTTTAGAAAGACAGCGGTTTTGCTGCTTAGTTCATCTCTGGCACTGCTCTGCACTGGGCTACAGGATCTACTAAGGAAATTAGATAACATTCCATTCAGGTTTCAACAAGTGGGAAAGCCAGCCCCTACCTGGCTTTTAGTTTTTACATTCTACCACTGATTCACACTGCTCCAGTTCCCATGGCAGAGTCCAGACCTTCCTCTTCCTTTAACAGTTCCTAGAATCTAAAACTCAGACAACTTACTCAGCTAGGATCAGTGATGATGCAGCAACCTGACACTCCCATCTTATTTTTCTGCGTCATCCTGTTTAAGAAGACATTTAAATCACATCTAGTACTGTTTTTCCCCTGATGTATTTCCAGAAGAGCCAATACCATGTCAAGGGAAAACTGCACCCACACCAGTAAGAATCTTGGAGCTGTTCCACTCAGACCCAGTGTGGTTCAATGAGATGTAAATTCCCCTGCAGGCCATTCCAGGTTATTTCCAAACAGGCCTACTCCATTGCAGAGAAGTGGTATGATTTCTGTCCATCTCTAATGTGGTAATCTCACAGTCATCATTCCAGAAACAGTAATTTCATCTGCAGTTTGAGTGGGGATACTAATACCATTCTGGAAAGATCTATCAACTTGATTTTGGAAGGTCCCAAAGCATTCTTTAATCTCTACCCTCAACCTACCATCGTACCTCCCTTCACCACACTGTTCTTGGCAAACAATTGGGTTGTACAGGGAGCAACCCTGGCTCTTTTCCCCTTCCTATAAGTTTCACCTATGCTCTATCGCATCCTGCCAACACAGCTCAGCTATTATGTCTGAATGCCCTGCCCAGGGAAGGGTATGTATTTGATCCTTAGCAAGGCTCATCCTCCCCACCTGTTACTACTTGTTTGGCAAGTAACCCCAAATTTCAGGGTTTAAAGCCCTGAAGTCATAGATCCACACCCAACTGAAAGCAGCAAAGCAAACCAGTTTGAGCAGCTGGCAACAGGAAAAAGCTGTATTTGGTGTTTGCACTGCCATGTGCTCCACCCAGAGCTGTCATTTAAGGTCTTGCTTCCAGTAAGAATCCTGGCTGCCCACAAAGAAGATCAAGGGACTTTCACTAGATCCATGCAGAGGCTAACAGGACTTTTTAAACAAGTGTGCAGAAGCAGACGTGTTAATCTCTGCATGCCAGCCTGGGCAAAGGTGAGCCCCCCCGGCTTTGGCTTCCCAATTTCTGGCAATCCTGCAGCAGCTGCATACCAAGCAGCAGAAGTAAATGGTACCTACACAATTGGCATTTTAAATGTTATGCTGGCTTTTGGTAACTTTAAGAGCTCCTGTTCTTAAAGACATCAATGGTACTTTCTACTTTTCCAGTGTTTTTATGCCACATGCATACTAAGAGGAGGTAAATGTGACACAAGTATTGTGTCTCCTTTCCCAAAACATTATATAGACAGTTGAGCAGGGGAGAGGGGAAGAAAAGAAGAGGAAAAGGCACAGTTAGGATTTGTATGTAATAAATAACTTCTTCATATGGAGGCATTTTAAGACATCTCAGGGTTTTCCAGGCAAGTAATTCAAGGATGTATCCAGGCTTAAGAGATGATGAAGTGCACCCTATGATCACAGAACACACCCAGGAGCACAAACAAAGGCTTTGTAGATTACAGTGCAGGTACATAGGGGGCAGATGGTTTGCTACTGAATATACAGCACTACAAACCCTTAATTTCTATCCTGTACATTCATCTTCAACTAGAGCTGAGTTGGAGTTGCTTCTTTATGTAGTCTAGACTCACACATTCTGCCTCATCTTTGATAACATTCACTTTCCATAACTTCTAGCCTATCTAATGGCAGGCACGTTTAAGGCACTGAAACCCATGAAATGCTTTCTGACCCTTTCTTCCTCAAATGACTATGCTGACATTAAATAGGAGACAAAGGTGCCTTCAGGTTCTGTGAAACTCTAGAACAACTAAGCTACTTTTAAGCTAGTCCTTTTAAGTTTCCATTTCTTCCACTTGTGTTACAGTGCAAACTGAAGTGTATCCTTACGGATTCTCAGACTAAATTCATCATTCAATTTTCTCACTCCCTAAATGCACTGTATTCTCAGTGTTATCCCACTGGGGACTGAAGAATACAGTTGATTCGCATGAAGTATTCCCTGTATCAAAGCTTCTTATCTATCCTAGGAGGAGCAGCAGCAGCTAGTTGCAATGGAATGTAGTGGCTTTTTTGGATCAAGACAACATTCTTCAGATGCTTAGTCCTAGAGCACTCTGTCACCCCCTCCCTTCCCACAAGGGGAGCATAAGTATCTGTTTCTTCTGGAAGTTAATAATGTATCTTCAAGTAAGCTTTGCTTCACCAGTTCAAGCAATAGAAAAGTTACCTTTAGTAATTTTAGAAACTGTCACACTCACCAGCATTTTGTTCCCTATAAACCTGCTGTCCTAACACTTGTGTTTTCATAGTCTCTTTTGTCCTCATCATAGCAAGAAAGTAGTTCCTACACCACCCAAGCTGGAGTTTTAGTTCTACAGAAAACCCTGCCCACTTATTTTATAGGCAAAGTGAGGCTTATTCAGTGTTATGAACACATTAGGGCACAACACCCCGAGGGACAATTTCAGTCCTTGTTCGTTCAGCTGGCCCAACAACACTGCTTACTGATATTTTAAAAACAATCCAAACAACTTTAGGAATGTTATGTCATTCCAGCATAGGTATTCTTAAGTGTGTAACCGACTTTCAAAATGAAAGTGGACATCATATCATGGCTAAGTGGTTCACAATTCACACATGAAAGCTTCTATAAAAAGCTGGCTATTCTCAAGTACTTAGCCAATAGCTAATCCATGTTCATTTTTGCAGTATACATGAGAAAACTGTGCAATTGTTCATGCATTGTTTAGTGTCATACATGCCTATGTCACACACCAACACGATGTATAAATCCTCCTGGGAAGGATTCAGATTGGACACAGTCCCTGCCTTGTGCCCAAGGCACCCTTCTCGACATCTGACTCCAGACAGACCATGACATGAGCTACAGTGTGGATGCCCTGGATGGATTTGGGTGTGGAGCTAAGTGAGAGCTGGAGTTCTGTCTCAGCTGGAGCAGCATTGCCAGGAATACTGGGGTAATGCACTATGTTTGGGAGCTGCAAGAACCCCAGTGCATGTGCTGCAGGCTTGGTGTGGGCTCCAGGGACATCCCCACTGTGTGATGGTCTCAGCCTTTGGATTTAACTGGATTTGCACTGTGCATAGCTGAATAGCCTTAGTAATTATGGTCTATTTTAAATCAGTTTTGATTTCATGTAATTTCCTGCTATTTTTTTCATGTTAGTAAACACTACTGGCTATATAGAATAGTCACTATCACATTTAAAATAAACTTCCTATGGATTTGTACACAAAAATAATAACAGAGAGTCAGGAAATTATGAGAGTCTCCTGCAAGATACTCTGTAAACAAAGATTGTGTAAATACTACTTGGTGTTCACTGTTGCAGACCCTCAGACAATACCTTCTCCAGCAGATACTTTGCATCCAAGCTAACTGTACTGAGCACAAGAGTTAGCATGAGACCCTTTGGCAAAGGCAGTGGTTTAATGTCAGGGGATGATATTTTCTTACACATTATGAAAGGCAGATTGATGGTTTATTTCTTGCCCTGCAATAATAGCTAAGGCACTTGTCCAGATTGTTCTTCTGGGTCAGCTATTCAAGCTGTTGTCAAAAATAAATACAGTCCTGAACAACCCACATCCTCATAGTTACACCTCTGCTTTACATTTAATAGGGAGGGTATCTCACTTCATTTTGACTATTTTAAGTAGTCTTTCAAACTTAAGAATTAAGGTCTTCTTCCTAAATGGGAGAATTATTTTGTACATATATAGAAGTAAAATGTTTTATTGTAAAATTGTTCCTGAACCAAACCATTCTATGATATGCAGCAGCCTTTCTCAGCTATTAAATGGGCTATTGGAAGTAGCTCAAGGTGTAGAGCTCTTGGTAGGAAATTGCTGAGCAGAGGCAGCAGAATTTAGAATCATCAGTGTACCAAATGACTCAGATAATCAGGCAACTGCATGCTCAAAGTACACTATTGGAAACACAGGCGATACTTTTCATGTGTAATTACTGAATAGGTCAGGTTAGTCTCTAATTCAGCAAAGCTCATATACATGAACACACAGTTAAGGATTAGAACTAACTGAATACAAAAAAAGTATTACTATAATCGCTCACACACCTTAAGAGTCCCTGCACACTGGAATGTCATTATTGCTCTTTCATAGTATCAGTGAATTTAAAAGTGTTTTACTAACACCACAGCATTTTCTAAATTTCAGGAAGAAAACACAGACTCTGTGTGTGTGTGTGTGTGTGTAGTCAGCAAATAAGACAGAATATCAGCATGTAGCAAGTTGTAAAATATTTTCAAAAGTGAAATTAATTCTTTCCTGTTGATTTGTTTTTTCCTTTTTCAGTAAAGAGGTAAGAACAAGAAAAATTACAGACTTTTCCTATGTTCTTCATAAGTGGTAATTCTTAAAGTAAATAAATTACTTGACAGGACTTAATTGCAAGATGGTAACTGTATTTCAGGTGTATAACTGAAAGTCTTTGTACCAGCAGATCTGCATTTAACCAACAACAAATATAAGCATAAGAATTGCTGGAGTAGAGTGAACATGCAGTGGAATTGGGAGAACTGAGAAGGAAGACTGTGCTACATTCTCCTGGTTTAATTTTTCCAGTATTGTGTTTTATTTATTTGCTATTCGTGCGTAATTGTTCAGGACTGTATTTTAGTATTTGTATTTGGGTGAAGTTTTAAATCATATATTAATTAATATCCTGCAAAACATACACATGAAAATACAGCAGTGTAAGGGGAGGAATGGGAAAAAAAGTTAACACCTGGTTTCCTAAATATTCTCCTCTCAGGTTTTTCCCTCTTTCCAAGGATACAGAAAGTAAAACTCACTTCTTGCTTTCACGAAAGAAGATCAAACTGCAAATAATCTTAAAAATAGTGCTGCTATTTGGCTCAAGACACAGCTGTAACATTCAGTTGTTATTACAGTAATTTCAATATCTATTTCATTGTAAACTCAAAGCGAAACTTAAAGTAGTAATTAGTTAAGCCTGAAAGTTCCCCCATGAATTTAACTTTTCATGTACTTAGTTCTCTCAAAGCAAGTTCTCTGTATCTTACTTCAAATGGAACCAGGCTTATCTTAATGATGGGGGATTTAAATAGGTGACCCATGTGAACATCAGCTATGCTTTCAGAAAGGTGCCAAAAGGGTGCTACTTACTCCAAGTGCAAAACTGGTGAACCTCTGCATTGACTTGACTGACAGTCAGTGCTATGAAGACAGTATGAACTGGAACATACACCAAAAAGTGATAACAAATGGATTTCTGATACTGAAAAGGATACATCTAATTCACTCTGCAAGGAAAAGAGATAGGCAGCCATTAGTTACAGTTTGATCTCTTATCTCAGATGATCTCATCTCATTATCATTAAACATTACACATTCCTTCAAACGATAAAGAAAGTCTTCAAAATAACAAGAGAAAATTTTAGAGTGATTCAGATTTCTGTTCTGGACTGGACAATTACATGCTCTTTTCTGCAACACTGCTTTGCTTTACGTGTGTTACCTGTCTCCGTAATCAAAGCTATTGCTTTACTTAGAAAAAACCAGTGAAGTCACCCACAAGTAACAATCTGAATATAGGGCAGTGCCATCTGAGTGAGTGGGTGGAAAACCAGCAACTCTAATCACAGCAGTTCCAGCCCTATATTCTCTCTTCCTCCTTCTGCAAAACCAGGATCTTAATGCCAAGTTTACACAGTTAAAGTTGTTGCTGCATATCATTCAACAGCAAAATCTAGACACTGTATATACCCATGGCTGTGGTAGTGGCTGCATATATTAGGAAAGACAAGGCAATTCCAAGCCTTGGACCCTTAGCATTTCTAAGTATTCTCCAGCCCCAGCAACACAATTCTTCATATAGTCATCATTTCACTTCTATTTTTGTATTTACCCCAAGCAGTATATTACTCATTTAACCAAAATGTCTGAGTTAGAAGCCCTTGTGGTCTCTGCAGTCAGCAGAAGAGATGGGAATCTTCACCAGATGACTCGGCACACCTGAGGCATGACTCACTTTCTCGAGATACTCATTGGTCTCCACTGCCAGTAATGGGAGCTTAGGATGACCAAATTTCTAACTTAGGTGCCTCAGTTAAATATCTAAACTTAGAAACAATTAATAACAGCCTTAGCACTTAAGATCTTGCACAGTTGGGTAGAGATTCCCCAGTCTCTACTAAAAGAGGGAATCTTTATCTGCTACCTGAGAATGTAGCTTGATAATGTGGTGTTCATTCATGATCTAAACCTGGTTTTAAGACAGAGTAAAGCTGGTAAGGTTTTACTGGTAAAATTGCTACTACTTCTGTGGTCTAAAGATGATCTAAACTGGACTAGTTTTAGTCTACAGGCCTCTGCTGAGTGACTCTGCCATGCTTCAATTAGAAGTTTTTAATGCATCACAAAAATTGCATTTTAAGGGCCTGATCAGTTTAAGTTTTCTCAGCATTAAAAAGTAGGTGGAGTTCTGAATTGGAATTCTGAACAGTATGCAGAATTTTCTCCGGGTAGCTGTATAAAAGTGAAGGGGACTCAGGATTACATCTCACAAGCAACTTTGAAAGCTTTCCCCCTAATTCCATTAATGTTTGTTCTCATATCTGAATTCAAGCTCTGTAAACTCCATTAGATAAAAATAGAGTACATGAGAATGTTTAAAGCTCTCAAGTCTAAAAATAATAGATGACAAAAAGTCCTTCTGGAGTGGGGCGAATGTTCTCTCCTTTCCCAGTGTTCTGTCTCCATTGCCATCATCATAATTTGGGATTCTTCTAAAATTCTACAAATCCTAAACACTAATCTGTAAAAGTAGAGATTTATACTTTCTTGCTCTGTGGTTACTGTCAGAAACCTCAGCTAGAATTACAGCCCTTGTCTTAGTGCTCTGCCATTTATCGTGTTATATGATATTAAAACCAGAACCACTGAATAGCATGAGATTTCCTTTACCACCCACCCCCCTTTTAGGTTCCTCTAGTCTCAAACCTTAAATGCTATGGAAAATAAAAAAAAACCCTCTGGTATGATGAACTCAGCAAATTTCTAACAGCTATCAGTGGTTGGTTTATATGTGTGGTCAAAAAATAATATATACACTACATTTATAAGAACTACATCTATTTTTGTCTGCTTTAATTGAATAAAACTTGAGACATGGTTGGCAACTATTAGCTCAATCAGACAAATAAGATGTGACTAAATTTTATTGTGCATTCCTGTGCTGCCGAGATCTAATTCCGTTCCTAGTTATCACTGCTTAGGTTGGGACTACAATCAGCAATTTTAAGAGACAAATTCTGAACTCAGTACAGTCAGAAAGTGATATACTTAGTACCAGCAGTTTCAATGGGCTGGGGCAATGTCACTTGAGATAACAGCCTAAAAGATTTGCCAGGCATCTAAACAGTGAAGGGTGCAGATGACTTTTTCAAGCATGAATTCTCTGCCACACCTGCTATGGTACTAGAACTGGGAAAGCAGTTACAGACCCTGCATACTGATACCTTGTATGTACAGTTACCAATGTAATACCCTCAGGTACATGGACTACAGAGGAAACTATCCAGTCCTCTTTTCTGAGAGGGATCCAACACGTTTCAGCAAAGGTTAACTAAAACTGAACACATCAAAGTATGATTTCAGTCAATTCTTTTTTGTAAAAAGATTATTACAAACCCTATATTAAATGGCAAATGTTCTAACCAGAATTACAATGCTGCATTTTCAAACTTTGTAAAGACAAGCAAGCAAAAAAATGGCCCACCAAAAGGAACGGTGTCATTTTAAGTGGAGCCATGTCTGATGTTGAATCCTTAACAAAATTACTATCTCTATAATAGCTATTTTATCAGATATCCACTGTTGCCTGACAACAATATGGGGAGTACAAGTACAGACTGGTTTTTGAGGTTTCTTTTGCACCATCCCTCTGATCTTGTTCAGTGAGAGTGATGTCAGTTCCCTGCTTCATGCTTACACCATCTTAATAATGAATGAAGTTCATTTGGGGAATGTAATGCTAAAAACTTCATAAGAACTGCAAAGTAAAACCTCTTTATTTCTTTAAAACATATAAAATTCCCATGATTAATTTAAGAGTACATGACCCAAAGAAATCCTATAGCATATAAAACCATGCTTTTCTAACAGAAATATTTCTGGTATTCCTTGTCTGATGATTTACAACCCATGTATACTTTTACTTCTCTGAAAAATCAACTCATACTGCTTTTCCCCACAGTGATAATATTTATCAAAATTCTAAAATATTAAATATTTTTCTTTTTTGACTTATTCTCTGAAATGACACTTTCATCAAAATTTTGAAAGAAAAAATGTTTCATAATAGATTCAATGTCTCACTCACCACTCTGCTGAAGTATTTGTCCAAAACTTCCACAAAATTATGAATTAATTCATACACTGCCATCTCATTCTGAAATTAAAACCAAGTGAATATTAAATCAATAGCTAAAAAATGTAATCGTATTCTTTGTGTTAATTCAGTTTGTGGTGAGTGGAAAGCCACTAGATAATGGAGTAAGCACTCTGCTCAGGTGTGTGGTTACCCAGCAGAGGTGCTGAGAGCTGGGCAGTGCTCAGGGCAGCAGCTCCAGGCTGGCCACACAGAGCAGCTCTGCAACAGCCAATGGATTTCTCTCACCCGGGCTGCTGCCATCCCACTGCATCCTTTGTTCCAGCCCCCCAGCTCAGCTCTGTGGACAGACACAGCTAACTAGGTTAAGCTTCCCCATGCTGCAGTCACACCAGCCAGCTGTAGCACAGAGCCAGCCTCTGCTGGGCGATTTCTGTAGCAAAGCTAAAATAATTTGTCCCAAATTGCCTGCCACGATAACCCTGACTTGAAGACACCGTGGTAGGCAGCAACTACCTTCCACACCACCCTGTTAAGGTCTCCAGTAGTAAGTGCTGAATTAATTTCTGAGAACCAGGAACCAATGCAAACACTAAGGCCTCCCAGGTGCAACCTGAACAAATGAAATAACAGTACTTGTCACCTTTCAGATACCTTTTTCTTTTTCCCCTTTTTGAAAAGCAAAATAAAATGGCATCTTTGTAGCTGACAGTATAGGAATTTTTTCTTTGGCCAAGGACATTAAAAACAGCGAGAAGTCACCACAGATGAGACAGCTGATCTGGCTGTAATGCTAACATTTGTTGAGAAACCCCACCCCACATAAATTAGTGCAGAATCGGTACAAGGCTCAGGAAGACTACCTCATGGTAACAGTTCATTCTGCCGCTAAAGACCGAAGTCAAACATAGCACACTTGTTTTTATACCTCTCTTACTTCACAGAAATAAAAATTGGGGGAGGTGTGGGGTATGTTTGTTTGGCTTGGGGGTTTTTAAAATTTTTTTACAATGACTCCTTGAAATTCTCTAATTGCTATTGAAAAATTCCATACTGGATGAAAACTTGAGCTCTAGCCTTTGATAATCACTATAAACGTTCATTGCAAGAGGGTATATAATTTCTCACCTCTGTCTGGTCGATGCCAACAACGATGAAAAGGGCTGCATACTGTCGGTACACCAGCTTGAAATCCTTATACTCAATGAAAGAGCACTAGGCAGAAGAAAAATGAGCCAAATATAGCAGCTGCCATTTAAGCATACAACAGTATAAAGCACATTGCTCAAAGAGCCTGAGCTTTCAGGTTTGTAAGACGCACAGAGAACAATGGATTTCCCGATTCATAAATTTTGACTTGAAAGAAATTTAGTACGGTAACTGTTACACCACGCTTTTCATCTGCTGGCAGAAAATATGCCACCACTTTTTAAATGGAAAAACTGAAACATGCAGAACTGAAGTGACTTGTTTGGTGTTATAAAGGCACCCAATACTTCCCCATAATTTTCACTTGCAAGCCCTTTCAAAAAGAGACCTAAAGGTAATTTCCCTATTTAAAAAATTATGACTATTTTAATGTAAAAATTAAGAATATTAGACTTCCAGACCCAGAGGGGAATGTACATCTTTCCCAACAGGAGGCAGCCAGGAGGTGGCGCCGTTACACGGCGCTAGAGGAGATGCCGCCGCCTTTTCTCTCTGTCATTTTGCTCGGTGCCCGAAATGGCAGCGGCAGCGCCTGCGCTGGAGCTTGTGCTCGGAAATGCCCTCGCAGAGCTGCACCAAGAGGTTCATTTCTCTAGCCACTGTCAAAGCTGCGAACGAAGGGACTTTATAAGAACTGCTATTTTTATTGAGGTTTCCTAGAATGAAGTATGTGAGGAGTGCTGTGCAAGAACACACA